>NW_026087411.1:78364363-79038292 GCF_022539395.1 Myiozetetes cayanensis
AAAGTATTAGAAAACAGTTAATTGCTTGGTATATTTCTTTATACACCATGATTATTACTTCTCAATATTGTGCAGAGCTGTTTTTAGAGGGAATGGTATTTTGATCACAATGGTGAAAAATAGTGGTGTTAAATAGTTTTATTCATTATTTCAAACCACCTTAAAGACTGGTTACAATACAAAAAACACACATACAACATTTTTCTTTTTGATAGTTCACTGATTATTTGTTTAGGGGTTTAGTACACTTGAGAGTGTTGGTTTTTTTTGTTTTTAACTCTAAGTACCCACTGTATGTCAGAGCATACTTTGAAGAAATCCAGTACAAGCTCCATTTTCCCCACACAATCTTAGAAACACAAGATTAGCTAATAAGGTTTTGAAATCTTTCACTTAGGACATATTAAGTCACTTCTGACACATTTAAAAAATAAAATTTGCATGAAATGGAGCACACATATACTTATCGCATCTGATATGAAACAGTTAAAAGAACAACGTTCATTAATTGGGTATTTCCAAATCAATTTAAAGACCTTCGAAAGAGTAAAGATCAAAACAGGAGTAGAAAGCATTTCTCAAATGGAGCTGCACATTGCACAGCAAACACCTGCACCGTCGCCACAGTCAGACACCTGTGTGTGTGTATATATATATATGCCTATGTATCTACCTCTGCATGATATATCTCTCATAACCCTCATTACACACCTGCATCAAAGTACACAAGATACTGTAATTGCTACCTGCCCAGGTTTTCGAATGAATTACAGAGACTTTACTTCCTTGCCTTGCCTCAGAGCTGACAGTTCACTGGGGACATCTTGGCAGAGAGTGGGCTCCCCTGACCCTGTGGGGTCCTCAGAGCAGTTACTCCTGTCTCTTCTTAACACTGGGATGTCTCATGTCTTACTATCTTCCTCCTCCTTTCCAGAAGCCCACCGTGCATTATTCCCCACCCTGCAACCCAGCAGACAGAAGGAAAAGGAATCCTCTGTACAGGATCACTGAAGATTATGTTTAGCCCAGTTTGAGCCCATTCTCAGTAATACTGGCAACAAAGAGCTGCGGCTCCACTGGGGGCAGGGGAGAAGAGTGCATCTCCCAGCGTGCCTGATCCTGCCCTAAGTAAACCAACTAATCCCCCTCCTGAACTACTTGAGCCCAGCAAAGCAATTATTTTAGAAGACAAACAAAGACATCAGCCAGTCTGTATTATCCATATCCAGACATGTCCATTAGGCTCTTGGATAAACTCTCAGATATATTTTTCCTGCCCTCACTGGAAAAATGGTGGTTATCAGGGTCAGCTCAGGGGGTGTAGGGTTGATTGCTGGTTTGGACATCCCCAGCAGTCAGGGCCAGCAGTCCCTGGATGTGTCAGGCATTCAGCAGACAGAGCTGGGACTCAGTGCAAAACAGTGACAGAGAGAAGGAGAATTATAGGGAAACAAAAGTAAAGATCATTAGAGGTTCCTGATAAACCTACAGCATCGTAGGAGATGCAGAGGCAAGAGATGTATGCTGCTCTGCTGTCAAAACCTTCATTAGGACCAAGCTTTTAAGTAGGTAGAAATTTGTTTAGAGCTGCTATTCACCAAGCCTCGGCATCACCAAAGCAGAGTACAGGAGATTAAAGACAAAGTTCAGACGTCAACTGAAATTCTGGTTTTGAACTTCAGTCCTTCCATAATATCATAAGAAAAGGGAGCAAACAGTTCAGCTGCCAAAAACTTGCCTAATTAGTGGGAATTTGTTTGCTTCACATTTCTTGAATTCCTTTCTCTTTGCCAGACAATTGACTAGGAAATACTCCTTTCCTCAAAAAAGCACCCAAGCAGAATAAATAGAACAACTAATATAAACTGGCAGCTGTAAATTAATCTATATAGTAGGCGGTCTGGAAGGCTTTGTTCATTCCTACGGCTTTGTCAGCTACAAACCAGAGGAAACAAAAACAACCCCAAACACTCATGCACATCCTCAAACTGTTCATTAAACAGCAGGGCTAATACTTAATCCCGCCAGATGCTGGGATGAAACAAGCAGCACGGTCTCAGTGTGCTGAATTGTTGTTGTGCCAAGCAAGAACAGTTCCAGTGCTGGCACAATTGTCTGAAAAACAACCAGACGCACATGCACAAGCCAGCAAGCGAGCAAGTCAAGTTCTTCCAGAGCTGCCTAAGTTCCTTCCAAAGCTTTCACACTTCTGAAACTGATATCATTTGAGCTTGTTGCAAGCAGATTTACAGGTTATGTTCTGTTTTTCCAAAGGGACTCCTGTGCCCTCAGTTCCCATTCATGCACTCTTGATGCAGAATTTTGAGCGATTATAACTATTTTTGACATTTTTATTTCCATGTCCTGGTCAATTTAAAAGAGGTCGGACTTAAGAAGAAGCACGGAGTTTGCATAGTAAAACACACTAATTTATCAACTCTTTGGCAAGAAGAAAAAAAATACAGGTGTTCTGTAATAGCTAGTATAGTGCTTTGTTATTAAGCGCTTTTTTCCCCAAGCCCATCTCAAACACATTATTACATCTTAATAACACTGCAACTAAAGAAACATATTTATCAAAACCTCTGATGAACAGTTTTATAACTATTTCTTCAACACTAAGATAGGAATAAAAATATAACAAAGAACACTGACTCTAAATGTTTATTATATTCAGGTGATGATATTTGTCTCAGAGATACACTTCCCAACAGAAAAATGTATTGCTCTATTCAACATAAATAGAACATATATTTGAAGCATTCAGATCTAGGATCCTCCTGGGTTTTTCAAAGGAAAAGGCAATGTTAGTAAAAGCAATTTTTTTTTTTTTTAAACTCTCTCTTGATTTATAGTGTCATATGGAAAAAAAATCATTATATATAGCTGTTCATATTACATACTGCAGTACGCAAATATCATAGAGAAAAGCAATCAAAATAAATCACAGTCTTCTCCTTCACTGCCATTTAAATGTATTTCATCCAGGAAAGTAACCTCTAGCTGATTACTTGCAGCAGCAGCATCAGTAAGAGAGTGTCACAGCTCATTTGCCAGAGCTGCAAGAATGAAGCTCATTCCATGGTGAAGATGTACCTCCATAAACAAAGTGACCAGGTGCTTGTGGAAATACCCTCTTTATGAGGTCTAACTTTTGGTTTCTTGATCTGTAGCACCACTACCAAAGAAAGCTGACAGTTTCAGGTACCCACATAACAATGCATTAAATAAAAATTAATACTGAAACTGAGTTATTAACCAGATCAGTTCATACAGCAGTAAAATAAGTTTCTTAGGGAGCTGCTGTGATGAAAAAGCTTTACTATGCTAAAACGTCAAAAAGAGAAGTAAAACCAACTGAAAGATAAAGGAAGGCATGCTATGGCCACTACCACTTTATGATTTGGGGTGAATCCAGTACATTTTGGAGGCAGAACAGCACCAAGGCAGTGGACAGACAAACATCTTTCACTGAGAAAACACTCACACAGCACCTGTCCAAGTACATTTGTCTCATCCACGTTCATTTCACCTGAACTCATCTTTATCCTTACTTCTGTCAGATACTTGAATCACAAAAGCACAAGACCACCAAGGCTGACCATGAAGACCAACAAGGTGAGCAAAGCGAAGCTTTCCTTACATTCAGAATATATTTCTATATGTATCAATTTGATATATATGATACCTTTATATATATATATGTTTATATATGTATGTTTTAATTCACATTACTTTCTACACTCTACATTATAAACATCTAAGGGGAGTTTTCCCTTCTTCCGTTCTGTAACACACTGGACCTGCTAACCCTGCTCCAGGCACCCTTGCCACATAGGTGCCTATAGCCAGACTCTAGCCAGTTCCAAACCCTGCAGCCCTAAGCTTCAGCATCTCTGCCCCGGAGTAAGGCAAACTTTGGCTACACTGGTCTCTCAACCAACACTGCACATAACCTGCTCTCCATCATAGAAGAAAGCTTCTGCTCCCCATCAAATCCCCTTCAGTAACAGCTGGACCTGGGATGTCTCTCCCCTGAGTAACTCCCACCTCTCTTTGCAGTCCATCCACATTGCCCTGGCACACGCGTCCAAGAGAGCTTGTTGTTGGCTTGGTTTTGCACCACATCTTGCTCTTGTGTTCCCACCCAGGCTGAAAGGAATTGCAGCAAGCCCAAAATGCCAGCCCTGGTGTGACCAGCAGCAGCTCAGCTGGGAGGCAGCAGGGAGAGGACAGCAGAAAATCACTTGTGGAACCCTAACCCCAGGTGAGCTGGTGCATACATTCACAATGCCTGCATCTGGAAAGACCACATCACTAAAAAGTGGAGAAAACCCTGGATGTAAGTGCTAAAAGGGTTACAGCAAATTATCAACATACCCATTCCTATCTCTGTATATTGTGCAATTCCTTACGGGAAAGATTATGTCCCCAAGGCACTGTGCTCTGGCCAAAACACACCCCCACACCTCTCCTTGGAGTGCCTCCCTGGATAATCCCCAGCAAATAAATATTACCCCTGCTGACATGGTGCTGCCAAGTGCTAACGGAAACAGCAGCATGCAGGAGCAAAACCACTTCCAACCTTCAGAGGGAAAAAAACCCCACAGCTCCAGACCACCACATCCCTTCACTGCAACATAAACACACAACAAAATTATGTATGAACAGCAACTGTGCTCAGTTTTTCTATGTGTGTGTGCACATACATGCATGCATATACATATATATTAGGCTGCTGTCTGTCAGAGGCTTCTACTAGCAGCTGCAGGAGGCAAATACAATCCTGGCCTAATCCCTTCTCCACGTGGGAAAACAGCTCCTTTTACTAGCTGAATGCATGCTATATATTTTCTTTATCTATGTGTATCATTAGGCATTCTTTTCTCCATGTCATGAATGAATTGGGGAAGAGTCACTGATTTCTAATGAGGAAGAGCAGAAAGGCAGGGTGACAATAAAAGGACCCTGAATTAATCAAATGTCCAGCCCAGACAGCAATGACAAGGCCTTAATCTCTATCTGGAAGAAGTATTGCTTAAAGCTTTCACTCAAAGAGAAAAGATTTCACATGGCAGGTGCTGTACTTGCTGTAGCAGTGTAAAACTCCATTATCCAAGGTTTCTGGGGAACATTAGAAGACAAAGAGGGAAAAGAAGAAAGGAAACAATACAGGCAGCAGCCTCAATGAAGAGGGAAGTGAGAAGGAATGGGATTTCTTGCTGAATTCTCACATTATTATGCATTAACAAATTTAAACACACAAAACAACACAGTGACCCAATATAAGCAACTCAGATGGGGCCACATTTTGTTCTGGCACTGCTGCCCGCATGACCAGTGGTACCCACGTAGGACAGAGACAGAGCACCACAAAGCATGAGCCTGCCTGGCTCCATGGTGCAGTTTTGCCTTCAAATCCCTTGTGTTCCGATCCTGCTCTCACCTCTTCCCAAAAGGATGTTCCTGCCTCTTGGCTCAAGCATCTTCATTGCCCATCCAAAATCACATAGGCACAGCTGGTACAAAACTCTTTTCTATGCTGCTTATGTGATCTGGAAGAGCCTTTGTATGTGTCCCTGCCTCATCTACTTTCCATCTCGTCTCAAACCAAAGGAGAAAATGTGCCTTGCCTTTTTTGCCTGAACTTCTTAATGTCTCTTTTTAATAGTATTACTTAAATCAGTGGAGTCTTTTGGCATAAAAATTGTGTGAAAGGCTCTTAAAAATGACCTGCCACAGAAAAACTACCCTCTGCCTCTGCAATATTAATATATATGTTTAGGTGAGGAGAAGGAAAGCTCCTGTTTGTTACTTATATTAGAAATTTGTGTCTTGCCTCTCCTGGGATGTCTCATGAATGACTGGAAAGGACACATCAGAGGAGTATGCATCACTGAAAACGTGCCAAAGGGAAGGAAAAATCCTTTTTGTTCCTTTGTTTGTTTTTGGATTATGTTCAGGAAGATGCATCACTTCAGGACAAATGCCAAAGTGTTTCCTGCACCATATCAGTGTGCAGCCTAGAGCTGGATAAACTCCAATCCTAACCATGCTGGTCCTTTATGGAGACCTCCAACACATTCAGAGAAGACTTCGGTGTTTGCAACACTGCTATGGTGAAAAGTAAAACAGTCAAGCCAAAAGCAGACCCTTTCAGGCTTGTGACATGCAACACTGAAATAAAAGAATATACAGTCTTCTTCTTTCATTCACGGATCAACTACGAGCAAATAAAGTGGTGGGGCAATGATTCCTAGACCTGGTGAGGTCTTTGCAGAGCCTAATCTTTCCAATTACCAGCTTCATAAAAACACATAGGTTAAGACTGCCATTGAAGAGGTGGAAAGAAGAAAAAATAAAGAATTGCAAACTGCTGTCCTGCCTTTAGCACCCAGAAATACACTGCTAACTAGTCACAAATAGAATACAAGAATGGCAATAAGCTAACAAAACCCAAATAGCAAGAAAGTAATCAAAAATTACATCAGATCTAATGTTCTCCTTTGCAAGGGTAACCTATCAGTAGGCAAAAAGAAAAGCATTGTATACATCTTGAATTCAGTACAGTTTTTGACACTGACACACGAACTGAGGAAATACAGCCTATGGGTGCAAGCTAGGTGCCCAAGTGGTTCAGAAAATCAACAGCTCAGTAGTTATCGCAGACTGTTTCCTTCTCAAATTGTCCTGCATTTTCTAGTAGGCTCCTGTATAAGTCTATTCTGGGTCCAGTTTTGTTCAATAGTCCCATTTGAGATGAAGGGAACTGAAATGACACTTGTGAAATCTGTGCCTAACATCAGAAGAGGTAAAGTTTCCAGTGCTTTAGAGAGAGATTCATTTTTCAAAGTCATTTCAAATTGCAGATATTGTCTGGAATAAAGAGGATGCAATCAATAATGTGCAAATTTCCCCACAGATAGGAATAATCAACTCTACAAATGCAAAAATAGGAATGAACTGACTAAGTACCAGTACTGGAAGAAACCACCTGTTAGACACAGTGAATCAAAAATTAAATGCAAATAAAGACTATCTTGCTGAAGGATAAAAGATACCTCTAAGGCTGGACATGTTAGTAATGGCTAGAGAACTGCAGATTTGAGTAGCCAAAGGAAGAAAAATGCAGAGACTCTTTTGTGTGAATATGATATGCCAGTGTGACGTAGACTGTGTTTTAAAGCCAACTTTATTAAACTGATGCCAAAAATACAGTGATGTTGTTGTGGAGCAAGCCTTGTTTAATTCATTTAGCATAGTTTGATAAAGAAATTTTAGGCTACTTATCAAAGTTACTCATGTTCCTCTGGATCACCCCACCTCAGAAATGGGACAAAGTGAAGTATGAACACTGATAATGCGTATTTTTTCACTTTATTAACTTTGAATGTGGCCACTAGACAATATTAAATTACAGTACAGCTCACCAGTGAGTTTTCTCTCTGAGCGAAGCAACCTCTACATCATCCCATTTTTGCTAAACAAATTACTTCAAAAATGTGCATGGAAAGCTGAGCATTTGCAGCTGCTAACTGGAAACTGACTGATGGAAACCAGTACGAGGTAAGCACTGAAACTGTCTGGTGTTTACTCCAAACCAGCACAGGTCTTTCCACTTTCTAAAGGGCTAAACAGCTTCTTCATTTCAGAAAGAAATTTTAACCACCTTTAGGTGAGAAAACTGACTTTAGTGTGCCTTTTATTTCACAATTAGAAGCATTCAGCATATAGGATTATTTTATTTATTGCTATTAAAATCTTAAAATATGAAAAAATCCCTTTAGCAAGCTGTCAATTGCCATTCTTACTACAGTGGAAGAAAGCGCTCTTGTACTTTAACTATTAAAGTAAAATGTGCATTTTCTATTTAACATAATCTCCTGCTGATTATACCACATTATTTGTACAATACAGTCAGTGACACCACGGAATTTTCAATGAACTGTCAAACAGACTTTCTCTACTTTAGGAAACAATCTCTAAATGTAATGGTGCACAGAGTTATATAAACTGGAAATAATTCTGAAGTCCCTGTTCTCCACAGATAGCAGCAGTTATACGTTCTGTAGTCTTTCTCAATAAGTATTATATTCATATCCCATCATATTATTATTGAGCATATTTATGATATCAGAAGAACCAGTATCCTGCCTATGTTACTGTCATGATGGAAGGCATTATGGAGAGCCAGAGGAACATGTGTACCAAAGCAGTTCCAGAGTGGCCAGGCCTGAAGCAACCTAGACCATTTGAGAAGAGCTCAAATTAGGAGAACAATGAGAACAAGAAGATGAAAAAGTCAGACAGACAAATAAAGAAGTAATTGACACAGAGGTAGCTGGGTCCAGTGATGTCACTAGAATACCTATATTCCAGTCCCAGGTTTGACAGCGCCTTTCTCTGTGCTGTTGAGAAGTTACTTTATTTTCCTACACTTCTGGTTTACAAGCTATAGAGATGCTGATCCCAGATTTACTGTGACATTCAGTGGTACTGCAAGAAGTAATGCACTACCATTTACACTGAGTTAAGTTTCTTAGAAGGAACATAACAGATTAAAATAGAGAGCAGGGGAAAATAGTGTAAGGGAGCAAAAGGACAAAACAAAGAAGAACGCAACAAAAAAACCCACCAAAACCTGAAACAAGGAGTTTGCAACGGAAGTTTGAAATTGACTCTTTAACTCAAGAGTAAAAAACATTAATGTTTCTGAAATACAGGTTTCCATTAAGCCTAAGGCAAAAACTCTGCATCCCAGCACAAAGCAAGTCAGCCTCTTTGTATAGGCTATACAAATAAATATGTAAAAACAAGGGGTGTGTTTATTTCAGTAATGTTATCCAGGATTCTCATACTGACCAATCACAATACACATGTTCTAGGAAAACATCATATTGAGAAGAAAAAAAAAAAAGGCAGTACAATACATTACTGATTTGCTTTCTGGAGATTTATGTAGGGATACATTATCAAATTGTCCATGTGGCAAAGATTTCTGCTGGCCAAAAGGCACCTCCAATTTCCCCAAGCTTCAGCCACTTATTTTCAGGAAGAAAGGAACACTGTGTGAATGTCCTGAAAACTGGCTTTGTTTGCTCAGTCTTCTGCTTTGAATGGAGCAGAGGTTCATAGGCAATGTAATATCAGAAATGACTAATGCTACTCAAACTAACATATGCCTCTATTTTTATACTGTTCTCCATTCTTCTGCCAGATGCTTCTCTTCTTTCACTTCATCTGCTTAATGAAGCTCAGCTATTTAGGACCCAGTGCTTTGATTTTAGAAAATTACGTAAGATACTTTACAAAAATACATTATCATTATTATTAAGAAGATGACTGCCTGCCTCAAATTTTTAAAAAAAAAAAAAAAAAAAAGTAACATTTAGTTTATCTGTTCAAAAAGTATTCAGTGGTGTCAATATCTCAGCTTCCAAAGACTGAAACCAGACACAAATTTCCAGCCAGCAAATTGACCACCTGAATTAAAACAAGCACAGGACACTTACTGCAGATATGGTCATACACATGGAAGTGTGCGTGGTATTTTGTCCCTGTTTGGGTGGTGGTTTTTTTTTTTTTTTTTTTGCACTGACAAAGAAATGACAATGTAATACGGATGATCTAACAATCTGCATGCAGCTCTGGATGTTTATCTAGGATCCCAGTGTACAGGATTCCAGATTTGTGGATGGTTTGATCATCCCAGATCCCACTGAAAATAAATTGGTACATTTGTAACACCCCCTGAAACCTCCTTATTGTCTCATCATACACAATGAATTTAAATTCTAACTTGCATGACCCTATCGTATACCCTGTTAGTGGATCCACTGACATGATTAATTTTTAATTTGCCTTAATTGAAACACTGAGGAAGGAATTAAAAAGAAATATAAACCATTTCAAACTCATATTTATTACTACTTTAAGGGTGCAATTCATCTACCTTGAGGCAGCCAAAAAAGTGCGGAGGTCTCACTGGATGTTTTCTGGCACAGTAAGGACCACTGTGATAAAAGCAGAGCGCAGCAGTCACAAAATGATGCTTCTCTGGGTAGAGAAGGAGTTACAGAGCAGATTCAACCTCCATAAGGAATCCTCACAACCCACCATCTGTGTTATACAGAAGATGGCACCACCGCTTCCAAACAGAAGTGAAGAGGCAAGACTGGAGGTAACTCACAGCTGTAGGTGCTCGGGATCAGCGCCAGATGTTGTTGTTACCCCTGCAGGGTAAAAGGAGTCTTAAAACTGGAGCACAGCTCCCACTGCACCCACAAAAGCAGCTGCACTGCCTGGGACCACACAGCATCTCAGGCCTGATGCTGTTTTTAATGCACCAGGCAACTCCCCAGACTGTCTGGGGGACATGCTCAGGAGATGAGAAAGCCACCAAGGGTCTCTAAATGGCATCTGATAGAGATGCAGAGCTGACCTACTAATTTGTGTTAGCCTGAGGGACTGCACTTCTATATTGCCCTGTTATGTACTGTGTAACAGGGTAAAAGAGTGTATTTTCTTTACCAGACAAGATGGGCTTTCATATTTCATAGCACAGATCTTTTTAATAAGTAAGATTATAAAGACAAGTTAAGCTTCTTGCATACAAAATCACTGGTAAGAGGAAAGAGGTCAAGTCCCCCACCTGTGGCAGGAAGCAAAACATTAGCACAGCTTTAGACAGGTGGTTCAGTGTTAGTTTGTCTGCTTTATTTTTAATGAACCATGAACTAGATAGTAACTTTGACTAACAGTTAATACCTTGGCCCAGCACATACTTTAAAACAGCCATAGCCCCAGGGAACAGGTTTACTCCCAAAATCAGTCTAACCAGGGAAAAAAAAATCTTATCAGAACCACAGAGTATTCTGAGTTGGAAGGGACCCACAAGGATCACAGAGTCCGACTCTTAAGTGAATGGTCCATACCAAGATCAAACCCATTACACTGGTGTTAGTTGGTATGACGTGGGTTTGGGTTGATCTAATTCAGCTGCAGGGAAAACTGGGGTCAAATGCACTGCAGGAATGATCCTTGGGCAAATATGGCATGAGGGGCAACTAACAGATATTATACAGGCCAGAAAAAAGGAGCCTGTTAATGGAGGGCTGGAGGAGAGGTTTCATAGCATGCAGTGACCCTCCTTCCTCCTGCGCCTTCCACTGCCCAGCAGAATGACTATGCAGGATAAAGTATTATACAGGATACTGGAGCCGGGAGTAAAGCCCTTCTGATCCACCGACTAAAAATGGATATTCAGCAATTAGTTTTCAACAGGTATCATTTTTTAAACAGCTTGTGACATTTATGCTGTAGATAATGGGTATTGCAAGAAATTCCCTCAGGGAATTTGCTTGGGCTCTTCATTGCCTCTTACACTAGAGTAATGTGATGGTCCACAATTCCTAATGCACGAATTGCTTCTGATTTGTATCTAACAGCACATAATCACAAATGCTTGCCTTGACAGGCTGTAAAAGAAACTAGACTGTAACAACCATTATTTTAGTTCTCACGTGCCCACAGCAATGATTACCATGGGACTGAACAGCCCTCCTAACCTGTCAGATTCAAAATATTTCTCTATTTCTCCTCTGCTTATGGGAGCGTTTCAGGCAGCTGAACACAGATCCAAAATAGCTTTTTATTTCAGCAACAGCTGGATCCAACTGATGTCAGCATACAGAAGGTAAAGAGATACACAGGACAGGTTGTAAAATCAGTAGTGAAGTAACAACAATCCTCATGAGTAGGTATCACCCTCTCCTTGTCCATTTTGGAAAGCCACAAATGCATCAAAAATTTCCTATAATGGGTAAGGAGAAGGAATCCTAAATTTGACCCCCTTCTAGATTAAGGAAGTTGAAACATGTTTTATACTTATGCCCCAGCCTTCAGGATGCTAACATTAAAAGCTAATGAAGTAAAGCACATGAGTACAGTCAAAAGTGCTTCTGTGAAAAGTCTGGGTGTCTAGAGATGGCTGGCACCCCTTGGTTACCCTATTCCTATAACCAAATTTCCAATGGCTGACTAAACTACCCACTTCACTATCCCACTTATTTTTTCCTTAAAAATATTAGGAAATGAAAGCTTGCCTTCCTTCCAGTGTATAAATTGAAAGTAAGAAAACTGAACACACTTACATAAAATAAATCTCCTCTCTATAAACAATAAATACAAAGATCATCCATTACAACCACCACCTGCCGTGGGAGCAGACCTTAACTCTGACACCAGGGAAACATCTGCCTCCAACATCATCACCAATACCTTCCGAAATCAGAATAATCAGTTCCCAACTGATATTGACAGAGGTATAAATGTTGGACTAGTATTGCCTTATGCACATTTTCCTCACCAGTGCAAACCAAGGACAGAACAGGCACAGAGGGGGAGCAGAGATGGGACACAGTCATTGGTTAAAAAGTCCAGGCACAGCTTCTGCAGCTCAGCATTAAAAAAAAAAAAGTCATCTAATTGGAGACCTTGGCATTTCTTGAGCCCCTTGGTCCGAGTCGTTCTTTGTGGTGAGTTGACCTTGTCTGGATGCCAGGTGCACACCAAAACCACTCTGTCACTCCCCACTCCAACTGAAGAAGGGAGAGAAAATATAATGAAAGGCTTGTGGGTCAAACTAAGGGCAGGAAGAGATCACTCACCAATTATTGTCACAGGTAAAACAGGCCTGACTTGAACTCATTACCAATCAAATCATAGTAGGATAATGAGATGTAAAACCAATCTTAAAAACACCTTCACCCTACCTCTCCCTTCTTCCTGGGCTTAACTTTATTCCTGATCCTCTATCTCTTCCCCTGGAGAACCAGGAATGGGAGTTACAGTCAGTTCATCACACATTGCTTCTGTTGTTCCTCCTTTCTCAGAGGAGGGACTCCTCACACTCTTCCCCTGAGCCAGTGCATGGTACCTCCCACAGGAGACAGTCCTCCACAAACTTCTCCAATATGAGTCCTTCCCGAATTGCTCGAGCGTAGGTCCCTCCCATGGGGGTGTAGTCCTTCAGGAACAGGCTACTTCAGTGTGGATCCCCCATGGAGACACAAACCCTGTCACCAAACCTGTTCCAGTGCAGGCTTCTCTCTCCACAGGGTCACAGATCCTGCCAGGAGCCTTCTCCAGTGCAGGCTTCCCATGGGCATCCACCGCTCCCTCCAGTGTGGAGTCTGTTCCACTGTGGACCTCCATGGTCTTCACCACAGGCTGCAGGGGAATCTTTGATCCAGCACCTGAAGCACCTCCTCCCCCAACTCCTTCACTGACCTTGGTGTCTGCATAGTTGTTCCTCTCACATATTCTCACTCTTCTCTGGCTGCAATTTGCCTCTACACAATAACTTTTCCCCTTCTTATCTCTGACATCCCAGAGGCACTCCTACTGTCAGTGATGAGCTCGGCCTTGGCCAGCAGTGGGTCCATTTTGGAGCAGGCTGGCATTGGCTCCACTAAACACAGGTGAAGGTTCTAACAGCTTCTCAGAGAAGCCACCTCTGTAATCCCCCTGCTACCAAAACGTGGCCGTGCAAACCTAATACACTCATCTGGAGAAGAGCCATTCCCAGCTTCCTGCTGGCTTCCCTGGTCACCATGGCCATGCAAGTCTTTATGCACCTGGATAATAAGCTTGAATTACTGGGTTTGCTGTCATTTAAACCCACATAATTGTACTACTGATCTTTACTTGTTACTGTGCTGTTACTTAGAAATAAGCTATCGGTCTGGTGTCTGATACTGTACCCTGAACTGTACCTTGATGGAGTTGTCTTTAAAGTCCATCAAGGTGTCATTCACTCATTCTGTAAACATCTGACAATTAGTGATTTGACAGATAGCAAAGAAACAAAGGCAAGAGAGGAGGGAATGCCTACAGAGACCCAAGACCTAGGCACACTTTCAAGTATACCCAAGCTGTAAGTTTGCCATGGAGAAAAGAGAGACGAGAGCAGGAGCATCAGGATAGCCAACTGCCAACTCAACATCTAGTAATGATTGGTGGTTTGCTTTGTGTCAACAGGAGATGCTGACCTGTCTTTAGAACACAAATCAAGAAATGACCTCTTACTAGTTTTAAGTTTGACCAGCATGACCACTCTTCATAACATGACACCAAACCCTGTCCAGTCACTCTTGGAATGACTGGCCTCCTCACAGGATCTCACTGCTTCACCTGTGAAGCTGAATAGCCAGCATAAGCCTTTGGTGTAAACATCCCTGCTGTTTTTCTCTGAATGGTTACGTTTTCACCACTGTCATCACCTTTACCAGATGCTCACTGCTCAAAAGCTCAGTCAAGGGTGAAGGACAAAAACATAGCAATGATGTAAGGGATGAAATCAATAGCAGTGTGCTTGTTGGGAAATCAGCAATACATCTGAAAGCTACAGAGCCAAAAGTGGTTTCATTTTTAATCAGCATGGTGTATGAGGACCTGTCCGTTAATATCACTTCCAAAGAACAATGTGTTTGGGGGATAACACATTGGATAACATGCTTCATGAGACGCATTTCCAAAAATGAAGAAAGCATGTTCTGGTTATTGAATTTGTCCACAAAATGATGGATGTGTCTTTCAGGAAGCAGTTCTGAAACAACAATTTGATCAGTCCTGCTTTATTAGTCTGCCCACCAGAAAAGACAATACTATAATCAGTGCTGGCTCACTTGGAGTACAACAGAAGGTGAAACAGAAAGGGCAGGAATATCTACATCAGATGATCTGAGCAGTAAACTAAAAGCACATTCAGTAGTGAAACCTCAGCTGCTTCTTCCATGAGACGCCAGGAACAAAATCAGGAACAATCCTGATCACTTTATATAACAACAAATCTGCCCATACTTCCTTTGGGAAAAAATGTGCTATAAATTTGTATCTTTAGGAGATTCTGTACAGGTTTTCACATCTATCTGGTTTGTCAACTCAGAGATTTCCACCTGTTGTGAGACCCAGCTCCACATTCACCTCTGTTCGAGCAGTAAGCATCATTTCTCTTCAGGAGGTCAAGAGGGACTTAACTCACTACATCATACCCATGGACTTGCAGTCCCTGAAAGGCCCATGGCTGCACAGATGGTGCCACACAACAAAGCATTCCCAACCTGCCGTCCCTTCCTGCACAAGGACTGAGTAAGACAGAAACCATTCTTACAGCTACAGACCTCCCTGAAACAGAAAACATCAAACACCTGGTAATGACCACTCCACCAGCTCTCTTGCAACACTATCATATTACATTTTGACTGTCATACAATAAAGAGCCCCTTGTCTTCGTTAAATGAATGAGGAAGTAGCGAGCTGGGGTTAGGGAGAGGAGGGCCAGCAATGACAGAGCTAGCAAGCCTGCAAAACATGTTCAGTCCTGACGCTATATCTTGGAGATCTGTAGTGACAACACTAGGCAACAGCACAATCCTTTTAAAAAAACACACAAACAAAACACCCAAACCCAAAACCTTTAGATTGGGTAGAAAATCCCTCCCCTCCATGCTAGTCTGCAGGATGTGTAATATACAAGTGCAAATTTTCTTGGGCACATGCACACTGCAATTTTCACAATAGTCAATATTTTCTGACTTGAATCAATAGTTTCTATGATCCCATAAGAAAAGAAGGAAAAGTCTGAAGAGAACTGAGGATACCAGCTCCATCTTGCCTTAAGAACAAAGCCTCACTTTTACAGTAATGTTAAGGAGTTAAGACTGAGGGAGTCCCTTTGCTGGAGGAGAGACTGTTACCTGCTGGCACAAAAGGGTATCTCAGCACATTTGCAGAGAGCCATGTGTCTAAAGCTTTGTCTTCTGCAGGGATCTGCCGTCTGCTTCCAAAGAGGCCAGTGCTGTGCTCCCCAGCTAGAAGAACAGACTTCATAATGAATTCTCTCACATGAGCAAAAGAAGATATTATGGTTTATGACAGGATTCATTCCCTTAAAAGGCTTAATGCCTGTAGTATCAGCTTTTGCAGGCTGGAGGACAACACAGGTCACAAAAAGCATTCTGAAAAGAAGAGTGTGCTTGTCTTCTCCTCCCCCCCATCAGTCAGTAAGGTTTTACACAGAAAATCATCAGGTTGGAAAGCAGGAGCAACATGCCCATATACTACTCACTCATCCATGGTGCCTGAGTCTGGCAGACCTCTACTATCTCTATAAATGTGGGGAGCTGAGGAGCTCTTCAGGACAGTGTTCCTGGGGCACCCTGCCACAACAAAACCACCATGGAGAGCAGAGAGCACATCAGACATCTTTAGTCTGCAGGGAGAAGGGAATAGGCATCAGTGCACCTCTGTGTCAGGTGCTGCTGGTGGCATGGACTATTGGGGTGCTACCCCACAGGCATGGGAAGGAGAGGCTGCCTTGCTCTTGGAACTTTTATACCCTCTTCTGGTTCCTCTCCTTTCTTGCTTGATTAGGGAGAGAAAAGGTTAAGGCAAGTAGTCCCATCTAGCCACATATCTTGCTATGCTCCTCAACAAGCACCCTGCCAGGACATTCCCCCAGCACTGAAAAGATTTGGATGTTTGCCACTGAGTTCCAAGGTCTCCCCCTGAGATCTGAAGGCGTACCAACTGCTGCAACTGTTCAGAACAAGCAGCACAGAGAGGCAGCACAGTCTTCCCAGCCAAATCCCTCGTAAAAATAAAGAAGTGAAACACAGAACTTGGGTGCACCGTGGAAAGCAGCAGCCTACCTCCCAAGTTAGATATTTTGTCCGGAAGATTTTCATATAACATAAGCATTAAAGTCTTCTAAAAAGCTCTCCCAGACAAGAGTGGCTGCCAAGCCAACACACCAGCAGCCAACACAAAAATCTGGAAGCAATCTGTGGAGACAGGGCAGCTCTCTTGAAGCTGGAGACTGATGGCTCTGGCAGCAATGCTGAAAGGATGCTGCAGTTTTTGCTGCAGCAGAGCTGCAGGCTTCAACTTGGGGAGATGGACATTGCACATGGGCACAATAGGGGCTCCTGCAATTACTGAAGGGGTAAAATTACTGAACTATTTAAAGACACTTCTCTCTCTCAAAGTGTTTAAGTTAACAAATGCCACAGGAATTTCAAATAATGGACTCATTAATTTCAAAGATGTTTGTGTGATACCCTGTCAGACATAATGAAGAACTAAGGTTTTGGAGACAAGTCTATGAGACTCAGTTCTGCTAACTGTGAGCAAGGACTCCTGTCAAACTGCAAGGCAATTCCTCCATTACACCAAGTGCCCCTTCTTGAAGTGACAGCTCACACATTATGTTTACGTATTATTATTACCTCTTATTAATTAGATGCTATCATCTGAGGTGCGCTGGCTAATTTTACCAAGGTGTACTCCTGGGACACAGCTGCTGCAGCCCTGACACACTTCATTGCACCTTGTTAAGTTAGAAACTGCCACAGTTCTCCTGCTGTTATTACAGGAAAATTCTTAAGTATGTTATGTAAAGCAGAGGAAAAAAAGTATGCTTGGGATTCTGACATTGGGATAAAATATACATGCAATACAAATTCACCTTGCAGGAAGCTCCAAACTGGAAGTATCAACAAACAAAACAAATCTTAGAATAACAAAACCGTTGCAAAATAGTTTAGAACTGAAAAAATCCCATTTAACTTAAAGAGAGATTTATTCCAAGGAACTGGGAATCAGTAAGACCTGAAAGTCATGTAAAAAATTTGGTTTCAAACCTGAAAGTTTAATTATCATCTCTCAGCTTGGATCAGTAAGTTTGAAGTCAAACTTCCAATGTAAATTTAAATTTCCCAAAACTGGGTAGTCTTAGAAGTGAAGTAATACCATTGCTGCATCTTCAGATTTAACAAAGTGAATCAACTATCTTTGCATTTTTCCCCACCCACTGCTCTCACTGTCAAAGCAATTCATCCTTCTGGTAATTCAGGTAAGCTAGAGGGAAATGTTGCAGGACAACACTTAACATCTCCTCCTCTCCCCAGCAATTCAAAAGAAAGGAATAAAAGTCTCAGTAATGGAGAAACAGTCTCTGAATGAAAAGGTCCAATTTTACAAGATTCATGACAAAGTCCCTTATTCATCAGCAGCCTTGGCACTCTTACTCTTCTACCTCACACAGACATTTCTGGAATGTGTTTCAAACTACTGGGGAGAAAAAAAAAAAAAAAAGGTAGCTCAGCAGGAAGCTGCAGAGGCTAAAGAAATGAAGAATCTGAAATCGATCCTGCTCCTGTCCTACAAAGCACAGTTTCTGCCAGAAGCATCAAACAGAGCAGGACTGTCCCCTTGGTGAGTAGAGTTTTCTTTTTACTTTTTCTGCCTTTGTACCTACCTCCACTAACATTGACAAACTATTTACATATGAGAACAATACTTGTAATTTTGCATCAACAGACTTGGAGCTGTTTTCTTATAAGGCATCTGAAATTTTATATGAACTAGATTTAGAGACTGAGAACTACAGATCTGCATTTTCATCTAGGAAAAGTTCTACTTGAAAAGTTTCCTCCTTGTTAGACTGCATGATAGTTTACTAACAGACCTGCTAGGATGAAGATACACAGGAATTCACTTCAGAAACTGCAGGAGGTTTTACCACTGTTTTTATTGGTTTTGCTTGCTCTGATCCAAAGCTTACAAAAACCCATTAAGTGTGTGGAACCAGCATGAGCAAGAAATGTCTTAATTGAGTACTGGACATGGCATCTGGGCAACCTGTGCAACAGACTGCCAGTCTCCTCTCAAAGAATACCTTCTCTGCACTTCCATCCAGAAGGCAGTTCTGCTCTAGATCAGATGAGGGACAAAATCTCATTATTTCATTCCCTGGATTTAAACTCCTGTGAATTGACCATCAGTAGCGTAATGCAAACAAACTTCCCCAGAGATCTAACCCCTCGGTATAGTACTACAGTGATAAGTATTAAAATGAGGAAACAAAAATCCTGAAACTTTTTTTTTTTCCAGATTTATGTGCAGTGTAAAGTTATGTGAAAGAACACAGTAAAAGCAACAGAGGTACCAAAAATCATCCTAGTTTGGATGAATGTGTCGATTTGGGAGTGCAAGGAGAAACCTAAGGAACTTGTTCGCCCCAAGTTAACATAACACTAAGGAGAAGGAGTTAATATAACACTAAAGCTGCAAAGGAAATCATATTGAGAGCAAGAACTGCCAGGATTAGTCAACTGTTGTTTCCAGTGGTGTGAGCCTGCTCTTGGGTTCCAGGTCACAGCTTCCACACAAAAGTACATTCTTACCTCTCCAGAGCCCTGCCCAGTCACTGCTTGTCCTATGCACCACACAAGGCATGTCTCCCACAGGGTAGCAAATACAGGATGATGTCTTTAAAGTTTACACCACAGCATGCTCTTCTTAGGGTTTTTAAAGTTTAATTTCCTTTTCAAATAAAAGCTACAGAAAACCAAACATCCAACATCATCCCATGCTTCTGCATTCCCTCATACTACTTGCCTATGCTAATGATCCACAGGACTTGTACCCAGGGTGTTTAAAACCACAGTACACGCCTCTTCTAGTACTTGAACTACAGGAATAAACTCTGGAAAAAACAGGAATACAAGGCAGTAGAAGCAGACTGGCTAGTTGTGAGGAACAGAGTCAGTTTCTTGCCAAGGACTTACACAAATACACATTAAGACATGAGAGGAATGTTGGGATTCAAGCTTTTTTTTTTTCTTTTTTGGAGGGTGGGGGGAGGAAAGGGAGGTGTGACTTCAGTGAGAAATTATGTCTAGTGGCTGAGTGCAGCATAAATGAGAACAGGTTTGGCACTTTCTGAAAAGTAGTGTAGATGCTGATAAGACTTCGAGCACCTGTTGTAATTGGTGACCTCAGTATGGGCTGGAGTGGGTTTCTATACCTGTAAACATCGTTATGAGTTGTGATTACAAATTATGAATATAAATAATGCAGAATGATTGTACCTGCCTTATTTCTGTGGCTGTAATGTAAAGTCTTGTTCAAAAACAAAGAAATGCATACATTGACACAGCTGCGTTGATGAAAGGAAACCAAAAGCAAAGACCTGCTGCCTTGTTTGTCTCCAGTTACAAAAATCTTTGTAGCACCATGAAGCAAACTCCTAAAATTTTTTCAGCTTTATTTCTCAAAGGCAAGTTACAGGAAAATTTTCAAGGAAATATTCAATCCTGAAGCTCTGAATTTTTATTTCTTTTACAAATTTAGAACAAAGACCTCTAGTCCTTTACCTTTCCCCTGCCCCTCTCAAACTGTGTTGCATTTAAGTAAAGAAAGTCTGTACTTCTAAGTGGAAAACAGGTAAACATTTGGTTATGCCATTTGCATCTGCAAAAGTTAAGCTGTTACCACCATTAAGTACATTTTAAGAGGTAAGAGGATACTGTTTCTATGTTTATTTTTTTTCTTTTCTTCATAAATCAAGCAAGGAATCCTAAAGCAATTCTCATTAAAAATGCCCCTCGGGTTCTCTGAAGACATGTGTTGGCATTCCAGTAAGATTTTTACAATTGCAGATTTTGGGGAAATAAGGGGGGTTACTCTTGAGAAAAAGCATGTGCTGGGACAGACTGCACAACAATGACAGCAGCAGAGTTTTGGTACAAGATCTTTGCTTCATCAAAACATACTGGGCTGAATATATTAAGTAGGACGCATTTGCTGACCCAGATGCTACAAGCTGAGAATCCAGGAATAAGCTTAGTTTATACAATACACACTTATTTCTGAAGACAGTCCCAGCATTGGGGGAACAACGTTGCCCAAGAAGTTTGAAGAAGTATCTGCAAAAGGCCATCTGCTGCTCTGACCCGTTTCACACCATGCCCACTCTTGTTCCACCTTCAGCACGAAATCAGCAAAGCTGAAATCGTTTGCCAAGGTTTCAGTCATTTCACAACTCCTTCACATCCAAGTATTTCAGATACCAAGGCTAAGTCACATCTAAACCACAAAACCCATACATTATGTGTAGAATTACTTCTTGAGACAAATGTCTTTCCCACTCCAATCCAGCTCCGTCCTTCTCAGCTATGCTTATGCATCAATCAGTCTGTTAAATCAAGTTGTGTACCCATTTTTTGCAGTTTTTATGAATTGTACAGTACCAAAACTGACATGTGGTCTTGTCTAATGGAACACTGTTTATTGCAAAACTTGCAATGATTTTTCAACCAGAGATTAAAGTATCCTTCTTAAGCACTACAGAGCATTAAGATATGGGTGCATGAATTCCTTTGAAGATACAGAACAATCACACATACATTTACATATGTAACACCATTACAAAACTCTGCAAAGAAACTTAGTAACTGAGGCAACTTGTTCTAGATGGCCCTACCCTAAGCAGGGGGTTGGACCCAATGACCTCCAGAGGTCCAACCCCACCTGATACATGTAAAATATATTCAGTGGTTTACACAATACAGATTAGTGATTCTTGGTTAAGTGTATCAAGATGAATAAACTGGGTAGCTATGTTAAAAATTAAACATTCGTAGAAATGTATTCAAGCACTTATTCTCATAACAAAACAAAGACACAACCACCACATAAACAAGGACCAGACCAGAACGTTCCACACATGTAGCGTTAACCACTCCACTCCCTCAACTCATCTGGAGCTGTTTAACTATTGAAGAAGAAGCAGCAATGTTCTCCTTGTCCTGGTTTTGGCTGGGATAGAGCTCATTTTCTTAGTAGCTGTTTCAGTGCTGTGTTTTGGATTTAGCAGAAGAACTGATAACACACTGATGTTTTGGTTGTGGTTCAGTAGTACTTACTCTAAGTAAAGGACTTTCTGGTGTCTCATGCTCTGCCAGTGAGGAGGGAGCGTGGCCAGGACAGCTGACCTGAACTGGCTAAAGGAATATTCCATACCATTAGGGGAGAGTTGTCTGAGGGCTGCCAATCCCTGCCTGGGGACGAGATGGGCATCAGTTAGTGGGTAGTGAGCAATTGCATTGTGCATGACTTGTTTTTTCTGGAATTTGATTTTTTTAAATTACTATTATTATCATTAGTATTATTAGAATTATATTTTACTTTGTTTCAATTATTAAACTTATTCTTATGTTAACCCATGAGGAGTTCTTCTTACTTTTTTTTCCTGATCCTCCTTCCCATCCCACCAGTGGAGGAGGGAGGAGTGAGCAAGCAGCTGTGTGGTACTTAGTTGCCAGCTGGGGTTAAACCATGACACTTCTCCATGCAAATCTGAGAATATCCAAATCAACACAAAGTAAGGCAATTTCTCTGCAGCAAACACAACTAAATCAATGATTTTAGTGGGCTCATCAAAGTTGATTTTCCTGATCAACTGTTCATATCCAAGGATACAATGCTGTGATACTCAGATCTCTCTCGCATGGTGTTCTTATTGGTATTTTACACAATGCAAAATAGACACTGGTAGTCGAGAACGGTGGCACTAGTCTAAAACTCCATGATTCTAGCTCCACTTAGGCATTCAGTTTGTCAGTGAGGTTTTTAATGCACCAGCCTAATGAACCTAACTGTGAGTGGCATAACCATGATAAGTACAATAGGGTTATATTTGGATTTGTAATTCCTAAAGGTTTTGTTACTGAAACAAAAGATAATACAGCTAATGCAAAGAAGATGAATTAAAATGGAAACAGGGTTTATCGCTAAAGCTGCAAAGACAGAACACCATGGGAATTATCATATATAGAGAGATAAACTTGGCAATTACTACCTGAATAGTCAGTTCAGTCTTATTTTTTTAAAGTCAGTGAATAACCTGCTTTGGTGTAGCAAATCACACATTAGGGTGGTTCATGAACCAAGGGAAACACATCCTTTCAAAAAGTCTAAGTTACATGGATGAGACTTACAAAGTACAGAGAGGGAACATATACGTGTCTTATGCCCTATATGTCCTTATGTCTGAAGGTTTTCTGTAGCCATTCCCACAGGATACTTTGAACAACAGAAAGGAACAGCTTAACTTTGCCCCTAGGTAATTAGACAGTATCAGTGGAAAGCAGATGTCTGAAGTAATTAAAAAATGAGAAAAGGTCATCAAGGATGACAAGTTCTGGACTTGGGGGACCGGACTGGGGACTTGATTCCCCAGTGAAACAGGACTTTGATGTTTAATGGACTCACCATTATCACCAAAAGTCAGGGACAGGAAGAGTGAGATGTCACGCAGATACTGATGGGCTCCAAGTTCTTCTAGAAGAAGGACTATCATAAGAAACAGCATCTGTGAAAAGTCGTCTTCATCCCCCTATGAAGTATACAACAAGGTCAAGTTGCCCTTCACAGCTGTATCTGTATATGTGATGTTTGTCAGTGATCTCCAAATAGGTCATGCAGACAATACTTTGGAAATCCTGATCCTCCTGCCTGACCCCATGGCAGACATGGAGCTGAGTGATCTCTCAGTGGGTTGTGGACACCCTCTATGCTTTCTTTAATACTTGCTAAATTCTTTCCAAGTTCTGCAGAAAACTCTTCCCCACTCCATGCAGGAGTCCAATGGTGGGAATCTCAGTCAGATAACAGAAGTCTGATTTATGGTTCCCTACCCCTTTGTTCCAACCCATCAAACAGTCCAGTTCTCAAAAAGCCCTTCCTCATTTGTTCTGGCAGGGTAAGGCCATGCAGAGCAACCGTCAGCTCAGGATTTAACTCACAAGGAATGCCTCTGCACCAAGCTCAAAATAAACTAAATCATATGTTTCTGTCCTATTCTACTTATATTGCAAACCAGAATCTCAGTTAATTAATTCTAAAAAGCTACACATCGACACAAAATACTTTCAGGCCAAGTAACTGAAGTTAATCTCAGTGCAGGCTACAGCTCAATTAACACAACTCACCTTGAATATCACATTGCTCTTCCATATATCTCTTGAGAATCTCACCAGCTGTACTAACATTGGAACAACAGAAGAAAGTAGATATCACAAAACCTTGGATCTTGCATCAGGTGGCTCTAATAAGTATTGCACAAGGGTGCTTTGATGTTATAAAAGACCTAAGAAAATACCAGTGGGTTAGGGTGTATTCTTGCTGTGTTTACTCTCTTACTAAATGGCACTTGTCATACACATGCCATCTGCTGCATCGAAATGCGATACCCAACCAGGTAAAATAAAAATTTCCCACACCAGCAGACTCTTCGCACAGATTAAAAGGAACAACACTAATGTAATTTTAGGTGATTAAAGAGTCTACAGTACAGAGACTGCATCTCTTGAAAGCTGCTCCTCTTGCAGAACAGAACCTCAGCCCCCAGTGAAGACACTGCCCTCATGGCTACACATTAGAAGTCATAAGTTCATCATCCAGAAATATTTGTACTTGTGCCACGTACAGGGAGCTGAGAGCGCAAGAGAAACACAAATGACTCCCCCTCACTGCTCCTTCTTCCCCTGCCTTCTCCTGCGTGCTCACAGGCCCTGCAGGAACCCAAAGGAGTAACCCTGTAGTGGAAGCTAACTCTCTGGGAACTGAAGCTGGGTTTAAGGACACTCAGCCTCTCAATGCTTGTGGAGGTTTTCCACAGCCTGCAAGAAAGGAAAATCTGGAAAAGCCTTACTGTATAGGCTTGCCTACTGCATCTTGGTAAAAGTCAGGGTCCCTTAGTACAAAAAACTCCTTGGTCAGCCACTGATAGGTACCATGAGGGGTTATGCTATTTGTTGCACCCGTGTCAGTCTCCTTATGTTTCTAATTTGTCTACAGCCAAAATAGATGTTTTGGCCTTATTTTGAGTACTGAAATAGATTATGCTTTATAATTAATGGATATTTTGAAATTTCAGCATATCTGAGTGTTCTTCACACATTACAAGAGACCAGCTCATGCAAGATCATGCTAACACTATTTATATTACCTGCCCACAAAGGCTGCCCAAGTCCCGAATGGAAATACAAAGCTAAACCCCAGCAAAATTAATGGAATAACAGAGAAGGGCAGGGTCATGCTACAGGGATATCATGTTCCTGGGCCATGTTCCCAGAATTAGGTATGATTTTTCTCCTGGTCTTCTGCTTCCCTACCCTCATGAAGCTTAGCATCCCTGTACCTGTCCACCACACTCTTCCAAAAGAGATCCCATTTTCACTTTCACAACATACAAAAAAAATCCCCAACAAAAATCTCAGTGAGGTGGCAGTTCCTGTCCAATAAGATAGAAATAGATATTCCTTCATCATCCTTCCTACCAAGGAACACAGTGGGCCAATATTATAAAAAAAACCAGTGCACTGATAAGGACTGGAAGCCTAATAAAACCAGAAGAGCAACCAGAAAAGCCCATGAGCTGATGATGTTGAAGTAGAAAGAGCTGAAAGCAGATATAGAAAAATATGCCTCAAGATCCAAACATTACTAAAGTTGAAGTGAAAGCAGAAAAAATGAGACTGCAAACTGAGACAGGTAAAACCTAAAAGACAGGATGAGGGAAAAACTCCTGAACACAGAGCTTTTAGAAAGCCTTGGAAGATATGTCACAACCACCAATCTGGTAAAGAGCACTTGGAAAGGCATGGAAGAAGGACACAGATCCTTTTTCACTGTCTCACGAATTCTTTGTGAAAGGTTTGCCAAACAACCTTTTGCTGTATTCATAGCTCCTCTGGGTTCAAAGTGGTGACTCAACACTCATCAACCACTGTCAGAACACAACTAGCAAAACAACAGGAGATGTGTAGGGGATGAGGAACAGAGCAAAGAAGATCAGATGATTCTCAGAACAAGGATGCAGAGTACGAGGACAAAGGAGGGGAGAACGATACAGAACTTTTGTAAGTGGCACAAAATGAAGAGAAATTTTACATGGGAAAATGCAATTGAAAACAGGTCAAGGACATCTTCATTACCTTAAAACCACAAGAGTAGCCAAATATGGTTAAAACACATGTTAGCATTTCAGTGCAGACAAGATAAAACTTCACTCCTGAACTATGCAGATCCATCTTTGGACTTGCAGCTGCTGCAATGTGAGTACGGAAGTGTTAACAGCATAGTTTTGCTTCGTTGGCACTGCAGGACTGAATCATACCTTATCACAGAAGCTGCGTTGCCACACAACCATCAGCTCTCAATAGTGTACAAAACAAAGAGAGAAAACTAAGGAAGAGAAGAAGGACTTCCCCTAAGCAGCATTTTCTTACAGTTAGTCTTCCCATTTATTTTTGTCTCAGTATAGGGAGGCCAGAACAGAGGGGAAGAAAGAGAAGGCAAACATATTATATATTTGTATTCTTGTTTTCCAGTCCTTCCAGAAAGGCTAGTTTTGTAAACAGAAGGAAAACTGAGATTTTATTTATCGTGTTAACTACTCCCATGACTGTAACACACCACGCCGAGTTCACAAGTATCTCTCTGCTGGACATTATCAAAAATGCACTGCAACTTCTTTTGCAACACATGTTATTTTAGTCAGGCTATCTGCCCCTTAAAACACTCAGCCTATTGTTTCAACAGCACAGACCTGCATGCTGAATTATAAAAATTGTCCAATATCTTATCATCTTGGCTGCAGATTTAATTTCACGGAATATGAAACTTCACTGAAAATCATTGTACAACAAGACAAGGAAACATAAACATTGCTTTCTTTTTCTTTTGGTTTGTTTTTTTTTCACATTAAGTGTGAGCCTACTACAACTCCCTCTGGGAGGATGTTTTTCATACAAAGCCACATTCTTTGTACCTTATTCACATAAACAATCGTTGAATTAAATGAGATCCGCCACAGAAGCAGGGAAATCAAGTTTTGATTCAGCCTTACCCATACAAAATACAACATAATATTTGATTTTAAAAAAAATCCCAGGATAATAGGCATCCATCTTTAAACTATCTAATAATGCAAAAACTAGTTGAAGGTTTTGTTTTTCAGGTCTAGCCCTTGAGATTTAATATAGTAAACTAATTATAATTTTGCTACACACAAGTTGCTGATAATTACTTCTTTATGGGTCATACTGTTATTTGAGTATAAAGCAAGGGAATTTTGTTGAGTCATTACTTAAGTATAATTTTATTCTTGATCCTTAAATAAGCAAGGCCTGAAAATCCCACTTACACAGCACAAGGAAGTGATTTTTTTAATGGCACTTGGTAAACTTTGCTAACTTTTGCACTACAGACACTTTTGCCTGATCCTGTTTTTCTTCAAACGCCATATATGTTTCAAGCTAAGCTTGAGATGTACAAAACCATGAGAAACTTCCCTGTTAGCAGAGAATACTCATATTCAAAATTTGAAGCATGAGAACTATTTGATTGAAGGTTAGTTTGTTTTTTACAAATAAAAAGGACAGACATACAACAGATGCTTGTTGCTAAATTAAAATTTAGAAGGTGACTTTATTACTAACAACTGAACTAAGACACTGCCTATATAATTAATGCTTTCCAAAATCTTAGTATTTTGGGGAAGAGGACAACTATACAGCTCCTGAAAATGATAGAAAAATCCATCATCATAATGTGAAACACTCTAGTACACATTTAATAGTATGCTGAGAAATTCTATTATAGTGTCACTCTCTTTGATAACCCTCCCTGGCTTAGCTTACTTGAAAAGGGCATTTAGTGTTTTTTCCACCAAGGTGGAGTTCCTGGGTATTTCATGAGAGCGACAGAGGGCTAAAACACAGAGTAAGTTCTCCATTTCACTGACACTCTTTATGCCATTTCTGGGAATGACTGAGACCAGGTCCCAGACAAAACTGGCTTTACACCGTAGCCTCCTGAGAAGCTCAACACTTTTTTCAGCTTAGTCGAGGAGAGCCTTAATTTCAAATTATGAGGAGAACAAATAACCCTTTAAAATGTTGTTTTGCTTTTTCTTTGAAGTACTGTGCTCAGGTCTCCTGAATGCAACCCTACCTGTTTTCTTGATGTACCTGCATGTTATCAAAACCAGTTCATCCCATGTAATTATATTCAGACACTTGCTGGATGTACAAAATCACAAATGACATGTAAAGAAATTCATATTATTTAAAAAAAATATTCTTAAAAGCTGGAAATACGTGGATCCAAGTTCTGTATGCTAGATTTTGAATAAAAGGTGCTTCTAGGTTCCATGCCAAGTATTTCACTTTGAGGATTAAAAACAGAAAGAAGAAAAACCTGACAAAATTCTAGTAAATGAAGCAGCAACTTCCTCCTCATTTGTATGTCTGCAATTATAGACATGAAAGGCTAAATTCTCTGAAAGAATACGGAACCCAGAAGTTTGGTTTTAAACTCCTTAAACACATGTGTTGGTGGGCAAAAATAAGGGGAAGAGAGAGGAGGTAGAAGAAAAGTTGCGGTTTGGTTTTTCCAACCTAAGTTACTCCTCTAGGGAGACAGTAAATCTGGGAATAATTTTTAAAAATACGACTTTTTTCAGTTAAGAGACTGCCAAGGACCAAAGCTTATACCTACGAATTCTGCTTTGATTTATTGATGTGGCGTGCTACTTGGTGCAAGTGTTCATACCAATCTTTCAATTCTGCCATTCACTTTTCACATTGGGTCTCACCTTGCTACCAGATAAACAAAGTGTAAAATTCTCATGGAGAATTGATGGATCTTTTCTGAATAAGCAAAGCAGGACTAAATATAGAAATAGTCAATCTGGTCTGACAAATAGGAAGAACGAGAAGTGGAAGTAAGTTACTCTAATTCACCCAGGGTACTCTTTGAGCAAAACTACATCCCAAAGAAAATACTGAAAGTTAAAATTTTATGAAGCAAGTTGAGATGTGATTGCAATGTAGATTAGTTAGAGCTGAATGCTGATTGTTTGGACAGAAGACAGATGTTTAAATTAAGCTACTTCACATTTGTTGTGAGTTTATACATAGTCTGTTACCGTTTCACTGATGTAAAGTTATTCCTCAATAACTCATGTCCAATCTCCAAAGACTCCCCACAAAGGAAGGAAGGCTGCTTTAAAAAAAAAAAAAAAGCCAAAAAAACCCAAAACAAAACAAAACAAAACTCCCCCCTCCGTATTATAAAAAATGGGCAGCTATGGGATAACAGGAAAAGTTCTCATCTAATAGAGAACCAGTTATACAGGAAACAAATGGTTCAATGTCAGTCTTCAGAAGGGAAGGAAACAAACCCGGCAGCTCCACAGCCATCTGCTTTAAGAATTTATGGAGTTCATTATAGCCACTAAAGAATCACAGGGAGACAGGGAAAGATAACAACTGTTAAAATGACTGTTAAAATGACTGGCAGAATTCAATACCATTTAAACACAGAGTGATATTTGTGGTGGGAAAAAACACGTCAACTTCATATGCATAATGATGAGCTCTGGATGATTCAGAAATGAGATCCTGGATCTATAGTGAGACTGTGCTTACTAAAGCATCAGCACACTTAAAAAGCAGGGAGAGTGCTAAAAATTATTACTGCAGAACCAAAACCACCTTTATTCAACCATCTAAGAAGTTCAACTGCATCCTGGAAGTTGTAACTCTGCCCTCTCTTCTTGGAAAAGGTTTAGCAAAACTACGGAAGTTTCAAGGAAGGAGAATGTAAGACAACCAAAGGCAACACATAATTTAAATAGAGGGAAATCAGGTTGGAGAACTACTAGAAGGCATCATATTAAACCATCATATTTTGGGCTTATAGCAAGTGAGAAGAAATAGCTCTTCTTATTATAAAGCAGTTTTCAAGCTGTGGTTTCCATAACCTTTCTGCTCTGGTTTTCTCAGTCTTTTTCCCATTCACTCATGTTCCCTCATAAACTTGACAGTTACGGATATAAAAGACTAAAAGGCACTAAGGAGAATATATGTCATTTTTCCCTGTGTATTAAATGGAGCCAGCATAACAGAGATATAGGAATTAGCCAGGTTGACATGAAAGCATTCACCTACCACTCCAAACCAGGCTCAACATATCTGCAGGCATGTGACTTGCTCAGCTCCTGGCCACCTCGCAGGAAGAACTGAAAGAAATCTCCCCACATGGACAGTCCTGTCCTAGTCAGTGAAAGATGTCCAACTCTCCCTGCCTCCAGGTTATATGAAATACTGTGATTTGTGAAGATGGTCCCACAGAGAAGCAGCTAACTTTAGGCACTCAGTTTTTCAAAGAGATCTCAAAGGCATCTATGTCACTTGGTAAGTTTTTGAACACTCTTTACATTATTAGAATGTAAATAAATTAGATTTGATCTGTCTTACTTTGAGGCTAGCAGAAACTAAGACAGCTAACATCAATATACTCTCTTGACTGAGGTGCCCTCATTCACCCAAATTCAGTTCTGCTTTATCAGGAATGCTGGTAACTAAGCTGCTCATCTGCAGGAGCACCTCCACTTGCCAAGACACCAGAGAAAGTGAAACGGATGACAGCCTCACCCAGCATGCCAGGTCAGGATTTCTTAAACCCTAGCTTCCCCAGACTGATTAAGTGTAATCTTACAGGGAAAGAAAAGAATCCAGCTTTGTTGCTGACTGTTCATTAATAAAATACTGTACTTCAAATTCATGCTTCAGCTTACTCCACACATGAGTCTGCCATTCATATCAATAGACAAACCATGGCTGCACTAATGCAGGGCACTCAACCATATTGAACAGTTGTTCCAGGAGGAAACTAACACACCTCTGGAAGAAATCATCACAAATCAAAACTGGGGCACCATCTCCTGTGCTGAAGTAAAGTTATATTTGTTCAGGGGCTGGAACCATGTGATCCTCTACAACCTCTTTTTGGGGGTGGGGGGGCATCTGACATAAAATCTAACAAGTCCAGAGACTGGACTTCAGCATGTCTAAGAGAACCTAAACCTGTGAAAGAAGTAGATATTGCAGGCAGTGTAACACAGGGAAGAAAAACAATTTTCAGCTACATCTTGTCTCTGAGCTTTTTCCATGCTATCAAGTCTTTAGGGCAGAGACTCCTATTTACTGTACAAATAATAAAATGATACAAGTTAAAGCACAATATTTATTCTTATTCTATCTTCTGACTCTGACATGAAAAAAAGCTGGTCAGCATCTTCTGTGACATCTGCCTGCAACTCCATCATTCAGCACTCTACAGCGATAAAATGTAACATCAAAGACATACTTCTGCAATTTTGTTACCATAAAAAATGTCTATACGAACTTGATGTGCTTCCACAAACGCAAATTTTAGATCTTGAGAGCTAGTCAAAGGTTGAAGTTACATCACAGTATAACAAAAGAGAAAGAATGTAAAGACTTAAGCCCAATACCACTCTTAGAGAAAGAAATGGAAACAAGAGCATATGGAAAGAGCATGGCCTGATTTTCCACAGAAGCAGTGGAAAACAACATACTTTCGAGAATTCAGGAGCTGCTGTAAAGTTTGGAAAAGACAAACTGATAACAAAGTGCTGTCCTTTCAAAACCTGGATTTAAACCAGAACAATAATGTCAATGAAAGACTGCAGATGGCAGGCAGATAATTCCACAGCCAGAAGAAAGACAACCCTCGTGCCCCCATCCCTAAATCCTCTCAAAAGACTTCAGCCAGACATGGTCTAATCACAAAAGTGGTCAGAGAGAAAATTAAGGAAAATTACTCATATGTAAGCTTTACAAAATACTAATTAATTGATTTAAGCAGTGGGCATGCCTTGCAGATATTAGTGCAATTATTTGATATGGTGAAAAGATCATATCCTGCCCAAGACTCTGAACCAACTGCAGTTTCTGCAACTGTTGCACAAGCAGACACCAAACTCTTAATAAAAGTAAAACATACATAAAATGATTCACTGTGATAACTGTTAAAAAGCTATTTAAATATTGCACTTTTATATAATTACCATGCATTCATGGTGCTTTTTTATTTTATAAAGCTGGCACTTTTCCTCAGTGACTGACCTATCTGAGACAATTTAGGGAATTCTAACTCAGAAGTGTATTGCCTTAATAAAAATAGACTGGCAACAGGTCTTGCTAAGATGTCACATTGCAGATGCTGTTAAAACAACAGAAGATATTCCTGACTGACTTAAAGCAATCTGCATCTCACACTGGAAGAGGAAATTAGCTCACTGCAATGTAGACACAATGAAGATACACACCCTTAAGGAATTAATTTTCGTCAAATCCAAATGCATTTTCTATAATGCAAATGAAAATGTTTTTGTCCAACAGCACGCCAGCACATGCACACAGAACCTTCATCTTCAGTGGCTCACTTCACAAAAATGGATGGTGTTTAGGTGGGGAAGGTGGCAAGTCATGAGAGAGAAAGGGAAAGTAAGGGATACACTGTTTCAAGAAGCTTGTTTAAAACCAGGATTTGAAGGAAGTAAAACTCATGATTTGAAGAGTGCTCCAAATATGTTTTTGTTCACAACATAAGATTAAAAAAGCTTAGGCTTTTTTGGCATAGGGGCAGATAAATTTTTTTCAGGATTAGGGCAAACCCACTAGGGTGCCCATGTTCAGCACATCACACCCCAGCTACCCCATAGCCCCAGTACACTCCATCTGGTTGGCATCTACATCAAATGCTTCCATCTACCAATTCCCACAGATGTGCCCAAATCCCATTCCCAATCACAGCCAGCTTCCCCCATGGCCATGGCTCGGATGAGATGCAGCTAGGATTTGGAGGACCAGCAGCAGGTCTGAGGAGCAGGAAGGAGAGAGCCACAGAGGAGCAGACAGGAAGACATGAGTGCTGGCACTAAGAGAAAGTCTTCCTGTAGATTCTAAGGACCCTGAATTTCATGTCACACATGGCAGGATCACTGACAAAGGTTCAAAAGTAAAACAGTGGAAGAACAAGCCAGCAATCTACAGTCCTCCACCATATCATGAGCTAGCTGTGCACTTGATATTCCATCAGAAGTGCATCACTGAGGCTATCGAGACAACCCTGCGCAACTGGATAATGCAAGAATTCAAGCTGATGTAATGTATTGGTTACCCACCCAGTGTGGCTTCATTTACCACAGCAGGACTATTTTCAGAAGACATCTTCCTCTTCCAATATACCTGATTAACTATTAGTAGTAATGTGCTACATTTCTTTTAACCTCAAAGTCCTGTGTAGCCCTAATGCTTCATTCATTCATCACGCACCTCTCAAAAATGTTTTCTAAATTGACATTTATTCATTTAATTACTGTTTTTTGATAACACTCTTGATCCTAGTACCAAACAGTATCCTTCCCTGTTTCAAGACGTGCACATCTGCAACTGGATCTCAAGGGGTTTCCGGAAAACAAGAAAAACACTTGTTTGGCCAAGCTAGCACCACTTCTGATACAGAGTATCACTGTGTCATGTCATCAAAACCTGTCAAAGGAAGCAGGATATGGAGAACATCCCAACACAGATGCGTTTCAAAGCAACACAACAAACAGGCCTGGAATTCACACATTTATTCCACCTCTTCCTCATTTTTAAACACCTGCATTCACAAGTCCACCTTCTGAAGGGCAGCATGAGATAAACCAGAGGCAAGAAGAGTAGAAAAAGTTTAGAAAGAGACCAGATGGTAAAATTAATTTAAGAACCTAAAAGTGCTTTAGAAACGGTCACTGTTATGCCAGCCATCCAAACTGATAAGTATTGTTAGACCTGTTATACAGATTTAGTGAGTAAGGGGCAGCAAAGTCTTTTTCTTACATCACAAAATGACTCACTGGCAAAGTCAAGCAGAGGTGAAGTTGAAGACAGATGAAGAAATGCAGCTTGAGGCTCAATGGCTCATTACCACACCCTACAAGCACCTGATTTATTAAGATATCATTCATCTAATCTAGTCAAAGAACATCATACATTTGATAATCTGAACTCCAGAACATGCCACCTGTGACAAGGTCAGGATGCTAAGCCTGGCACTGCAACTATATTATAGCAGCCAACACTGGAGTCCCATTAGTCCAAACAATTTCTGTTCCCCCAAAAAAAGAAAACAGCTCTGCAAAAAGCTTGAAGAAAGCACCTGGATGATTAGGAGTTGATCACTTTATTTTTACCCATAATTTACTGGTCATTTCATTTCTAGTGTTCAAAGCCAGTCTCCTACATGAGGTTGATAGCACTGTCTGGGTAAATACTAAGGAGTGGGGAAAAGTGAAAAATTTCCTGAGTACCATCACAAAGCCCCTTCTGACTTTTATTACAGTTTATTTTCAAACAAAAAAACAGGGAGATAAGCCATTACAGAATTCCTATTCCCTAGTGCAGACTAACAGGTCCTCACTGACAAACAGGCACACATAACATACCAGGTATCTAAATACTTTATATAGCCAACCAGCTCTAGTTTTGCTACATGCAGTGTATTCAACTAGTGTTTTCTGCTAAGAAATTGTTATGAAGTTCTGAAGGAGTGTCATTACACCATGTCTTGGGGTCTGCAATGCAATTGAAGATCCTATATGTAATCACAGATCTCCAGAAACACTGTTTTCCAAGTATCTAGAGAGTGAAGATTACACAATACTTGGAACTTGAGCCTGCCAAAATAAGTTGTTATAAAACCAGCTGCCCAGCCAGACATAACACGTTGAAAGCAAGTAAATAACATTCTCCTCATAATAAACCTCAGTCCTACTAGAGGATCTGGTCCATGCCTAACCAATGCTGCATAAGAATTCAGGCACGGTTACGTTTTTCCATCTTTGAATAGAGACAGATTTACTAATATTCCAAATACATTGCTCCTTTAACATTGCTAGGACATTCTAAGTTCATTTAAACAACTGTTCCACCTACCAGCAGGACACTTTCTACCCCTCTCAGTGTTTTCCCTGTGAACAAAAGGTATCCAGTGGCAGACAACATGTCCTTTTGGTCGTGTGCATTGCAGAAATACCAACCAGGAACCCAAAGAATCGCTTCCCACATAATTACAAAAATATGAAGATACTAAATTATGACTGAAAAAAAACCCCAAAACAAAAAACAGAGTGTTGTCTACAGATTATGCTGTAATGCACACAACACCCCAGGGCATGATAAACCCTTTATTAATGTTTGCAATAAAATGAACACTGCAGAACAATTACACGGCATAGCCATGGATTTTCACAATCAGAGAGCTCTACCAGCAGCCAGTGTGTACTCACAAGGCGTTGAGACCTCAGGGACGGCTGATGTTTGCAGTACACTAGTGGAAATATTTCCAGTGGAGTTTTCAGGTGATGTCAACAACAGGAAGGATGACTTCGAGCCAGATTTCCATTTCCCATTAGACTCGGCCTTAAAAGTTGGAACAAGTGCGTTAAGGATCCTCGTCTATACTCCCAAATTTGCAATTGAACCCCTACGTCGACACAGGTTTGCTGCACTTACGGGGCAGCCCGGAGGGTTCGTGTCTGCCCGACGGAGGAGGGGGGTCCCTCCTCGGACCTTGCTCCGGGCCCGAATAGGGGAACACTTTCCCTACTCGGGCGCTGGGCACTGGCTTCGCCGGGCCCGTCTCCCGCTCAGCCCCGCCACCCCCGCCATCACCTGTGCGTGCCCCGCCACCCGCGCCCCGCCCGCCCCGCCGCAGCCACCCGCAAGCCCGGCGGGCGGGCGGGCCGGCGCCCCGCTCACCTGCGCTCACCTGCGCTGCCCCGCAGCACACCCGACCCGCCGGGCGCGGCGGGCACGGACACGGACACGGCGCTGCCGCTTCCAGCGGCGCCTCCGCCGCCGCGCTGGGGCTGCCCCGGAGGTGGCGCCGCCGCCGTGCCCGCTGCGAGGGCGACACCGAGCGGCCACTGCGGGCGGGCAGCGCCCCCGCCGCCCGGGCCGCCTCCCGCCGGCGAGGGGCAGTGCCGGGACCCGCCCCCGCCCCCCGGCCGGGAACGCCGGGCTCTGGCCGGAGCCGGGCTCCACACGGGCCGGACGCGCTCCTGAACCGAAGCTCCTTTGCAACTTAATTACGGAAGCTCGTAATAGTTTGAGTAGGAGCAGAAAAACCCACGGAATCACGGAATCGGTCAGGTTGGAAGGGACCGCGGTGGGTCATCTGGTCCAACCTCCCTGCAGGATCGTCCTGTGCAGTCCATTGCACAGGACTGTGTCCAGATGGTTCTCAAATATCTCCAGTGAGGGAGACTCCATAACCTGTCTGGGCAGTCTGTTCAGTGCATGGTCACCTGGGTAGTAAAAGTTCTTCCTCATATTCAGGTGGAACTTCCTGTGCATGAATTTCTGCCTCTTGTCCTAGCAGTTGGGACCACTAACTAGCCTGGTTCATACTTCTTGGCACCCCCCCCGCCGTTAGATATTTATACACCTTAATGAGATTCCCTCTCAGTCATCTCTTCTCGAGGCTGAACAGGCCCAACTCGCTCAGCCTTTCCTCATAAGACAGATGTTCCATTCCCCAATCACCCTCATTGCCCCCCACTGGACTGGCTCCAGGAGCTCTGTGTCTCTCTTTTACTGAGGTGCACAGACTTGGACACAGTAAAATTTTCCCAATTTCAGGGAGGCCAGATGCCTTTGCCTCCAGCAGGGAGCCAGCCAGCAGGCTTTGAAGTGCAGGCAGAAGGTCAGAGAGGGATGCCTTGAAAGCTGGTTCTACTCACTACCTCACCCAACCCTCCAGCTATCACAATGTCCCAAGGGACCTTCTGCTCATCCAAGTCATGTGTTTGGGCAATTACAGGCGAATGTCAGTAATTCATAAACTGGTAGGGGAGGTAAGTTAGATGGGACCATCCCTAGACACCAGTACAGGAGAAAGGAGTTTGTGTGAGTAGGCTGAGAAAAATGATAAAAGCAGGATTAGAAGGAGAAAACAGAGAGCAAGTGGCTCTTCATACCATCCTTGATCCCACAGGCACATCACTTTCAAAGGCCATTTCTCTGCCTCAAAGGCATTCTCAGAATGCCCTAAATGAACTGATGCCCTAAATGAACTAGACATTGAAGTATCACATGTTAGTGATGAATACATTCTTTTGAAGGTTTTTGCAGATAAATCTACTTATGCCTTTTTCACTAAATAATTAATATGGTAGTCACTGCTCTGTGGCAATAGTCACACCATAGGTTCACATAAAAACCCTTGGTGCTCTACAGGAGATTGGCTGACTGGATTTATTGTTCTGACGCTTCTCTGATCTCAGCAAAGCTTTGTCAAAACGACAACATTAGTCTGAAGTCTGGTGTCATTACTGAAATTAGAATGTAGTTACTAAAACACATAAAAATACACTGTGATTCCTCACACTACAATTTCATTTGCTCGTTTCCATATTCAGGATAGGCTGACTTCATGTGAATTTTCTTCTACTGGAAACTGTAAAATTTTGATGTAGGAATGGAGGTATTTGTGTGAGTAACAATTAAGCTCATGTTAAATAAGTTCCATATATGTAAAAGTTTGCAGGACTATTTTGGCTATGTTTGATCATTACGACTGAGAAACAAGATGTTAACACATTGCAGAAAAAGGCTTTCTTGGCACTGATCTGCCAGCCAGCAATCTATTTCATGGGAGTTTTCCCTCTTTAAAAGGAACAGAATGAGATGGTATCATGATCCTGTAAACTTGGATGCAGATAGTGTGGATGTCAGTGGGGCTATTCCCTGTGCTTAATTAACATTAACCTTTTTTAATCCAGACAGACAACTTTGTATTCTGGATGTTTTTTCCTGTTGGGAAGAGAAATTCAAGAGGGATTCCGTCAGTTGCATAAACCAGAAATTATGTCATGTCTATGAACTGCAGCTCCCCACAGACAAAGTTCAATCACATCTAATACTGTACATATCATATATTCAAGTACTCAACCCTTCATCTACCTGCCCTTACTACAAGTCTTGTGACTGAAGGCTGGGCGCTGTTTCATTATGTGCAACCAGCTTCAAAATCAAATGGCCTGACAAAAGAAAAAGAAGGAAAGAAAAAGGCCAGGTGCAGAGGGGACAGAAAACCACCTGGAGGCAAAGGGACAGAGGAGGCTTATGTAGATTCCATGATAGATTATATTATCAAGGGGTTGGTAGAAGTGCTTCAGCCTTACCCTAAAAACCTATCTGGCAATAGGCCTGGAGTCTATGTGGCTTTGAACCTGAAGCTGTCATCAGGCAGGTCACTGACATCAGCTGTGGGAAGGTTGTGGGAAGAGCTGCATTTTAACTAGTCCTCATTTTTGAGTTTCCACACCCTGATTTAGTATTTCAATACCTCCAAATTATTCTCTGTCTTGCTGGTGATGTTTCATAGCTCTTTGTATAAAAGAAACCTAATACAGACAGTCAGATTTCTGGGCAAGACCCACTTCCCATAGCTGACCTTGAAACCCAACAGCCCTTTTTGCACATATGTGCTCCTATGGTGTGTGAGATAGGTGGCCCTTCATTACAGACCTGGAAACTCTCCTCCTTTTTTCATCAGAAGTTTTCAGCAGATTAATTCCTCCCAGGGCTGTCCCAAGACACAATGCTGAAAACATGACTGGTACAAAAAAAACCTGCTGCAAACCTAAGTCCTAATTCCTTGTAAAGGATTTAAATTTGACATGTTTCCCATAATCTTTTAGTACACTATTAATCTGTTCAAGCAAAACTTCGGAGTGGGTTGATAAGTTGAGAATAAAGACAAGTATTTGAATAAAATTGTGTATGGGTACATTTGTCATGATGTGGAATATAAGGGGGGGATTTCTCCCTCTCTAGACAAAATGTGTGCTTCCCTTATCTCCAGTGGGTTAGTGCAACCTGGAAGGCCTTCCGATGAGAAGACTGTCATGCAGCATAAAGGTGGGAAAATAATCAGCTGCAGAAAACATGTGGAGACTTCCAACATAAATCCAACCATTACACTGAATACAAGGAGGGAGAACAGGACAGGAGGAAGTAGTAAAAGAGGAAAAATTGCTGCTGGAGAATCAGGAACTCAGCTGCTAGTCACCATAACAGGCAGCTTAGGATGACAGTCAGGGGCTAACGCACACATTCTGGTACTTAGATTGGTACAAGACAACAAGAGCAGCACTGGAAAATCCTGAGGAGGGGCCTGGCTGAGGGACAGAAGGTCTGTCTTCATGGAACAGGCCTGCAGAAAGCAATGGCAGGCAACTGAGTGCACCTTGGTCTGACCAGGGCATCAAAATTCCATCCTCTTCCAAGGTTTCACTACTATGGCTTTCTTTAGTGTTCCTTATTAATCATTATTTCTAAAAAAATCTCTCTCACCTGTACTGCAAATATGTTACCACCCGCTATTAGTGCCTGGCTTAACACTTTGAGCCAGCATGGAAGGACAGCAGGGCAGGTACAAGCAGTGCTGCCAGCACCATTTGGCCCTGGAGCAGGCAGGGCAGATGTGTGAGCTGAGCAGCACCAGGTACACACAGGCTCTGCCTGGGTCCCACAGTCTCCCACATGCTGACAGCATGTAGGGGTGATGCAGGACAGTCCTGAGACCATTTCTGGGCTCTGTGCAAGGTGAGGCTACAGGATGTGACCAAGAAGAGGAGGCTCAGGGGTGACTTATCACTCTCTACAACTACCTGAAAGGAGGTTGTAGCCAGGTGGGGGTCGGCCTCTTCTCCCAGGCAATCAGCGACAGGATGGGACAACATGGGCCTCAAGATGCACCAGGGTAGGTTTAGGTTAAATATTAGGAAGAATTTCTTCACAGAAAGGGTTACTAGATATTGGAATGGGCTACCCAGGGAGCTGGGGGAGTCACCGTCCCTGAAGGTATTTGAGGAAAGACTGGATGTGGTACTTAGTGCCATTGTCTAGTTGCCATGGTGGTGTTAGGTCACAGGTTGGAGACTCGATGATCTCAGAGGTCTTTTCCAACCTAATTGATTCTGAGGAAGGCTGCCTGTAATAGAAACACCAGCTGTCGCCACGGTGCTGCTGCCTGGCACACCAGGCCACTCGCTCACCTACTCCGGCGCCCCGCACGCGTGAGGCAGCGCCTCCCGTGTGCACCGCTCCCACGGGAGCGCAGCCAGGGCGGCCGCGGCGGCGCCCGGCAGGCCCCAGTGCCCGCGGGTGAGCCCCGCAGCGCCCGGCTCTGCCCGCCTGCGCCCGGAGCCAGCGGCGGGGCCGGGCTGGTGAGCGGGAGCGGGGCCGGGCGGGCGCGGAGGCTCCGGCGGGCGCGGAGGCCCCGGCGGCCGTGACCGGGCGCGTCAGGTGACGCGGGTCACGCCGCCTCCCCGCCCGCCCCGCCGGCAGCCGCGCCGCGCTCCACCAGCGCCGTGCGGGGGGAAGGTGGGGAGCGGCGGCGGCGGGCGCGGCGCCAGCGCGGGATCTGCGCCCCCCGCGCCCCGAGCCCGCCCGGAGGCAGAGGGGCCCGCGGAGCCCCGCCGGGAGCGCGGCAGGCATGAGCCAGGTGCCGAGGAAGCTGCCGGAGGAGGAAGAAGGGGACGAGGAGGAAGAGGAGGAGGAGATCGTGGGCTTGGCGGGCTACGCCGACGGGGCCGAGTCCTTCTCGGACGGCGACGCGGAGAGCGGCGGCGATGAGGCGTGTGAGTGCCGCCCGCGGCGGCCGCAGCGGCCTCGGCACCGGGGGCGGCGGGGAACGGCCGCGGCGGGGCTGCGGCTGCTCCCGGGGAGCCGGGGGGCAGCACCGGGCTCGGAGGGGCAGCGGCCGGCAGTGAGTGCGGGTGCGGGGTGAGGCGGGGCCGGCGCCGAGGTGAGGCCGGGACGGTGGCGGGCGGCACGGAGCCACCGCCGGGAGGTGAGGTTTGGCTGCCCGCGGATGTGGGTCAGGGAGAAGGCGAGGCTCCCCGCGGGGTTTGGGACGCGGCGAGGGGAGCCAGGAATAGCGGTGCGGGGCAGACGAGGCGTGCGGAGGGAGGGCAGGCCCGGCTGCGGGCGGGGGTGGGCGGTGAGGGGCCGGGCGGAGCGGGGATGCCGCGGAGGTGACCGCGGGAGGGGCCGGAACAGGGACAAGGTGCTCGTGGGGTGCTGCCGTGGGGTCAGGGAGAGCAGGGAGGAGCTCTGAGGTAGGAGTAGGGCAAGGGCTGACAGGTAGCAGGAAGCGTTGGGAAAGAGGGAGGAGGCAAAAGGAGTGCAGGCGAAGTGTGCGTGTGTGTGTGTAATCTCCCTTCAGTTTCTCGATGTCTCGGGGGAGAGTTATTAGTTATTAAGAAGCCACAGCCTGACGATGTGGCCTGAGTGTGCCAAGGAGGCTGGGGGGTTGGGTGTCGGGCTATAAAAGGCAGCTGCCACTCGCGGCTCTGTGGCCGGGGCTGCTCCGCAGCTGCGGGTGTCACTCCCACGGTGGCAAGCTCTGCTAAATGTCCCGTGTCCGTCTGTCTGTGCATGTGAGGACCCACGTTGCTCTCCGAGTATCTGTGTCAGTATGGATGGTGATGCTATGAAGGACAGGCTTACCAGGAAAAGTAGTCTCATTCAGTAGAAAAAGGAAATGCCAGCTCAGCCTGTTGCGTTCATTCAGAGCCTGACTTCATTCTTCTGAGACATATTTCACAAAGGAGCTTGGAGAACTCTCAGATATCTCAGGATGAAAAAAGAATTGCTTTTTTTATAAGAGCATAATAAAAGGCCACGAGTTTTAAATCTACTTTGATGTTAGCGTGCAGAACCCTTCTCGTCAAAGGCCCAGTCCTACAGGCTGCCATGGGAGGTGCTGCATTGACTAATATAATTCTGGGGAGGGGAGGAAGGTCAGTGCTTTGAGTATAAGCCTTCATGGTTAAAATCTGTGGGAATGCTAGAATGTAAGAACTGTAGCTGAGACTAAATAAAGTCTTATTTGAACCTGCTGAAGAGTTGCCTTCATTTTGATGCAGAGAGAATATATTTTAATGTGTTTCTGTAGTGCTGAACTAACATAGTATTCTTTGTAGAGAAGTAATCCATACTCTTTCCTCAAATTTGGATATTTTTCAGTAGGAACTTTGTTAGACATCAGAAATTTCAGTGGATTCTTCATAGTAACACCAGAGTATTGTACGTAACAGAAACAAATCTTTACATCCTGAATAGCAGGAGAAGACAGTCCATGTAGAGACAATTTTTACACCGGATTAAAACAAAGTCCATTTTGATAGTCCAGATCCCCTGGCTTTCTGTTTAATTTGGAATTCTCTGGAGAAAGAGGCATAGAGCATGTGAAATGGAAGGGGTTGGGATTTGGGTCTGTGTTTAGTGTAACACTGGGCTGCAGGGCAAGGGGCTTTCCTTATCCTAATTTCTGTCCTCTGGAGTATCTGTACAGCAAGTAGTCCAAAATTCAGTGTTACAGCCTCCACGTTTCTACAAAGAAAGAATGGAAAGGGCAGTATTAGAAGAACAGCTTCAATGCATGGCTGTTGAAAGTGAAGCAAGAAGCCAGGCTTTAAAGTAAAATCATAATTTCTTCTTCTAAGCATGAGGAAGATTTCAAAACTTCATATTGGTCATCTCTCACCCCATACTAGATACTTCACTCCAGCCTGAATGCTGAAACCATGGCTTTTGTCCTTCTCTCTACACACAGGGTCATATTCAGAGACCTTAAAGCACTAAAATTTACATAAAGCCTAGTTTAATTTTTTTTATAGATGCAATTAAAAAGTATTTAGAAGCAGGAAACCCTCTGCAGAACATCCAAGGAAGTAGCTTTAAGACATACCATTGCAGAGTGCAGCACTTGTGGCAGCATGGAACTAGGTCTTCTGGTTCTGAGTCTTTTCTTTAGCCACAGGAATTTCCTTCCACCAGGCATTTCTGCAATGTTTATGAACCTACAGTAGCTGAACAGCCTTCTTCGTTGCATATTAGCTTTTTCTGTTAAGTCTTTAGGCTCAGGCCATCTGAGTTAGCCTTGAATTGCATGTGTTTTGTAAGGCTATTATCTTGACAATGCTCCAAAGTGCTGCAAATATCGCAGTCACAGTAGTACTGGAAATGCTACAAGATCAATGGGCTTGGAGGTGAGAGTGGAAAGTTTGGGACTGCTAACTCTTCTTTACACAAAATGGTTAAAACTTAATATAAGTGCATTAGTGGGCAAAAAAATTGTTATTAGCTGCAATAGTTCAAAACAAGACTTAGAGGCTTGTTACCTTATGGATGTAACATGAGCTAAATAATTCTTTTTGGCTTGATGTCACTTGAACAGCTAAGCTGTGATGCTTTATTTGGATGTTTGAAAGCTGGTGAGATCTACAAATATACCTTTGAATGTGGCATCCCATCACATATTCCTGCAAAGCACTGGTAGTCACCTGCTTTGACAATTAATTACAATTGATCTGTCAGGATGAGCTTCAAAAACTATTTTAGTTATCAATATATATTTCTAATAGCATAAAGGGGATGTTAAAGTATGCATCTTGTTGAGACAGGTTGGTACTACAGAGGGGCAGTTCTCAGCTCCTCAGAGCTGTGCTCTTCTGTGTGTTGCAGTGCCTGCACAGTGCACTCCATAAGCAAGGATGCAACTGCAGTGAACAAAAGTTCTGTAAGGAATTGAATGCTTCTCTGTGAGGAAAGTGCTTTGGGGTTTGTTGAGTTTAATCTATGAATACTTCAATGGATACAGCCTCTAACCAACATGGCTTCTGTTTTTTATGGCTGCTTAGAAAAGTTGAAATATGAAGGGTTGTTGATAATGCATTGGAGACTGGCATTTTACAGCACTTACTCTTTGCAAAAGTGAACGAAGCAGGAAATGTGTTGTATCTCACAATAGGGAAAATTATCTTCGCTGTTACAGAATAGAGAAGAGTTCAGTGTTTCTCTTGGGCATATTATGATCTCACTCAGTAACCTAGTCTGGGAAGTTGCAGTGATACATCTGCTGGCATTTCTATGGCAAATTAAAAAAGGAGTTGTCATGTACTCCTGCAGAGGAATGTGGGCAGACAACACATCGTCCAATTCCTTTACATATAAGGTAATCTCTTAACTCTCTCTGAGAGGGAAGTGCTATAGAAGCCTTGCTATCTAGTCAGGTTTGGATGATACTCTTTTACATTTCCCAGTCTCTGAACTGGCAGAATTTCAAAAGCTAAATAACAGTCTTACTAGCAGGAGAGCTGGTCTTCATTCTTCTCATAGGTATCTCTGTTTGCACTTGCAACTCTATTTTTTTTTTAGTGTGGCTTTAATAGAAAGCATTTTCTTTCTAGTAAGTATTAAAATCCATGAAAGTATAACAGCTTGGAATAATTAAATACAACAGTGTAAAACTCCAAGTTATGTAAAATATTTCTTCAGATATATGTGAGTTTTTAGCCTGTTTCTGAAAGAAAAGGGAGTTATGTATTTAGCCTGTCTTCTGGTTGTCTCATCAGCGGTCAGAACCTTGGAAACTACTGTCCAACCAAATTTGAATGGAAGATGTCTCAAAGATTATTAAGTTCCCACAAGTTTGATGAAAACTGGCACTCAGAAGAGAGGGAAACCTAAATGAAGTGTCCTCAGAGGGATGGGCGAGCAGATTTGTGTGTTCTCCGTGGCAGCAGCTGGCAAACCGGTGTACATGTGTACGTGGTTTAGCCAACCAGTGTATGTTGAGCTCCAGACCAGCCACAGCATGTTGTATCTGTTATTTGGAGGATATGTCATAAGATACACAGGAGGAAGTTGGTTTTATTGTGGTTGGAGAAGGAAGGGGACACAAAGTACAAATCCATAGTAAATTAGACTTTGTAAGTTCTGTTGTGTACAGAACAAACAGGAGGTTTTTTAATTTTTTTGAAACATGCAATAAAACCTCAACCAGAAGACTGTTCATTATATGCTTTTATAAAGTCCATGTAAAGCTTTGAATACATTATTTTCCCTTCTAATGGCCAAAATGCAGATTGTACGATGTGTGGATATACACATATTAATGAAATTTTGATTATGCATTTGACAGCTGTAGAAAATTTGTGCATTAAAGGATAGAGTGGGATGGAGGAGATACCATTAAACCTTGTACCTTTGTTTTACTTTCTTGTCAAGAGTGTACCCCCAAAACATAAAATACTGTTACATTGTCCTAGAGAAGATGTTTGTTATTTCTCTGTAGGTGCAAAGTATTGTAGGCACGTGTTTCTGGCAGCCACAGGAAACCATCACTGTTCAGGTTGATAGGAAGAGTAGAGCAGCATGTAGACTGCAGTTTATTACTTCCTAAATTTCTTGTCTGTGGATCAGCAGAAGTTGGCCATTGCTGTGTTTGGAGGATGAGATCCTTATAGAGTTACCGGAGTTACTGTCGCTGTTCTGCTTGAAGGAGTTTCACCTGTGAACTGCTCCCTCCTGGCAGTGTTTCATGTGTGATAATTGATAAGACCGCAGGAAGTGGTAATACCTGCCAAGGCATTCCTAATGCCTTGAAATGAAATGGAGAGGATCCCACCCATAATGAGTTGAAAACTCCTTCCTGTCTGTCACTGGTGACACCGGCCCACACAGAGTGGCACAAGCACTCAGAAGCCAGTAGATGGTGCCAGGGGATGTTTTATGCTAACACCTTCAGTTAGAGAAGTCTTAATTCTCTGTAACTCAAGCTTGGTAGGCACAAACAAACCTGGGCAAGGTTCTGTGCCCTTATCTCTGCAGGCATATTCTGCTCTTGTGTTTCTGGAAGTTGTGAGTGAGGTTTGAGGGACACAAGAAAATGGATGTGGTCACCACCCCTGATTGCCAAACATGCTCCTAGGCAAAGGATTCCTTCAAGCTTTCCATGTTTTTTGGCCCATAAGGCTATGTAATAAATTGACAGGTTGCAACTGTTGTTGCTGAGGCTCCTTGTTTTGTGTTTTCATACTTTGGGACTAAAGCTGATCACTTAACGTATGCAGGCCACGTGCAGAAATGACGCATGTGAATAAATGTGTGCCAGTTTTCTGAAATTCAAACTTTATCCCAGCAAAAAAGAAAGAAATGCAATTAAGTTGTGAGCTGAAGTGTGTTGAGTCCTTCTCAAATCTTCGTTCCCGAAGCCTAGCCGTGATGATGATGATGATGATGAAGATGAAGTATGCTGAATAGTCTGCAGTGCAGTGGGTGGGGGGAGGAGGTCTGTCTGACTCCTGATGTGTTTAGCCTGTTGTGTGATCAGTATTTTAAGCCTGACCACTGTGTACTCTGAGCTGTACTCTGTGGATTTATCATTGACAACTCAGTTTTTTGCATTGCTTATGTTTGACAGTGCAGACAGAATATCACAGAGGTATTTGAAAGCTTTTTACATCTAAGAACAGTACTGTTTTCACCTCAGCACCAAAGGACGTTTCAAAATTATAGGCCAACGAATTGCATTAATTTAGACTGCTGTAGCTGTTTCGATTACAGATACCTGAAGCTAAAGTTGGTGTATCTGCAGGTATGGATAGCTATACATTCATGTCCTTACAGATATAACAGCATAGTTTACTCCCGTAACTACCTTTATTCTAATATAACTTATCAGCACCAGAAAAAGTAGTACCAGTTTCAAACTGTTGTAGGTAACACAGTGAAATCACTGTTCCTGAGCCTTTGTTTTGCAAATAGGCAGATGATGTGCTGTCATCTTATTTATTGGATAATAAACCTTTACAGATTGTAACAGAAATTATTCAACAATAGGTGAAATTCTACGCACCTTAGAAAAGAACTCCTCGTGAGCTCAGTACTCTGTTGTGAGTTCCATCGTAGAAGAATTGTGTGCCTCCTGAGTTGTCGTCTTCCTGTAACTCCTTGAATGTGTGATTTCATTTATTTATTTATTGGTTGATTGATTTTAGAGGAAGGAAGCCCTCAGGTAGCCTTAGGAAGATTACACAGAAGTACTTAACACAATCCAGCAGTGTTGTGTGACTATCAGTTGACAAGGGTATTTGTTCTCAGATGATACTATTTTAAAGAAGAATATACATGGGATAGTGCTAATTAGAGTAAAATGAGGTATTTTAGGATATCTGTGTGTGATAACACATTTTTCACATACAAACAGATTAAAGGTGAGAAGTAGATTTTCTGATAGTATAGCCTGAAGGGCAAATAATTCAAGTTGAAACGTCTGCAGCACTGCTCTCTAAACTTAAAAACTGGTAACATTTGCATAAATCCAAGTGAAAATATCATGAAAGTAAATGTCAAATGCATGTTTTCTGGCAGTTACTAATTCCATTGCCATAGTATATTACTTTTCTTCTTGTGTGATTTTATTCAGTTTTGGATTTCAATGATCCCTTCAGTACTGAAGTTAAGCCAAGAATCCTGCTCATGGGATTGAGAAGAAGCGGGAAGTCTTCCATTCAGAAAGTTGTCTTTCACAAAATGTCGCCGAATGAGACTCTCTTCTTGGAGAGCACAAACAAGATCTGCAGAGAGGATGTTTCCAACAGCTCCTTTGTCAACTTTCAGATATGGGATTTTCCTGGGCAAATTGACTTCTTTGACCCTACGTTTGATTATGAGATGATTTTCAGAGGCACTGGAGCACTAATATTTGTTATTGATTCTCAGGTAAAATAAAAGGGATGCTTTAAACTACTTTTTTCTTCCTTCAGCAATAGACAAATGGGTTGGAAAGCATAGATTTTTTCAAAGCAAATAAATAATCTGCATCACAAACACATATTAAAAGAAGTCATTAAAACTTGAAGAGCTGCTTGGCTGTTTTTAATCTCTCTCTGCAGTATGTTCAGAAGTTAACTAATTTGCTTTAACATCTCAGGGTTCTTGCTTAGATTCCTAAGTGCTGATAGCATAAGATTTGTGCACATGCTAGATGTAGGCACAGGCTACTTATAAAAAATAAAAGAATTAGGCTGTTGTTGAGCTGTAGTATTATCTAAACGTAAGTATCAGAAAATTCATTATATCTGTTTTAAGATCTTTGCTAAGCTGTAGCTCTTTTTTTTTTCCTTCATCAGGATGATTATATGGAAGCATTAGCTCGGCTGCATCTTACTGTGACCAGAGCCTATAAAGTGAATCCAGATATCAACTTTGAAATCTTTATCCATAAAGTGGATGGTTTGTCTGATGATCACAAGATTGAAACACAGAGAGATATTCACCAGAGGGCAAACGATGACCTTGCAGATGCTGGATTGGAGAAGATTCACCTCAGGTGAGAAAAGCTGCTGTGCTGAGAATCCTAAAGAGGAGAGCAGCTTATTTGACAAGTTACTGTCTTCTGTTCTCTTGAAGTAGCAAGCCTTTGATGTATGAAGGAAAGGGATAATCAGAGATACTTCAGCTCAGGTTGAATGCAGTATCTTATTTCTAATTGCTGTCTCGGAAGGAAAGACGGAGAGATGTGCTTAAAAACAGATGACAAGTACGCTGGAGTCCTACCAGTTTTTTCTGCAGCTACTGTCTTGAAATAAGTTGCTTGGACAGTGGCAACAATCAGTAGAGTTCCAGCTGTAGAGTGTATAGGCCACTACATCACTTTTGCCTTCTTTGAAACCTCTCTGCCCTCCCAGTCACTAGTCGTCACTGCTGCAGCCTGCTTGGAGCCATTTGGGAAGACAGGTCCTGTATCTTTGCCTTATGTCTGCTGAAGAGATTATTCTAGGGGATAGTGAAAAATAGTGGACTTCTGCAGACTGGGAACTAGAGGACATCAAGTTGTCATGGCTTTCTTAGCACTTTAAAGCCAAATACAAACATATTAAAAAGACAGACCTGCTCCATGAAAATGCTAGCTCTTTAGAGCTCTTAACTACTTGACTGCATCACTGCATTGATAAATGGGTCCACAGCTTTCAAAAAGTAGATCACAACAGACATACTCAGTAATACTCCTCTCCCTCAATTTGAAAAGTATTTTTTGTAAGAATACCAAGATGGGAGTTGCATCATGAAATTCTACATCCAAGTCTAGTTTTTCAGTGTCTAGGGTTTGGGGTTTTTTTCTGGTATAGAGATGGAAGTCCTGTGCTTCAGTTGTAACGTGACTTTTGGTCACAGGGAATAATTGCATAAGTGTAGGCACTTACTGTTTGACAATATTTCATTTCACTCATATTATGAAAGGTACATCATGTTCACAGTATGTGGCTAAAAGGAAAATGTGGTGACATTTTTTTCCAGCTTTTATCTGACAAGCATATATGATCATTCTATATTTGAAGCGTTTAGCAAAGTGGTACAGAAACTGATTCCACAGCTCCCAACACTGGAAAACCTGCTTAACATCTTTATTTCAGTAAGTACTTATTATATACTTTGTTTGTAGATCTGGCTATGTCCAACATGCATGTTCAGATACTCTTCACTGCCTTCTGAGAGATCATGAGCAATGTGAACTCCCAGAGAAATAATCAGAACTTAGTTGAAATGCACCTACATGCAGCTTGGCCTCACCTCCCTGTCTATTAAACAGTGTTGCTGAGCTGCTGAGATACAGTATTTCCTGAATCACCTAAAATGTGTACACAACCATCACTTTTCTGCTCATACATTAATCTGAATATTGCAAAGGTCTGTGCTGCATGCTTTTAAGTTGTACTTAAAATTTGTATGGATAAATTCTTACGGGAACATAATCTAGTCTGACCTCATATGTAGAGCTGTCTGTAGTGTTTCCTAGAATTAATTCTACTTTGTAGAAGAAGAAAAGTTTCTCATGTCTTGAAATTTTAGAGTCCACCACCACAACTTTCATTGCTTCCATAGTTACTCTGAAGGCCAGTTAGGGAGCTTTGTATATTTACAAATGTGGCTTGTTACCACTGTGGAGGCAATGGCTTGCTCCAGTCTTCCTGTATGTCTGATCCTTCCTTTCCTTTGTACTGGTTCTGACACTCACCTATTCCCTCATGGAGTCACTATGACACACACTAATGCACTGTTTAATGTAGTTAAAAGCAGATCATGGAGGAGTCCAACATGCTCTTGTTTTGGCACAAGGTAAGAGATGGGAACATGCAGCAATGAGCAACAGGGGACACAGTGAATAGGTTGTGAAAAGGGGAAACTCTCTGTTTTAGTGGCCCTTAAATCAGATCATAGTGGTTCCTAAAGCTGCACCCTTTCTCACAGTATTCTAACTTTTTACCTTGCATCTAGCATTAATGTCTCCAACTGCAATTTCCAAGCAAGGTCTTTTATTATGTCTTTTTGGGGTTTTGACATAATGAAATTATTTAATGTCATTCAACAGCCTGTAAAATAAAATTAGACTTCACAGTTTCTCAGTGTAGAGTGTGAAAATGGAGAGAGAAAAAAGTTGGATGTGAAAGGCAGAGCTAGGATTTGAGGAAGATCTTTCCAAAACTTGTTTTCTTATTACTAAGCAACAAATTATGCTGTTTCATAATGAATGATTTGTTACAAAGATCTATTTCTACTAAAATAGCTGGACTGTATACTAGTTATCTTCCAGTCTCAAACTCCACTTATGACAGAAAAGTAATGAAAGAGCGATGACAACAGTTTTGGAGCAATTAGATACTGAATATGCTACAGTCTTAATGAGAAGGCTGTCTGAGTGATGGTCCTCTTTGTGCCAGAATCATCCCAGTCACTCATTACTGTGAGTCAGATCTCTGTATGAGGTCTCCTCACTGTTTGGAGTTGGTGAAGAGTTTGTATGAAATCACTACATGAATTGATCACAAGCTCTTTCCTGAGTGACTGATGACAGTTGCACATGTGTCTGCAACACCCACCTCCAATCATATCTACAATATCAGGTATAATTCGTAAGGAAGAACAAGTATTTCGAATGAACGGGAAGTCCAAAGAGTGAGAGAGTTGTGCTTATTTCCCCTGTTTGGTAGGGGAAAGAATCTCAGACTGTTCCTTACCTCCAGTTTGTGAGTGACCTGGAGCCGAGTGTAGCCGCATCACTGTGTCCTCATGCTTCCTGTCTGTTTTCACAAGCATCTTCTGTCTGTGGACAGAGAGACTTGGAATGACTATTTGCAACCACAGGAAGACTAAACATCCTTCTCCAGCCTAGAATTAGTTAGTGGGTGCCTCTTTACCTTAGCAACTTGGTAACAACAGATCTTGACATGGGTTTTGGTCATGCCTTACCTCAGGAAGCCAGTGTGGTGGATACAAAGTGTGGGTGTATTCATGTTCTGCTTTCAGTTTTGCAGCAGTATTCATGAGGATGTGATTTCCTTTAAGCCATGGGGACTTCCAACACAAAAAGCCGACGATTACAGAAATAGATCTGTGATCACTCTTAAGTTCACTGCAGGCTTTTGCCTAAATTTATAACACCACGGTGTGTGAGCTTGTACGTTTGAGGAACCATCAGTGTGATAATAGTGCTTCTACAGTCTTTAATGTAACGGCTTGTAAGTCATAAAATAACAGTTGGTCTGGCACTCAAAATCCATCTAAATCAGCTTCATATTGAAGGATGCCTGTTTCTTAGTTACCATGGCCTTACCAAGCAGTCAAGTTGTGTGACATGTGAATGTGGATTTTTGTTTTAGCATTGTTTGGTTTGTTTTGAGGGATATTAAAAAGCATGTTTTAAAAACAAACAATGAATTATTATGGTAAAAATAAAAACCTATGTACAGTTCTGTTCATTTAATGATTTAAATTTTGTAATAAATTCAAATGTACTTAATTAATGAAATCTGTTTGTTGTTAGGCCTGTTTAAATAACTATCCAGAATTCATTCCTAAGTGTATGTGAGTGGAGATAGCCCCTTAAGTTCTTTTGAGAAATGCTTTTTAGGACCAAATCTTGGCTTACACTTCATACTTTCAAGAAAGAAAACAATAGGCCTGTTTACTTAACCTAAGAATTGGAGAAATACAACCAGTTTTACTGAACCCATTCCATTTAAAGAATAGAATCTGCCTTCTACATCATCACATCCAGTATAGTTGAGAAACATGGTGTGAATTTCAACTACCTTGTGGGGTTTACCTATCCAAAATAAAATCTCATATATTCATTGCAGATTTTTCACAATGACTATCTTGGTTCAGATTAATCATGGAATACTCTTACATTGATTCAGAGTGCTTGATAGAGTTTCTAGCACACTGCATGTAGCATTTTCTCTGCAGACTGTAGGGTTATGTCAGAGAGAACTAGTGCTCATTCTGACATTCCTCTCATTGACATCCATGGCAGCCTTTCATTCAGCTGCATAAGGCCACTGTTGGCCTTTTTGTCTCTAATAAGGAACCCACCTACTCTAGTAACAGAAACAGCTAATTTCTTATTGTCATTTTCCCTGACTGAGCATTAATGATGTAATGTGTCTTTGAATAGTACGTTTTTTTCCACCTTTTTCCTGATTTTATAGAACATGTGATTATCGTTTCTACGATTTTGGCTTTTCTTCCTTGAGTAATTTCCTCACAACAATTCTGGTAAATCCTTTGCTTTTTTTGGTTAAGGTTGTACTAAAAAAAACTGGTAAATGAGGTGTTCGAAGTCGTGGGTACAGTTTGGTGATTACTGCTCCTGGCAGTCCATCCTACCCTTTCACAAAGACTTCTGTTACCATACAAAGTTCTGTAGAAGCAAATATGTGTAGGTCTTCAGCAGGTGGAGTAGTTGCAATTGAAGATAAGTATAGTTTTAAGTTAAGAGGCAAATTTCTGCCCTTACTACAGATGTAACTGCTGGCATGGCAAACATCTCAAAATGAAAACTTTCTGAACTGTCACTGCAAGTACAGGCAGGCTGCAGCAGCTGGAGTTCTGAGATGAAAAAAATCACTTCTCATTATTAATTTTATTGTCACTGGCATCTTAATAATTTAAATTGCATCTTACCTGTACAGCTGAAATTGTCACTATATCTCTCTTCATCTAATACAAAATTTTGTAATTGACTCTCATGAATGGCACTAAAGGGCTCACGTTCCAACTTCTTCTGTCTGAAATTATTTGTATTTTCAAATATGTATTTTGGCAATGAATTACAGCTACATACTGATATTTTAGGTGAACGTTGGGATTCAACTTTTTTGACAGTTGAACTATGTGAGGTGCTGACAGAATTATTATTATTTAAAAATTAAAATTACAGAATTACCATGTGTGCCCAGAATAACCAACATAAACATGCATACGTTTTTGTTCTTTGTGCTCAAAGAACGTAGACTCATAGAGCCACATGGGCTGAAAGGGACCTTTAGAGGTCATCTGCTGCTCAGAGCCAGGCCAGTCAGAGCAAGTTGCTCATGGCTGAGTCCAGTTCAGCTTCGTGTATCTCAAGGGTGGAAACTCTTCAAACTCTCAGGTCAGCGAGCTCCCAGTCCTTTGCCACTCTTAGGTTATTTTTTTTCTTGTATCAAGTCAGAATTCCAGCCTGTGCTTTTTACCTCTAGTCCTTCAATACTCTATCTTTGACAAGAGTTTTGCTGTGTCTTCCCTGCACCCTTTTATTAGATATTTGTAGATAGCAATGAACCTCCACTTCTCAGGTTGAACAAAGGCAGTTCTCTTGAGCATCTCCTTATACGTCCTGTGCTTCAGCCCATCTACCCAAAGTATCCACAGTGTATGTTTTGACTATTTTTTAATAAATGACTTACTGAAATGTGCCACTCACAGAGTCTTTTCCATGAGGAAATGCAGGAAATTCACCTCTGTACTCTGTTATTATTAATGGATGTTCCCAGCCTTAGCTCTGTGTGTGATGGTGGAAGAGTGATGCCTCTTTAAGAGGGAAGTGCCCAAAATACTGATGGCCATTGTTCAATAGTATACATAGTGTTGGAAATTTTTCTACCTATTTCAGGAAAATACAGAAAGCAGAGTCATCACTTTAGTCTCTCAACTATGTGTTGAACAGTTGACTTAGAAAAGAAAGAAGATGAAGGAAAAGTTCTATAACTACAAAGGAAGCTTTAAAACTATTAAAACTTGTTAGGGATTTACAGTGTGGTTTTTGGTAGTTACAAAACTGCTCTGGCAGCAGTCCCAAACCATGCTGAAAAGAGAAACCCATATATGGAGACAATTTGGTTTGATGGAGAAACTTGCTTGTCTTCCTGTATAGGTGAATTCCGAAGCGTATTTTTTGTAGTATGAGCTTTAGCAATACTGGGAAATTGCCCTTTTTTTCATGCTGGGACAGCTGCCCAGGTGTAATCCCTTGATATCAGCAAGCAAGGCTACTGTTTTCAGTTAAGCAGTACACATTTTTTTCCAGGAAGCAGAGGCTTATGGCAGTTGACCTTATCTGCACAAAGAATATGAGCTAGCATTCCTGTTAGCCTCTCAGAGCTGTAAATATGATACGTCTCCAGTATGGAGAGAGCCTTAATCAGCTTGGCAGGATGTCAGGAACATAGCTGTCATCACTTGAGCAAGCCTTAGCATTATAAATATGGCTTTAACCAGCTATGCTACATGAAAAGTGAATGCATCATCAAAATACTGGTCTTTGTCCTGTGATCCTAAAAGGTGTTCTACAAACAGTAGAACAGCTACAGACCCCAATGAGAAAATTTTTTAATTTCCTTGAGAAATTTGTTCCTGAACATTAACTGCCTTCTTTATGCATCAGCTTTTTCTTTCCTTTGTTTTTACCTTCTTACTTGTCCAGCTAGAAGAACTTTAAATTGCAGCTCTCTTTTTATGTCCATTGCTGCAATCAAAAATCCAAAAGCTCGAAATTGGAAGACTTTTTCCCTACCCCTGCATTTTCCAGTGAAAATAAATGTAACCTCTCCAGGTGTGTTCCTGAGAGGGGAAGTTTGGGAGTGTAAGTAAGCATTGTGTGATCAGAGGCAGAAACTATTGGAAGGTCTGTGAGCATTATGGTTTGCTACAAATATGACAGTGCTCTATGTACAGTTCTTTCAAAATGAGCTTGATTGCAGTTTAACTTCTACTTCTTTAGCCTAGCTTTTTGTGTATTAAGCAAGGGAACAAAAAAGCTTGTTGTTAATTTGAAGACTTGGCTCCCACTTTATTTTTCTTTTTTCTTCTTTTAAATAGAATTCTGGGATTGAAAAAGCATTTTTATTTGATGTAGTCAGTAAGATCTATATTGCAACGGACAGTACTCCAGTGGATATGCAAACTTATGAGCTCTGCTGTGATATGATAGATGTTGTGATTGACATTTCTTGTATATATGGGTAAGTAAATTGTGAATGTTTTCCATAAAACTGTGTACCTGGAATCTGAATAGCCTCAAAATTAGAGTGATGTGGGCATAAACAACAATGTGCAATTTGTCAGGACAAGGGAGAAGCAGAAAACAAACGATAGGCTTCTGAGGTAGAGATCCCTTCCCAGCAACAAACACAGCTTCCTTCTCAGCCTTTTTTGTGAATATCTTCTTCTTTCTATGCTAATAATTTTACTTGGAGGAAAGAGTTGGAAGAAACCAACCTAAAATAAAAGGAAACATTATCTTTTTCTTCCGCAGGGACAAAGTCAACAGAAGGATGCATCCTGTTTTAAAAGAAATGGGGCCATATTTAGTTTTGTTTAATAGCTAGTGGCCTCTAATGGCCTCACAGAGTTGCTTCACTCTTTGCTTCAGTTCTCTGTTTGTCCTCTTTTCCCTATGTGACTTTTCTGTTTTGTTTTGTTTTGTTTTTTTCAATTTCTCCTTCTAATACATTAGCAACTGGAGATGGGGTGTCATGTATATTTTCTTGCAAGTTATGTTTTCAGTGGTTTGGCTCTTGCCTCGATGCAATGCCAGCCATTCCAGGGAAAGGCAGGGGCATATTAAGAATTAGTGCATTAAGTTGCATACACTTGGAAGCCCAAGCACAGCATGCCTAGAGTGTGGTAGGCTTTGGTAGCTTTGCATTTGTATCCATTGATAGACTTCCTGCACTCTTGGAGAAGGTAGAAGGGAGAGTCCTGGTGCAGATGTGCAATAAGCATTAGAACTTCAAAAGAACAACGAATTGTTGAATACCTTTCTAAAATTTCTCAAGTTTGTACATTCTATTGTGTGTTTCAGATTTTGTAGTAGTCACTTCAGTAACTGTATAGGAACTTGTGTTTTACAGAGGTATAAAATAAAGGATGCTGATTTTTGTACTGAGAAGGATGATGCTGTGTAATTCAAAAGACTGTGCATTTAATAAGTATCTGTTCAGCACCACTCATGGGCTTCTTTATTCACAAAATGTCATGTCACCACAATGTGTAGTCATTTATCATTTATCACCACAAATCTGCTCGCCATTTTTTTAGCTACAGACTAAAGACGTGATATTACAATTCATTTTTGTCCTGTATTCCTGGAGCATCTGTGGAACTTGTCACTTTAATATCATATTGAGACTAATTGTTCTGTGAGGTTGGTAATAACTATCCATTTAACAATATCTGTGTGTGCATTCAGGAATGAGGATAAAATTACAAGGCACAAAAACTAATACACTGATCATTATGACATATCATCTGTGAAGGGGAAATCCCTTTTCATTATATGATGTTGCAAAAGACAGCATCTCATGGGCAAAGTCTCATGAGCCTTAAACTATCAGTCAGTTGCCCCTGCTCAAGCAAGATTTCTGGGTTTGGAATTATCAGTACAGACTCACTGTTTCATGTGTTTTAGATAAGCCATAATATAGTGCATTGATTAGAAAAAAAACAGCATTATGGCAAGTGGTATGGCAAATGGTTGGTATCTAACAGAGGTAAAAATAAGGCTCCAGTTCAGGTACTTGGCAGTCAAACAATCTGATTCTAGTTACAGATCTAAGATTTGGTGTGTGATTGGATAAACGATTTAATCTCTTTTTGTCTTAGTTTACAGAGTGTGTAGTTTGAAGAAGAATCTCCCTGAAAGGTTAAAGTGAAAATTTCATAAATTTTGAGTATTTGGGGAAAGAACCAATATAGGAGTACTTTTGTTAGCTCATCTGGTGGCTTATCTTTTTTTGTTTGTTTGTTTGTTTGAATATTGCTCTTTAGGCTTAAAGATGATGGCACTGGAACTCCTTATGACAAAGAGTCAATGGCAATCATAAAACTGAACAATACAACTGTCCTTTATTTAAAAGAGGTGACAAAATTCCTCGCTCTTGTTTGTTTTGTCAGAGAAGAAAGCTTTGAGAGAAAAGGTATTTTTCCTTTTTCTACTAATGCATTGCTTTTCCCTTCTATTAGCAACTTAATGAATAACTGTGGTTGTTATTAGCCAACAATACTCTCTACCTGTATCATAAATATTAAAGATAAGTACAGCCTGATGAAGTTTATATAACATGTTTAAAAGCATAAAGAATTTGTGCTGGCATTAAGATAAGATGAAATCATAAATGTATTCGACAACTTTCTGATAAGAAATCATTTGAAAATTTACATCCAGTGCAGTAAAATTTCTATCTGCAACAGCAGAATGTCTCAGTTTCTCTTGGCTGACATTGATTTTTACCTGTTGACATCAGCATACACATTTAGAACAGGTTGTGTGCCATAAACACAGTAACATTATTGAAACTGGCTGATAGAAAGAAACTTGTTCTTGCTTTTCTTGTATCTGAAAGGAACCTTTTGGAAAGTCACATGTTTAGGACTAGGCAGCTTTCATATTTTGCAGTTTAAGTGTTTAAAATTCCTTGCTTATCTTTCTGACATGGGTCAATGTGAATACTGAAAGCTTAGTTCACGATCTCTCTGCTCACTGGCAAGATGTTCACTGAGTTAATGGTCTTAGTGAAATGCCCTGAGATCAGAACTCATCAGAAGAACAAGCTGTGATCTGGGCTTATGTTCCCCATCTTGTGATATTAATTCACCAGTCAGTGTTGGTGTGTTTGTGAACGCAGCCCTCATACCATGTCTGCTGGGCTGTTTGACAGGCCATTGAGCTTTTTATAAAACTTCAACTGGTCAAATGTCTCTTTCATACCCTTACGGCCTTTTATTACAAATGAATGTGGGATGTGGTCACTTCCTTTTTCTGTTTTAAGCATAAGTGTTACTGCCACATACCTACTGACAGTTCTGTTTGAGAAAAGACACCATGCTCAATAAACACCCACTGGGGGTTGTCCAAAACGGCATCAGGTTGTTGTGTCTACATAGTTGGGACACTTCATAGCTTGCACTCTATAACAGTACAGTTCTATCATAACTTTTTGTGCCTGGTTGACTTCCCAATAATATTTTGACTGGGAGAGGGAAAATAATTCCTGGGAAAAAAGTCATAAAGTGTAATATAGTGGATTTTAACCACTTACATACCTGTCATCTCCTGTTAGGGAAACTGAAGTGAGAAGCGCTGCAGTATTTACGAAAGCTTATGGCGTTAACGTTGAGTGAGGTCATGAGCTCAGTACCAAAATTCTGAAATTTTATTGTGGTATTACACAATTGTAGCACTCAGTAAGTCTTCCAATTGACTACCAGTATGGCTTTACAGCTTTTCTGTGGGATCACATTCAGCCCACTCACATGCTAATCTTATCTGCCTGTTACGTATGTATGTAATCTAACAGCATGTCTATTGCGTTATTTTTCGATTACAAAGTAAGATGAAGTATAGATGGCTGAGATTTGGTAATATTTCTATTGAGTATCCATTTCAAAGCTCACATATTGTCAAAAAATGAAAATTCTTTGATTACTAGATGCTACTTATTTTTATCACAGTTATTCTGTAAAGCAGATTTCCAACATGGCACCATATTTTATGAAATATTTCGGTTTTTCTTCTAGTGTATTGAGCAGTTCTTCAAAGCCCTTTATTAAATTAAAGCTTAATATCTGCCAATGAATTTCTTTTTGTTTTCTCTTATAATTAGTAAGTATATTTAATACTGGACATAGTATTAAGCTATAATGCTGACTGAGTTATTTGTATTTATCAAATGTGCTTTTGCTTAGCGTATTAAAAAATGCCTGGACAGTTCACTGAGTATGACCTCCAGAGAGTATGGTATTTCACTAAATATAGAATATGAGCAATTTTTTCATTACTTATTTTGTATTAATCTCTTTATTAATATGTAAAACATTTCTTTCTCTGTAGGATTAATAGACTACAATTTCCATTGTTTTCGAAAAGCCATACAAGAAGTATTTGAAGTAAGAATGAAAGTAGTAAGATCTCGAAAACATCAAAGCCACATGCAAAAAAATAAAAGACCCACTCCCAATGGGACACCGAGAATGCCACTGTAACTGCGGTTTTCTGGCAATATGGCAAGCGAAGTTTTCATGAAGTTGATGTGACTTCTGCATCTCATTGCACTGAGTGAAGAGGAAAACAAATGGGACTGATGTATTATAAGACTTTTCCCTCAACGTTCAGAAAGCACTGTTTAAATATTTTTATTCAATCAGTTTTTTTCATATAGTGAGCACTTTGAGCAAAATGTTGTGTATATAAACATTGAGGTGAACACTTGTAAGAATTTTCTTAATATATGCTGTAAACCTTTTTCATGCCATATTAAGAAAAAACAGCTGTGACAGAAATACTGGGTACATAATTTGCACTTTTTCATGTTTTCCTTGTGGAGTTGGACTTTGATAAACTTAGTTTTTATGGTGATTTTGATGCATGGTGTCAGGTAAAATGTATGCTGTAGTTTATTTACCTGCTACAATCAAATTGGTTAGTAAACAATTAAGAAAACTTGGTACAATGCCTTTTAAAATTTGTGACAGCTAATACCTAACATTCATACAGATCTAATTTCGTATATTTTTCAATTTGTAAACTGAAGAATAATTTTGAAGTATTACAGCAATAAGCACCTTACCAGGAATCATAACTGGTAGGTAAATACTAGCTTTTATAAAACAGGCTTTTGGCCAAATTTCATCTGGAGTTCTCCATAACACTGGTCATGCCCTTTCTTGGGTCTGTTTTTATTATTTACCTCAGCATATACCACTAAAATACCTTTCTATAAAGACAATTGTTTTGTAAAATGGCTCTATGTTGCACTGGTATTTTTATAAGGCTTCAGAGAAGTGTGTTGTATTTGTAAGTTGAAGTTACTTGCTAAGTTTGTCTTGAGAGCCTGCACATGTACAGTTGGCGCAGTGAAGACTCTGTATGTATTTCCACTCTGACGTTCTGATGTACTGATAAGAAGTCGTAAAGATGTGAGTACTGGGTTCTGATTCCCTCTAACAGGGGTCCATCTGTGATTGAAATCAAGAAGAGACCATTAAAATGAGGACTGGACAATCTGTCTGCTGTAGTAATCAGCGTACATCACTACTTTTAAAATTGAATATGGACAGATTTACCACAGGATTGCCCAGGACAGCAGAGCACTCTCAAACATAAAAAGAAGTAATGCTTTCCAAGTTCATTATCCAGTGTTTTTGTTTAATTAGTGATACAAAACTATAGTTTCTAGTCAGAAGAGCAGCTCTTTTCTTTTACCAGTCTCGCTACAAACCAATTGCATGCACAGTCCAGTGGTGGTGGTGGCAGCTCTTGAGAGTGGGAAGAACTTGACGTGAATGGAGGCAGCTTTCTGTACACCAGAAACAGGTAACGTGAGATATACCTCTTTCATAGCTGATCTGCCACCAGCCGAGGTAGCTCTGGAGACAGGGGAAGGTTGAATTTGAAAGTTTTTGTCTTAGCCAAGGTGAGGCATAATGCTTTGTGTCTATCAGTGAGTCATGAGCCCCCAGCAGTTTGCTGGCTTCTGTTGAACAAAGAAGGGTTTAACCTGTGGTAGGCAAGGCTGAGTTGTTTGGATGCAGATACAGTTGCTGTTTGCTATATGGACACACCTGGAAGCTCTAGTACCATACTGAATACACAGTTTGGGAGAGCCAGTTGCATGAATGCAAAAGCTCTCCAAACAGACATCTGCCAAAAGGGAGACCAGTAGTTTCCAAACCTTTTACCACTGCCTGATTCACATGGCTTTGCTTTTTAGGAACAAATCGGGTCTTTTGGCATGAGTCTATTACATATATGAGGAGTTCTTAGAAAAAGATGCTAATCAGTAGCTCCATCAAGACTCACTGATAAGTAATGCAGTTCTAGGTGCTCAGGAAGATCAGAAACATTGATAATAGTGAAACGTACTGGTCCTGGTGCCAGTGTGAAGGATAGTGACAGCGGCCGTAGAGAAATCAGAATTTTTCAAAACTACAGAGTTCAAATTCCTTTTGGAACCGTTACCACCCGTCAACTTAGTTGAGGTCGGTTCTTCTGACCAGCCCTTCAGTTAAGAGTAATGCAAAGCTGTTTTCAGAGTTCACCAAAGCAATGGTGGGTAAGAGCCACCTTTTGGCAGCTTTCCAGTCCACAGGACTTTCACTGAAAGGCTGCCATAATTTCTGGCCATGCTTTTGTCTTTCAATTTTTTGAGATCTACCACTTGGTCATAGTCTCTGTCCTCTCCCTTCATTCCTTCAGGTATAGGTGACTGTGTGGCACTAAGAACACCTACCAGGCGGGGCCAGACTTTTTTTTTCTTTTCTTTTTTTCTCCTCTGTGTAAACAAAGTATCTCATCATAATGGCTATGGTATGACTCATAACTGAATGTAGCTTCCATATATTTGGTCTGAGTTCTCTATAGTCATGCATAACCTTGTATTAGAGATTATCAACTTACTTAAGAGAGTGAAGTTAGCTCTTGTAGTCCCTTCTAGAATCTGGAATAGACTATGTTGCATAATTTAGTGAAGGTGATATTAGCTAATGTATAACATTTTCTAATTGGATATTATCAGAATAAGCATAATTTTTATCAGATTAGTTATGTTTCACATATAATTATAAAATTGAATGCTAAAAATGCATTTTAGTTTTACTACTGAACTTTGTTATGTTCAGGTTAGGTAATAACTCACATGTTTCACTTCTGAGTATTTTTCTAATTAGTACCTCAGATTTTCACATTCTAGCTGAAGTGATTGAGCACTGAGTGAGGCATGTAAGGTTCTTTTCTTTTTAAAAACATTTTAAAACTCTTGCTTTTTCTTTTAAATTTTATTGAGATTCTAGTTTTTATTTTAAAGGAATGAAATATCCCTTATGCTACAAGACCCACTTCTGACAAAGCAGTGTTGAGATACCTTTTCTAAAATTAGAAATTGTGCAAGAAGTAATTACTTCCCAAATAATCCAGTATTTCTAAAATGCCTGATCCATGAGTCCCCATTTTTTACGTATCATTGGAGTTGCCTAGAAATTGTAGGGACCATTACTGAGCTAACCACGTCTCTTTAAAAGCACTGTTTTACAATAAACACAGACCAATTTAGTATCCCGTAGACATTTTAAAGTCAAGACCTGAATAACGCTTTGGTTCAAACAACTTGTTATAATTGAGGAAATCTCTATAAGTAATTTAAGAGGCAGCAGCCCAGAGTATGTAATGTATTCTGTGAAAAGTTAAAATGCATCCTTGAGCATGCACTGGAATGTGGCTATTTAAAATGTTACAGTGCTGGACTGTGTTTCTAAAAATCTGTGATTACAGACGTGCTGTGCATTATCATGGAAGTGTAACTGACAGGAAGAAACTACTCTGATAAAACATAATTCAAATTGATCATTTGAGATCTCATGTTTTGTGATAGAACAATTTTTTTTTCTCATTAAAGCAAAGATTCTGGGTTTTCTTGAATGTGAAATTGCACTCCTGATAGTTTTATACTAAGGGAGTTCATTATTTGAAAGCACTGCAGTGATTTTTAAAAGAAAATTTAAAGAACCTATCAACTCCCTCCATTTTTATATGCATCATCAGGTTAAGTTGAAGAGTTAAAGAAAACGACCCTAAACATCGTATACAGTAGTGACTGTTTGCTTAAACAACATATTTACTGTCCCTGTCATTTGCAGTATTCATTTAGGAGTATTTTTTTCTCTAAATTGAGCATTGAGGGGTTTCCATTTTTGTACTGAATGATGTGCAAGACACTATTACATCATGCTGCTGCTTTATCTCTGTCCTGTTCGGTGGGCAGATCATTAACACCAAAATTTCTTATTCTGATTCTAAATATTGGTCAATAGCCACATGGGAATCGATTCAATTACGGATAAACACATCAATTTCACCTGTTTCAGCTGTGTGGAAAATGAGAAACAAGCTTAGTTGGGAAGTTTTTGGGGGCTCTTCTGATACAGTGGCATATGATTGACATCCCACTTTACTACTCACTGTATTAATATTTGCACGTTAGCTCATGCACATATCTTCAAGTAGCTACATTTTAAAAAGACTCTATCAGACTGTTCATTTTAATTTGTTTTCTCCCTGATATTTTCTGTGTTACCTTTCTCAGTTTGCTATCTCCGTATTTCATGTTTCGTCATAAACAGGTCTGATACCCGGTCTCCTTGATTCCTGCCAGCCTACTGTCTTTGGATAATAAGCATTATGAACTACAGGCTAGGTCTTGAGGAAAAAGCCATTGAAAAATTACTGAGTAGAAAAATATGTAAACCATATAAAATCCATTACATGCTGTTAACGTCCTTAAAAAGATTCAGCTTATCTCTGTATTCCTCGTATGTATGCACACCATAAAATACACGTTCAAATTCGAGTTACAGTTTATACTGGCAATCAGGTTTAAAACATTTCTTAATCATCTCCAGAAGATATTTTAAAAGAAAAGGTTAATATAGATAAATATGCCAAGGAAAAAAATCTAGTGCAGCAGTCTATCACAATCTCTTGCACTAAACTAACATTTTTGATAAGGTAAGAGATTTTCATGAGACTAGTCAGAGGAGATACTCCACTAAATTATTTTCCTTAATAATACTGGACCTTCTACAAGAAGGAAGGACTATTTATTTCAGAATTACTGAATACCAGGAAAAAACCCCAAACCTACAGTGATGTCCTTTCTTACAAAAACAAAACCAAAACCAAGCCAACAACTAAACATGCATTAGCCTAAATTGAGAAGAGTTGGGATTAAACACCTCATAGATGAGTGCAAAGGTGAGAGACAAGAAAAAAGTACCGAGTCACTTAGTGTGTAGGCCAGAATGTTTCAGTGTATTCAAGCTGCCTTTCACAAAATGTAGACCAAGGAAAAACAATGGGCTTATTACAACTGGATGCAACCACGTGGAGGTGGTCTGGGTGAGCTCAGTTCCACCTATGGCCCTCAAAGGCCCATGTAGTAGTGCCCTGGCAGGGAGTCAGGACAGTATCAAAGCTGCCTTTGCTATTTAGCAGGATTTACCCTTCGTATAGGTTTTCATCTCCGCTCAGTGCAAAAAGCCATTCTGAACTGTGCTAAGCTAAAGGGTACAAATGCAAGTATAAATCACATGAACACATTCACACTCTAAAGGGAAGTGAACCGTAAAGCAAGAGAGCAGTAATGTTCTGGAGTCTGCTCAGTGCAAGAAGAGCAAACAGCCTGACTATGTCCAAACAGAACCTCAGCTTGTCAGTGAAAAGGGGTATAAGTTGTGGTGAGTGTGTCCGTTCATCGAGAGTGCTAGCATCAGGGAATAGCTATAGTCTTTAACTCACTTTCTCATCAGCACTGTTTCTGACCCAGATAAACTCAATGTTTGCATTTAGACGTTTGCCGTGGATGTCAGGTAGGTGTCCATTCAGCCAGTTCAATCCATGCATCACCACAAATTTATGTTCTTGGTCCTCAGAACTGGGCTGCCTCCTTACTCCTTCCCACACAAACCCCACATCTCATACCTTGTGCACGCTTCCTTGAGAAATACCACCCTAGTTGTTCCTCAGCTTTCTGTTAGCCAGATAAAACAATCATCCAACAGTTTGGGAGCCAGTAATGCTTTCAGACTCCTTCACACCTGGTACTCCAATCACTCTTCTGCAGCTGGGGTTCCTCTAATGCTGCTGATAAAACTGCATAATTGGATGATGTGGTGGATGCCCGAGCAATAAAGTTAAGATCTTTCAGCAGCCTCCTGGGGTTTCTAGAAGCCCCACCATCCACTTTGCATGGTATCATTCAAGGGACCTGATATCAGTGATAAAATTCCAGTTTGTTCCTAGGTTAAGTCAGTTGTTGATTGAATTTCCCCGTTATTCATGCACATCCACATCAGTTTGGGGGGCTGTTTTTAATACAAACCAGAGCCATCTGGGCCGTGGAAACAGTAATCTGCTTCAACTCGTTTTGCAAAGCAATATACAGAGAGAGCAGGGGTGTGCCTTCTGGGAAACCCAGCAGAGCCAGATCAAAAGGTCAGAGGGGCCAACGCCTTTGTCTCAACTCTGCACTGAGAGGTAGAACCATACTCTTCTTCTTTACAATGCCCTTTTCCAAGACCAAATTATCCTCTGGTGAGCCAAATGGTCTGATCTGCAAATTGTTTCTCTTTCAATACTCGTTTGCAGCTGCTTGAACTTCCTCAGACTGTCAGTGTGCCATTCATCATGCTGTCTTGGTCTCACATCCTAAGTGCTGAATGAAAGCTTTGCAGCAGAGGCACACAAATCAGCTCACTCCCACCAGGCCTGTTGCCCTTGCTCAGCACTCCTTCCAGTTCTGTTCCTTCAGTAATTTCATATTTCAGTTCCGCATTTTCTATCTGTAAAGCAGCAGTTATTCCAAATTCTGTATTCTTCATGAAGTCCATTATGCAGAAACTTCAGTATTGGCTTTAAATTTAGTGTTTTTTGACAGATTATAAATGCCTTTCCTGCTTTACTCAGTCCACCCTCTCCCATGAAAGCTTCCCACTTCTATGAAGTGAGTGCATTCATAAAAGTTCCTCAGTATGGCAGAATTTTGTTACTTTCTTATCTCCCCTTTTTGTATTACTACTATTAATAGCCCCCATAAAATCCAAGCTATAAACCTCTAATCTGAATAGATATTTTACGTGTTTGCAGCTTTTGTTATTTCTCTTTCAGAATAACAAATTCCTCTGCAGCCTGCACCCCCTGCCAGTCTGCACCCCTGTGAGTCACTGTGCTAGACAACTTTTCAGCCAGGGGAAAAAAAAAGCCTACAATGGGATACAGACAATTTAAGACTGTAAAGTAATAATTTATTGGTTAATACAGGTAGCTATGGCTAGTAAGCCACTAGACTAAGCATTAACATGCTCACCTCCCCCTGTAAGATACCAAATGAGTCTTCCCCAGCCCAAGTGTCACCAAACTGCTAATTGTCTGACTTTCTGCTTTTTCCTTCCAGAATTTCATGCCTTTTCACATAATTGTTTTTCTCCATGGACCTCATCTCAACAGCCCTACCTCTATCTCTGGTTCTGCCTTATCTTGCCTGGTTATGCTGTGCAGCTCTTTCTCATGGAGCAGAGTCAGTAATCCCCTGAGTGTGCTGAGCCAGGACTATGGGGCTGAGCCCTATCAGGGCTGGGCTGTGGAGCCCACGTAGCTGAAACTGCAGAGGGAGGTGACTTGTTACCAGTCAGAGGAGATCAGCTCAGTACAGTTAGCTGGAGCCCAAAGAACAATGCAATTTGCCAGGGGGAAGGCATGTTCTGACAGCAGAGCCACTCTCTGGGCTCTCTTGACTGTTGTGATTAGGTAGGGCTTTAGTCCAGGTGCCCACATGGGTTCCTCATGCCTCTGAAGGTGCTCTAAGCACTTCACCTGGCCTTGTGCTGCTGCTTGGTTCAGATCCACACCAGTATCCCCTATCACACCTTTCTGCTCCATACAGATATCTGGCATACCTTAGATACCTCATATGGCATCTGATGTTTATGTGTGTGCTATTGAATCAAGCCATAGTTTTCCACTAACCACTTAAGAAACTTCTGCGTGTCCCAGATACCTACTGACTGGTGAGGACAGCTGTTACCTCAGTGTATCTTGGTTAATGACACAGTAAGCTTTAATCATCCTTACACCAATGGGTAAACACTTTTTGAGGAGCTTTAAATTAAGAGCCTGATCATCAGTCCTTTATTGCTATTGCTGAGTCAGTAGGAGCTGTATGCAAGCAGCTGTATGTAAGCAGGAACATGCAAGTTCCCATTAAAGTAGTGAGTAACGTTTTTGGAATGGATGGGGTGGAAAGACTACTTGATGGCAGTCCAACAGATGTGACCCTGACTGCTTTCCCTCTGCCTGATGAGTAATTGTGAGGACAGGTGCTCCCTTCCCAGAAGGAAGCTTATGGGAATAAGTTAAAATGAAGGGGCATAGGGAGCAACTCACATAAGGAAAAAGTGACAAAAAGAAAATCTGGGGCCTGAAGCTCTGAAGAGGAAGGATTGTGAAAAACTGGTTGAATGACTCAAAGGTTTTTCTGGCCTTTTATCCTAATACAGGAGATTATATTTTTAATCTGAGTAGTTTGCAACTGCTCTCCCACTATCTAGCATGCTCTGCATTTTGCATGGTTAAGAGTATGCACCAGAGAAAATTTCTGCTAATATCTATAGCTGCTAGAGTAATTAGATCAGGGAAGTTCAGAGCCACAAACAGCTGTCACTTGGATAGCAGCTTCAGCTTTAACTTGGGCCTTTGCACATGTCTTCTGAATCAGGAAGCTATCCGAACTATTATAGCAATGATGCCAGAGGGCTGTGAGTCAAGTAACTGGTGTGATTCTTTCTGTTCCTCAGGGAGGAAAAAAAAAGACGAAAAATGTGTACCTTTCTTTTGACTTCACATTGTGGAACATCTTGCAGTAGTGCACACCAACTCTGCACCAATGGTCCAGATTGGGCACTCACTTGCTTGGGCAGTTAAAGCAATCCAGGAACTTCTTTCCCCGTTCTCTTTCTTCCATTTCTGAAATAATGTCACTTAGAAAGGCAGCTGGCAAAGCCACTGGTTTTGTGAGACGGTTGCCTTAGAACTAAGCTTGAAGAACAGACAGTAATTGCTTTCCTGAGAAGCACCATGCATCTGTGCAATTGCTACAGGGCACCGGTTACACAATGCCATGCTTGTTTTCATCGGTGAGGAGGAGGTGCACTTGTTGAATCCAGACATACAAGGTCTGAATTCTCATAAAGGATTTTAAAAGCTGAGACTGTATTAGTCACTGATGAGCACAGTAATGATTTATCTTACAAGTGAGTCATATCTGTTCCTACTGACAATATAGGCATATTAACATTAGATTCTTTAATTCCATTAGAGTTTAATTGTCCAGCTAACTGCCTGTATTGAAAGGGTAGCATTACAAACGAGGCAAACCACTCTACATTTTATGAATTGGTAAAAGCAGGGTGTGATTGCTTTGTACAAAGAACTACTGTATTATCATAAGCTTTTGTGATCTCAAACCGTCTCTAGAATAAATAATTTGTAGCTGAGTTTATGAGACAGCCTACAAAGCTTACAAACCCTACTCTGAACTGATTTTAGGTAATCACTAAACACAGTTTAGTGATTTCAGCACTGTTGAAATGTACCTTACTTCATACAGCCATATGACCTGCACAAATAAATAAATGTTCAGTGTCACATTAACTAGCATAATTCCAGAGATCTGCAAGAATATTCACTGATGCATCAGACCCTTGTGCAAATACTGAAACCCTGTGCCACACAGAGGTCCTGCCTCCCAGAGAAAGGAGAGGTTTTGAGAGTAACTCCGTCTTCTTGGTGTCCATTTCCCAACTTCACATGCTGACTTTTGTGATTCCCATTCCTACTAGCTGAGCTCCCTTCTTGAACCTCTAAAGTCAGTTCATCTAGAATCTTACTGTTAAAATAAGAGGCTTGTAATTCTTCTAAACTGAGGGGAAATGCAGGATATATTTCTCTCAGATATAGAGAACTATATCAGATGGAGCTATATATACACATATAAAAATGCCTAACTAGAGTGGTCTAGAACACAGATGACTTAGGTTAAGCTCCCTTTGCAGCTAACTGAAAAGGGTGGGAACTTTTAAAGGATGTTTTGTTGGATATACAGCTAACATCTATTCCAGACAACATGAACTTTAGTGTTTAAGCTCCTAGTTCTCTCCATTAGGTATAAAGTAAGCCTCAATAAATCAGCTCAGTAATGTATATCCATATTTTGCAAGTGTTCAGTGGAATCCTGCCCAAATGATCTGGCCTTTCTTTCACAGTGGAAATGGCTGCAATTGAAGAATTATGCATTTTATCAAACCTTATGATTGTCATTAATTTCGAAAATTTTTTTGCAACAGAGGGGCCTATATGCTCCTTTGCTCTGAAGTTAAGTGGGTCTATCAGAGTCTCTCTTTTCATCCAAGGAAAGTAAAGTAAACAGAAAAGTAAACAGAAACATGAGTAAAACCGTCTTCTCAGAAAACAGAAAATTTAAAAATTTAGAAATTATTAGTGATTTATTTTCAGTCAGACTGAAGCTTTACTTCAGTGTAAAGCATTTAACAAAACCACACAATTTTAATATTTTGAGTTATCAAAACTGCTGATTCTTGCTGTGCTGCAACCAATTTGATGAAGTTGTACGAAATCTTTCTGCAAGGATTCAGTGCAGTATTAAATAATAAAATCTTTTGTTGCAGCAGTGTTCACGCAAACTTTCAGTTTCTATGTGCTTCAGCTGAGAGTGTTTATTTTTTCACCAAGTTAGATCATATGACAGGATACACAAGCTACATGAAGTGCTGCCAGCATGTAGGATTTGACTGCAATTTTGCTACTATATTTGGCATTTGGTTTTAAAAACCCACAAGTTCTAGCACAAAATGGCTCCTTCCTGCAAAAGTCTAAACAAAACGCAGACGAAAACACAAATCCAAAGAGCATTTTTAACCAGAGTCAGGAAGAGGAGGGAGGCTGCTACTTCTTGACTGGCAACACTGACTGTGCAAGAGCTCTGCAGTGCCTGCTCCTCGTCTGTCCCAAGCAGCTGCTGACAGTGGGGCTGGGAATTAATCCCCAGATCTCTACCCGTATGCCGACTATCTCACAGGAATCAGCAGCTTCATCTGGCAGCGTTCACATCCTGCAGCTCTGACTTTCAACTAACAGTACATCTGAGAAGGAAAGCAGACTTGTACTGCTAGCTCTGCACAATATCTCATGGTGATTCTCCCAGCGCCCAGCCAGGCCACACTGTAGGTTACTTAAAGGGGGAAAATGCGCACCTCCTCCCAGTGAATTTCTGTTGCTTTAAGTCTATTCAGCTTATTTTCAATACTGCTTAGCTGTCACGCAATTACAGCAACTATATATCCTTCTCAGTTAAAAACCCAAGTTTCATGTTAACTGCAGGTGCTTCCTCCTTCAACTATATAAAGTGACACTGTAAGGGCAGCCAGGGTCAGAGACCAGAAGGCAAAGCTGAACTCCACAGTGTGCCCTTAAGAATTTTGTAACAACTATCACTTTATATTTTTCATGTTATAAAACCGCTTCAAAAATTATCTTCTACCAATATGGATCCCAGAACTTTCTCCATGGAAATCCAGGTTTCTGAATGCAAAATACTGCTCTCCTGCTTTAGGGAAGGGCACAATTTAGTGACAGATGGGCCCAGAGCCCTTCTCCCGCAGCACATCAAGATGGTTCTCGGAAACAAGGAAAGATGGGATGGATGTATCTGCCAAGAACAACCAAAATACTTTGTGAACATGACACCCAGTGCCTGCAGCTCTTCATCTGGAGTGGTCAGATCAGCCATCATTAGCTAGAAATGCTGAGATGTCATAAAGAATTGTTGGCCATTAAATGTACCCTGGAGGGAACCCCAATGTCTAACATCGTCCCTTCCCTTCTGCTACACATTAATGATGCTATCCGTTATTGATGCTCTTTATTATTCACAGCGCTTTGCCCTGTAAAAAGGACAATCGCTTTGCCCCTTCAAAAATTTTGGTGGTTGTTAAGGTGGAATAAAGTTGCTTTCTTTACTTAAATCACTCTGTGACAGAACAGGAAAGGGAAGAGTAACGCCTTGTTTTGAAATTCTGAGAACATAAGGAGGTGAAAAAATATGCCTGCTCAAAGGTTTCTGTTTACAACTCTTTTCCATTCTGTTCAATCATAGAGGGAAAGAGGAAAATAAAACTAAGATATCAAAACATGAAAAAAAATATTTAAAATTATTATGAAGAATATAAAAGTAACATAGATGAAATTAAGGACAATTCATTTCATTAATGAAATTAAGGACAATACGAGCTAGATGTGAATTTCAAGTTTATGCTATTGAAAACAAACATAAGAGCTCAGACAGGTTTCTTATTTACAGCTTGTACTGAATCAAAGGGAAACTGAGACTGCTGATATTCTGACCACTTTAGATATTTCCTTAGCTATAAATTCTTAAAAGTGCTATCCAAGTTGAGGTGCCTGTAACCAGGTGACAGAGCAATCAAGTTGTAGATGCAAACAAATATCCCTCTGGCACTGTGGCATAGCAAAGGGGCAATCAAGTTAAGCTCTTGCTGATAATTCTTGCCTAAACTAACAATCATTGGCGTATGACACCATTTCAGTCTTTCACGATCCTGAAAACCAACAAACAAGATGCTACTAAGTCTTACAGTACGGTTAAGTCTTTCGGGCGGAGGTGTGCGTTGGGTCTGTGGGGTCTTGGAAGCCCCTTTTCTAAATTCCCGGTTTTCAAACCCACGGTTTTCAAACCATGAAGTCCTGAGCACCTCACCCCATCACCGCTGTGGGTGGGGGCTGAGACGAGCCGGGCACGCAGAGGGGGCGTTTTCACTCCCGCAGCCTCCAGGGCCGAACCGCGGCCCGGGTACCGCAGCAGCCGTGCCCTGCCGGCCGCAGTTCCGGGGCCGGGCCCGGGGCGGTGCCGGCCGGCAGGTGCCTCCCCCGCGGGCCCGGCGGGGCTGTCGCCGCCGCTGCCACGTCAGGGGAGTTTCCCGAGGCGAGGCGGGCTGGGCCGGGCCCGGCTTCCTCCTCCTCCTCCTCCCCGGCCGCCGGAGCCGCCGCCGCAGAGGCAGCGAGCGGTGCCCGCTGCCATGGAGGCCCGGTACAACCTCAAGAGCCCGGGTAGGCGGCGGGGCCGGGCGGGGGCGGCGGCGGCTGTGCCTGACGGGCTGCCCGGGCCGATGCGGCCGGGCTCGGGGGCCGCAGCCGGGGCCGAGGCCGTGGCGGGGAGGAAGGACGGGGGTCACGGCGGAGGGAAGGGAGGGGGCCGCGGCGGTGCCGCGGTGGTGGGTCCGCTGGGCCAGGGAGGCGGCGGCGTTCAGGCTGAGGATGGCCCGATCTCCTCTCCTTCGCAGTGCGATGGCGCTGGAACCGCCCTCCCGAGCTTAATTCGGTTCGAAATACCCCAGCTGCCAGGTCTCTGTGTGCGTGTGTGTGCCCACGCTTTTTTTTGCTGGTTCCTGGAAACGTACCTTTGAACCCTCAGTCAGAGGTAAATGGCTGTGTGTGCCCTGCTCTCCTGGCATCACCTCCTGTCCGAGCAGGTGCCTCTGAGGGGACGGATCGCCAAGGGTCACTTAGACTGTGTGGCGTCAGTGTGTTTTGTTGAAGGGTTGCTGTACAGGCTGTATTTACGTGTGTGTGTGTGTGTGTGTTCACACGTTTGACTTGACAAGTATCCATTTTAGAATTCATGCCTACAATTCCTAGGCTTTCCTTTGAATCCTTGAAGTGAGAGGGATGCCTCAAGAGATGGGGGCGATGCCAGGAGAAATAGTGCTGGAGGGGAAGGTTTTGCTTCCCAGGAAAGGGAGTGGAGGGCAGGTCGTGTCCCTCCTGTATGGCTGTGTTGGATCAGTGGCCCCTGACCAGCTGTGTTAGGGCTTCCCCCCCTGGGAGCTGCTGGCGCAGCTGAAGGGCTGACACTGCTGGAGCAAAACCTCTTCCGCAGCTTGTAAAGTCCATTTGGGTTTGTGTGTCACTCACTGTCTTGCCCTTGCTCACCCCATATCTGGTTTTAAAAAATAGGCGTTATCAGCTTGGAATAGTGGCTTTATTCCTTAATCATACTGTCCTGTATGGGAGCATGGAAGGTGGGGAGAAGCTGAATGCTGTGGTGACTTGTACCATACATATGCCAATGACAGGCTTGTTTACAAACGTGCCTCACGTGGATGATGCGTCTGTTGCTAAATTATGTCCCTTACCCTCACACCCAAGTTGCATAACTGAGAGATAAGAAGGATCACTAAGCAAATAATGAACTTCTATGAGTTTAAAATACCAGGAAGGATTTTTTTTTTTTTTTTTTTTTTTTTAGGGCTGGATATGTGGCATATGTGAATTTACAAGGCCACACAAACATGCTCACTAATTGTGGTTTGCCACGTCATTGGAAACAGTGCTGGTGTGCTGTGTGACAAGCACCTGAGATCTGGGTGGAGGGGATGAATATTTGTGGTTTAATTTAGAAATGTTCTTTTTCTCTGTTGTTACTAGTTTCCCTTAGTTTCAAGAGAAAACTGCCTTTACTGGAATTGATTTTCAGCACCCGTGCTGTTCCATAGGAAAATGAATGTAGAGTATTCTAACATTAAGATGGTTTCAATTAATGTAAATGCACTGAAAATACATGAAAAAAATCCACCATATTTCCTATTTAAAGTAGTTGTGTCATCTGTGGACTAAAGGGATTATTTTGATACCTCGAGCCCTCTACAGCTTTGGAACGGGTAGCCGTCCTTGTGCCTGTTGTTGTTGCCTTGACTTGAATAGAGGAAGACCCAAGCTGCTAACCTTTAGGTCAGCTTTAGGGATTTGGAATGTGCTATCTTGAGACAGAGTGGAAAAAGTGATTATTTTGTACCTGTACAAGAGGCTTTTCCTGTTGAAATCTGCTTTTGAACTTGAGCAAACTGTTTCCAAATGGTGACTCCTGTTTGCTCAGCGGTTTTAAAGAGGGTAAATGCTACTTTTCATTTCAGTATAAGTTGTTTTAATGATTATAGTAGGCTTTAGCTGAAATATCATAGAGGAAAACAAATTTTGTATAGGAAAATTTTGTTAAAATCAACTTGTGCTTTTACTGATCTTCATTTTTAAGCCAAAATCTGCTGCAGAGCTATGTCAGGAATTGAAGTTCATCTGTGGTTATATATGGATCCCTCTTCTGTAGGTGGGTGTGCTAGACCACATTGATGAATGGGGATCAGTTTGGCTCTCTGGTGCTGTGCTTTTTGTGTTCTCTCAAGCAGACCACGTAAAGTGCAATAGTGCTGCACAGCTTTGTCCTGCTGCTGATTGCTCCTAGGCAGTGTGTTCATCTCCTTCCTTATCCTGGTTTCTATGGCTGTATGAGTTCATCCCAACATATCTAAAAGATGGTAACTCTCCACAACACAAAGCAAGTTGTTCCCCTGCGCACTGTGTCTCTGTCGATGAGAGGCAGCACGGCTGGTGCTCTGGCAGGTCTGGGTTTGCCATAGGTATAGCCCATGGCCTCTGCAGGTCTGGGCACAGCCAAGCTGCTGCTGGCTCCTCTCAGTTACCCTTTATAAGGGCAAGAAGCTATGGGGACGTTCACCTGACCCTGTTTTCTAACACTGCCTATGAACTTGGATTTCCTGTTTTATTTCTTCCCCAAAAGGCCATTAATTTTGGAAGGGAAGAAATTTCACACTCCGCACTTCAGGCTTCTTTGTATTGCTACAATGAGGCAAAGCCTTGTAAGCTGTTGCTTCATATTTTTGTGTGTATTTTTGGCACTTGTAAAAGGGCAAGCTATTTTCTGTCTTAGGATTTCAAAATGGATTAGTCAATGTATATCAGCCTGCTGCCATATGGTTGATAAACCTCTCATCAATATTAGAGCTCAGCTGACTAAAGCACAGACTTCATCCTCTTCATGCTTCAGGAACATCCCTATTTTCTGAAATTTATAAGACAGCTACTTGGAATAATCTCTTTACTTTTTTTTTTCCCCTGAGAGCTGTGACCCTTAGCCTGCTGCAAGATCAGACACCAAATCTTGTAGTCACTGTTTCTGTAGTGACAGTCTCTCTCTTTCACGTAGGCTGTTACCAGGCATCTGTGCAGGTATTAGCACAGACACTTGAAGAAATATGACCAGCTCCTTACAGTGCCTCACACAGAGCCCACAAACAACAGTGCTTTTTATTTTGTTGTGGGCAGGGTTGGTTTTGTTTTCAGCAGACCACCTCATCGAGAATTTGATTAGGGAGAGCATTGGAGGCCTGGGGGGAGCACATGGAGGGAGGCGTGGCACATGCATCCTGCATTTGTTTTGCAGTGCTTTGGGATCTTGGATATACAGGGAACATAACGATGCCGAGATTGTGATCCACTTAGCTGTCATCTTCAATACATTTGCTGCTTTTCCTACAAACTATACTTCTTTCTCCACTCCGTACTTTGTACAAGTGTTCCTTGACAACAAGCGTGCATCTATTCTTTGTTAATAAGACAGTTGATAGCAAATAGCCAGTAGCTACTGAGCTGCTTAGTACCTTCCGTGTATGAAATAAGGATAGATTGTTTAAAAATAAGAAGTTGAACAGGTGTTAAAAATTTATTAAGACTGAAGACATTGTTTGATCTCAGCATGTTCAGTAAGCACCTTACATTTGGTAAGTTTTATCTCCTTCTGTGTTGACTGAACAGTTACTTTGAATTGTAAATACAAGAAGAGTGCTGTACTTCCTGCTGCCCTGAGGGAAATGAGGACTAAAGGTCGATTGTTTCTGAGGGTGAGAAGAAAGCAGGATGAGACTAATTAAAAGCATTCTTTTTTTTGTAGTTGTTAAACTTTATGTGAGTACAGGAGGTTTGTGGGTCTTGTGAAAGAGTGGATGTGAAACTGTGAAGATGTAAAGCAGCTATTTAGGGTCTTGAGAATGGGTCTATCTGAGACCCTGAGGGTGGAAAGCAGCTGGCCTGTTTCTTGGCAAATGGCATTTCCATTTGTTTTGTAGCAGAAGTCAAAGGAACTGCCAAACCAAATGTCCCATTTTTGGCTGGGATAGATTTCATTTTTTTTTTCCTAGTAGCTGGTTCAGTGCTGTGGTTTGGATTTAGTATGAGAATAATGTTGATAACACACTGGTGTTTTGGTTGTGGCCAAGTGGTGCTTACCCAAAGTCAAAGGCTTTTCTGTGTCTTGTGCTCTGCCAGTGAGGAGGGGCACAAGAAGTCAGGGAGCAAGGGCAGAACAGCTGACCCAAACTATCCATACCACAGAATGTCATGCCCAGTATGAAACCTAGGAGAGGCCAATTGTTGCTGGGGATATGCTGGGCATTGGTTAGTGGGTAGTGAGCATCCCTTGTTTTTTATTTCTGGGATTTTATTTCTCTCTCTCTCTCTTTTTCCTTACCATAATTATAATTAATTATCAACCCAGAAGTTTCACTGTTTTTCCCCCATACTCCTCCCCACCAGGGTAGAGCACAGGAAGGAAATGGTCTTTAGTTGCCAACTGGGGTTAAACCAAGACACCAAATTTGAAAATAAAAGCAATTTTGGAACCTGTGGCTACCCCAGACAGTTGTTATAGTTCTGCAGTTACACGTTTTCAGTTTGTAAGGACAATTGTTTTGTTGTGTTACATGAGATCGGCATAAAATGGGAGCCTGACTAAGAGAGAACATCACAGAAGCAGTGATGTTCAGTGATGAACCACTTAATTGTCTTAATGTGCTTTCATTTATACAGAGGAGTGTGATTTCTTTAGTGTGTGGAATTGTGTTCCATACTTTATGACGTTTAGAATAATGTTGAAACTGTTTTCCGGGTGCTTTGGTCTGCTGGGAGGACTGGTGGTGGTGATTCAGCAGGTGACTCTGCACTGTGAGCTCTGAAGTCATATGCTGGTTACACCAGCCATGGGTCAGGCACTCTTGGCTCGGTGGTCAGATATAGAATGGAGGGGGAAACACTGTTTTGTGATGTTTCAATTTTAATTTTTCTAAAATTACTGCCTGATATTTTTCCTAGTTGTAGATAGTAAGATCATTAATACCCAAACACGTAATAAAGATGGCTTGTATTTTAGTAATAACTTAAGTGGACTGAGAAGTTATAAAAATTTCTCTGGGATGAAGGGTTTTATAAGAATTTTACTTTTGGAAAACCTGTGTTCAGCAAGTAAACTGCATCCTTACTAATGCTGGTCAGCAGAGCCATGGGAAAAAATTTCTACTTTTTCTGTTTTTCTCCTGAGTAGACCTCTAAATCTTGCTTAAAATGAAGAAAAAAATATGATAGCAGACATTAAAAAAAAGGTAGAAAGCATTTGCTGAAGCAGTAAAAGCTGTCAGGTTGTTTTATTCCTTTTTTCCTAGATCAGATAAGTCAGCTTGAAAGATTAAGAGATCTCTAGCTGTATGCCAGCTGTTTTGGGTTCCTGTATTTATTTGTTCATTATGTATTTTTCAAACAGTAAAAGTGAAAACTGGTAGAATGAATTGGTTGCTGTCCATATGAGGAAGATCCTGTCATTCACAACCTTTGTGGTTTTTTTAAAGACATAATATTTTACTAAGAGAGCACCACCCATGTCCCACATTCAAATTACTTTAAGCAGTGACACTGGCATTTTTGAAGACTGATCACTTGAATTTTCTGTATACAGAAGTTTCCCAGCCACGTGGTGCAGACTTGTGCACAATAGCAGAAGTACCTGAACGTGACCTCAAGAGATAGCCAAGGGAAACAGTTGTGGGAACAGAAGTTTCAGGATAGCTTAAAGTAAACAATAATAAAAGTGAGATTTGACAAGACACAGTTTTTGTTAGAAATAAGTCTACAAATCAGACATGCATACATTGTGCAATTTTTGCTCATTAATTATTCCACCACCGCTCAATCCTAAAGCAAGCTGGAGGCTTTAAATTTGGTTCTCAGATTTTAATATCCATGTTTTGCTTTTTTGGAAAAATTTGGTAAGTTCAGTGTAATGGAACAGGCAGATTGTCAGGCAGAGCCTCTGACCCATAGCACCCACTCTTTCTTTCCTTTCCCTTCCAGAGCAGTGGAGGACTCCCACACTTCCTGCAGAGTGAGAACTCTAATTTGTCCCTAGTGTTAGTCCAGGCACTAAGTTTCCTGAAGACTTAATTTTGATGAACACTATGATAAAGTGTTGCTGAGTGTACCTGAGAAAGCATGGCTATTTTTCATGCTGATGATCATGCCACATTAAAAAATAACATGATTGTAATGTCTCTAAAACCTGTCTTTTATAAACTGAATATCTTGGTTTAAATTTTTTGGGGGGCTGCATTTTGCTTTGACTTATTGACAGTTTGCAGTTTTTTATTTTGAATGGGCCCAAACCATTCTCATTTTTCAGAATTGCCATTGCCAAACATTTACTCAGATGATTCAGTGTGACTTTAGGTGGGTTGAAATACCACATTTTGCATCAGAACTCTTTTTAATGATGTTTGGATAAGTATGTCATGTACTTGTTGCAGGCAGACTGTGAATTTTGTTTGTTTCTTCCAACGAGGTTTTCAGTAGCCAAAGGAGGGACTGTGTTCATGAATATTGCAGCAGTGCTTAAAGAAGAAACAATTTAATGCTTTCTTCACTGGATCACACATTCTCATAACGCACCTTTATCGCTCCAGGCTTTTCCTGCATCCTGTCAGTTGACATTTTTCAGCAATATCGAGAGAGAACCACAGAATGTTTTTTGTTTAGAGGGATCTTTAAAGGTCTAGTCTAGCCTTCCTGCTACAGGCAGGGATGCCTTCAACTAGATCACAGCTCAAAGCTCCATCCAATTTGACCTTCAGCTTTCCAGGGATGAAGCATCCATAGCTTCTCTGGGCAACCTGTTCCAGTGCCTCACCTCACTCACCACAGAGAGTTCCTTCCATATGTCCAATCTAAAGCTACTCTGTTTGAGGTTAAAAGCATTGCTCCGTGTCCTGTCCCAACAGGCTGTGGTAGAAAGTGTCTTTCTTGTAAGCACCTTCTAGTATTGAAGTGCCACAGTAAGGTCTCCCCAGAGCCTTCTCTTCTCCAGGCTCAACAACCCCACCTCTCAGCCTTTTTTCATATACATATGCTTCTTAGAATCGTAGAAAAGCTTGGGTTGAAGGGACCTTAAAATCAGCTAGTTCCAACCCCCCTGCCAGGGGCAGGGACACCTTTCACTAGACCAGCTTGCTTAGAGTTCCATCCAGCCTGCCCTTGAACACTTCTAGGGATGGGGCACCCTCAGCTTCTGTGGGCAACCTGTTCCGGTGTCTCACGACCCTCACAGCAAAGAACTTCCTCATAATATCTAATCTAAACCTACTCTCAGTTTGAAGCCATTTCCCCTTGTCCTGTCACTACATGCTCTTACAAAAAGTCGCTCTCCGTCTTTCTTTTAGGCTCCGTTCAGATACTGGAAGGCTGCAATTGGGTCACCTGATACATTCTTAAGATACCCTAGGTTGGTTAATACTGAAAACTTTTTATAAGCAAATTGTCTCTATGATATACAAAACCTAAGTTAGATTTTGTTGTATCGTACGCCCCAGGAGTGGAATAATACTTTGCTGTGATAGTTGTCCCTCAGTTACCATGGGTGATTGCACATGATGCTGATATGGGGGACTGTATTTCTGTCTTGGTCCCTCTTGATCTGGGAAATCTCAGTAACAGTTGTCTGCCTTGTCCATGACTATTCTATCTTCATTAGGCTCTGTTACGTGTGTTCTCAGTTTTCTCATGGTTACCCTTTTGCTTCACTGAGTGTTCATTCCTGAATTAGCTCATCCTGGTGCATGCTACTCTTCTTCTGAAGGCAAACGCCTAGGCTTGTTGGCTATGAAGCGTGCTGGGTCTGAAGCTTTTTCTGGTCCAGTCTGGTTTTCTTATTCCCTGCTAATGAACCGATAAACCTTCATGAAGATGAAGGAGACAAACTGTTATTCAGAGGATCCACAGGACAGGGTGGGCTCTGCAGGGTGTTTGATTTACACCTCCCCCTGGCAGCAGCATAATTGGGACAACTTGAAGCAGCAAATTTCCACATAATCTGTTTTCTTTTTGGGTTGTAATAATGGAAATTATTAAACTTTGAACTGTTGTTTATAGCTGTCGAGAAGTGTGAAGGAGGAAAAGAACTTTTCACAGTAGATTGGAATTAAATTCCTCAGTGGCTAGGTTAGAGCAGCTTTTCTCACAGCATCATGAAAGTGAGTAAAGCCCTGGAGTCTGAGCATGCTACAAAGCCTACAGTCATCTGGTGATATGAGGCTTTGTAAATCAAGGAACTGCAGTTCACTTTCACTATATATCTTAATGCTTACACTTTAAGGAAATTTAAGCAGTATTTCTCGTTCTTTGTAGTTAAATAATTACATAAGTGGCAGCGACATCCAGTGTTTGAATTGAATGTGGAGGATGGATTAAGGTATCCTCTTCCTATGTCATTGATTAAAGAGGTAACTGGTGTTTGCACTTTTTCCTGTATGTAGGAGGGAGGAAGAACTTTCTACCTAACTTTATTCACGAGGTGGCATCCTTGAATTTCTTGTCTGCAGTTCTTACGTTCAGTCTGCTCTTCACTTTGGCTGAGTTTTTTCTTAACATATGATGCACATTAGGGCACCTGGCAGGACAGGTGATGTAATGGAACTTACTAAAGTTCCAGAAAAAGGAGATGCAGAAGATACAGATGATGCTGATATCTCTGAAGTGGAAGACTAGAGAGGATTACTGATCACTATCCTGAATAGAAGGACACCTGTCTGTCCACACCCAGTAGCAGTTTCAAACTGAAAAGGCCCTGGGTAAATTTTTCTGGCAAGGCATATGCGTTTTCAAATCTATTATAAAACTTCATCTCCTTCTTCTGTTGGTGTGTCGGTTTCTCTCAAATCTTGCTGTGACCTCCTTTTGAACAACTGTGAGGGTGTGGTCGTGTGATTATTATGGGAGGTGTCAGCATAAAGCTTTTCAGCAGTTGTTTAAAGATTCACGTGATGTCCTTTATAATAAAATATTGAGGTTGTTAACCTTGTACATCTTGTAGTCTGAAACTCCATTAGCAACACCTATGTTTCTCCTGAAGTCTTTGATGCAATTATTAATATAAAACTACTTTAGTCCCAGTGTTTAGTTCCTTGTTGAGAAACTCTGTGATCATGCAACATATTTTTCATAACTTTATGCTTGTATAACTAATTTAAGGTTTTTTAATTGTGAATACTTTATATTGTGTCTTGAACTATGAACTCTAGTGAAGAAGCCGGTATATGCTGGAAAAGATTAGTTAGTGGAAAAGAGTGACATGTTTATGTATTTTTGTATGCAATGCATATTAATTTACTTTGTTAATTTCCATGTCTTACACTTTCTTTTTTTTCAGCTGTTAAACGTTTGATGAAAGAGGCTGCAGAACTGAAGGATCCTACAGATCATTATCATGCACAGCCTTTGGAGGTTTGTTTCTCTATATGTTTGCAAGAACTTTTAGTTAGGCAGTGTTACTCATATATACTCTAATTAATATATACCTCTCTGTACTGCATAGGTATTTAAAATGTACATATTTAAATGCTAGCAGACCTTCCTTTTTTTTTTCCTGTGTGGGAAATCAGCAGGAGAATTCCACTTTAGTGATATTATAGTTCCAAGTTTTTAGTGAAAGTGCACAAAACCAGGTTCACACCTGAGTGGCTTTATGGCATGAGTATGTTTTATTCTCCCATCTCTTTCCTGAGACTAGTTAAATGCATAATATTTAAATTAAGCTTTTTACACCCAAACCTGACATCTGGCTCAGTTGCTGAGTTGCTCACTGAAACACCTAACCCGCGGTGATCCCTGAGGGTTTGCTCTTTTACATTAAAAAAACCCTGTGAAAAATGTAAATGAGTATGATTCTGGATGCGTTGTAAGAGACATCAATTTCACTTAAGCAGAAGCTTCTGGAAGTCCTCCTAACACCCACAGAAGTTTTTGGGCTGAGAGGACAATGATGTTCTGGTGGATAGAAGCTTAAACAGAAACCCCTTCTGACTTCACAGGATTAATTAAAAGGGCAGTGTTCTGGGGTATTCAGTTGGGAGGTTTGATTTAACTGTTCACAGAAATGCAGAACACGCTTAATTTGCTTGCATAATAATGTGTGTTCCAAGGTGCTGTAAAATGTACCATACTATCAACTAGTTTTTATCTGTACCCTTACTATTTGTAACTTACGTGAAGGTCTTATTTCTGTATTAGAACAGTGACTTGCTGGGAAGAGAACAGCAGCAGATAAGAGGAAATGCTGGAAATGTTGACAGTCACCTTGGGTACTTGAAAACGTTGTAACTGGGTGGGCAGTCCCAACCCTGTCATACCAGGGTTCAGCTTTAGTTGAGAGATGTCATTCACTGACAGCAAGCCTCATTTGGACTCCTGTCCTAACAGGAGGAGTTGTTCTGCTTGTAAATGTTTGGGAAGTTGTGGGCAGCATGGGTTCTGATACACAAAGCCAAACTCAGAACCCCAGAGAAATAATGAGAAATTATTTATATGTCCGGTGAAAATAATCTAAATTTCAAAGTGTTCCTCTTGCAGTAAGGCACGGTAGCTGTTTCAGGATTGTTAGTGGAGAAGCAAAAGAGGGTGTGGAATTCTCTGCGATGTGAGTCAAGTCCCTGTGCATGGAAGGGAATTTGGGGAGACTGTCATTGATGTACTTTCTTGGGGTAGGAATCCCCTTTGTTCTCTAGAAATTATTGTTTACTGAGGCAAAGATCCAGTTTTCTCTTAACTGACTCAGTTTTCCATCTCTCGGGTAATAAGACTGTTGTCATAATTGATATGACTAGAGTGAGGAGTTTGGATAATCATTTTGAGGGTTTCAGTGAAGTCATTGTGTAAGCAAATTGCCAGAAAGTTACAATATTTTATTCTCAGTGCTGTGTTGCTTCTCTTAACCTTCCATTTGATTTTGGCTTCGTAAAACTTCTGTTGTGCACCATTTCTTCAGCCTATCCTTGTTCAAGAAAATGGCATTTAGTTGACTATTTCTGTGACAAACTCTTCTTTTTTCTTCTTCTTCCATTGATGGGGGCATTTTAGGATAATCTTTTTGAATGGCACTTCACTGTTAGAGGCCCTCCAGATTCAGATTTTGATGGAGGGATTTATCATGGGCGAATAGTGCTACCACCTGAATATCCCATGAAACCACCCAGCATTATTTTGCTGACGGTAAGTAAGCAAGCTTACTAGTTTTTCTTTTTTATGTCATCAATTTAACCATAGGTGTCAGAGAGAGAGAGAGATTCTTGGCATTTAACGTAATGTTATTTTTGTAGGAAAGGTGACATAGTACACTTCATGTTATCAGTTGAAGTCCAGAAGTCTTCCAAAGTGGCTTTGATAATCTGTAATTGCTTGAAGCTTTGCACCTAATAAATGGAAACTTTTTCTCCAGGAGAAATCACATCAATTGCTGATGTGATTGTCTAACCTTCTGTGCTCTCCATGAGCCCTCTTGCTTTCTATTGGAAACATTACTCAAAGGTAGGAAGGCAGACCTGTAGTTTGAGGCAAAGGCTCTCCTTTGTGCATAGTTTTGTAGGTGGTTTTCTTCGTGCATTAATGGAGTCAGATGACAGAATTCTTTGTTCAGAAAGGTGAATGCCAATTTTGTGAGGTTGGTAGTAATATAATTATCATTTATTGTTAGCATATAGAATTTTTTTTATTACAATTTTTACAACTTGTGCCAAAACTCAATATTTAACTTCCAGCATATTTTATTGTATCCTTCCTCTTCCTTTGCAGGCCAATGGCAGGTTTGAAGTGGGAAAGAAAATTTGTTTAAGCATCTCAGGGCATCATCCTGAAACATGGCAGCCTTCATGGAGTAGTAAGTAACAATTATTTGGAAAATGTTACCCCCTGTCAAACAACTTGGTCTTTAAACTGAAAAAAAAAATCTCAAAGAATGTGGGAAAGGAGACATTTTAAGGCATAAAAGTATGGGAGAATTTGAGAAATGTAACGTCTTGAAAGAGTAACATAGGAGGATTTGGGCATGGTATTAAATAAATAAAGGGTGAAAAGGTTGATAAACTGAGGGGCTGTGGTGAGCTCTTCTTTATTTGGATGCATAAGCATTAAGAATTTTCAGACTAATTAGAATATTCTTTGTGGGTTTTTTTATAGTTGTTCTTATGAAAATAAATCCTATTACTTTACCCTGTTTTTGTATAATCACTAAAACCGCTTGAATATTAATTGAGGGGGTTTTAAATTTTAATGCTGTAGTTCTGAACACTCATGAGGAAAGACATTGTGGTCTGAGTTCAGAATAACTGACTTTTCTACCTTTATTTTTTTAAAGTATTATCACAGAAATTAGGAGTTGGCACAATTACATCTTATTTATATGTTAGTTCTGCCTTACCATTTTATCTTCAGAACCTATTTTTAAAGTCTGTAACTCTAGTCTTTAGAGTGATGCAACATTTTTGTGGCAACTTGTCTTTTCTTCTCTGTGTTGGCTGATGGCCTTACCTTTGTGTACAATATGACATTACAAAAAATTAAGAAAAACTAGCAGTGTAACAAAAAAACCCCAGCGCTGATTGTATGAAATTCAAACTGCTCCTTTGGACAAAATGAAGTTTTGCAGTAGGAACTGCAACTTTTCTGAGTTTAGAATGAGATGACATAACAGTTGTTTCTGCCACCTTGTTTTTAACTCTGTTTTCCCATTTTAGTAAGAACAGCTTTACTGGCCATTATTGGATTTATGCCAACCAAAGGTGAAGGAGCAATAGGATCTCTAGATTACACACCAGAAGAAAGAAAAGCTCTTGCAAAGAAGTAAGTACTAAGTTTGTTGCTATAGGTACCTATATATGCACTCACTTTTAGGGTAATGCATTGAGTAGAGTAAGCCACTTCAGTCTGTTCTTTTACATTTATTCCAAATATAAACCAAGTTCAATGCCTTGTATATGTAGTGGTTTTTTTTTCTCTGAATATTGTGCGAACTTGGAACTTAGTCAAACAAAATACAGTGAGAGGGCTGTGTTCCTTCCAGCATTGTGTAGTAGTCATATTAGAGGTTTGACTAAAATGCAGGCTCGGATCTGTAATTAACACTGTGATACAGCAATAATTGCAGCATGGAGGGAAAAGGAGTATGATGGAATTGAGAGTAAATGGGGGAGAAAACCAAAATAATGGTGTATCATTGTGTTAAATTTAGTAAATTATAATAATGAAATTATTCCAAAATTCTGAAGCAGCTGCTTCTGAATGATCTTCGGGAAATTAATTTAGGATTAGATTTGTGACTATGATGAAATGATTATCTTAGTGGAGAAAGGGAAAGCAGTGGATATTGTTTATAGGGACTTCAGCATGGCTTTTGGCATTCTCTCCCTTACCGTCCTCACTCCTAAGGTATAGCCTAAGTAAGTGAGGACAGTAAGGTGGATTAAGAACTGGCTGAGCTGCCTGGCTCAAAGGATTGTGATAAGCAACATGAAATCCAGCTGCAGGCTGGTGCACTCCAGGGGTCAGTACTGGGCCCAGTGCTATTCAGTGTCATTAATGACCTGGATGCTGGGACAAAGTGCACCCTCAGCAAGTTGACAGGTGATAAAAAACTGGGAGGAGTAGCTGATACACCAGAAGTTTGTGCTGCCACTGGAGGACACTGTGGCTGGAGGAATGTCATCAAGTTCAACAAAGAAGAGCAGAGTCCTGCCTCTGGGGAGGAATAACACCAGCTGACTAGCTGGAGAAGAGGTTGGAAGGGGGAGGACCTGGAGGTCCTGGTGGACAGCTGACTGATCATGAGGCAGCAGTGTGCCCTTGCAGCAAAGGGCACAGTGGTATCCTGGCTAATGGTATCTTGGGTTGTATGAGGAAGAACATTGCCAGCAGGTTGAGGGAAGTGATCCTTCCTCTGTACTCAGCACTGATGAGACACTGAGAGTCCTGGGTCCAGGTCAGGGTACAAGAAGGAAGGACTTCCTGGAGCAAATCCAGTACAGGGACACAAAGGTGATTGAGGGCCTGGGAATATTTCATACAAGGAGAGACTAGAAGAGCTGGGTGTGTTCAGACTGGAGAAGAGAAGGTTCAGGGGATCATGTCCATGTGTCCTAATATTTGAAAGGAAGGTGTAAAGAAGAGCCGGGGTCTCCTCAGTGACATCCAGTAACAAGATGCAAGAGGCAATAGGCACAAACTAAACCCACAAAAATCCGTCTGAATGCCATCTTCACAATCTTTATTGTGAAGGTGACCAAAGCACTAGCACGGGTTGCCTGTAGAGGTGGAGTCTTCTCTCACTGGGAGTGTTAAAAGTGTGACTGGAAAGATATAAGCAACATGCTCTACTTGACCTTGCTCTGAGCAAGGAGGCTTGCTCACATAACTCAGTGTTATCTCCAGAGGACCATCCCAACCTCAGCTACGCAGGATTATCCTTACATGATCTTATACCTATGGGGGTTTTTTTGTTCTTTCTCTTTTTCCCATCTGGGAAGGAGAAGGTACCTGGAAGGCCATATCCCTTCCCGGTGGGCAAAGTTACTGAATTCCAAATGGTAATTAATACGTTATTTTGCGGGCAGATGTGACTTTATTGCACTTGTACTCTGAGCTATTGGAAGCTGCAGTTCTCCTGTTAGCATGGCACTGAGTCAAAGCTAATAAACTCTGCTCAGAGGTAGGGTTAGTGGGTTGGCCTTGATACTGTGCTATCAAGGTTGTGTGGTTTCTCACTGGTTTGGAGAGCAGCCTGCAGTGTGCCCTATAGACAAATCACGTGTGTGAGAGAGGGAAGGAAATGCTGTCACAGAAGCTGAAATTCTTGGATTTGAAGTGCAAGTTCCTGGGTCCGACATAGTATTTGTAATAATAGTTAGATCTTTATAATTTTAATTTGCTATAGGTATAAATAAGTTTTTAAATTGTAAGAAATTACTGGTAAAGTATAAATAATAGTAGTAGGTAAGTCAGTTGTTAATACTTTCCTAAATTACATGAGAGAATATGTGTATGTAGTGTAGGTAATTCCCAAAATATTTTTTCAAGACAGTGTTTTTAGCAGGCGGGGGGGGAAGTACTTCTAAGCCACTGGTCTTGCCACCACTTGTCTTTCTGTGGATTGTTTTGCAAGTAGTTTGTTTAAACAAGCACACAAGAACATTATGAGAACATGCTATTCTGAGCTGTGTCATTTGTGGCCAGGTCACAAGACTTCTGTTGTGAAATGTGTGGCACATCTATGAAGACAGCCCTCTTACCACTAACATCCAGAAGCGTGTCAAGCCAGGCGGACAAGGAGGCTAAAGAACTTGCCAGACAAATTAGCTTCAAGGTGAAGTCACTGTTTAAACTTTTATCTCTCTTGTATAGAATTTAGAAAAAATACTGAGGAAGAACATGTAAACCACAGAAACCTTCATCAGTTGCTATGTAGAAGCTTCTTTTTTTAGTACAGTCTGAAAGAGAAAAATAAAAGTGGATCTCTTGCAATTTGCCAGTTAATAAACTGCACATCTCAAGCACTGATTGATCAGTTTTAATTTTAGTAGTAAGCACTGTGGTAAAAACTTCTTGATTATGTTGCTTTTAATTCCACATTTTCAGACACTAATAACTTTATTAAATTCTCCAGAATTAGTCTTATCAGAAAAGTGTTAGGAAAATTTGGGCAAAGCTAACCTAAATTTTTTTCCTTTGTGATTTTTTTTTCCCTCCTTTTGGCTTATGGAAGGAATAAAACATATTACTACTGAAAAATGATTGCAAATTCTTTTGAACTACCCTGCTACTATCTGAAGATACTGAAAGTTGAACTCTGGTATGGAAGTTGCTGTGACCGAAAAATGTGTTCTCTAGCTTGTGTTTCAGTGAAAGCAAGGTTTGTTTAGACAAATACATTCCTTAGAGAATTGCATGTCTTGCATGCACAGTGTTGTTTCTCACTGGGTTTTCCACTAAACTCTTAAATCAACCACTAAGGAAGACTTCTGTGCATGATGGCAGGGAAATGCAGTGAAATATATAATGACAGTGTGGCATTGGTACAGCACACGTCCTCACTAAGGTTAGGGATGCTCATATGTCCCCTTTTATCACCAATGTTCTCCTAACACTCTCCTTAGAACTACTTTTACTTTTTTTGTGTGCTATGAAATTAAAGATTGCCTTCTACTGAGCATTACTGCCAATTTTGCAGGACTTGGGTATTCCTGTGCCATCTTGTTGGCATGGTTAGATCTGTGTGTAATAACACTTGTGATTAAAACATCTACAAATATTTTACAAAGATGAGGAGATAGTTTAAGTTTAGGGACAGAGTTTTAAGATGAGCCACTTGGAGAAGCAGTGGACTACCTGTTCCTGGCTTTTCTACAATATATAAGGGTTACAAACGTAGGATTGATTTTCAGTTAAGAACTCCTAATCTTCATCAAAGAAATTCTAGAAATATCAAATCCTTTTCTTTTTCGTTTGTTTTTGTTTGTTTGTTTGTTTGTTTGTTTTTAAGAAAGAACTCTTTACTTACATTTCATATCTTCAGTTTTAAAATTAAAGACCTAGGGACATCAGTCTTTAAAGAATATTGGTGCTTTCCATGTATCCATAAGAACAAGCAGTTATCAAGGGAAAAATGAACAAAAAACCTCAAGCCTTTTACAATCCATTTCAACTTTTCTTACAAGATAAATCAGTTCTGTGTCCTGCATGTTTCTTCCCTTCTCCAATCAAATTTTAGAGACTGGTGTTTTTTTAAACTTCCTACTTCTCTGCTTCTCTTGACTTTTGTTTGTTTGATGTTAGGTTGAGGTATTCACTTGATGTGTTTGTAGTAAATTAATGGTATGAATCACTAGCAGGGAATACAGAGGATTTAAATAATTTGGATACATTCCATGTCAATTTATGGGATAAGATTTAATATCAGATTGCTGATTGAGTGTATAACTTGAGAGAGTCTCTCTACTGGCAAACATACTAGCAACATCTGCATTAGCTTTGTCCTTAAAGAAGAGATTTCCTAACTTTTTCTAGAGGATTCTGGTGTTATGAGAAGTTGTTTCATACCAGCTTTAAGCAAAATGGTAACTTTTCTTAAAAGCTCCAGTGTGATATTGAGATAGGAATATGAAATTCAGGAGGGAAAAAAAAAACCAACACATTTGTCATTACACTTTTCTTCTTCTGTGAGCCTCCACCTTTGTTCCCGTCTGCTTTAATAGAAAATTACATTTTTTATCAGCTTTGTATTGACTTGCAAACAGTTTTGTACATTTTAGGTGCTATATACCATAAATTCCATTTTGCATTAAAAAAAACCAACAGGAAAGAGAGATGATTAGTAGCACTAATAGCATACGTATCATTGTAAAACAAATGTTTTACCTACACGTTGCCATCACAGTAAAATTAATTCTCCACTCAGCCTGATTATAAATATGTTTGTCATCATTCCTTGATGTCTGTGTTCCTTTGAGCTTTTCTGGAAGTAGAGGTAAGGGCTGGAGTAAAGAGAGTCAGGGTGACAAGAAATATTTCAAGTTTTGGAACTTTCAAGTGTCATTTTTTTGAATGTTAGTCTGACTTCAGCCTAGATAGTAGACTTAATATTTTCATAAACTAAAGTAAATCAAATGCACATTTTGTAGTGTATGTGCTTTGTAGAGATTAACAGTAAAGATGAAATAAACTCATCTTGGAAAAACGAGAATTATGAAAAGCAGTGGTCACAGGGTCCCTTTGAGGGAAGGAACTTAGAATTGGATATAGGAAAGAAAAATTCACCCTGAGGGTTGTCAAATGCTGGAGCAAGCTGCCCAGAGAGGCTGTGGAATCTCCAGCTTTGGAGATGCTCAAAACTTGACTGGACATGACTCTAGTGAGAGTTGGGTCCATTCCAGTCTAAATTATTCATAGTTATGTGTTGCTTTTTGGATGATCCATGTTTGAGTCACAACTTATCCTGTCTAATATTACAGTTCATAACAGTCAAGTGCAAAGGGAGAGAAGTGTTGTCAGATTCTGGTTTTAAGTCTTAAATTCATCTTCAGGTTGTTTCAGTGACGTTTTTTGGATTCTCCTGAGATAATACAAGTCAAGAAACAGGGAATTTAATTTCCCCACACAAAATAGTATCATGAAAGAATATTATATTGTGATCTTATCAGTTTGTTATCGCCATAACTGGTTGGTTTCTAATACACTGTTTTTATTTCTTACTGCTGCTACCACTACTACTTACATCTGCATTTGAAGACAGTTACTAGATTTGGAATTGTCATCTTTATAATAAATTGGGATATAGATACATGACTTGGGAAAGTGATGTGCTTACTGATAAAAATTAATCCGATCATGACTTTTTTTTTTGACATGTATGAATTTCAGTCAGCACTATGGTGCTGTGTCCTTTTCCATTCCCACGAGATTGTTGCAGGCATAAATTGGTTTTCACGTTCTTCTACCTCTTCTACCTCCCTACTTGTGTCTTGCCTCAAATTTCCCAAAGCGTGAAACCTAAATTCTGGGAAATACTGCCTCATAGACATTTTATAAATGTGTATGGAAGCAGTATTATAAGGACTTGTAATTTTTCTTTTACTCTGTTGTATGCTGAAATTTAAATACTGGAAGCTGATATGCATGTCTGACCCTAGTGTAGTGTCATGCATACATGCCCACTCTGGCTGTGAGGCAACTTCGTACTAGAACCAACATAGCCACATTAAATTAGCACTCACCAAAGGCTCGTTAGTCCTGCAGAGGAACAGGCAGTGTTAGTTCACTTGCAGGAACAGTGCAATCAGCACTGTCTTAAGGACATGCGAAACAGAAGTTTTAAAAAAGGGTGTTATTTCTGGCGTAATATCCTGGATCTTATAAAGAATTTTTTTTTTCCCCCTCTATACATCTGTGCATTTTTTTGAATGTCAGATCTGTTGTTATGTGCAAAAAACCTTAAAACTGCTTTTACTGATATTTGCACATTTAGAATTATTTCTAAAGAATGAAAATTTCTTGAACCGGTTGGTGTGTGATTGAAAGGCAATTGGCATACCTGATTATTACATTTCGGTAAGCCTCATTTTCTCTCACATTGAAATACACATTCCAAAATAAGCCAGATCTTTTTGGAGCAATTTTGATCTTGTCTCTGAAGTGTACATATGTACTTCTTGTAGGCAGAAGTCAATTCATCCAGGAAGTCTGATGCTGGACCCTCAAACATGTCAGGACTGAACCACTCTGCCGCCTCACGTGAGCCCCAGCAGGAAGGTGCAGTGAGAGCATCCCAGGATCCAACAAGTGCAATGGTATGGTCCATCTTTGAGCTTTACTGGGCATAGCCTGAACATGAAATTGGTCCTATCAAGCTGATTGGAGTCTTAATTAAAAGTATGTAGTTCATACATTTCTATAGAACTACTGCATACTTTTATATGAAATCTTTGTGTAAACTTTATCAAAGAGTATGCTGAATCACTTTTACAAATAACCATCTCTACTTTGGCTTCCTTCTCTTAAAAGCAATAAGTAATGTTCTTTTAACAATTCTTGTTCCCAGTAGTTCCTTTAATGTATGGGTTAACTGTTCATTAAAATACTGTGGTGTCTGAAGTACTGCAATTTACCATCTGCATAACGTAGCACAGGTTTTCTTGATAGAGTTCTTAGCCAGAGGCAAACAATGTTTCAGTGATAACCTGTAGCTTTTAAATATTAATTGAGATTGTCTTCCTGTTTTTTATAACCTCTTCAGTAAGTCTAAAATACTCTTACCATTTGAAGTGTGACGCTTATGTTTTAATACTGTTAGGTGTAGGGCTTACATAATGGTTTCGGAAGTGACCGAGGTTTGGTGGTGGGCCAAGGCAGCTGCTGTTACGACTGTGGCAAATGCAATCTAAATTCACTGATAAATTGCAGGCAAATCCCAGCTAAGCTGCCTTTTTTAGAGAGAGGACAGGGCTGCAGATTGGTTAAAAAACCTAAAACATGTCAAATAACATCAGACCATCTGTTGCGTGTTTGCAACATATTTTCAAGCTATGTAGAAATATAAACATGCTAATAGCATACTTTTTCCCCCCCAAAATAAGGATTTTTCCAGATTGTTCAGGATTTAAAACCATTGTATTTTATTCTTCTTACTACAAATCCTGGCTAATATACTAGAACTAGCTGACACACAAAGGCATTGCTGGCATTTTCTTGAGAAAAAACAGACTTTTTATGATTAATCCCATTTTAAAGAAAATTGTTTTAATCGATTATGCTGGTTGAATAAGTAATGATTACCTTAATTTTCAGCAGAACAGTCCTATGGGAAATGAGATCTTTAAATGTATAAATGTACTTAAAAACATTTCTGTATGTGGTTTGCTATAAATATGTAGGTTCACGTGTTAAGGGATCAGAGTGTTTCATTAATGATTGTTAGTTTTAATTTGAAGCAATAGCTATGTTTCTGAGCTGTCACATTTTGAGTCTTAGGAATTATCTGGAGCTGTTTGGGAGTGAAAACAGTCACACAGTGGAAAAAGAAATGTGTAACAGGAAAGACTATCTTAAGGAATTCGATCTTGGTATTTTTGTTTTCTTATTCATGCAAAAGTTAATAGAAATCTTTTCAAAGTAGGGAACTGTGGGCCTTGATCTGCTAATAGGTGTGAAAGAGTATCCATGCAAACATCAGATCCTTTCCACTTGACTGGGGTTCTTGCATGTGTAAAATTAGTTTATTAGGTTAGTTGTTCTTGTGTAGAGCTAATTCTACCTTATTAAGTTGTGTTAGATGTAGGTAACTTCACAACTAATTTTTCCTTTTTTTCTGGATAAAATATTCCATATTGGCTGTTAAGATTTTGTGCACCCATATGATTAGAGAATGTTTATCAAGTCTTTAAATGGCTTACCTTTGAATGAAGAAAAAAGGCGGGAAGGGGTTGATTCTCACACCGATGGTAGCTGCTTCCCAGGAAAACTTGCCACAACAATATTATTGAGGTTTGCAGGTACAAGTCAAATCACAGAATTGCAGAATATTCTGAGTTGGAAGGGACCTGCAAGGATCATCGAGTCCGACAGAGTGAGAACAAGAAAAGGAACAATGCTACCATGAAGGCTCTGGAAAATGCTGCCACAGCAACTTGTGTAAAAGGATACAGAGCTGCAAAGAACAGTCTTTAGGCATTAATAACAAACAGCTACTTAAAGCATTATGCAGCATAAAACTTGTGAGGACTCTGAAGCCAGCACAGAGAACACTTCTGACAATATATATATTTTTTTATTCTTTTAAATTTGTAGTAGCTGTTGATGTGTACTCAGGGCAAAGTAATGGTACATTTTATTTGAGTATTCAAATTGCAAGCAAGGTACTGCTGAGAGTTGACTTGATAAAAGTAATTGCCCTTAGTATTAAGAAGATGAGATCCTTCCACATCTGAGCAAAAGAATGTTTTTGAAAGAATATATTATAGATACTGAGGTTGGACTCGGGTCCAGATGAAGTCATCTGGTATGCTAGTGGTCACCTAAATTTAGGTAGCAAAACTCTCTTTGAAGTCTGTGGGACTTGTTAGTGGAGGCTGGGGAGCACTGCAGCTTACTGAGAAGATGGTGGGCTGCATTGCTCTGTCTGCCCCACGATTGCTTTGACTAAATCCATGTGGACTGTTTTGGGTGTCTGAACTCCTACCAAAGCTGCAGAAACACACGTGGTGTATTGATGTGGAATGATGGCCCACGTTGGTGCTTATAGTTAATGAATAAAGTTGATACTTGGCAAGACTTACAAAGTGATAAGGTAAAAGCTGTGGTTAGACTGTTTTCTTGATAAGCCGGGAATACATCAAACCTCAATACACCTGTTTTTAAACAGTATGATATAGTAGTGACCTGCAATAGTGTGCTGGCTGGATGAAGCATTATGAGGAGTGATAAAATAAATGGTGTAACTTAAACCAGCTAATCTTCAACTGATGAAAGAGGCTTCTGTCAGAAAATAAGGCTGTGTTCTGGTGCATGAGACTTATAGAAGCCCTTATTTTTAATTATGTGTTCTGAATGATATGTTGGTAAAAAGTGTTTCCCTTTATCGCTGTCAAATAGTGTCTTAAGTTTCTTAATACTACAGCAACAATTTCAAATGTCTTGGCAGTCGGAAGTACTTGGCCTAACTTTGGTTCATTAAAAAAAAGACATTTTTCATATCAGCCATTAAGCTGTGCTGTGTCACACTTCATCTTTTCTTCAGTTGGAAGATATACAGACAAATATTCCATCTCTCCTCTTGTTTTATTTCTGTGTCTCTCTCGAGATCGTGAGTGTAACTGAAAGAGGCTTCAGTAACCCAGAGGATTTATACGGTTCTGAGTTCCTAGAGTTTGTTATGTTTTTAAAACATCTCCTCTAAGATGATTTAATACTTACACCGTTCTGATAAAAAGTTTTAAAATAATGGCCTGGAGATGTAAAGGGTGCAGTGAATGTTACCATTCTTCAGTAGACTGAACATAGTCCAAATTTCCTCAGCTGCATTTTGTTAGATGATATAACTTCTTGTTAATTCTAATATAACTATATTTTACTGAAATAGCCTTATTCATCAAACTCAAATGTCCTTAAAGCAAAGTTTTCTACTAGTCCTAACAGTTTCAGAAGCTTCAAATTATAAGTAACATGACACGAATCTGTATTAAATGGCTGTAAAAATCAGACCACAAAGATGGCTACAATGCAGGTCTTACTAAATATTTCTATTTTTAGTCTACTGAGCCCTCATCCACAACATTTCCAGTGTGGTTTGGCAGAAAATGACTTAATATTTAATGGAAGTTGTGTCATGTGAGGTGTTGTGTTACTCTAAAAATCTTGACGTTTTTACTTAAGGAGAATTTAAAGACTTGCCGTTACGTTGAAAACAAGATGATTGCGATATTTTAAGAAATTTATAATACAGCCCATCTGCCACTTTTGGGATTCTTAACAATTAAGTGTTCAAACAAAACAAATCTTTATCTGGAGATACATGTATGTATTATTTAAGATACTGTAGCATCTGGTCCCAGATTTATATCAGGTAATGATCACTCCTTTCTTATGTAACTTAGTTCTGCATGTCATTGATTATGTTGGGAATCCCAAGGCAGTGCATTAGCTGAGATTTGGGTGAAACAATTGGTCTGCTGCTGCCATGATCCATCTATAATTTCCTCAAAAAAATAATTTAAAGCCTTGAAACTCTCAGTGAGGTTTCTCTTGAATCACAGATCTGTTCATATCAGTGTATGACACCTTGTTTTATTCAGAAGATGACCTTTCTGTTTCATTTTTAAATTTAAAATTTGCAGTGTTGGAAAGATGTGTGTGGCAGCCAGTGCTAGTTGTTTTTGTTAGTAATATGAAGGATCAGGAATATTTCTAGACTTCTTTTTCCTTTTTATTTCTTTAAAACTATTTGAAGAGGAAAGGACTTTGCCTGCTAAATTGGCAGTTCTTGTGTCCTGAATTCACTCCTCTCTCTCTCTCTCTCTCTCCCCTTCTGGAAGATGGGATGATGAATCTAGGAACTTAGTTTTTCAAAGACTTGACTTCTCTTAGTCTTTATTTTCCTTGGCACGAGGAGCTTTCAAGTGAGTTCAAAATGAAGCAGAATTACTTTCTTCTGCAGTGTAGTGGAAGTCATGGCAGGCTGCTCATGGTATTCTTGATGTCTCTGCTGATAAAATGTATCTTTTAAAAACACTTCTCATTGAAGCTACCCCAGCTGCTTGCTTACTTAGGCAAGAAACCTGTGTACACAGGCAAGTTGTCAAAGGTGGCGAGTTATTGCATCAGTATTTCCTTTCTGATGATAAACTGGGAAAATAGTAATGATGAGGAAAGGAAGGTCTCTTCCTGGGCTGGTCAAATCGCTGACTGGTTGTAAATGTGGGGGAATTCTTCTCTCACTTGCAGAATACAAGGCCAAAGAGTCGGGAGACCAAGTGCTGCTTCCTGTGTTATGGATCCTCAAACCTGATACACAGCTGAGGGCATTCCCTATCTGGCCATGTGGAATGGGTGTCTTTTGTGGATATAGTGGCTGGCTGAAACAGTGCTTTGAGGTTATGGATATTGTGTCCATTACAGAGCTTTTGCTTGTAAGCAAATATAAAATGTCCAGAATTCTAGTTTTACCTGCTGTGATGATAATCAATCTTTTAGAAGGAAAAGGGGAGAAAGCTAACTCTGGAAAATAGCTGTAAGTTGCTTTAAGTTAGGAACACTAGCAAACTGTTCTGAGAACTGACAATAAGACTTAAAAAAACCCTGCAATTTTTTCTCAGAGCAGCTTTTATTTTTTTAAGCGTTTTTAAATTGAACCTTGTCAAAATGTTTATTTCTAATGACTGTGCTGTATCATTATTTTTAATACTAAAACGTTGGAAATTTGAGCCTTTTAGTATTGCAAGCAGGATTAGTCCGGTGGAAGATCAGAGATCATAGTTTCAATCTTACAAACTGGAAAAATGAACATCAGTTGCCGAAGTTTATTTTTTTAGTACTTGTAATGTCAGACCGACGTTTGCCCAGTAGAGGGCAATAGGTGAGTGCCTGCACATGTGCAGTGCTTGGGAACTCCTGCTGGGATCACGTAGGCCGTCTGTGTTTGGGATGATTTTTGTTTTGTGTTTCCAGTGGTGTTGGTGGTGATGAGAAAAGACTTCTGGACCCAGCTGTCCACAGGAAGCAGGGCAGCACTGCTTAATTACAGTTCTCTGGACTTCTTCCTTTCTTGGCCTGCCCAGCTTGTTTCCCTTTCAGCGTAGGTGATATTACAAACGCTCAGAGACATAACTATCTGGAGGATTATTAAAGGAGGATTATTGAACAACAAAGAGTTAAACAAATCCTAGACAAAGATATTTGAAATCCTTTTAAGACAAATAATGTTTAACAGTCTTTCTTCAGCCTTTTCTTGTCCATAGAACTGCCAGTTTGCAGCTTGAAATATACTTCTGAGATAGTGTATGGACAAAATGGACAACTATAACAATCTTGTAATTATTAGTGACATGTATTATCAGGCTTTCAAGTATTAAAAGCAATCTGAAGAGTACATTTTAGTCCTTTTGATTTTATTTCTTGCTAATCTTATGCAATGTCTTCTCTCAGAACTTTCCATATTTCCTTTTTCAGTCTGAAACTCAGAACAGCAGTGCAGCGGCCGGCCAGGAGCGCACTTCAGCTGTGTCCACTAACACATCCTTGAGTCCCCGGCAGCGCCGTGCCCAGCAGCAGAGTCAGAGACGGGCTCCGTCCTCCACTGACTTCAACCGGGCGCAGCAGCCGAGAGTCAACACCAACCACACTGGATCCACTGTTCTGATCGTCCTGCTGACCTTTGCGTTGGCAGCTCTTATATTTCGCAGAATATGTTTGGCTAACGAGTATATATTCGAGTTATAAGGTTGTTTGTCCTAACAACAGGGACCTGAATGCTTCATTGAACATTCTGTATTGGGTATGACATGAGAACTGTTTACAAAGGCTACTTTTTGTATTTATGCTTAAGTCCTTACGAATGTTGTTAACGTACCTACAAATACATTACTTGTAAGAAAAGCAAGGTGGGACATGTGTCAATTGAATGCCCACTAGAGAAACAGTGCAGTGGAATAGTAATGTTTAAGGCATGTGGTATGGGCCTAAATTTGAGTAATTTATAAACTAGAAAAAAGACAATTTTTAAAAAATGGTTGATTAATTTTTTTATGGAACATAAATGCAATTAATCACCCATCTAAGTTAGTATAAGATTTTAAATTGGAGAAGGAATTATAAAATGAAACAGTACTATGTGTTTGTGTCCAGTGAACTCTTCCGTAACCACTTTTATTTACCCTGACACATTTCTAGAGGGGGAACACATATGAGTTGTGAAGCTGCTTTGTGTTTGTGGAAGGGGGAAAGGAGAAAGGGAGGCAAGAAGGGGCCAGAAAACTACTTGCATTATTATTTTGATTTTTGTTTTTTTGGAAGAAAGATTGGATAATCTTTTGAGAAATTTGAATGTCCTCTTCTAGTATTTTCAATTGTATATCTTGTTTTTAAATTTGACAATACTACAAAACATGTCTATTCTTGCAATAGTTATAAATATGTATTATAATTATTTACCCAGAGCTATGGTCTTTTCATTATACCAGAAATATACGTAATGTGTTGAACTGAATGTTTCGTATGTGGTTTTATTTACTAAAGAAAATTTAAACCTTATTAAACACTTATATATTTGAATATGCTTAAGAGAAGTATTTATTACAGTCCTACTAATAATAAAGTTTCAAGCCACTCTTTGGATATGTTTCAAATATCACATGGCATTTGTTTATTGTTTGCCTGTTTTATTCTGTTTTTGCTTGTTTGGTTTGGGGGTTTTGTTTCTTGTTTTGTTTTGGTGTTCTTTTGGGGATTGTTTTTTGGGGTTGGTTGTTGTTTTTTGTTTAGGTTTTTTTGTTTGGTTGGTTAGTTGGGGTTTATTTTTCTTATTTTGGGGGGGTTAGTGGTTTTGGTTTATTTTGGTTTTTTTCAACCTAAAATCTACATTGGACCCAGAGACTTTCTCATTTTAAGTGTATTTAAAAAGTCACTGGTAATATTCATGAATACTGTGAAAATGGATATACAAGCAGTAGACCTATAATTTTTAAGGGTTTTGAGAGGTTTTGTCTGTGACTGTTTAAATATTGGATTGAAGTAGAAGAAAGCGATGGGTGGGATAGTTTTCCTCTGGTATTATTGTTCAAAGTATTGTTTAACGTGTTTGTTTCAAAGACAAGGAAATTTAGCTAGCTCTCATTTTGTTGCTGCCAAAGACGATAGCACTGACTTAAGGGAGATTCTCATCCCGTTTCTCAGCAAGTATTTATCAAGCTACCTATAACTTCCTAGATTTTGTTTTTTATAGCATATATTACATTAAAATAGCTATAACCATTTCTAAGACCCAAAATCTGACCTCTTTTTTAGCATTTCTGTGCACTGTTGATAATCTTCTTTGCAGGTGCAATGGAACAAGGATGAAAAAATAGGGTTTTTTAGAAGTTCAGACAAAAGTATGTCATTTGTTCAGCAGTTACTTACACATTCTGCCGTAGAAAAATCTGTTGTTGATACATTAATATCTTTTTACCTAATTTTTTATTTCATTAGAAATGAAAAAAAAAAAAAAAAAAAGAAAACCCCAATACACAACTCCCCTTCCCCTCCTGACTGACAGAGAGACAGTCAGCATTGTCCTGCGGCTGAGCTGTGAGGAAATGAGCCCCCAATGGTTTTTTGTAAACACCCTCTTCCTTGAAGTTAGAGAAGTAACTGCTTTGTAACTTTAAAATTTGCATTTAAATCTTTGATAGGAGTTCAAATGCCTGATTATGCAAAATATCCATTAAAGAAAAAAAACAACACAACAAAACATTAATGGCAGCTTGTTTTATGTAAAGTCAGTTGCATGCATAGATTGGGATTTACTGTTTTAATTTTCCTTTAAAAGTTAACAGTAAATAAAGTCAACATTTTCAGAGGAAATAGCTCATATTCTACGTTCAGTGGCATGAGGAGCCAGACTAAATCAGAAAATAAACCCTCAACTGCTATAATGCATCTAAGTACATAGATTTTACAAATGAGATACGTGTCTGAAATGTTGCATAGGTGTTTTCCAGTTGAAAGAGATGCCATACAAAGGATCAAAAAACGTGGAATGCCTAATGAAAAGGGACAGCCTGGTTTTACAGTCTGGCAGGAGGATAGCACTGAGATTAGGGGATTGAGCAAAAAGCCGCATGCAGAATTGCGGGTCTTTATATAATGGCTTTAGTAAGTATCCTTTAGGACCCAGTGGAAATGTTTATGAGGTAAACTTGGTGAGTAATGGCCAATCATTAGGCGGTGATGAGGGAAGAGCTTTGAGTGCGAAGCCCCTGAAAGCCTGTCGGAAGCATCACGTCGGGAAAAGCAGCGTTTCTGCCACTGATCGCCGACCAACGCGCGACGCCGGAATTGGAGTTGATTCAATGTTTAAGCCCGGGGGGACTTGTACTACAGGAGGTCACTGGAGTGCAGAGTGCCCGGCTCCCATTTTCAGCAAGATGCCTTATTTTGCAAAACTCCTTTTATTAATCTTTTGTTTAGTTCTTCTTGTGGAAAGCAGAAAACACAGGAGGAGGAGGTGGACAAACCAGCTGGATGTGCAGAGGGCAAGGTAAGCGTTACTAAAACACTGTGTCTCTTTTCCTGGAATGTTACAAATACGTAACTACACGGACATAAAAACCTACTCTGTCAATGTCTCGGTGCCTATTGTGTGTGTAAAGAGCTTTATAGATAATGTTTTTATACCAGTCTCTGGTAGTATAATCAGTTTTAACTGTAAGTGGACACTTCTAATGCTAATATTGATTAACTCTGAGCGAGGCAGGTTTTGCAGAGAGGTTGACCACCTCAGCATGGATTGTTGTAAAATTATCCTTAGCCATATATGCAAATTACTGAGAGAATTCAGAGTTGCAGTTCATAGAGATGCTCACATGTACATACCGTTTCAGCACTGTTTCAAGAGCAGGTTGTTTACCTGCTCGCTGGAATGTCTGTGCTACTTACTTGGAATCGCCTGTTATTTTCTAACAATCTGAGATGGGGAGCATCCATTATGGTACTTAGTGGTAAATTAAACCCTGAAAGTTACACAGGAATTGTAAAATTAAAAATACGTTCTGAAGAAATACATGGAATCCTTAAAAAAAAAAAAAATTTAAAGTCAAGCAAAGGCACAAGAAAGAGTTAAAGGTATTAGTAAAGTTTATTAGATTTACCATTGCTGAGATTTGTCCGGAGGTTTACATTAGAAAAGATAATCTTCCAAACCTGCCAGACTGTCCAAAGTATGTTATCCTTTTTTGTGGTTATGTCATCCAGTGGCAATTATATCTTACAAGACTATTCATTGTTTGAAGGGCTCAAAAATAAAATTGGGTTAATCCATCTTATTAAATGGCCTCACTATGGCTGTAAACTTTCATATTTTCATTTATTTTATTGGGCTTTTTGGTTTAACACTCAACACCTATAAGGTATGTTGTTATTTGAATGTTTTGCAAATAAATGTGAGGTAATCGGAAGCAAAGAATACATAATATGCTGTCAGATTTACACTAGTTATTCAAAAATGCAGTGGCATATGCTTTTAGTGACGTTAATGTTATAAAGCTGAAACAACCAGGGCTTGATCCTGAGGTCCTGAAGTCAACTGAAGTTTTACTACTGAATCTCAGTTGTTGAATGAGATCTTTCATATAACTGAAAATATTTCAAAGTCTACCTTCAAAGACTCTGCAGGATTCAACAGTAGCATTTCCTTGCCAACTGCTTGTGTGTAGTAAAGATCATTTGCTTTGAAGTAACAGAATAGTATAAATCCTTTAAATATGACTCTGCCCAAAAGTAGTGCCATTCTCTGGGTTAAAAGTTTTACACTTCATTTGAACATGGACAAAATAATTTACTGTTTTTACAGTGCCATTATTTTTGTGAGCTGCAGTAGAGTGGCAGTCAAAGCACTGCTAAAATTATTTTTATAAATATACTGCAAAGAATAACTGATACTGTTTAGTTTTCTGTGATGTAATGGTTTTCATGAACAGTTTTCCAGTCAGGTAGAACCTGAGGAACTATATTTTATATATAGTTTTTATATATATATATATATATTTTATATATATATGTATATACACACAATTATATATTTTATATGCACACACATACACCCCTACGTACAATTCCTATGCAATGTGGTTATTTAAAAGTATAAAAAAGGAATTTGTAGGGATTATCAAATGTGAACGATATTTTTAATACAAAGAGCTCTGCAATGCTAGGACAAAAAGTAGTGTATGGAACAGTGTCATTAATATTTTAAATTTCCAGTTACGTAGAAAAAATTTAGTTGTCTCTAAACCAGCAATAAATGGTGGACTCATCCAGTAAAAGGAAACTAAAGCTAGTTCTTGTGCTGGTTTCCCTATCATGTAAAAGAAATTAAAACAATGATCTTTTGAATAATTTCATCACATTTTCTGCTTAGCATTTCTCTTGCTGACTTACCACAAGAAACAGAGTAAATTTTACAGTAAACATAATAATCAAGAAAAACGTGTTCCTATATTTGGGAATCTACATGATAAGTTTGATATTTTGTATCCATTAAGAGGATAAATCAACCTGATCAAAGATCTTTGTGCTGGCTTCAAGAAGATGGCTGGGGTCGTGCAAGTGCAGAATACCTTCAGATATGCAGTTTATCACTTGAACATTGTATAGAGTTTCGCGTTTTATAGAGGTCCTTACCCCCAGAGCTCTGAGGGCTCGGGGTAGCTGTCGCTCAGGTGCCGAGACACTTGTCTGCCAAGGTTATGCAGGGAGGTGCTTGAGCCTGTGCCTTATGGGAAAGGAATATGGGTGAGTCAGGTTAGGAACCAAATTAAGAAATTCCAAGTTAAGGGTTGCCTCTGCAACCTCAATTACTCCCCTTGGTTTATTTTAATACTGAACTGCAACGCATTACTTTTTTTTTTATGAGTGGTGTGTGCAGAAGGGATAATCCTTGCTTAATTAGAAACTGTGTTGCACTTAATATTTTCTTAATCCTGCATCCCCCACCTCACTGATAACACATCTCTTCTTCTACAAATTGAGGTATAACCTAAAGAAACAACTGTTTCTGTGCATCACTGCCCTGATCATTGCCCAGTGCAGCTTCATGTTATGCTCTGGAGAGCCCAGGCTTTGCATGGGAAATTGATCTGTGCTCATCAAGTAGCGGGTCCTGGCTTTGTACTTTGATAGTAGTTTTTCATATTTTCCAGGATGTGCTGTCTCTGCCACTTACGTTGTGAACCCCAAAGAATATCAGTGGTTTCTATGAAGTTGAGGGCATTCTTGCTGATTTGCAAGCTGACAAAGGGTGCACAAAACCAAGGGCTCATAACTAACAACTATGTTGGTTAAAACTTTTTGCATTTCATTTTGTTTGGAAAAATCAAGTGATAAGTGAACCTCAAAGCACAGCCTTTTGTCCGAGTCCCCTGGGTGACTGCTGGGCAGGGCAGGCTGGCCCCTGCCTTACCTGCGCACCAGGGAATAAATTTCCAGAGAGGGAGAAGAGACTGGTGCTGAAAGACACGGTGTGAGTGTGGAAAGGTGCAGGTGTATGGTGTTGGGTGGTCTCTGCAGGTGTTGGGTGGTCTCTGCTGCCATGGGGCTGGGATTTGCCAGAGAGCTGGGTACACAGTCTAGGCTGATGCTGCCAGGGCATGTCCGACTTGCTATGAGTAGTACCAGCTTGTACACAGCGTATGGATCCATGCTTGGAGCTTCCTCAGCACATCGACCTTACTGTAAGTGCCAAGCAAGTGCTGCTGGAATGTCCAACGCTGAGTTTTTGAAACAGTTTGGGGTACTCTTCAGTAGCTTGGCAGTGGCTGCCCCTCAGGAACTGCAAACAAGTGCTGGCAGTCCTAGATTATCCAGCTGGACTGAATTTCCGCGCAGAGAAAAAGAAGCTCTGAGAATTTCTACTTTTGTTAATATTTATTTCTCTATAAAATTTTCTGATAATGTTTCTGGTAATGCGTATTGCTCTGCATAAATTGAGAACTCAGTTTACCACCTGGATTGTGCCAGTGAATGCAATGTTTTCAGCAACCTACACCCAGCCAGCTCAAAGTCTGCCTGTTCCTCTCTCCCACCAGCTGTGCGAAGCCTCATGCTTCAAACAGCAGAAACATCGTGCCTTTGAAATAGAAGTGGCTTTGAGCTTTTGTTAGCTGAAGACTTCCTGCCAAGATTTTTGGAAGTGGTCAGGGATTTGGAGTATCTCATTAGAGATGCAATTTTCAGGGTATGCTACATGCAAGTCCCAATTTGGGACCCAGAAGCAGAAGACAACCATCAGGGCACGGCAGCACAAGGCTCAGCACACACAGACTGTTTTTCCAAACAGCAGTCCACTGGAGTGGACTTGTCTAGTGATCCCTGCTGAAACTGCTGCTGCTGGCAGTGCCTTCCCTCTGCTTCCTTGCAGAGCTGCATTTTTAATCACATTTTTCAACCAGATAATGCAGGCATGTCCTGTAGTCTTTGGTGCCTCCCAGCCCCTACAGAATCTCTCTGCTCCATGGTGGTTTCTCAGAAAATTTTGAGTGTCTCAGTGGTTAAAATGTTGACAAACATTTTTTGGAAGTGTGTTGTTCGTCTGGGACTCAAGTTCAGGGCATTGCAGAACCTCTAGCTGTGCGAGGTTTGATGTCTCCTGGGATCTTTTCCCCAACACTGCAGCATCACAGCAGTGAAACAAAAGGAGGGAGAGAATGGGCATGATAGCAGTGATTGTGCACACCTGTTGACCTTGTGTCATCATTTTCCAGAGTCTGGTTTAGTTTTTCTAGAAAGCTGGCAAGGAAAGTCACCTTCTTTCCTGCTTTGGACATAAACCTGCAGATGAGTCAAGTGTTCTATCCAAAAGTTGGGCAACAGAGTCTCTCTCCCCTGGGACTCTTGAAGCAATGGGGTGTGGCCATCCATGCAAACCAAGATAGACCTGTCTTGTTGTGGAGATGCCAGGGCTTCCTGGGCTGCGAGGGCTTCTCAAGGACTTGAATTGTTGGCCCTGACAGGCAATGGAAAGAGACTGACAAAATCGAGGACCTTGAGGTTTCCAACTTGTCATAAATTTCTTAGCTGCATCCGATCCCATGTGATCCATGTACATTAAAATTACAGATACACATCTATGTGGGATACACTCACAGCACAGTGGAGACAATAAATTTGGAATTCTCATCTAGGAGGGAGCTGGTGGTTGTGACAGTCACAAACTGTTCTTTTACCTTCTGTTTTTCATTTAGCTTCTAAGAGATCTTTGCAGCAGTCACATGCTTAGTTGATTAGAAAAACAGGAGGTTTGAGACTTTCTTGATGCTGAGTTTACACAGTGTGTGGGTCTCCTCCAGCTCGCTGTGGCTGCTACACAAAGTAAATGACACCTTCAACTAATGCATTTTGGGACGTTTTTTCCCCAGAGAATATACTGAAGTGAGGTAAGATTTCACTGAAACTGTAGCAATACTTTTCTGAATCCCAAGAGGTAATTGGAACCAAGGTCCCATGACCATGAGATACCACCTCGTGACCAAAGACAACGCTGAATTTCCCAGAGGAAGGTGGAGACACCTCACTGACTCTGGCTGCCAACAACTGTGCCGTGCTCATGATGAAGATCACATTTGCTTTCAGGCTCACCACTTAGCCAATGCCTTACACACTATGCCATGAGGACTGTTTCCAATTTGATAAGCTTTTTTATCTTGCTCTGAAAAATCTGAATGTCTGCATAGATACCCAGGTTTTTGAGTCCTGCTGAGCTGTTACCTGTAATTTCTCATGCCATCAATAATTAATTTTCTCTGATGTATTTGGCAATATAAGAAGCATTTTATTATTCAATTCTGAATAAAAGTGACTGGAAAGGAAAACATAAAAAAAAAATAGAGCAATAATAGAGAAGTCTTTACTGAAGCTCAGTGAGATACCTGTCCCCTTCTCTCCTCTGTAAACAGGAATAATTCCTCACAAAAGTGAGATTTGTCAAATTCATCCCCTTTGAACGAAATACAAACAGCAGTAAAATGATATACGAATAACTTGGCAAAAAAAGAGTTGGGGTGATGGGTGGCTTTAAATGAGTAGTGGGTAATAGGAGAGAGTGCATAAAGCTGAAAGAAACCCTGAGAAATCTGTAACCAGAAATGCTAAAGACCGTAACTACATCGGGGAGGATTTCTGAGATAGCGGTGATCAGATTGTCAGTAAAGGCGCCCGATGGGCAGCAGGATTCAGTGCATCCTTCAGCTCTGCAGAAGCACTGGCAGCTGCTGCCACCTTTGCTGCAGGTAACGACATGCTCCCCATGCCAGTCAGCGATGGGGGAGGCGTGGGGTACCTGCCGGAGGGTCCATCACATACCTGAAGGATTGGGCATGAACTGGTGATTAAATGCTGGCTATTAAATGCAACCCCTGGCGAAGGAAGTGCCTGAAAGCCTGTTTCTTTCCTCAGGCAGTGTCTGTGTCCCCAGCCAGCCCTCTGAAACCTCTGTGGCCACAGACTGTTCTCAGCAGCTCTCCCGTGTGCTCTTTGCTGTTTGATGATTTTTAAAAGAATTGATCAAAGCGGAGCATTTCAGTGAGGCTGAGACATCGATTTACGAGATGGCACTGTAATACTGCCAGGGTTTTCCATACTAATTCCTCATACAGAGGGCAATCCAAAGTTTTATTGGATTTTTAATTAGATTTTTTTCCCCATTCTTTGAGGAGAGAGACTTGATTGAACATTCAGTGGTACTTTGGCCTTTCCCTGATAATGAAAATCAAGCAGACACAGGGAGATCCTGCTTCCCCACTTCCAGCTTTTCAGGCATAGGGGCAGTACTGCGGGTGGCGAAGCGGAGCACTTTGGCAGCAGCCCTAACCTTTGCAGGGAAGCAAAGTTTTCCCCCTGCAGCAAGCAGTTAAAAGCTAAACTTTTGCCTCCAACCATTCCCATTACTGGCTGTGCTTGGTTTGACACCCTGCTTTTAGGTAACCATTAATGCAGCTGTGCCAAGCACGCTTGCTCCAGCTGGCTCTTTTTCACAGCCAGCAGGGAGAGAGATGCTCTGACATCCTGACTGAAACAGGAGCCCAAAGTGATGAGAGAGGGGTCCAACGTTTTCTATGTAGCATGTGTCGTGGAGCACAAGGGGTTATATTCCCTCAAATAATCCATTTGACATATTTATTTTCAAATTCTGTTGCTTCCTTTTCTCCTCCTTATTAAAGTAAATGGGTTATTGATGTTAGCAGCAGATATCAACACCCCCTAGGTTTCTTAGTTTCTTTCCTGAAATGAGTGCTCTGATGGGAAACTTTTCTGATTTGTGATTTATGGTTTTTTTGCTTCCTTTGCCTCACACTCATCATGCTTTGTATTTTAACAAGGCCAAGCACATCACTTTCCTCAGCCATGCTTATGAGTGTGGTGATTGTTTTGTAAACTCTGAATTTTTGACCAAGATTTTAAGCCTAAGTAGTCTCTTTATTTTTTCTCCAAGTTTTTTTTCTTTATTTTCAGTAATATTTCTTCCACACAGGCAAAGGAATCTGAACGCTTTTGTATAAAGTTCTTTCTCTTTATCATTATTACTTTTAGTAAGTTACTGACAAACAGCTCATTGCAGCAATATTTGTAACTTTGTCGGATCTTATGTCCAGAGCAGAGGGTTGAGGAACCTTAATGGTCCAAGTTCTCCATCCTGCACCACTGGAGAACATCCAGGGATGCTGATCTGGATTTTATTCCAGAAATGTATGTTTATCTGCTGGTTAGTTATCCCCTAACATGATTTTAGTGACTATCTTGCACTTTTCTGAGGGGTTTGTTGACATCCTTGTTCTACTGTTATCATATAATGTATCAAATAAAAGGTTAGAATTTTTCCTACCTTAATATTCAGAAAAGTGAAGGATTGCAGAATTCTTTAGCTAAAACTCCTCTTTTCCCACTGTTGAAGGGAGGAATGAAGTGGTTTTGTTATTGCTGAAAGCCAGAAGAAAAAGCAAATCCTCTGTCCACACAAACTGCTGCCACTGAACTGAAGTTCATGGAGCAGATGGTCTCAGTATAGTGTATGACATTGCGTGACCACCATCGAAAAGAGCTTTCTCATGACCGTGTTCCTTGGTACCTGGCCAAATCCTGGCCAGGTAATGTGGGGCAGCCAGCTGCTTCTGCTGTTGCTCGCTCTGAGCTGTGAGATTTGCTGCATCCCAGCTCCTCCACGGGATGCTGTGCTCTCAGCCTTGTGCCTCCCTGGGAACCACGGTGTCTGGGGTGGAGGGAGCACCGTGCCCACCTTGGAGTGGGGCAGAGACAGCAGGGCACCTGTGGGGGCACAAAATGCTGTGGAAAGGTGGCTCTGTGTCTATGCCGTGGTTCTGGCAGCCTCCCTGCTTCCCTCCCTCGGACTGTGCCTCCAAAGCTGCTGCTCCTGCTGGTCCAAAACTGCTGGCAGGTCCAAAAGTTGGCTGCAGCTCAGGCACAGAGACATTGGACCAATGCTATTGCTGTCTTTTGCAGTCACATCTTTAAGAAGAATCATGATTTGACCAAAGCCTGGAAAGGAAAGACAGAGCAGCTTCTCAGAGTTGATGAACATGACTTCACCATGAGGCCAGCTTTTGGAGGTGAGAATAAAATGGTTCTCTTATTTTCATGTTCATTTAATTAAAAATAATCTAATTATCTAATTAATCATCTCATTTAAAAAGAAACAAGCAAAACACCAGACCTCTGACCAAATGCATCAGTGTGAAGGGAAGGGACTTGGTGCCAATTCAGAGAGGCCTTATGCTCATCTTGTAGCCTTCTGTGCTCTGAACAGTTCCTACATTCCTTCCTGTTGCTGCAGTTGGCTTTTTTTGGCTGTCATTCGCCAGAGCTCAGGATGGACCCTGCCAGTAAGTGTTTCACTCTACTGAGAAGAGGAACAAACTGCAGGTTTTAGCATTCACTTGTAGTTGTGAAGTTTCAGTGAGTTTTTCAGCTGATGTTATCAAGTTGCAAAATAAAGAACTCATTAGGTGGATCACATCCCATCCTTGCTAGGAGAAAATGGAGTACTTTCGTCCAGACAAAATCTTGTCTCAAACTCTCTAAAGCAACCAAAGGAGTGGGAGAAGAGTCCTCTGTGTCCTTCACTTCTTTCTTCTGTCACACCCAGTTACAGGAATGTGCTTGGCTGACCTTTCTAGGCTCTCTACTGCAGAGGTAAGAGAGTACCTGAATAAAAATGTGCTGGAATACCAGTATGGAAAACCTTCTTCTGATTAGACCAATAGCCAAGCCCCTTCAGAGCTAAGGACAGTTTTCTGCAGTTTTCATTGAATGGCTAATACTGCATCCTTTGTCAATTGGCCATCTAGGGTGAAGTGCTACCTCTCCCTGTCCAGTGAGACACATAGATGTTTTGTCTTTTGCACCTCAAATGTAGAACAGAGCTTCTTGGACCTGCTCATCCCTGGTGTGACTTGAAAGATATTTCTCTCCCCACAGTGTAGATGTGCTGTTCTAAGAGCACAGAGCTTTCCCCTTCTCACAATTTATATGTATATATCTCCAGACTCCAGAGTTCAAATGTGCCATCACCAGTGACTCTTGCCCAGCCCCCACTGTTATTCACTAGCAAGTTGCAGTCCAGCCTGACCATTGGAGGTAAAACTTCTTTTGCTAATCAGTGTGAAACTTGATCTGCTATTTCTGGGGTTGAATTGCCCTCTGGGTGGAGCATAGGCAGATCTCCTTGGGATTGGTGTGAATACACCTGACAAACCATAGGGTGCAGCTGAGGCTCAGGGCTGATGTCTGGGAGCTGGCTCTAGAGGCGATGGACGTGAAACCTGCTCCTGCTCCTTTATGAATCAGCTGTAAAAATGATGCTGTATGAGCTGCTCTGAGGTCCTCCACCTGCTCCAGATGGAGCAGGTGATACCCCAGTGGTACTGCTGCACCAGTCTCTGATTGGGGAAAGGGAGATAAGGCCTGGCAGGCCTCTCCTGCCAGGCTGCTTCTTTGGGAAGGTGAGCCTTTCAGCAGAGTGGATTTGGGAAGGAACCTGACTTCTGAAAAATGAAAAGACCAGGGAGATATGAGATTGATTTCATGGACTCACCTATATCCTCCTGATTCCAGGACGAGATGGTCACTGTCAGGAGTGTCCAGCCAACCACCTTGTTGGCTTAACCCCTTGTTTTTTGGTTTATTGGTCTTTGTTTTCTTTACCTGACTTTCTAGGCTTCTTTTTTTTTCAATCTTCTGTCCGCAAAGCCTGGACCTGTGAGGCGTTGGCTGGATGTCCACTGCCTTCAGTCTGGCTTTGTTTTGTTGGCACGCTGCTCCTTCATGGATAGTGGTGACCCCACACAGCTTGCCTGGCACAGCAGTGCTTTGCCACAGAAACACAGAATGGTTTGTGTTGGAAAGGACCTTAAAGATCACCTAGTTCCAAATGCCCTGCCATGAGCAGGAACACTTTCTGCCAGACCAGGTTGCTCAAAGCTCCATGCAGCCTGACCTTGAAGACTTGCAATGGTGGTATCAACAATTCACTGATTTTGATCAACACTTCATTGATTTCTCTCACTAGTATGTTGTGTTCTGAAGGTGGATAGGCAGCTGTGTCGTTTCACACACAGGAAGAGGGATTGCTAATTTGCCGTGCTTCAACTTCCCTAACAGACTGGGCACTGAAAAGCAGATACTCTGTTCTGCTGAGTGAGTTCACTGAAGTGTATGTGCCTCCCTAAATGTCAGGTATGCCCTGCCCGGCTAAAAGCTCAGAAGTGGGGATTTATTCTGTTGTGCTGATGGTTTAGGTTTTGATGCTCAGTGGCACCACTGCACTATATTTCTGGAAACACATCCAATCTTTACTATGTTCATCAGTATCACAGAGCCTGTGAGGAACACTTTTGTGCACATCACACCAAACATACATACATAATTACAGAGTCACTCTTCCAGCATTAATATAACTACATTTTAATCTCCCTCTTTTCTTGTTTTCCCATGCTAACTCCCATCACAGCATAAGATACTTCTAGAGCCAAAAGCCTTGGACTAATATTTATAAAATTGAGATATATCCTAACAGCCTTTACTGAGAAGGTGCCTTTATTTATAAAGGAAAAACATGAAGCTTTTTTAATATTTGCTTAAAGCCTCTCTAATTTCCAGAGGTTCTTGGGACAAAGGTGTGGGATCAGCAAAGTTGTGCTGAAGTTGCATGTGACAAGGAACAAAGCATGGAAACAGTTTCATTGAGGCTCCAACCTTGGAAAGCATGGCTTACACGGAGATAGAGGGTGCTACAAGTTCTTGCACCCCTGCAGAATTATGCACTGTATTTTTAGTGACAGATGATAAGCCTGATGGGAAAAAATCTGGTGAGAGGCAATCCTCATATTTCCATCTGTAATGTGATTCGTCAGGCAGTCACAGTGATTTGTCATGCACTGTGAGTCCTTCCAGTTTTTTTGCTGTGGCAATGTCAGTCAAACTGATGGGGTCTGACCTGCATAGAAAAAAAGGCTTTTGTATTGTGGAAGCAGAGAGGAGGAGCCTCTGGGATGGCATGTGGCTGTATCCGGTCGCTGCCCTAAGACCTTCTCTGAGAGCAGCTCAAGGACCATCGTCTAGTAGAGATTCCAGCCTTGTGGCGTTGCACTGGGCCTGTGATGTTGTGATGCAGGTGGGAAAGGTACTTCAATTCTGGAAAACATAACTAATATAATGAGGAAATTGTGAGTGACATCAGACTAAAGAGAAGCCCAGTACTGTAAACGTGATGGTTCCCAAGTTTGGTGGACCAGTTTACAATCTCATTATTGAACTTTAAGCGAAAAAGGGGTTGGGGTGTGACGTGCTTAACGGTGGCCATGGGAACTCTTGGTGGTGTGCAGAGGACAGTCAGCAAGCTGCCAGCCCAACACAGCTGTGACCACTGGGCACAGCAGGGTAGGGTTATGCAAGGTGAAATGAAAAAAAAAACCAACACAACATTAGAGAAAGCTGAAAGGTTTTCCAAGAAGAAGTACCTTTGTAAAGAGCAAGTGAGCAAACAAATGTTGTGTAAGTTGTGTTATTAACAGCCCAATAAGCATGGTTGTCTTGCCTGCTCCCAGCCCATTAGAGACAGGCGATTGAGTACAGAGGCAATGACAAAGTTTTTTTGCTTTGTTGATGGTCAAAGAGAGCCTCCATAAGCTAAAAGAGACTGCAGGGTTTCTGACCCTTCGGGAGTTATCTCCATGTCAGTGACCTTGTTCTAGCTAGCAGATGTTCAGGTATTATTTACTATTATTAATTTTTAAAGATTATGTAAATGCTTGTTTTGCTGCCTTCCTTAAACACCCATTTTAAGCGTTTCATCTATGACATCTCATATTTTACAGGGAGCCCATGAATAAGCAGCTTTAGTTGATACTTAAAATAGCTGTATCTTCTTTATTGAGGGCTAGCCTAATGCTTTTCTTTTATTATATTTGCTCGTAGCTTAGTAGCCTAACTTCAGCTGGTCCTTGCTTCACTTTCTGGGCAGTATTTTTGCCAGGATGGATGAATGGTGGGGTGAATAAGGCATAAGTAGTTCACGTAGCGTTACAATCAAGGGCCAGAATAAAACTTGCTTCTCTGCTAATGAACAGCTGCCAGTGAGATGCAGAGGAACGAAACTCTCTGCAGTCACGAGGCAGGTGATGAACATATCCTGGTGGTGGCTGCCTGGAAGCTGCCCACATGTAAGAGGTCCCATTCATATATACATTTATTAAAAAGTGAATATATATGTATAGGAATACACACACACACACACGAAGATACACTGAGAACTGTTTTTGCAGCTTGCAGGCATGGGATCTCTTATGGACGTTTGCAGCCCTCCTGGGTGTGCACGAGATGTCTGTCAGTAAAGAAGTCTCAAACCTACTCATTTCCCATGTAGATATTTTTATCCCAGGGCCTACATCTGCCTCACTACTCCACAGATAGATGAGCGAACAAAGATACTGTCTCAGAGGGAAACAATGGGCCTTTGAAAGTACTGCCAAAGAGAAAAAAATAAAGAGATGTCATAAAGCTTTAGTCTCAGAGCTGGGTGGAAAACTGACTCCAGGCATCTTCATGGTAGCACGCTCTTCCCTATCTTCCAAAGCCTGCTCAAGTGTTCAGAAATAAAAACCATGTTTGTGCCCAGTTCTGACTGGGAAGTGCCTCAGACTTTGAAGATTTCATGCTTCTTCTCAGTGAGTGTTTTTAGATGCAGAGACTGGGGTGCAACTGAGTTTAGTGTTGGGCATCTTCTGAAGTCATTCCTGAACAGGACTTGTGGAAACCTCCTGGGTTCCCTGGACAGGTTAGCCCTAGGCCAGGCATCCCATTCAACCTAGGGCATAGTTTGATATTCAAACTGGAAGCTTCTGCAAGGTGAAACAAGCCACAAACTCTTCTTTGAGTCAGAACCCACACAAAATGAAGATTTTTCGTGTCCATCTGTTCTCCTTGTACAACCACTGAATGCAGATGCATTTTCCGTGAAGGTATTCTGAACACCACCTTTTCTATGTGCAGCACCTAAGCTGAATGTGAGGTGGCTTTCACTGAAGAGTAGGTCTCAAAACAGAGCAGTTTACTGCAGGGGAAAAAGAAATGAGGGAACACTCTTGCCACTGATTCTCAACACACCAAGTTGTGAACTTGGCAAAGGAATAAATGAATAAACACATGAAGCCACAAACACCTTTACAGGCTGGTTCCGAACTATCTTTTCGATATCAAAGTTTGATTTGAGGCTAGAACAGTGATGTGCAGGAATTTACAATAATAAGGCATGGCGTATGTCTGTGAGTGGATTCCAAATGTGAATTCATTTTCAGAAGGCGGTACCTTTACAGTGAGAAGCTGCAAGGATGCTCCATCATGTTATATGTAAACCCCATGCAGAAACTGTGGGGCTAATGGATACTGTCCAATAAAGGGAGAAAGCAGAAGCACTCCCATAAGCCTCGGTCTGTGCTTCAGGTCACTTAAATCCTCTCTCTACACACAAATATCTCCTTCAAAAGGAAAATCTCCTATGTTCCATTTTCAATTTTTATATTGTCATATTTGCTAATGACTGTGTGAGTCTCTTGAGCTTACTTGGAAGCTGCCACTGTTCTGTGTTTGAGGTGCAAGGGGAATTCTTTATTGGTTCATTTCTGTGTTGTAAGTAGAAGCCTGTGATTTTTATGAAGCTGTAAGAGTTCACCATTTGTTTTCTGGTTGTATCAGTCCTGCTGAATTAGGATTTGTGTTCTGCAAGACATTTCTGTGGACAATGATGGAGATAATAAATGCTGACATGTTTGCCGTTTCTGGAAGAAATGCTCTAGTTGAAGTTTATACAAGTTACCTCTAGACCTTGATCTGTAAATACTTGTTTAATTTGAATAATGCCATGAATTTGGCTGATACTTTTCAGATATTCTAAACTATAAGCTGAAAAGCTTTGCTGGACTGCAGTCTTCGAGCAAAGTAGCACTGCTTCCTCAGTTTCACTGATGTACCAGACACCTAGCAGTGCCTCTTCTCTCAAGGCATCTTTCTAGACCATCCTGCTTAACACAGAACACCCTTTATTTTGGGTTTAATAAAGCTTTATGGCAGGTCCAGACTGAACTGTAGGTTTTGTCCTTGAATGAGGTAACTGCTGGTTATTGAGCATTTGATGCAGGAACGTGAACAAAAAAAAGAGCATGGACACAGTCTTTTATCTTCAAGGGTGGATAGGGAAGGAGTAGGAGAGCAGGACATATGCCAGCTTGGCAGTGTTCTTATGTTTGTGGGTTTGGTTTTTGTTTGTTTGTTATTTGCTTGTTTGTTTTTAATCTGTGATTATTTTTCAGACAGGCATAGAAATTGCAGCAGTAAATAGACTTTGGGTGGGTGTTGATTTCCTGAATCAAGACTAAATTGAGGATTCAGACACTGAGAGTCTCTCTTGCAGTCTGGAAGCTGTGGGGGGCTGCCCAGCATGTGTTGGGCCCACAGCCCCTCGGCACCAGGGAGCAGCAGTGGGAAGGGCCACAGCCAACCCCTGCCATCCTCTTCTGGCACAACCTGATTGCACAGCGAAGCCATCCTGGCAGACACCATGTCTCCTCCAATAGCACTGTGCCTACCATGACACGGCTTTTTGGGAGCACTGTGGGCACTACTGCAGTGTCCCCACCTGTATATGACAATAAGTAATATTAATGACACATGGTTTCTCCAGTAAAAGGCAGAGGCAGTGCTGGGGGCATCCTTGTGCCTGCCCTGACTGTGTTGGACTGTGGAGCCTTTCTGAAGAGACTTTTCTCTGAGCATTGAGCCTTGCTGCAGCAGAGGCCCAAGTTAAGTGTCACAAACATAACCCCACTGAAGAGGTATTAGGTATTTAAAGACATTAAGCAAATAGATAAGTATTTAAATTACTGCCCAGGCTCTTCTTGATGTATGACTCTTCTTCACCCTGTATGACTTTGGTATGGTATCTGAACAAAAAAAGGCAAAAAGGCAAAAAAACCCTCCAAAAATTGGCTACAAACAGATGCTTGTTATCACCACACATAAAGCACTTTTTGCTACCTTGTTTAGAAGAAACAAACCAAAACATGTTTTACTGAGCAGGAGGGATGCTATATAGAAATTCTTTCTCTCAGTTGCAAATGCTTGCTGGCAACTTTTTTGATGTATGAAGTGCACAGCTGTGTGTCTGAACGTGACATGTAAGTGTCTGTGAGCATCTGGGAGTGCTGATTAGCCATGTTTCAGCTCCGTTGCTGGGGAAACAGTCACTTAAATTGGAATTGGTGGTTCTGAGGAGCCTGGTCCTGCTTCAGGGTGCCTGTACCCAGCACAGCCACTGGTGGAGGGTGTGGGCACAGCAGTCTGGAGCTGTGCATGAGGGAGGGGGACAGTGTCACCATCAGCACGCTCTACTGTAATTTGGTAAGGCTGGCTTATCAAAGCCCTACCAAACCTGTACTAGGGCCAGTTGCAGCTTGTCTCATGGACATGGTGACTAGCCTTTCCCTACTGAAGCTGAGTTGGTTCTGCTTTCTCCTCCGTTTAGAGGCAAACCTAAAGCTGTGTTCAAAAGCCCTGAAGATGTGTGAGAGTGTGTACAAGCGGCAGCAGGTACCAGAGCAGGACGGATGGCAGCTTGTAAAAGTGCCCTTCTTTCTCAGAACAGCATTTCTGCTGTCTTGTCAGGCTCATGGTGTACTCAGAGCTTGGTTGTGGTCTCAAGGAAGATGCTACTCTAGCTAAATTCATGCATGCAGCTGGCCCTGCTACGTGTGGGTCTGAGTCTACAAAGGGGTTGTGGTGCCTTTTACATACCATCTGACTGCTAATCAGATTGAAAATCTAGGTGCTGAAAAACTTGGCAAATCTTCACAAATCTTCACGGAGGCCACTATGGTCCTTGGAAAATTCATTTCTGCTGGGCAAGTCCCAGACGTGACTGCAGAGCTTCTGCTTCCTTTGGCACGGTCTGTCTCACTGGCAGAGCCCAGGCTGGAGACAGGCTGGATCGGCTCATCAGTGTGAGCCCTGGGAGTGCCACACACCGAGAGCACAAGGTGGCAGTGGATACACCTGGACTGTTCCTCAGCAGTTCCTGTTGGCCTGCCCTGGTGAGTTGTGCTTGGTGTGCACGTCTCTGTAGGCACTTACCACGAGAAATGGGAAAAAGCTGCATGAGGGCGCCCTGTGGGCATCGAGTAACCTGGATCGAGCAGGTCCTGGTCATTAATGAGCATCAGTCTACAGTGAAGTTTTGGTACAAGGTTTCTAGTAATAGAATAGTGTGCATTTGTTATGGGACTTTTTCTTCTTATTTACTCTCTGAATTCTTTGGTTGCTAATTTTGAAGCTGCTGTGGAAAACTGGTAATATCATCAGTGAGTCATATGAATGGTGATGGGCTCTTGAGAGATTAATATAGCTTGTCTTTTTGGTAAAAAATGAGAAACCTTCAAGGAAGTGTTCATTGCTTGCCATTTTTTTCGTCTCAGTCCCCTCTTCTTGGAGCTAAATTTGTTCATAAAAGCCTAAAATTTAAGACAGGATCACTCAATTTTTAAAAACATATGCAAATGTTTCATCCAAGCTCTGGATTAACTGGGCAGAGTGTCAACATTGCAGTATATGCCAAGTGGAAGATAATAAATGTTTCAAAAGGGGCCTTACACAGTTATTCACTGACTCTTACCCCAGCCCCCTCATAAAGAGCCATGGACAGAAGTGTATAACTTTAATTTAGAAATGTTTTGCACTTTATAATGCTAATTAAATGCAGATGATATGAAAGACCAGTTATTTTCATATCTTAATCTCCTTCTCTTCCAGGCCCTGCAATTCCTGTTGGGGTGGATGTGCAAGTTGAAAGCTTGGACAGTATTTCTGAAGTTGACATGGTATGTAATCCTCTTCTAAGCCTCAATTACTTCTAGTCATAAAATGCCATTCCCACCTGCAACCTGTGGGCTTCAAATTATTGGTCAGATCAAAGTAATAGCAGCATATGTGAAATTCAAAGATACTGATATTCAGAAGCAGACTTGATAAAACCAGGTGATCAAAGGCTCTGTATCTCCAGATAAAGATTAAAAGCATGAAGGAAAAAAACGACCTTGAATGGGAGAATAATCAGTGCTATGAAAGATCTATCACAATGAAAAATACAAACAGCTGCATATAAAGGTTTGAAGGTATAAGGTGAAGTTCACATAAACTGCTGCAGGAGTTTTTTCCTTAGAAAAACATTGAGTTCACATGAATGTTCATATTTTGGGAGGGATGTTGTTTCTTTGGGGTTTTGTGGGGGGTGTGTGTGTTTTGGTTTAGTTTTGTGTTTTGGTTTGGCTTTTGTTGGTCTTTTTTTTTGTTGTTGTTGTTGGGTTTGTTTTGTTCTGTTTTTTAATCTAGGAAATGGAATAAAAACACTGGAAAGGGAAGTGGAAAGAGGAACATAGAGGAGAAGAGGAAGCTTCTTAGTTCCTTCCTCCTTCTGCCTTTTCCTCCCTATTCTTGGGTATCTTCTCTGGTCTAGACGAAACACAAAGGAAGAGCTTTTGCTTGAGTGGTTTTTACTACGGTGCAATTACATCTTCGTCTTCATCCCATTTTGGAGGGGTCAGACTAGATGACTTTTAAAGGTCCCTGCCAACCCAAACTATTCTATGTTCTAGGATTAAAGAAGGGAACTTGGCTGCCTGGATATTGAAAGAGAGGGTTTTGGGGTATGCATGCAATGAGGTGTGTAGGAGGGAGGTGTCAGCACAGGGAATGGCCCCCACAAGGAGTGTTGGAGCTCTAGTACATCAAGATAATGTCAGAGCAGCAAAGTGACCTAATTAGTAAATAATTCACAGTGATTTCTGTCAGGAGCATCTGATTTCAACAAAAATGTTGCCTGTCAGAAAGCTTTGAGGTCAGTTCTCTCCCTTGGCTGTTGATAGCTCCGTAGTCCTATTTTCCCAGCACGTGACAAGCACTTCCTACAGCAGTTTCTGACACGTATTTGGGGTGGAAGAACGGTCTCTCAGGTCAGTCTGAGTTAAGCTGGTTTGTTTTTCCAACAGACTGTCCTGGCATGGGTGTTTGCAGAGAGGAGAGAGGGCAGTAAGCTGTCAGCATGACCAGGGGACCGGGGCTACCTGTGCTTGCAGCAGGGTGCCCTCCTTGGCTGCCAGTTGCAGGCAGGGCCAAGCTGCAGGCAGGGCTTATCTCAAACTTCTCTGGAGGGTGAGTGGCCCTGGAGATCAGGTACTCTCAGCTGGGCAGTCTTTACGTGCTCATTGCTTGAGCAGCACCTGGTGCTCCAAAGAAGCATCCGACAGAAGCTCTGTCAGGAGCCACAACCCACCATATCTGCAAGGCAGGGCATGTCAATGGGAGCAGCCCAGGGGATGTTTAAGGCACTTGGGTTTAAAACTGATGCCTGTCTGGTCAGCATGGATGGGCTGCTGCTGTGTGCACTGACAGGGCATGCTCTTGGGGCTGCCTGGAGCATGGCACAAACACGAAATGTGCTCTTTGCTCTGTGCAAAACTGAGGTAACTGTGTATGCTGATTTGCTGTGCCCCGGCATACACTATCCTTCTCTCAGTTTCTTTTAAAAACTTGTTTTGTAAGGGATTTTCCTACTTGTGAGTGCTGAAATAAACCCCTTTTCTTGCTTGTAAATAGCATGTGTGCTGGTCAGAAAGGAACAAGCTTTCAACAAACTGCCTTGTTTGACTCATGACATGAAAAACTTCCTTAATTTAGATTTTATACTTAGAAGCTGTTGTCAGCTGTCACTTTGCCTTTGGTGCCTTTGCAGCATTTGGTTGACCATTGGAGAGAGAGGAGAGTTGACCATTGTGTTGGCCTGTTTGGAGAGAGAAAGGGGATGAGGATGAGAGAGCAGAAGCTCCTGCCTGGTAGAACAGGGAAAGGGGTGACCTGGAATGTGGTGTGCCCCTTGCCATGTTGTCCCTACACACAGTCTCCTCCACCTCCTCTGTGGTGGCTGTAAGCCTTGCTGTGGTTGATGCCACATCGGTCCCTGTTCCCCTGCGCTCTGATGATGGAGCTGCCCAGAGGCATTTTGCAGCTGCAACCTCCAGCTGCCTGGCTGTCCTGGTTTTGGCTGGGATAGAGCTAATTTTCTTCTTAGTAGCTGGTACAGTGCTGTGTTTTGGATTTAGTATGAGAATAATACTGATAACACAGTGTTTTGGTTGTGGCTAAGTAGTGCTTACCCTAAGTCAAGGACTTTTCAGTGTCTCATGCTCTGCCAGTGAGGAGGAGCACAGAAAGACAGGAAGGGACATGGCCAGGACAGCTGACCTGAACTGGCCAAAGGGATATTCCATACCACAGAAGGTCATGTCCAGTATATAAACTGGCAGGAGTTGGCCAGGAGGGGCCGATTGCTGCTGGGGGATGGGCTGGGCATTGGTCAGTAACTGTATTGTGCATCACTTGTTTTTTTCTGGAGTTTTGCCACTCTCTCTTTTTATGAACCTTTCCATTAATCTTACCACTATTGTTTACTTTATTTCAATTATTAACTGTTCTTATCTCAACCCAACTTTTTCTGATTAACTTCCCCATCCCATTGTCTAGGGGTGGGGGGAAGGAGGAGTGAGCAAGTGTCCGTATGGTACCTAGTTGCTTGCAGGGGTTAAACTACAACAATGGTCCTCCTCACCTGGAAGCTCACGTCCCTCCATCTCATGTCATGGGCAAGGGACTGGTGACCCTGAACATCCAGGCTCTTTTCTACCCCTTTTTTGACTTCTGCTGTAACTTGCACTGACAGTCAGTTTGTTACCGTTTTTCACCAAACTGATTGCTTGGTTTTGTTTTTAGAAAGTGGTTAGGAAGAGGTCCTGGGCTGTGTTGCTGCCTCTTCAGGCTTGGCAGCTCCCAAAACCCCTCGTTTAATTGGGAATATAAAGAAAAGAATTTGATCTCTCAGAATGTATTTGATCTCTCAAAATGTATTTGATCTCTCAGAATGAGAGTAGATTCAGCTCTGAATGCAACAGCTGTCAGGTTGGGATCAACAAACAGATGTTTTCCTTTATGTGACTGAAGCTCCTGCCCACTCAACAAGCTTAAAAAGGGAACTTTATTTATACACTTGTATGGTAGTCACTTGGTTGCTGTTTGCAACAATTTAGTTCCTTTGGGGATAAATTGCTTAATGTTTAGCCTCATCATTAAGGTAACTTTTACAGTTTTTCCTCTAGATCATGCCATTGATTCCATAGTCCTGAAAGATAATTTTGCCAGGATTGGAGAATTGTTTCTGTGGGGCATTATTTCACCTGGGGCATATTTATATCCCTTTTGTGACTGAACGTGTGCTGTAATATATTCATTGGTTGTTTATGCCCTGTTTTGGCTGAAATTATTTTGCTGGGAAAATCTATTCACAGAGAGCATTGGCCTAGGAAAGAATCAGGAGTTGAGAGTGGAGAGATTTCATCTACCTGGTAGGACTGAGCTGTCTTTCTGATGTGTCCCGGTTGTAGAGTGCAGCACTGACAGACCTCTCCCTGGTTCTCTTCATTTTTTGTGAAGGATTTCACCATGACCTTATACTTAAGGCACTACTGGAAGGACGAGCGTCTCTCCTTTCCCAGCACCAACAACAAGAGCATGACCTTTGATGGCAGGCTGGTGAAGAAGATCTGGGTCCCTGATGTCTTCTTTGTGCATTCCAAGAGGTCCTTCATTCATGATACCACCACAGACAATATCATGCTGCGAGTGTTCCCTGATGGTCATGTCCTCTACAGCATGAGGTAACGGTGCAGTCCTGCTGCTCCTGAGCATTCCCTGCGGCTTTGCTGTCAATTTTGCTCCTGGCTTGACTTTTGGTGATCACTAGGACTGCTACGGCCAATCCTGCTACTCACACTGCAGATGCAGAGCCCTGTTTCCAGAATGTGCAGTACAAAATGCTTTGCAGGAAACTGCAAGAAACTATGCTATGGGGAGTAACAGGATAATCTCCTCCCAGGGCAAGCATGCCCTCAACTCTTTGCAGTCAGTGGAGGGCTTAGTCAAGCAGGAGTGTTCATCCCAGGGTCAGTCTGTGATTAAACTGGAAGCTGCTGATATACCAGATGGTGACCTCCATAATTATCCTATTTTTCTTCCTATTTGTCTGGAAATTTGTTGTTGTTGTTGTTGTGGTGGTATTTTCATGTCGATGTAAAGGTTTAAATTTATTGACACTGAAATGGCAGTATTAAAGACAGCCTGGTTTTCTAGTAGATTTGTTGGCTGGAAGAATCCTGAGGCTCGTCTGTCATGACCTGGAGGGTTACCCATCCTGTGGGTGTACACAGATTGTGACAGTGGGTTTGCAGAATTCTGTAATACACAAGGACATGGAGGCTTAATCCTCTAAACTTCTCTACCTTATTACAGATTACCAAAAATACCACAAAAATCACCGCTAGCAAGTAAACTACCACAAAATCACCACTACCTATGATTAATAAAGTGAACACTAATATACCTATCAAGCTATTGCAAATTACCATCAGCAATCAATAATTTAGTATCCATAAATCATGTGGCAGCAGTCAATAACAGCAATAACTAACTAGGTATATTCTTTCACGGGTTACTTATCATTAGTGGAGCAACTCATCAACAGTATACCAGCAGGTGCACTTAGGATAGATTGCTTGTATGAATGCATAATACTGATATCAAGTGATTCCACATCATCAGGTGAACCAAGTCATCCTATGAATGAAGGACAAACTGAAACAGCCTCCAAAGTGGGCCCAGAGGGGACCAACCAGACAACAGACAGAGTGGCACTTCAGAGATGCTCTGAGTCATAGGGTCTGGAGTCAGCCAGGCATCCCCAGTGAGAGCCCAAGACCTGGTAGAAAGTTCATGCAGTGAATTCAACCCATTTAGGAATGGAAAAGTATGTGCAGTATGAAAAGGTCTCAGAGAATAAGGCCTCATTTTGGGTAAAAGTCATGTCCTCCTTATATAAAGAGTTATAAGGGGGTGTAGGATGCTACCACTTTGAGCAGCCAATAGGTGTTGTTAATTTCTATTTTTCACCTGTGATGGCCAATAGATAAGGATGTTTTCTGTTCTGTCAGACAAATTTTTATTTTCCAGACAATAAATTGCCTTTTAAATCCCTTTCTTTTTGCAGTTGTTGACAGTGTTCCAGGACGTTTCCAGTTTCTAGGTACATATGTCTGCATTTCAAAGAGGCCAGCTGTGCTGCTCACGGATGTGTCTGGTTGCCAGGCTGGCAGGCCTTTCTCTGTCAATATTTTTCAGAAGACAGTTTTTGTGCTCAGTAGTTTCCCCTTCTAACCAGGCCACCTTTATGGCTGCTCACATCAGCATCCCAGCAGATTTCATTTACTTCAAAAGAAGGCAAAAAGAGAAGTGGAGAAAAATACACTTCCAGAGGAGAAAAGCTAAAGAGCCCAAACAAAAGGATATTTCCCCAGGACAGAAAACATGCTGTCAATGTACAGAGACCTTGGAATGTTTTGTAGCCAAGGATTTCTGTTCTAGGATCTTTCTGGAACTTACTCACTTCAGCTATGGCAAAATGATTCTCAAAAACTAGGAGAGGGTTTCTATAAATTTTGATTCAGGAGGCTCTTTCTCTTTGAGCAATAAGCATAGTGGGCAATATTGTCCCAAGTAGGACAATATCCCACAGAACCAGGGTGTCCTAAAGTTCACTCTAAAGCAAAGTTTCATAGTCCAAAGAAAATTCTACTGCATTTATTTTAAAAGCCCTGGACAAACCTGTAAAATCACAAAGAAATATGTGTGTGTGTGTAAGAAAGAGATTATGTGTCATACAGCTACTTTGTTTTGCCTGATTTAATGATGAAAGTCCCAACTTTACCAAACACTTAAGAGCCCTTTCCCTGTTGTGAACCCATTTAATAAATCCATTTATTGCATGAGAGGTCTGATTACTCACACCTTAACTAAGCACTTAAAGACACTGTGTATTTTATTGGAACTCAGGCAGGATGAAGGTACCATAAAGCAGGAGAGACAAGAAGCAGAAAGAAAAATAAAGAATGAGGTTAGATGGAAGCTTGGGTCAGTACTGAGAGGCGAAGACCAGGAGGAGGGTAGGGACCTTCTTGACAGCTGTTTCTCCGTGTAACTGAGTATGTCTTTCCATTCCTCACACCCTACAGTTCTTGTGTTCTGCAGCCAGGAGCAAAACACTTGTTAGCAGTGCTCAACAACCAGAATGAAGGAATGAGTATTTTTAATGGCAAACATTGATTCTGTTCAGATCTGCTCATTTGCACAGGTGCAGAGTATTTACTTTCAAAATTTTCTGTGATCTGTCAAGGAGGTGATGTGAATTTTTAATGTTACCCACAAGAGAAAAGACTGTGAGTTAACCCCAGCTGACTGCACAAGAGTTAAATGGATAATTTAATACATAAAATGAAGAAGAATGATAATCTTCATGGCATTTGGGTCTAGTGGTGTTTAGGACACCCAAAACGAGATCTGGCTGACAAAACATGGGGTGTCTGGTGGTACTGGAAATGCCCTCAGATGTCTTGAGATGTCTGCAAGGGGTTGATACTGGGCTGAGGGACATTTCATTCCTCATTTCGGCCTTGGGCTTTCATGAGCATCTAAACACTGCGCTCTAATTGAGGAATATCTTACTGATGAGCTGATTTTCTGTGCTGTCACTGACTAATGAATTATTATTGACCACAGGCTGTGTCGTAGTTCAGGTGATGCTGAGGAAAGAAAATAACACATTGTAATGAGGCTGAGTTATACAATGCTTAAATGCTACACACAATTAGGGGAGGTCGTTGCCTCAGTACACCTGGAACATGTCCCCAGAAACATTCTTTAAATTTTGCTCATAAGGCAAAATTTTGCTGTAGTTTTATGGTAAAAATGAACAGTGTGAGCTTCTCAGGGGTGATGGGTGTGTAGGTCAGGGTAGGATTTGGATCTCAATCCCTGCAACAGAAGAAGAGTTCTTTATCAACATCTGCAATGAATCCAGAAAATGGTCACAGTCAACGTAAGTTGGCTTCTGAAACGATGAGTCACAGCTGATTTGCGCCTACTAAACTGAGAGCTCCACTGCAAATCCGTCTGCAAGAGAAAGTTCACTGACCCACTGGAAAATTTCTTATGTAACAACGTGCACAACTGGACTAATTTAAAAACTGGAGCTGTGATTGCTTCAGCTCTTTAGCTTAGACATAAACTTAACAGAGGCAGGCAGATCTCACTTCCTGAAAACCAGCTGCATCCATTTTACATCCCCTGCCCCAGAAATACACCCCTCAGATTAAAATAATTTGATTGAGAACAGAAATAAACTGCTTTTTTCCTTAATAATATATGTACTGGAGCAGTTCTGTGGCTTGCAGTAAGGATGGTCATGTTCCTCAGACTCGGGTCATTCTTGGGGTGACTATGGAGGGAACTGAGCAATGGGGGAAATGAGGAAACCTTAATCAAGCTGTACATAAGGGAAACTTCAAATATAAATGGTGAAGTTATTTTATGCTATTGCTTTGCAGGGAAATACATGGATATAAAATACAGTGGACTGACTGTACTGACATTACTATAACTGTAATGTTCAAGATAGTGCTTTAGTTCCTTGTAGATATTGAAATTACATCTTCCTTTGGAGCTTCTGTGTATAATCCGTCTCGCTTGAACTTGGATAATTGGGAATTTTCCTGGGGATTTTATGCTAACATCATGCATAATTTCTGGCTTCAAAGCTGCAGAGCACTTATCTGCAATAACATTCTGCTTGATTGCTCCTCATAGAAACCAACTTTTCTTCTCATTTTCGACTTCCAGGGTCACAGTGACAGCAATGTGCAACATGGACTTCAGCCACTTCCCGCTGGACTCTCAGACATGTTCCCTGGAGCTGGAAAGCTGTATGTCATATCTGTGTTTCTCGCTAGATGTGTTTCATGGCTGGCTGCACAAACACATTTGAGAATACTTTTTATTTCAGAGCCTGAAAAGATAGCTCACCAGAGTTACTAAGAGACTTTCTATTGACTCAACAGTGTTGTGTGTCTAGCCCTTATGCTGCTAGACAAGGGAATTTGCAAGAAAAACATCCTATGACATAATCCTGATCCTGCAAACACTGTGACCTGGGTTAAGCCTCTTTGGGAAGGATTTGTTCTGTGGAGAAAGTGATGTGAACAGTAAAATTTTCATGGCTGTTCTGTAAACTTTCTCCAGTGTAGACTAACATCTAGTTGTTTTGAGGTCCCCCCAGCTATTTAACTGAAATACTCCTCTACAAACAACAGCATCACAGGGTAATTTATGTTGGCATTGAGGTCAGCTGCTCCTTGAGTTCAGCTGCTCCCTGCTGAGAGCAGGGAGATCTCTATGCTGGGTTGCTCGGGGCTGTGTCTAGTTGGGTTTTGAACAAGGTAAAGCTGGCTCCACAACTTTTCTGTGCAACCTGTTCAAATATTTAACAGCTCTCATCCTGAAAAAGCTTACTTTTACCTGCTTGGAAACAATCCTCTGCTGTGACTTTCGTCCCTTGCCTCTTGTCCTTTCATTCTCCATCTTGATGAAGAGTCTGAGAAAAGCCTGCTGCCATCCTCTCTGTGACCCTCAGCAGGGCAGGAGCTGGACCCCACCCCACAGACTGCTCTTCTTCCAGCAGAACAAACCCCATTCCCCCAGTCTCTTATGCCCCGTGCTCCAGCCCCTAACCATCTTGATAACCCTTTTCTCATTCCCCATTCCCGATACCTAGTGTGATAACAAATTCTGTAAGTTTTTCACATACACTTCAAAAATATTTCTAGACTTTTGCTTCAGATCATACCTATCCTTTTTGCTTTTATCATTCTAAAACAGTTTGAGTGTTTGTGTTTGAGGTGTCTGCGTTTCCTCCTTCCTCTAAATTCCAGTGTGTTACCCATGATTATTTCCTTAACTATTCTTATCAGTTAGCAATACTTTGTCAATTAATTTTGATCTGTGATGTTCAGAAGAGCACCATTCTAACTTCCATTCCATCAATGTAGAGTAAAAAGCAGATGTGTTTCCTTGAATCAGGATGACCTGGATCTTTGTTTTTGTCATGACATATTGTATGACGAGATCTTTTTAACTCAGTGCTGTTAGCAAACTTATTTGTGGCATTACTTCATGCCAAAGACTGCATCTGTTAGCTTCTGCTGAACCTCCCAACTAAAGTCACTTCACATCATGTTTCTTCTTTCTCTAAGATGCTTACACGGATGAAGATCTGATGCTGTACTGGAAAAATGGGAATGAATCTCTGAAAACTGATGAAAAGATTTCTTTGTCTCAGTTTTTGATACAAAAATTCCACACTACATCAAGACTGGCTTTCTACAGTAGCACAGGTATTGATCTTTTCTGATTTAATACTACTGCTAAAACTAATGCTGTATTAACTGTTAACTGTTAAGGCAGTTAATTAACTGTGAGAGGGCTCTTGGGATTATGTCACTGAAATGTAGTCTACATGGTCTGGACAATACCTGTTTTGAAAGCTAAGTTTCTTTTTTTCACTACTCTTTAGAGTTAAAATAACAAAAGGAAGATTTTACCTCTCTGTGCCTACTGTCAAGGCTCTTTTCAATGATTCTGGGTTTCCTCCTCTCAAAGGTTGGTACAATCGACTCTACATAAACTTCACTTTACGTCGACACATCTTCTTCTTCTTGCTCCAAACCTACTTCCCTGCCACCCTCATGGTCATGTTGTCCTGGGTGTCCTTCTGGATTGATCGCCGAGCAGTTCCTGCCAGAGTCTCTTTGGGTGAGAAGAGATGCAAAAAGCCATGACTGTGTGAAAATCTTTGAAAGTGAAAATTTTGGCAGGACTGGGCAATCAAGTGTTGGTTTTACCTGATGATTAATGTAATATAAAACTTGCAGTTTGTCTGAAGTCCTTCCTCATTAAGCAGTCTTCCTGACTTACACTTTGCTCAGAACAGAAAGGGCTGTGGTCTTAAAAGTATAGTAGAGCAGAGACATTTCAGTACTTATGAGTTGATGAATCAAGAGTTTTTCCCTGTTGTCCAGCCCTGCAGTTCTAAGACACACATTCCCATTAGTGAGGGTAGAGTTTCACAGGAGTTCAGGCACTGATTTGTTTAGCACTCCACACATAGGTTAAAGGAAGGCAAAAATATAATAGAAAAAATCTCTGAATATTAATATGTAAGGCTTCCAATACTAGAAGCATAAACACAGTATTCCAGCCCACAAGTTTATTTCCCCTAGAGAGCTACACAGTGGAGAAAACAGATGAGAAGAGGGAGTCAGAAGTCTGCTCCATTGAAAGAAATGTGTTCGTTTTCAATTTTTTTTTTTTTTAAATTGTATCCTGATAAAAAGTGAACAAAATTAGCTGTGTTCACAGCAGTCATTGTTTTGAAATGGCTTAAGTAGCGATGAATGCTTTCTGACTCTGTTTTCTCTGTTTAAATGGCTTTGGGAACGTGTCAATATTCTCTCCATGACAATGCAAAGGATATATTATTTTGCAGGATTATATGTATACCTATCTAAGTATATATACATATGCACATGTGTGAATATATATACATACTCACACCTATATAAACACATATATTTATTTATAAACATATGCACACATTTATCTATATAATACAATGGTGGTTGTTCAAAATGTTTTGATTTCCACAGCTTTAACTGGAGACAAATATTTCTGGAGTTAAAAGCATAAAGCTTTTCTTTTGTATGTCTTCATGTGGAACATTTTATCCTTATTGCCTGTCCCTTTTAAGATCAGTGATTTACATCAAGTCCTCTTTAGCTGTGACCAAAAGTCAATACTAATTTGCTTCCTGGCAGTGCCTGTAACACAGAGTGGTACAGCTGGGAAACAGAGGTCCCTGTCACCACTGGTTTTAGCAGACCTGACGTTAGGGTTAGGTGTGTTAAAAATGTGTTTTAGCAGCACTGTGTTATAAACCCTGGAGATTGAGAAGAGAGTTAAATCCTCTTCCTAGAGAAATCATTGCCCCTCGAAACTCAACCCATCACGAGCACAGAAGTAGAACAGTGGAACAGTTCTGCATTGGCAAAAGAGATACTTAACACATATTTATTTGATATTAAACATATTTGAGAGCATCATGTAAACCATAATTTCCGGGTTTTTTTCTAGAGACAAAAAGCCTTATATACTTTATCAGTCAATAACATTTATTTCTCTTGGTTCTGGCCAGGGATAACCACCGTGCTGACCATGTCCACGATCATCACTGGGGTGAATGCCTCCATGCCTCGTGTTTCCTACATCAAAGCAGTGGACATTTACCTGTGGGTCAGTTTTGTGTTTGTCTTCCTCTCGGTGTTGGAATACGCGGCTGTGAATTACCTGACCACGGTGCAAGAGCGGAAGGAGAGGAAACTCCAGAAGAGGGTGAGAAAAACTTTTGTTCATCCGTTTATTCCTTTTTTCCCTTGTGGCTGATCTGCTCTTTGTATTGACTGATTTGTGTCTGTAAGTGGGAAAACACCGACAACCATGTGTGTAATTGGGTCTGTTTAGACTGCTCCTCCTCAGACTGAATTGCTAGCCCCAGAAAAACAGGATTTGGCCTCATGGGTCTTCATAGAAACATCAGAGAAGAGGATAATGTGACCTGAGCTGGAGAAGACTGCAACCTGGAATTGTGAGGGAGTGGTGTCATAGGCAAGAGAGGGAAGTATAATATCTGATATTCCACTGCAGCTGCCACGATTCCTGTATTTTTAAGCTAAAGCTGTTATTTGCAGCAAATTAATTTCCTCTCTCTATAGACAGCTGCACTCTGGAAGTTGGATTCAATGGATCTAATAGTAGAGGTGTTCTCCATTACCAAGCACAAACAACAGTCAGCCAAGTTTATGCTTGTACTTCTTAATGCGGTATGAAAGGTCTCATCCTGCGTGCCTGGAGTTTTTCAAGACCTGACCAGATACAGTCCTGAGCAGCCTGGCTCTGCTGTGAGCAGGACACAAGATTAGAGACACCCTGAAATCTTTTCCAATCTGAATGATCTCTTAGACCTGTAAGCCCTTTTTCTCTGCAGTTAGGCAAAACACCATCAGCTTTTCAATACTAAGGCTTAGGGACCACATGTTTTTCAGTCCCCATACACCCAGGACATCACCATGTTTTGCAGCTTCTTTCTTCCCAGGAGGGACTCTCCCCATTATTTCACAGGTACCATTGGTCACTTGCTGCCTTTGATTTCTGGATAAATTTGTATCAGCCTTTTGGTGACGGCAACGCTGATATCATCTTTCATATGATTTGAGAATGATATTTCCCTCTCTGAACTACTCTGTTGGTTTTGCATGTCCTTCTTTTCCCCTTTCTCTTCTTCCTATGACCTCCTTGAGTACAGCATAGGCCACCTAACAGCCCAGCACCAATCCTAGATGACATCTCATAAAAGATGTAATTAGATATATTTTTAAAAGCAATTGGAATAAATTTAACAGACTTCTGTGATTAAATGTTTACCTCTCTCTAAAGCCTTCTCAACAGCAGTGTGACTCTGGAAAGCTACTCGAACAGGTCCTGAGTAACTTTATCTATCCCCCATCCTAGTCCCCACCTGAGGCTCAGTATTTCTCTGCAACATAAGATAGAGATGCTCTGTGCAAGCACAGTAAGTCAAGTGTGTCTGACTTGCTGCACATGAGGCATTTTAGCCAGCCCTGCTCAGACATCCAGTGTCCAAAAAGGACATCATCTTACACTTTATATGAAGTAACAAAAAACATCCTTGCTAGGTTTGACTTGCCTAGAATAAACCTGTATTTTTAAAGATGAAAACCCTTCTCCTTTGTCTTTCACTATACTGGAGGGATAAAATGCACTTGAGATGGTTTTGCTACTGTCTGCTAAGTTTTCAGGAATGTTTTCCCACATCCAGCTTGTTATTTATGTCATAAATCTGCCCTTTGTTGAGTCTTGTATGTTGAATTCCACATTCAGCAAATGCCTTTTTACTACCCGAGGGAAAATATTCTATCCAGTCTTCAACATGTGACAATATTAATTCACAGTGGTAGAAACAGTGCTTTTTCAGCTGGACAAAATTCAGGCTAGATAAATTTCTGACTTATAAAAGTGTTGTCAGCTGAGTTCCCATGACCGAGGAGGCTCTTTGGCAGTCTCTGAATTGTTATTGTAGGCACAGACTACATAGGGTGAAATTATATAGCATGCCTCTCCATCTACATGCCTATTTTGAGGATAAGTGTAATTTTAGGTTCTGTGAAGGTGGGTTGCTAGCACCTTAGGGTCTCTTGTCCACAGAGGTGGCTGCCAGCAAGTGGCTGTCAGCTGTCCCATGAAGCCATGGGACACTTAATTTGACCTGGAGGCTGAGAGCAAACCTGCAGAATTTCTTTCTCTGCTGAGTTCTGCAGCAATTAACTTACTGTCATTAACTACTGTCCCTTAGACACACACACCGTCTCCTGTGATCTGTAGGTTAAATAATTTGAAAAAAAAACATTGGCTGCAAGAGTTTTTCAGTGGTATCCTGAATATTCCATACTGATAAATATATACATATTTATATATTCTGATATATAAATTTCTACATATATATTTAATTATTTTAGCTGAACATATCCTTGAAAACAAGTCTTTGGAAAAACCATAGATCAGAGTTGGTGGAGGAGGGAATTGGGTGCAAACGATTATTGGGTAAGGAAATTGGTCTGTGGGGAATCAGAGGCAGGAAGGTTTGGGAGTCCATTTTCATTGCATACAAATGCATCATCCATATTGCCAGAACAGGAAAACTTCAGATTTTAAATAGTGGAACATGGCATTTGCCATTCAAAATTCTACCTGTAGTCTAAAAAGCTTGTGGGATGTATGGTGGTGCTGCTCAAGTCAATGCAAGTTTTGACATTAACTTCAACAGAGCTGGAATTTTACGTTAGGCTTTTAGCAGGTCATCTCTTTGGTTTAAAATCAGATTTACAAAGAAAAAGTGTATCTGTGAAACCAGAAACTGGGTGGGGTTTTTTTGCATAACATTTACTGCATAAGCTATTTCCACAGATAAAACTGCATCTTGTCCTTGAGTGTTTATAAACATCAAGATGGAAAAATAGGGAATCTCAGGACAGGAAGGCTGAACAAGAGGTAGTTAAGAAAACTTTTTGCTTAGATTAAATGTCTGCTAAGCATTTTTTAAACCTTTTCTGAAGCTGCTTGTCCAAGCAGTGGAGCTAAGCCCTATTTCTTACTTTTGGAACAAAAGCGAAAATCCAAAGTGACTTTTTTTGTTCAAAGAGAAACAACGTCTCAACTAAAATTTCAGGCTCAACTGTTTACAAGCTGTCTGTTAATAGAAAGACATAATTTCTGTTGCTCATGTGTTCTTCCTGTGTTCAGCCGTGTTTCTTGTTTATGCTTCTAGTTTTCATGTTCGTGTGGAATACCTCACTCGAAAACTATGATGCTGGATGGAAACTACAGTGAACCTGATGCCAACAGCCTGGCAGGATATACAAGAAACCAGATGGTACCAGAAGAAGAAAAACAAGAAAAGATAGTTGTGCATTTGGCTATGAGCAATGAATCTAATTCATCAAGGAAGAGAGGCCTGAAGGGTCATGTGGGCTTGCGCATCATCCAGAACACTCATGCAATTGATAAATACTCAAGATTAATATTCCCAGGCACCTATATATTTTTTAATTTGATATATTGGTCTGTCTTTAGCTAGGCATGCTGGCACAGCAGTGACTGAATCAGAAGACATTTACAAAACTCTCTTTACTTTTTCAGTCTAATCTGGATGCAAAGCCAATAAACGGATTCTTTTATTGCTTCTTCGAAGGGCGAAGGGGAGGACTCCAGTAGGCAACTCCATGCACAGGCATCATGGAGGAACCTGCTGTGCTGGTTGATTTTCAACCCACACCCCAGCTCCTGTTCGCTTTAAGACACATGCCATTTCTCATACTTGAAAATATGTGCTCACCTTACACCCCAAAAGTGCTGTATGTTCATTTGGGGCTGGCCATGCTGGTGGTGCCTGCTGTGCAATGGACAACTAGAAACAGTGCTCATGTGAGCTGTAAGGAATTAGATAAATGCAACTTGCAATGGGAGGTCTGGGCAGCGCACCTCCTGTAGGGGAACTGAATTAAGCCTTTCCTTTTCAAAATCTCTGCTTTGGAGCAAATTATTTTATTTTTCTTTGGCATATTAGCATTGTGGCTTTTTCAATTGTTTTATGAAGAACGCCTCCTTTCAGGGTCCAAACTCTGCTTTCTCTGGACAGGACCTTCATCAACACCATTAGGGCAGCCTACTGTCCCAGATCAGCTGGACAGGTTCAGAGTGCAGGTGGTATGTTTGTGTCAGTGGTAAGATTATAAGGAGCAATGATGAAGCAGAGCTAAGAAGCCCACAGACTCACAGAAGATGGCTCCCAGGGTACATGGCTAATGGAAGTGGGGAGGTTTAGGCACGTGTTCTCCATATCAATGGAGCACAGCTCATGACGTGTAGCACCTACTCTCTAAAACAAGAAGGGGAACTGATGTGTAGCATTCACACACATGGTGAGTGGGCAGCGCCCCTGGGACTGGGACCTTCACATTCCCTCCCAAGAAACAGAAAACAGTGTTGAGGGCAGCACACATGGCTTTCAAAGGTTTTCCTGTGTATGTGCCTCTCCCAATCAACACAATGCCCTTCTTCTGAATGCGTTCAGGCATTTGGGATCACAAGGGAGACGTGTCTGCCAGAACCTCTCTCTGCAGAAACAGAGGTATGGCAGAGATTAAATGGCCAGGAATAATATCGTGGGGTCCAAGGTCAATGTAAGGCCTTTGAAGCTGCTGCAAAGCATTGTAACAAGCTTATGTGCTTGGCAGTTCTTTTCTCATCCTATGATATCTCCCCTTCCTTTGCTAACAATACTGACTGCAAAATCCAAATGTAGAAATATTATAGCAACAAGACAACAATGCTCAGGTTTGTGTGCTCCTTATTTTTAGAAAACACAATGACTTTTTGGCTGTGTTGGAGATTATGTACATCAAAATACTTGTTTACCAAGCTGAAACTGAGCAGTAGGGACAGAATTTGAAACGTGAAGGTTAGAATAAAGAAAAAGCAAGCAAAAATACCAATGCAGCCGTAACTATTTGTCAGCATGTGAAATTTTTTGCTTACCATAGCAGTTATTCTTATGTCCTAAGTCTCAAGGGATGTAAAAGGTGGGAGAGAATTGTCAACGACCCTGTTGGCTGTCAATAATACCCACTTTTTCCCTCAAATATCACTGCCTAAGTCAAGCAGATGGTGGCACTGATTTACTGAAAACAAAATTAATGAGAGAAACTAAAATTAACAACCATGTTCCCTTTTTGTCAGCCCTGTTAATAACTGACATAAATGGAGTTCTGTCTGATCATGAAAGTGACAAAATACGTCCCTGAAATTGCTGGCAAGAAGAGGAGCCATGTAAGGACATGGAAGTGTCTGAGAGGATGGATTGCACTGTACCCCAGCCTGCCACTTGTCTCCTGATCCACCAGGTCAGTGCATTTACCACCCATCACTTCTGGAGCTGAAACCTGGATACTTCTTACACTGACAGGTGGAGATTACTGCAAGAAGGAGGTAAAAAATATTAAAGAAATAGACCACTCCTTTTTTTGAGAGGTTAAAGCTTGGACATAACAGTGCATTCTTCGGCATTAGCAGTTTGGAGTGCAAAACAGGAGCCAATGCCCCAGCTGGCAGCAGGACAGTGCAGCAAAGGGACCTTTGCTGGGGAAAGGCAGCAGAACTGCACCATGAAGTCACCAGAGAGCACAGGGAGTGAGAAACTTGGTTCCTGTGCCCTCCTGTTTTGCCAGTCTTTCTGCATTGCCCATGGCCCGTGCCATTTAACCTCTCAGTGCCTCGTCTCCTCCATCTAGAAAGTGAGGAGATGTAAGATTTACCTACCTCATAAGATGCCAAGGGGCTTAACTTGCTCAGCTAGCACGTGTGGGGCGTGGTTATGACTTCTGAGTGGGTCACCCAGTGGGAATCCGATTTTATCTTAGTTACCAGCAAGTTCTTCAAATGCATCCTCTGAATCAGTTCAGGTGGAAGAAAGCAGGTTTCTCCCCTGCCTTATAATGCTATTAAAACTCCCCTGCATTATTATGTAGCCAAACAGCCAAATAGCGAGTGCTGTCAATGATTGCCTCCTGGCATACAAAAAACAGGAAGTCCTAGTGCTTTACTTTGCCATTTGTTTTTATTACACCTCCTGTTCCCTTAGAAGTTACGACAACAGATGTCCTTTAGATCTATCATAGAATCAGCTGGGTTGGAAAAGACCTCTGAGATCATGAAATCCAACCCTTCTTTGTATTAGCATTGCCTGTAGTTTAAATATCTAATAAGCATCTTTTGGAGAGGATATCTTACTGTTATTTTATTTGCATGTGCACATAAGTGATAGAGATTGATATCTGTTTCTGCCACACAAAATTACACAGCCTATAAAATCATCAAGGGGGCATTTTTCCATTAAAGCAAAAAAAAAATCCATACTCAAACTTAGGCACTGCTTACACTTGTTATTCATTAAAACAACAGATGAAAAATATAGATGCAAATAAAGCCACGACTTCTTCAGGCAGCATTAGGAATTGTATTTTTTTGCTTATTAAGAGAAGACTGGCTAGACATGGAGGTAGAACAAATATTTGAAGTGCAGATTGACAATATATTTCACTCTTGATTTCCTCTGGATTACAAGAGACTCCATGAGTGTTGTCTAACTTCCAGTTGCAAGATCCAACCAATGTTTTGAGAAACAGTGCCTGAACCTAGGCTCTGAATACTCTTTGATGGATACAACCCAATTCTGTGAAGCATTGAGCATCTGGACAATGAACCTGCTGAAGGGCAGGATTTTCAGAAGTGCACAGGAGATTTGAGCAGAGGAGATTGGGGTCAGTGATGAATATGCCTTCTCTAGACAACGCTGTCCAACTCTGAAGAGAGAAAATGTCAGCTCTGCTTATTTCTACATCCGGCTCCATTGTCATTTTACTTACTTCTAACCAAATCATGTCTCTGAAAAAAAGTAACTACATAGATATGTACACATATGTATAATGTATATGCAGGTGTAATGTATAACATAGGAAGACACTGGGAAGTGTACCTATGTTAAATAGTGTACATATGCGAAATTGTAATATATTGTATGTAAATTACTATTTATTATGCCCAGAAAACTTACTACGTTGAATGGAGAAGAGGCTCTTTTTGTCAGCCAAGTCCCAAGAAATGAGGTATTAGCAAAAAATATGAGTTCACTCACGTTTTCCTTCTGAAAAAGGAGGTGTTGAGAAGGATACAAGAAATGCTGATGCTAAACTTGTACGATGGGTACACTGTGCTGATTGCTGTAATCAAACCTGGTAATAAAATAACAGATGGAAAGGGTGGAAAAGAGTCCATTTAATGGTTTGAACTTTAAATTTTATTTTAATTCTGTTTGGAGATTTGAATAAACACCTCATTTGTAATTGATTTTAAGTAAAAAGCATCTCAAAAGGTGGAAGAAATGTAGTGCAAACCTGCAAGGGTTTTGAAGTATGCAAAGCTCCTCGGGGAAAAACGAGCCGTTAATTACAGATATAAACTATGGAGACATTTTGTGAAAACTGCAGCCCACAGCTGAAGAAATTGTAATAATTCCTTTACAATTAGTGGCACATTCTCAAAAGCCCAAATGACAGGTATATATCTCAATCTCCATTTGACTACAAACAAGAACTTGTCACTTAATTCTTCCTCTGTGCCTTTGAAAATATTGTCTCCACACGTCCCGATGGAAGATAAAACCGCTCTGAGGTTCCATCTGCCCAATCTCATCTATTATCCCTAATGCAGACAATGGAACTGAAGTAAATGCGCATGGCTGAGGCTTAATAATGGCTGTTGTCTGTCAAATTTCCACAATGGAGAGATTACAGCAAGGTACAGTCTAACGAAGTGAGATACTGCCCTGCTGAAATTTAAAGAGCAGGAAATGCATTTTAAAAACAGCAAGAATTTAGCACTATTAAAATTAAAGTGTAATCCAGTCTCATACTAAGCTGATTAATGCCTTTGCAAAAATGACATTTGAAATTATATATCAGGGTCATTACTTTCCTGGTCAGAGGTATTATCATTTCAGATGAAGCGAGAAGGGTGGGGAGGGAAATCATGCACGAACAAGGGCAAGGTGCTGCTCTTGGCATCCAATTCTTGCAGCAGGACAGGAGCAACTGCCAGGCTGAGCAGAGCCTGCTGTAGTGGCAAGAGTCAGAGGATTCAATTTTTCCAAGGCATTCAGTGCCTGGGAATCACATCACCATGTGGCAATCCTCGATTTGGGCATGAGAAGGCTATCCTCTGCCAGAAGCGATGGGATCCCCACCAGCTGCAGCATAATCATGAGAGATGGCGCAGTGCAGGTGATACAGCCATTTTGGCTAGTGATTTGGGTTCACCTCTGGCCATGTGAGTCATTAGCTGGTCCTTAGCCAGAGTTTCATGTGGGAGCCAAATCCTGTGGCAGCCACGGGCAGAGTCCCCTGCACACAAACACAAAGAGACTTGCACAGCTCCCAGATGTAGCCCAACCTCTTGGCTCATCTGGCCAGCACCACAGAGATGGGTGAGATCATTGGCATGCCATGAAATGTGTCCCACAGCCATCCCTTTACAAGGTACTCAGGAACCAGGACAGCCCTGCATTGCCCGCTCCTCGGAGCAAGCAGCAAAGCCCTTAGCAGACAATTTGGTGCCTGAATTTTAAGATTTCCTCCTTTTGAGAAAATACTGAGGACTCCTCTGGGCCAGTTGCCCAAATTGGACTTCTTCCACAAGTCTCTTAGAGGGTCTCTGAGTGTGGATATATGACTTGCAACCATAGAAATTAGCTTAGGAAAAGCGCCTGGCAACTCAACCTCTGCAAAATGCATACAAATGATGTGGGGGAAAAAAAAAGGAAAGATTTTAATGCTCTACTTGTCACGCAGATTTATAAAAGAAAATTGTGTGTTTAGCTTAGAGGGAATTCAGAGAGGGAAATGAAAGGACAAGTTAATTGTAACGACAGTTTGAATTACTTGAACAAATATATTTTGGGAAATGGGACAGAACATTGGAGCTGTAAAACTCTCTAGCCTCCTGGCTGTTTCCATTTTATCTGGATTTTTGCTGGGATCCAAATTAATTTCAACCATGAAATTTTAAACCTTTCTTATTAAGGTACATAATGACCACATTTTTATAGGGTCAGTCATGAGGAGACCTTCAGTGCTGTGCACAGATTGTAATTGCAGCAGCCTCCAAGTAAAATTGCTGCTCTTTTTGCATCCAGAGTTTCAGGAGAGCTGCCATTCTACAGAACAAGAAAGGCAGAGTTGTTCAGCTTCTAGGCAGGGAGACAAGACACTCTCTGAGGAGCTGCACAAGAGAAAGACCATGTCACACCAGACAGAAACCTTGACATCTAACACATATTGCTGGGTGCTCAGGTGCGGTGCTGAGGGGCACTTTGTAAGAATATCTGAGGAGAAAAGGAAACTGCCATTTGGGCCAGATCTGGAGACACTAGGTGGTCGTCACTGAGGTGGTCGTCACTCCCATCGATGATGGTGTCATGGATGAAAACTGCCACCCTGGGGAAGGTGACAAAGGATGTTTCCTCAGGCCTTGCTCCATGTTCTGTGCCTCTATAAGACACTTTTTTTATGGGGTCAGTGCCCCCCTGCCCCAAAGGGCTCTGGTCTGGCCCCAGGAGGGCACACTGAATGAAGTATTTCTCTTACTCTGGGGCTGGGATGGGTGCTCTCCATGTGTGTTTTGTCCATGACGGTGGTTGGTGCTCTGGTATGAAGAGGTTGTGTCTGTTTTCAGGATTTTCCTGCCAGATTCCTGCCACATCAGACCTCCCTTTAATCCCAGTGGTGAGCCGGGGAGGGGGGTGGAGGGGTGGGGAGGAGGAAGAGGAGGAGGAGGAGCCCCAGCTTCAAAGGCCTCCTTTGTTTGGGGAAGGGCTGGTGTATGCACAGAAAACAAAGGAAAGGATTGAAATGGGAGGCCCTGCTGATTACTTGGGACCAAATGGTTTTTGCCAGGCTCTTGGGCACTCTGTGCCCTAAGTGACAGAGGACACAATAACTGTGCAACTCAATTTTGAACTGAGCTGCTAAATGGAGATGGCTCTGGCAGAGCTGCTGAGAGCCTTCACCGCCACTCACACAGTAAGGCTGGGGCAGGAGCACTGTGTGTGTCCTTCTGCACCTCATTAACGTGTACAGGAATGCCTGCAGCCTGCCAGTGATAAGCCAGGTGATAATGGTACCCACCAGTGATGCTGCCTAGGAACAGTGCTGCCATCAGCTCTCCATTACCTTCTCAGCCTCCCATAGAAGGGCTCTCCCCATGTCCTGCTCACCCTCATGCAGATGCAGCCATGCAGGACAAGGCTTCCTTTAAAAAGAGGGAAAAGTAGGGAAAGAGGCAAGAAGAGGTAAAAAGTCCCCCCAAAATTAAAGCATTTTTGTGACTGTGCCAAAGGCAGTATTTTACCAAGCCATTAACCGCTTTTCACTTCTCCAGCTCTCCTTAAATCACGGCTGTAATGTTTGTGCTTTCTCTCCCTTAGTTCTCTGGCAGCTGACATAAACATTACAGCATGTCAGTATTCTTCCCACGTCTCAGCTGGTGACAAAAGCTATGAAAATAAGTGACTAACAACTCCCATGCAAACCACCTTTGTGCTGGTGCTCTGCCAAAGGAAGGAACCATCCGAGGCTGCTTTACAAGTGCAAATGCTGTCTGTAACATGTTTACTTACCCTGCAAATCCAACAAATCAACTAGTTGAAGCAATCTACTTGGGAAGAGGTAAAACAGCCTGGTACAAATTTAAGAAAAAGAAAAAAAAGTTTGATTTCACGGAGGAAAAATCAGCCTCAGAAAGCAGTCCAAGGCTTACCCTCACTTCAGTTATCTATCAAGGCCATGCAGTTGAATGACACACAGCTGTGAGAGGCATCATGGCCCAGCTGACTGACACCCAGCTGACTGGGTGCAGGTCCAAGAGGCTGCCCACTGGAGGACCTACCAGCACACCCAGGACTGGAGCAGCAACTCAGGATGCACTTTAGACCCAGTGTCATTCCTCAGTCTCTCCATCCCATGCTGCTGAGCATAGGATGCTAAGCCCTGAAATGCTCACAGTTGCTTCCAGGCACATCCATTCCCGGTATGGAGCCTGTCCCAAAGCTTCATGGCCACTCCAAGGCACGTCTCTGGTCCCTGGCTCAGCCTATATGGAGCCAAATGCCTTGAAGTTCATTTCTCATGAACCTCCAGGCTCAGGCACCCAGCTGTCTGTCCAGTTCTGCTCAGCACTGTAATGTTAAACTGACCCTGATGCCATTTCCCAGCTACCTCCTGAACCCAGATGTGCCTCAACACCTCAAGCACCTCACCCATCTCCCAGCTCAGCCTCCCCATCTTCTGCTGTCACTAGAGCAGGTAATGGAGTCAAAGACTTCACACTCGCTGCCAGGCAGACACCCTTCCAACAGTCTCCCAATGTCTACCCTGATCCTTGTTTCTGCTCCCCACAAGGCTGGGAGAGGAGATCAGGAGTCACCCAGAAAGAAGCTAATGGCAGTCACAGAAGAGATACAAAGGCTGAAAAATGTTTTTCAGGGCTGGAGAGGGTAAAGCTGCTGAGCTGGGTCCCTGAGGGCTTGAGCAGAGGGCACACACATGGCACAAGGGCTCAGTGTGTGCCAGATCTCTGGCACAGAGCAGCGAGGCTCAACCCAGCTCCAGCAATGACACCTTTCTGGCCAAGAAATTATAATCTTGGGGCACATCCCCACCACCAGGACAAGGCTGCCACAACAGTCAGGTGAATCGGGTTTAGCAGGCCACGGGGAGACCAGGCAGCCAATCGCTCCTGTGCCTGAAGGCATCATTGACTGCATTTAAACCCTTGCTGGCAGGTGCTTGTGCAGACTGCTCTCAAAGAACCTGCAACCCCACAGCCTCCCCCAGGGACTTCTTACCAGTGGTTAACCAGCCTTAAAATTAGAAAGTGTTTACCAGCAGCCAGGCTGAATCTCCCTTGCTGGATCTGTTAAGCCCTGTGGATATGAAGCAAAGTTTATGTACCTAAGATTGTGCAGATATATCTCAGGTTTCCTCTTCACTTTCCTGGACTAAGTGACCTCCACTCTGTGACCCTCCTCAGAGCCCCCGAGTTTGTTTACAGAAAAACCTCAGGGCAGCCTTACTGCAATCACAGAATGGTTTGCATTGGAAGCCCATCCATCCAACTACCTTGCCATTGTCAGGGACACCTTCAACTAGACCGTGTTGTGCAAAGCCCCATCCAACCTGTCCTTGAACACTTCCAGGGATGGGGCATCCACCGCTTCTCTGGGCAACCTGTTCCTGTGTCTCACCACCCTCACAGTAAAGAATTTCTTCCTAACATCTAAACTAAACCTACCCTCTTTTAGTTTAAAACTGTTACCCCTTGTCCTACCACTATCAAACCATAAAAGCCCTGCTTGCACCCAACATTTCCTTCTGCAGAAGAAGAGGCATGATTTTTTGTGTATGTGTGTGGGGTTATATATTTTTCAGCTATTTCTTGAAATGTTTCATTAAGCTGCATAGAGGTGATAACTCCTTCATGAACAACAGCTCCATCTTTTCTGTAACACCTTCTAAAATTACCTGTTAGCCTAGAAGTGACTAGTTTTGAACATTTACAAAAATCCAATGAGGCAGAATAAACCCTTCTCCTGACTTAATCATCAGTGAACTCATGCATTCCATAAATGCATAGAAGGGCTTTTCCATGCCTACAGCATTTCTGCAAACTTTCCTCCCTGTATAATCCAAAGCAGGACTTTTCACAGGCAGGTCTGTTTCATCAGCTCACCTCTTCAGCGGGGAAGGCTTTGATGAGCTGAGGCTACATCCCACAGCCAGGCAGCGGAGAGGCAGGAGGAAGGCTGAGCCACTGCCCTGCCCTGCCCTGCCCTGCCCGGCTGCTCTCGCTCCCCTGCCCCAGCACATGCATGGGCAGGCAGGCAGAAAACTGGGCTACGTGAATGCCCGGGACATGGATAAGTGCATTTTCATATTACATCTAATGTAATAAGTCAGTTAAATGCCCCTAAGTCCGGGGAGGGCAGCATGTTAATAAACGGTCGTTACCAGCAGTTGACAGTTGGTTAGCACAGATTAATTCCTAATGAAGAAAAAAACTCTTTATGTAATGTAATGCTTCTGGCTGGGGATCAAGGGTTGCAATCATCCACCCACAGCAGACCTTTAAATCCGGCTTTGTTCCACTGTGGGAAAAATAGAACAAAAAAAAAAATCTGCTATTTTTTAAAGGTTATGATTCAGCCAGCGTCACTCAGATCCTAATTCCAGGAGCACTGAGCTTGTTTCCTGAAGAGTACAATATGTTGCACCATAGACTGGTGATGCAAATGTGGCAGAGGAGGTGGTGTGAGGAGGGAGGGGGCCACTGTGTGGACCCTGCGCCCCAGGGCTGCAGGAGATGGCCTTGTGCAGTCCCAGGCACACCAGGGCTCTCCCATCTGAAGGGATGATGTCGACTCCCTGACCTCTGCCAGCGTGTGTCTGCACTGCAGGGAGTTGTCCAGGGAAGATGCTAGGAGCAGGGCTGCAACTGTATTAGGCTGTGCTTGCACGAGAGGCCGGGGTATCCAGCCCTCACCTTCCATCAGCCAGGATGAAACCAGCTGTGAAAAGCAGGAGGTCAAACCCAGCTTAAGCAGCAGGGGTTTTGGCAGGGGACTGTGCAGCTGCCTGGATCCCAGCAGCCAATGCTGTGATGGATGCACACATGCAGATTTTCACACTCACAGCCATCAGGAGTCTCCATGGACATTCCACATTGACTCACTGATTTTCCTCTCCTTCCCTTAAGACATTCCCTGAGAGGAGGCCTTAGGAGCTGGTTCCCAGCCTCCTCTGCAGATGACACCCTCTCTCCAGGCTGTGCCAGCATCACCCTTGTAGGAGGAACTTACAGAGGCACTAGCACCCCACCCCAGCAGAGACATTGTCCCAAAGTCATGAGACCAAAAGCAAAACTCACTGGAAAGCTAAGTCCACTAGAATATCAATAAATAGTGTCAGTAATTACTGTTAAAAAGAAAAATCACTCTATTTATCCTGTGATCTAAGGATATAGATATAATAAAACTGTTTCACATGACTTGTACTTGTGAGGACTGTTTTTTTACTGTGTCTAGTTTTACTCATCATCTCATAGGAATCTTCCTACTGATTTACTGATGTTCTTACAGAAAAAAAATGGAAGGCATTTTACAGTAATGGCTTAAAGCAAGAATTATTCCGCTTTACTCGAGCATTTTATATTTTATGGACTTACACAAAATAAATGCACATAAAGCAGGAGAAGCCCCACAAGCTGTGGCACGTGAATGGGAAAAGGCAAAGGAGACCTGTATCTCCCGAGCAGCATGGATGCTCAGCAGGTAAAATGGGATCTCTCAGGTGCTGAGGTTTTATTTCATCTCCTTTCCATTTCACCTGCTTTTCTGCAGTGATACCAAGCTGCAGAAAGCAGATTAAATCTGTAAGAAGTGTGAGAACAAAGTAAGTTCTGTGCAGGCAAAGGACTTCAAAAGGGGAAAAAGACTGGTGGTGTAGATACTGTCACAGGCAGAGACTTCAAAAGAGACACAGCAGGTGGTTAAATTTGCAACTAATCGGCACAGCCAGAGCATGGCACACAGGCTGCGAGAGCAAGGCTGAACTCTGCAAATTTCTTTTGGAATGGTTCCTTAGAGTTTTTGCCATTTATGTACACTTGTGTTAAGGGGACCTGGAAGAGCCCTGTGCTGTCTGGCAGCGCGATGTTCCCCCAGGGGCTTCCCATATCCTCAGCTCCCAAGGATGGGAGGGCAAGGGCATCACCACTGAGGGACTGTGCTTCCAGTGCAACAGCCTGGCCAGCAGCACTCCCAGATGTCTCCACAGCTTAAGCTAGCCCCCCTTGGCAGATGGGAGTGGTGAAAAGAAACTCCATGGGGCTGCTGCCCAGGGAATACATGTCGGGAAATTCCTGACAACCAAAGGTCTGTCAGCTGAGAGTACTCACGTTATGCAAATGAGGCTTCCCAGCAGGCTGCCATGCAAGCAATGGGGATTACATACTAATGTGAGCAGAGAAAATGGTCATCACCCCCTCTCTGAGCCTTTTTTTATCACTAAAGTCCCCGAGCAGCTTCTAAGCACAAAGCAAAATCCAACTGCTTTTTATTCATGGACAGCTCTGCATGTACTATAATGGAAATTACAGAGCACATTTATATACAACAGAAAATTTTGCGACACCAATACAAAGTGAGAGACAAGATGAAAACATCTGATTATTGACATCAGAGATGAAACAGGACCGTTAGATCATCTTAATCATCTCTCAAAAATGCTGAGTGTTTTCTAATACTTTATCTGGGCTATGAAAGAAGTTACTGTTAAAGGGATGCCAGTTTGGAGATTGTTAATGGCTTTTTTGGCTCTTGCACACTGGACAATGTCTTTAATGCCAAATGGAGAGATAAGCTCTTCCAAAGAGCTACAGAAACTATATGCAAAAACAAATGTGCAAAAAACATGTACAGACTAATAACAATAATTATTTTTTTCTTTGCTCCATCATTAAATAGAGACAAAAAAGGACAGACAACATTTTGCAGAAATCCCAATACATTATTGGGCTTTTGGGTTTTAAAAGAATAAAGTTTTAAAGAGAAGTTCACCAACATTTTGTGTCTTAAAACATGCTGCTTTAGAAATGTTTGTTTTGTTTTGTGATTTTTCTTGGTTTATTTAAATTCTTTCCTCAGCCTTACTATTAAAAGAAGCTAGGGAAATTAGGGAAGTGAACAGAAGGAAAAAGTCTGAAAAATTTTGAGGAAAAAGCTTCAAAAGAAATATTTTAATGGAGAGGGGAAGATGATTTCTGTCCTTTTTTTTTTTTTTTTTTTTTAATGTTGGAGAAGCAGCATTCTCAAGGCTCGGCTCTGGGTGGTAGCATAGGACACTATGCACTGACCACTGATGACAATCATGGCAAGGTCATGATGTTTTCCTATGCACAATATGCTTTATATATTCAGCACAAAATTCACCCACTGTATTCCTACATACCATGGACTGAATTTCTGGAGAAGATTTCTGATTTTCCTGGACTGTTTCTGGGCTGACATCAGCACGCTGTGCTGCAAAGCCATAAACTTGCTATTGCACATGCTAATAGTCTGCTTTTTGGGTCCTTGCCCAGAGTATCTCAAACCACTGTCTCCTCTTCTATTTGCTCTGGATTTCTCTGTGAAATAATTACATTATTTTCCTTTAAAGATAAACCATTCAAAAGCTATTAGTATCAAACCTCCAATAACAAATTCACCGTTGCCAGAGAGGGAGTGGAAAGGATTTGGCCTAAGAAATCAGAGCCTGTTTTCAGGTGCCTGAGAGTTCAGTGAAACTGTCATTCAAACCAAACTTACTAATGCTAGGCAGCTTTCTGTATCTAGAGGATGATGCCTTTTGAAGAGGAACTGGGGAAGAAGGGATAGGTATATTATATTTTGGGGTTTTTTGCATCTTTGGGTGAGTTTTACCACCCATGGGAAGTGCTCAGCTGACTCCCCTGAAGTCTCCAGTTAGCCATGCATCACAAAACCACAGAATCACAGAATATGCTGAGTTGGAAGGGACCCATCCTTGGATTATTGAGTCCAACCCTTAGCACTGCACAGGATCATCCCCAAGAGTCACACCATGTGCCTGAGAGTATCATCCAAATGCTTCTTGAACTCTGTCAGGTTTGGTGCTGTGACCGCTTTCCTGGGGACTCTATTCCAGTGCTGCTCCAGCCTGTTCCAGCCTGTGCCAACCACTCGCTGGATGAGGAACCTCTTTATAGTATCCAGCTTAAACCTTAGCTTCATGCCATTGCCTTGAGTCCTGTCACTGGTCATGAGGGTGAAGAGATCAGTACCTGCCCCTCTGCTTCCCTCAAGAGGAAGTTGCAGACTGCAGTGAGGTCTCTCCTCAGTCTCCTCTTCTCCAGGCTGAACAAACCAAGCGACCTCAGCCGCTCCTCATACGGTTTGCCCTCCAGACCCTTCACCATCCTTGTGGCCCTCCTTTAGACACTCTAAGAGCTTAATGGCTTTTTTATATTGTGGTGCCCAAAACTGCACACAATATTCAAGGTGAGGCCACACCAGTGCAGAGCAGAGCGGGACAATTCCCTCCCTCAACCGGCTGGTGATGCTTTGCCTGATGCTCCCCAGGACACGGTTGGCCCTCCTGGCTACCAGGGCACTGCTGACTCATGTTCAACTTGCTTTGGACCAGGACCCCCAGATGCCTTTCCATGGCACTGCTTTCCAGCATCTCATTCCCCAGTCTGTACAAACATCCAGGACTGTCCTATCCCAGGTGCAGAATCTGGCACTTTCCCTTTTTGAGCTTCGTATAATTGGTGATTGCCTAGTCAGCGTCTCTCTGCAGGGCCTCCCTGCCTTCCAGGGACTCAACAGCTCCTCCAAGTCTTGTGTCGTCTGCAAACTTGTTTAGTGTCCCTTCCAGTCCTGTGTCCAAGTCCTTTATGAAGATGTTGAAGAGCACAGGGCCCAAGATGGACAGGTCCCCACTCTGATGTCACCCCATTCACTATTACCCTCTGTGTTCGATCTGTGAGCCAATTGCTCACCCACCACATGATGTGTTTATCCAGTTGTGTGTTGGACATTTTGTCCAGAAGGATCCTATGAGAGACAGTGCTAACTCTTTACTGAAATCCAGAAAGATTACTTCAACTGGCTTCCCTTGATCAGCTGGGTGGGTTACCTCATCCTAGCAGGAAATCAGGTTTGATAAGCAGAAATTTCCTCTCATGAAGCCGTGCTGGCTATGACCAGTAACAGCATTGCCTTTCAGGTGTTTTTCAATACTTCCCACAATAATCTTCCCCATAACTGTAGCAACCAGGACTTTTTCTACATTTACCCCACCCTGAGCAGTTAGGGACCTCCCCAGTCCTCTCCCTTCCTCATAAGATACCAGGAAGGTGTCATTTCCTTCCAGATACAACACACATCTGTTTATGGTCTTTTTCATGCTGGGGGTTAAACTCCCTGATACACCAAACTGCATGAGAAAAACCTCTTCCGTGCCCCACCCTGGCTCCCTGGGCGATGACGCTGGGCTTCACAGCGTGATCATTCCTGCCAGGCCCCCATCTGCTGGGCAACGTCGTGTCAGGCAGCCGGGAAAAGTAGCTGTGGAGCTGCTTGTCTCCAGCAGGTGGGAGCCTGCCTGCACCGCTGCTGCCTGTTTGCGTTGCTGTCTGCCTGCTCTGCTGCCTGTTTGTTTGCACCGCTTTCTGCCTGCTCTGCTGCCCACAGGGCTGCTCATACCACTACCCACCGACAACACTGCCTGCCTGGATGACTGCCTCCCCACAGTCCCCATCACTGCCTGCCTGCGTGCACCACTCAGCTCTGTAGCCCCAACCACTGCCTGCCTGCCTATCACCTTGTCCCCTCTGCTTCCCATGCCCCTGGGTGTCCCACTGCCCACATTGCTCTCCAAGAGACAGAGACCCATCCTGGGTTGGTGTCGTCTTCCCAGTGCAGCTGCCTATGGCAAGGCTCGAGGCTCTGGCAAACAAAAAAACCCCAAGCTGGTATTCCAGATGGAAAAGCACATGAAAAATAGAGTAAGCAATAACAAAAATATCTCCTCTCTTTTGCTGATCCTCTATGTCCCTGTACCCCAATGGAAATAAAAATTGCAGATGATCCTGTTGCCCTGGCTGCAATTAGAGGACCAGCCACAGACTGCAGTGCTGGGTGTAAGGCCCATCTCCCATCCTGTCTCATCACCAAAGGTCCCCAAGGCCCGTCCCAAGTGGGACCCAAGCAAACAGCACTGGTGACAGAATTGGAGCAGCCACAATGAGGACACATGTCCTGGGGATGGGGATTGTTTGCTTCTGCTTACCTGGGCTTGAAAGTGCAACAAAATGAGAGCATGAGCTTGAACTAGGAAGGGGAGGTGCTGGTTGTGAGAGGCTAAAGAGGACAAACATGCTGGAAAAGGACAAATGTGCAGAAAGCAATGATGTGAGAAACCTAAATGGTCATAGAAAAAACTGTATTAATTACGTTTTTACTTTTGTGAAGGCTTTCCTCTTTTATGGGTCTATCTAATCCATTTTAAACTCTACCACTCTGCTAGTGTGCTTGCAATGAAGTGCACATCCAGCTTTCTCTATTTTATCTGGAAATAGAACCGTGTAAAATAAATGCTACCTCTTCTGTCTGTTCCCCCTCAGTGAGCTGCTGGGACCTTTCTGATAGATCTTTTGTACCCTGCTCCCCCCAGCACTGTGCCTTATGCTTGCTCATGCACTTCACTGACTCTTTTCAATAGCCTGCACAAGTGATGACTTTAGTAGTACATGCACGGATTCATATAATTGGCATTGACCTGGTTTGGAAGGGGAAAAGAAGAAAAAATGATGAAATCATGCAGAAAAGGTAAAAAAAAAAAAAAAGGGTTGACTTTTTCTGTAATGCAGCTCACCTCAAACATTACAACCCCAACATTGTACACCTTCTTTTTCAACATCTGACTCTTTATTTTTCCTATGTAATTTCTGCTCACAGAAAGTCGAGGCATGTCTGGAGTGCTGTGTCCAGTTCTGGGTTCCTCAGCACAAGAGAGACATGGAGCTCTTGGAGCAGGTCCAGCAGAAGGCAATGAGGATGACTGGGGGACTGGAGCATCTCTCTTACAAGGAAAGGTTGAGGGAACTGTGATTGTTCAGCCTCAAGAAGACATAACTGAGAAGAGACCCCATTAATGTGTATAAATATCTAAAGAGAGGTTGCCAAGAAGATGGAGTCAGGTTCTTCTTGGTGGTGCCAACCACTAGGACAAGAGGCAATGGGCAGAAACTGGTGCACAGGAAGTTCCACCTGAACATGAGGAAGAACTCCTTTACTGTGCTGGTGACCACACAACTGGAATTGCTCAGGGAGACTGTGGAGTCTCCCTCACTGGAGATATTCAAGAACTGTCTGGACACAAGCCTGTGCCATGTGCTTTAGGATGACCCTGCTTGTTCAGGGGGGTTGGACCAGATGACCCACTGTGGTCCCTTCCAACCTTACTCATTCTGTGACTCTGTGATTCTGAGCTGGACGTTCACTGCTTAATCACTGTTACCAGGTCACTGCAGGAAGCCCTGTTTCACCCAGTAATGGTGACAGCACGTTTAGGAGGCTTTTATGCTTTTTGTGAGGTGCTGACCTGTTCTCAGTGATGCTCAGCAAAAGGCAAGTGGCAATAGTCACAAGCTGCAGCAAGGCACAAGGAGAAGGCTACTCAGAGAGGCTGTGGAAACTTCACCCTTGGACGTATCCAAAAGTCAACTTTACAGGGCCCTGAGGAACCTGGTCTAAGTTAGATCACTTACCTTGGGTTGAAGACCAGAAAGTACCATCAAAACTTTTTAGAAGATTGTACAGGAAAGTAAGACTGTTCATCACTGTATGTTCATCAGAAAAGAAATGCAAACATCAAGACTTCCTCTTAAGGCTCGGTTCATGCTGAACTAAATACTAAATTCAAATATTCTTGCAAACCAAAAGGAGAATGGCATGGGATAAATACATCAGCTCTAATCAGTGGTTATGTTAATAACAAGCCTGTGTCCCAAACAATTTCTTGGTATAGCAAGAAACCACATACCAAGGCTGGTAGTCTCACACCCAAACCCCAATGCTTTATTACTTTGATGTGAAATGAGCCTATCAAATCCTTCAATTGTATCTCAAGAGATCAATGATAATTTGTGCTGTAAAAGGAACATCAAAATTACACTAATAAAAATTTACAAATTATATGAAGACCAAAATTAATAAAAGCTCTGTTACAAGATACAAATCTATTATGCCACTAAGACTTGACAATTAGTAGTTGCTTCTGACCATGCAGTCTGGGAAATGACAGGATTAAAAGTCTTGAGTTGGTAGCTCTGCTGAATCCCTGGGAAATCTCAGCAGCCTCCGTGGAGCTAACACTAGGAGCAGAAGAGGCTGGGCTGGGCAAAGGGACACCTCCTAACTGTGAGTAAAGCTTCCCAACACCAGAAGACCCACCCTGATGGAGCACCCGTAAGGGTTGGACAGCACTGTGCACATCACCCTTAAGCAGAGATACCTGTAAGTGGAAACCCTCAGTGGAAACAGACCCTGCCATCCAGGTCTAGGGCTTTGCCACACAGTATTTCTTTCATCAACCCCTTCTCACCATTTGAGTCATTTTGAGAGCCCAGATGAGTTTCATTACTTCTACTACTTCTACATACTCTTCTACTACCAGTGTGTGGCATCAGGCTTAGATCTGCTGTTTCTGATGAAACTTGTGTACCTGGAAAACCCACACAAGGTTTGGACAGGCAGATACACCACTCTTGAGTGCTGAGAAGAGAGGAATGACTGTGCTGGTCAAGCAGAGGTTCCATGCATTTAATAGCAGTGTGAGTTGCTCTCCCTTCCTTACTAATAGAACACTGGAAAAATTAAATACTAAATAGACTGCTAATGATGCTCTAGCAGGTGACTTCTGTGATAAAGGTAGAAAATATTGTCACTAGGTGTAAAGTATTTAGTAGTACCTCATTTTTGTATGATTCTGGTTACCTGTGTTGAAGAAATATGCATGTGAACAGGTGTAGGGGTAGGTAAGGACTCCTAGGATAGTTAGGGAGACTGTTGTACAAGAAAAGAATTAAAGCACTTGTCCTGTTGAGCCTTGTAAAATCATGTCTATAGAGGCATATGATTGCAGTCTGTGGACACTTCAGGAAGGATAAATACCAGACAAGAAGAACTGTTGATGTCTAAGTGTAAACGGGTATAGTTCAAATGAATAGGACTGAATAATACAAAACTGTAAACCAGAAGATTTCTAGCTAGCAGTAGTGTCAAGGACCTGTGTTACCCACCAAGAAGTGAATCAGAGAAGCTAAAGTGTTATAAGATGGGGCTTTATGAGTTTATGGAGGTGAGTTTGTAGGCTCTGCACATCCCTCCATTTGCTTGCTTACTTTACAAGGTGCTGCAAGGAAGGTTGCTGGTGAGGGAAACTGATCTTTGTAATTTGTTCGGATTACATGGATTTAAGACACATATTTCAGTACTGATCCAGTCGCCTTCAAAGGCTGGGACACTACCACTCTTACTCTTCTTCATACATTTAACTTGGGAGAGAGAAAGGGCAGGGGGACTTTGCTTTTTTTCTTTCTGATAATGAAGTGGAGATTTGCGACAGATGGGGGCAGGACATCGGGCACTGAGAACTCCCCTTCAGACTTGTCCTGGAAAGATTTTAAGTGTCTGCTTGATGAGTTTTTCATGTGTGCGCAGGACTAGTCTGATCATAAGTTCAGTAATCTGAAAGGCAGCTTTTCCCTACATCACTGGCCAAACAACCTGTTGGTTTCTTCGGGTGTTTTGTTTTGTCTCTCTCTCTGTCAGGAGCCACTTCCAAGAATGGTCTGTGCTGACACCAGAGGAACCCTCTCATTCTGCAGAGGGACAGGTAAGATGCTCTGATACTCAGGATTATTTACAGATGTACTACACTTGCCCATTTGCCAATGGCAGTAGCTTCTATGATACACAACCATCTGTTGATTCCTGTACACCTGTGGTCTCTTGCTGCAAAACAAGGCCTCTTCTTAGCAGGTTATTTCAGTTAAATATTGTAATCAGACTAATGGTCCACTAATTACAGTCTTGTCCAGTCATGTCTCTTCCCATATTACATCATATGGTATTTGCAGACAAGAGGCAGAAGCTGATCTGGTGGAGAAACACAAAGTATTTCACTGTGGATTCAACCCATGTTTTCTATAAAGACACTAGCAACAGCAGTAAGACAAACTGAGTAAGTAAATATTTTGCTAAATCGGGATCCTGAGAGACAATAAGGAAGTCAATGAAATAAAATTTTAAAAATCAATCCAAATCCCAGCTGTATCCTCTACAAGAATTTTTGACAGGGAATTCATTGGTTGAGAAAGTGGTCTAAAGTAACTCCAGTTCCGCCTCTGTAAATCTGGAGGACAGAGCAACTGAGCACCAGGGGGTTACGTTTAGCAACAGGCTAAAAAGTGACACAGTGAGAAAAGTCTGCTGAGGCACTCCTGTTTCATCACAGACCTGAAGACCTAGAAGGACTGCAGGCAGTTTGAGATCTAGAGGCAGTAAACAGAACCAGACTTGCTGATGAAACTGTATCAGAGAAGTTTATTTGTGACAGCCCACTTAGCAGGTTTTAGAAGTTGGGCACTGAAACCAGAATTGCATGAGACAGATTTGTGGCTCCTGTTTGCTGTTCTCTTCCTGCTGTGCCAATGCAGTTCATAATACCTTTTCAGCTTACTTTTTATTGCTATTTTGAGGCATCATTGTTATAGTGAATATCAGTAGCAGAGGAAAAGCAGCCAGCTGGTAATTTTCCAAATGACTATGTATAATTCACAGAGCTTCAGCACATCCAAATGCCAGCTAACATCATTTCAGCTCTGAAATTCAAGGAATATTGTTGTTAGAGCTGTCCCAGTCTGCAGTCATGTTCTGATGTTAGTGGAAAAACTGTGAAATATTTCAGAACTGACAGAGCTGGAGATGCTGCAACGTACTCACAGAGAAAACCAAAAGCTACTGGATTTCTTTGTGCCAAAACTAGAAGGTTGCAGTGACTCATCGATTCTGCACACTTCAAAAAAGTACTCTCAGAGACTCTTGAGGAGGATCCAATGGCATAAGTCTGTACACCAGCCTGCTGCACTGCACTCCCCAACAAGAGAGCCTCTGCTGAAAGGCAGTGCACCCAGCTGATACATCCTGATAAAACTCACTGTTTCCTAGAAACACTTCCCCAGCAGCCCCTGATGGCTGGCTCAAATGAAGCTGTCCATATTGCAGGTAAGGAACTTGGACAGGCAAACCCCCAATTCCTTACACACTGGGATGTGCAGGGAGCTTCGGGCACAGTCCAGAGGTACCAGAGACTACATAGCTTTAAATTGAGTGTCTCAGTTTTCCTGTTCATTTGTTCATCCCTGAATAAATCCAAGCTAAGCTATACAGATGCTGAGTGCTTGGCTGAAAGTGTTAAAGTGGCACTGAAGCCATATATGAACTGTGTGAGTCCTCTGCACAATGACCAGACATCATTTATGGCTGGCTGGTGGGTCCACCAGAGGGACACCCACAAAAGTGGGTGACTCCAAGAAGCAGCTTACTGAAAACCACTGTGTGTCTCAGAGCACATTGATCAAGGGGGAATCTTGTAATATTTGTTTGTCTTTGTTTTAAAAAAATACACACTCCTATAATCCATCATTTATTTAAGAACTGCCTTTTGACCAATAATTTTGTAAACTCAACTGTTATAACACATGAAGTTAATTCACTGCCAAATTCAGAAGAGGATGTCAGATCCAAACAAATTTGTCTTTCGAAGCATTGTTCAGATTTGTCACTTAACTGGTGCCAATAATTGATAGTTCTCAGCCTGCCTCACTGACTGTTTGATTATCTAATCAGCTCTAGCTTATGCCACTGGCTATTGGATTTCCCCAGCTTTATCCCTGTTTGAGAAGTAGCCCATATCCTCCAGAAAATCATACTATCTTCAGTTAATAAATACACTCATAATGAAACAAATTTCACTGCTACTTTTTAAAAATAATTTAAAAAATTATATTTCAAATTTGCCTTCTGTGGTCTTCCAGCCACTGGAATGTTGTAAGATTTAATAAGGATATTTTAATGAATATTTAACTTGATGGATAGAGAACTCTCACTTTCAAGATTCAGTCAGTTTGCACATAAAGAGGTAATATAGCCTTCATACTCTTACAATATTCCTTTTTTTTAAACACAAAAACCAGTAAATTCTGGCCTTCTTATATATATATATATAAAGAGATAGAGAGAAAAAAAAAGGTACTGATCAGCTAGTTTTCCAAGAGAACTCTCCATCGGTGTCCAGAATTTCTCCTCCTTATCCTAAAATCATGAGCCACATTTTTGACTGTTAGATACAGTCTAGTATCTGCAAACAGGATAGTTTTGCAGTAAGCTGTAGTGAAATGACACTCGTAGCTTCTGGGCCTTCCCCTATGATATTCCACTTGCTCCTTGTCAGCGATCCTTCAGTTTTTCTGATCTCCTTCATGCCACTGCATGCACAGGAAGCAGCCTACGTTTTAGTTCTTGCTTATTGTCAAGAACAGTGCAGTATAAATAACCAATCTCTTTGGGGAGATAATTACATTACCTGATGGAAATTTGCCATTTACAGTCATATTCCATATGAGGGTTTTATCCATTTTGAAAATATTTTTCTTTTTTTATCTTGAAACTGTATTGTTGCAGTTCCTTAATAAAAATGCCATGTGCTGCAACATTAAACGCCTTACAGAAGCACATCTCTTTGCTTCATTTCCTCCAGCAAACACATTTTAAATTAATCAAAAAGGGATTAACTTGGAAAGATCTATTTTTCTTTAAAGCCATGCTAATTGACATTAATGAAATTACCCTCTAACTCTTCATTTATTGAGTGCCATATCAGCCTTTCCAATATTTTGTCAGGCTAAGGGCTGTAATTAGTCCAGTTGTTCCTTTAATCCCCTCTGAATATTGGCAGAACAACTCTCCTATTAAGCACTACTGCCTTCTCTGAATTGCTGTTGACAGTTCTGTAGCTGTTATTCATACCTGTGTTAGCTTTTGCCTTGATATGGCCCCACTGGAGTTTCTGTGTGTAAGAATTTCAGTCTCATCACCATTCTTTTTTCTTCCACTTTGTTGCTCTCTTCTGAAAAGCATTTTGAACTATTTCTAGGTGGACAGGCAGAGCCCCTTAGTGTATTACTGATGAAATTCCCTGTGGGGTGATGCAGATGGGATGTGAGAACAGTAGAGGAAATGGGGAAAGCCTTTTTAGCTAGGATTGAATGGGTAAGAAATGTATTTATTGCAAAGATGTGAAGTGCCATGGGCTGGATAGGAGGGGTAAGGACGAGAACCTAGTTGGCAGAGTGAAACTAGTCCCTGCCTGGATGTCCAGAGCATAATTTCAATCCAGTTTGAATGCTTTCATATCTTTTAGTTCTGGATCTTCCAACCGAGATCCCTTTAAGGAAGCAGTTCCCCCTGGTAAATGAATGTGCTGTGTGCTGTGGGGATTGGACTGAGGAGCATCAGGGAAATCCTTGACATCCGTAGCATCCCACGTCTGCCTTCCCTAGTATAATCTGTCTGCTAGTAGCAGACAAAAATACTTTCTACCAGGCTGCACTAGGGACTAGTACATGTTTCAACATTTTAATTCAGCCTCGTTAAACTCCTAACAGCAAAGTATACTTCTAAAAGTGTCTTTTTATCTTTAATTTATCTTTAATTTTTTAGGGGATGTCTTTTCTTGAGTTTTAGCAGCAGAACCTCCATGCAAAAAGGCCAGGTGCCCCAGAGCCAAGTCCACACAAAGCCGCCTAATCCAGCTAGCGCAGCTTGGGGAAATTGCAGAAGGGACTGAAACAAAAGGACACAGCTCAGCACGCAATGCACATAATCTCTCAGGCAGAGTGTAAGGCCACATAGAGACAGTTGCAAACTCAAATATGTCTCCACAGGCAACAACGACACATCATGTGAGGAGAAAAGATGCATTTGGTGGACAAAGACACCCCTGAGGTAAGAGCTCTAATGAAACCAGAGCGGTATTAAAGATGTGCCTCGTTGGGGTGCTGTAGCATTGTTATTCATTTTGGCAGTGAGGAGCGGCAGCTGAATGCATTAGTCCTGAAGCAGTGTATTTCACTCAGGCACATTGTTTGCTGTAGCCATTCAGGTTTCTGCCCAGTGCAGGCTTGGCCTATTTCCCTTTCCTTTCATGCAGTGCACAATCCATTTAGGGATTTATAGCGGCTTAGAGGCCCATGTACACTGCCTTGCCTCTATCTGATTTTTATTCTGTGATAAGAAGGCTTGAGGTCATGGGTTCACTGGCACTTGTCTCCTCCCTGTCATTCAAATTGCATGGAAATCTAATTATTCATTAATTGTTATGATTTCTTGAGGCCCACCAACGTCCTCATCACCACTTGGAGAAGTTCCAGGGTTTGCCACAAGAAGCATGTGAATCTGCTCTGATGTGATATTATAAGCAAGGGGTGCAACAGAGACTAGAAGGGTGCAAGGGCATAAAAACAAATGTGATAACAAAGTTCAAAAGTTATTTGTGGCATAAACCTTGGCCAGTACAAAGTGACATGATTTCCATCTTGGTACACCCTTAGGCCAGATCATACACTGATCTTTAACACTGAAAACTAAAATTTTAGTTACAGTTACAGTAAGTTACAGACTGGGAAAGAGTGTATTTGCCTCTTGTGCCTGCAAAGGAAGTAACTTTCTGTTATTACAGCTGTTATTACAGTCCCTTTCTGTGCGGGCTTCCTTAGTTTTAATCATTTCAGTGTAAATCTGGATATTCATACTTCTCTCATCCTGTCAGCTTCCCAGAGAGTTTGATTGGGAGTAATAAAAGAACAGAGCTATGAGTGCTATGAATAGCCACCAGCTTTGGTGACACCACCACAATGACACTCAGTGTTTTCCTGCTTATTCCCTGAATCCAGCTGAAAAATTTCACCTTCCACAGAGCAAGCATGGATCTTCCGTGAACATTCCAAACAATGGAAGTATACTTCTTAAAAAGGGACACAAGTAATGGAACCCTCACTAACTTCATATTGAGCCTGACTTTTAAAGTCTCTGATAACAGCCATGATTGAAGGAAGACACTAAAGAAGTAAAACACTATGTTCTGACCACTGTGCCCTGGAGACAGCAGTGTCCTATCTGTTAGCACCCTTGTGCTCCTCCAGCTCCTGAAAACATAAATCACAACAGAGATACACGAGCCCATGATTGCATTAAAAGCCTTTAGACAAAGGCAAGATACCTGCTAGGAACAGGCTAGAAAATGTAAACACTATGGGCTTTTTTATGTATTCATGCTGTAACTCCAGAGGTATTTATGTGATACATGCTGTGTATTTCTGCCCTATTTGACGCTTTGAGTGGTTAGTTAAACAAGAGAAGGCCTGGTTCATGGTTTGACTGGAGTTATGGTTGTGGCAGACAATTACAATACATTGTGCCTTGCCCTCTTGGGCACTGAAAGTACAGGTATCTGGTTTCAAGCACAAAAGCCCTCCAGGAAAGATGGCTTCAGCTGTGAAATGGAAATAGCTGTCCTTTCCTACTGCAAAACTCAAGATTGCTCCATTGACTTCGTGTCTATGGTCCGTCCCCATTTCTTGATCTCTTCCTGGATCAGCACTGTCTGTCTGTGAGGGATTTGGTGAAATCATTTTGCAATTGGATGGCTGCCTCTTATCCATAGAACTGGTGTTAAAATTAGGGAAGTAAGGGGTAAGCTAGGAAAGTGAAAGTTATTGCAGCTTTTCAATTTTAAAATTTGCTCTGAATTCTGGTGAATGTCAGATGTGGGTGAAAAATTAGTACTTACATTATTACTAGCTGGGTATCTGGAAAGTGGAGTGTATGTTAAATTTTATCTTCGTGAACACTCATTTGATGGGTGAACAGGAAAAAATGCCAAGGGATTCCCAAAACAAATAAAACAAATAATAACTCAAAATGAAAAGATTTTGACACAAATCTCTAGGATCTTTCCCCCAAAATATATCAGCTGATAAGACAAATAATAAAGTCTTTTGAGGAGACTTCAGCCAGCTCACAGCTGGCCCACAAACCATAAAAGCAGATCAACTTGTTGAAAATACAGTTCACTGAAAATTACTAATTCTTTTCATATTTGATACCTAGAGGGTTTCTATCTACCGAACTGAAATAGTGCTGTATCTTTACTCTCTAGTTGTTCTCATGGAGGAAGCAGACAAAATTAACTGTCCATCTACTCAAGCTCAAGATTAGCCAAAATTTGAGGGCAAACTTAAAAAAGATGGTTTTTTCAATTTTTCTGTTTTATTTGTCATATCTAAGGCACATAGCCCTCTTTTTTTTCTTGTTCCTGGATATTTGAATTGACACTTTTTTCTAATTTTGATATGTGAACTTTCCATAATTTTTTCTCTGGGAATCCAGAAAGAAATAGTGCTGAAAGTGACCTTGAAAAGTAATCTAGTCTAACCTTTGGTCCTAAGACAAGATCTGCTATTACTGCCTTAATTATTTCTAATGACACCAATTGCAAACCCTTTCCATGTAATCTACTGCAATGCTTCCCTGTCCTTATTGTTAGAAAATATTCCTAGTATCTAATCGAGTGTTTAACCTCGTTTTTCCCTTACTAATCTATCAGTTACTTATTGTTCTCTATACCATGGCCATTTGGAGCAGAGTATTTTTCTCTTTGAAGTGACTTTTACCCTCCTGAAGAGGTGTACTGTGCCATTTTCACCCTTTCAAGCCTTCACTTTGGGTTATGAACCCAGCTGGCTCACAGCCCCCTTGCAGATCATTTGCTACACGTGTTACCTTCTCGCACATCCGTAGTGAGTCACAGGTAAGTGCTCTTGAGGTACAGCAAGATAAACTGAACGAGCAATGTTTTGCATCAGTCCTATAAATACTTCACCAGGACCATGCTTCCCCATCTTGCTTGTAAGAATATTGCGTGAGATGGTGTTGAAAGCTTACCTAAACCTGCTGCTTCTTCTCAAGCTCTGAAACCTGTCGGCCTGTCAGAGAAACAAGTTTGATCAAGATGTTTATTCTTCATAAGCCCATCTTCATCTAGTCATTTTCTTTCAGGAGTTTAGAAGTTGTCTGATGATTTGTTCCAGGATTTTTCTATGAATTGCCCATATTTGGACTTTTCTATGAGCAACTATTCAAAAAAAGGGAAATAGAATGCATTTTTTGCTTTTTTGATATATTCCTTTAGCAAATTCCCTCTGTCACTGAGAGGACAAATATTTCCCCCCTCTCATGTGTGCTAAGGGACCTCCAGCTGTTCTAGGGCGGCTCAGTGAATTCATAGTTATCCGTTGCTTGTCAATCCCCGTTGCTCCCCTGTTGCGTAAGAAAGGGGTTTTTTTAATTATTGCATTTTTTAATTATGTATATGAAACAACAAAAATGTATTTCAGAGAATTTGATGAAAGACATCATAAAACTTTATATAGACTGTTGCAAAGACTAAGAAGACTATATCTAATACCACCACAGGTGAAAAGAACAATTATTAAGGTACCTTTTATTCTCTTTGGGAAGGTTACCAGGAATCAGTGGAAACGGAATGCACAAAACTTTCAAATATAAGATGGGTGCAACTTCTTTGAACAGCAGCATCAATTAATCCTTGCAACAAACTAGTGGTGACCGATTGCCCATCTCTTGAGGCCTGCATGACTTTGTATACCCCAGCAAATCACAAAATTGAATCTTGTTTGATTGAATGCAATTTTATTGATTTTCAGCGTGTTGTTTCTGTGGATCCCAAGGCAGTGTAAATGCTCACTGAAGTCAATAAAGCCACAGTAGCTTAGACCAGGTAGAGATTTGCTTTCTAGGGTATTTAGAAAGAGGTGGGTGACCTGACAAACTGCTCTGAAATAGAAATCCATGGGTAACAGGTAGAGGAAGAAGAGCCTTTGCAGCAAAGGGGTGGAACAAGGCTGGTGGTGTCAGCAGGGCATGGGGGCAAGGTCTCCATGATAAGGCACAAGTAGGACCAGAGCTGCAAGGCCTTGAGAGAAGGTGCAGAGGAGAAGGAGGGTAAACACAGAGCTGTGGGTTATGCAGGGAGGCGTTGAGTTCCAAACTGATAGGTGAAGTGGCTGGCTTGACCACATATTTCTGCCCGTGCTCTTTTACTGTCTTTACCACCAATGAGGATCTTGTCTGGCACAGCAGGCCCCTGAGCTCTCCTGCAGCTCTGGTGGGTGTTTGCTGCTCTGTTTTGGCAGGATCCCTCCAAACAGCCCTGTGTTATCTCCCCCATGCCGTCCTCTCCTACTCCTCTGCACACTGGGATACTTTCCAGACACAGTGCTCAGCAGAGCACAAGTCCTGCAAGCACCAACTCCTCTGGCCACAACACCACTGTATATTAAAGTAACGTAGAAGAACACAAAGGAAAATTCAGTTTGTAGAGCTAAATAAAAATTAATATTTGCTGGAAACTGATACATGTTTATTAACACTTTTCAATTTATTGCAATGCTTGTAAAAATTATTACTGCTACACAGGTAAGTCTGGTTATTAAAGAATGACTTTTGACACTTGACTGACCAACTACACTACTTTGCTTAAAAAGGCAGAAAGATATATACATATCACAGGTATTTGAATAGGGATCAATTTAAACCAATTAATAAAATAGCCTGTTTGGACAAAAAATAATTGTTCTCTGAGAATACGTGAATTCAACACTGCTAGAAAATCCCTGCCATCTGACGTAGAGGGATTTATAGGTTTAGTGGAAATTGCTTTCCCCACTGTCCAGATTAAATACTGCAGGATGATTTTTTGTATGAGTAAACATCCTTCCAATAACGATCAGACCGATAATGTCTTAAAAAGAGGAAAAGGATCTACATTTAGGTTTTCTTCTTCTTGTATGGACTATTTCTGGATACAGGACCTTAAGGTAACATGTTGACTGTCCATAAAATGCATTTTAGCATCTTCCTGCTGTTGTGGGGATGGATTTTATCCACTGAATGCAGAACCCACCGACAAGGAAAAGAAATACATGAGGTATACAAAAAAGGCAGGTGAGTCTCATTTTTTTACATTCAAATGGCTACAGTTTGGACAAGTGCAATGTTTTGGGTGATGATAAAATGACTAATAGATAATTAGAGCTTGCATTTGCAGATTGTGATCTCTCAGGCAAAAATATTTTCTGTTGTTGCTTTTGCCAATGACTAAGTTTTAATGCATTTTCTACAGTGAAAATCACTGCTTCTCTCAAAAAAAGGGTTTTGTGAGATATCTCAAACTTTTAAGGGTGCAAAAAAATAAACATTTATATTTCTGGTGGTTAAAATGTGGTAGAGTATTTACATGACAGTGAAGATGAAATTTAGGTCCATGAGAATTGTTGCATTCACTGAAGATAAGACTGACTTGAGATCTCAGATGAAAACATTCAGAATTTATTTTATTGCTTCCATGTCATTTGTTTTATAGAGCTTTTCAGAGGAAAAAAATTAAAGTCTCTCAGCGAGCTTCAAGGCTATGCTCAGTTATCAGAGGAAACAGAAAGAGCATTCAGTTACTGAATTAAAATATTAAAATTATTTAAAATAATTTTATTTTCTATTCTTCTCTCTCTCTCTTTCTTACAAAAAGACTATGTGATATTTTGCTCCCACTATCTTGTAGACAGCCATGTTATGAGGTTTTGAGTTAAGGAAGGTTTTTTGCTGCAGCTGAGTTCTGATTACTTATATTCTACTTTGGGGAATATTTGGAACTTTGTATGAGGATTTTTATACTCAGGTACACAGCAAGGTACAACTGGAGTAAAAATACTTTTTATTTTTTGGTAAAAGTATAGCTGACATGTTTATCATGTTTCACACATGAATCTTTCTGTTCAAAGGCTGCATACTTCTGGTGACAGACTGAACCTATGTAGTTTTGGCTTTGCTATAATGTATGTTCTGTAATGACTATCACCATCAATACCGTAAAACGTATGAGGTTGGAAATGCAGGAATGTCACAGTCCTGAGGAATTAAAACCACCCCAATTAGCCTTCAGAAAAATGACTGAAAGGTGGAAGGGATGGAAAGTACCTTTTTATTTTCTTGCAGCCCCTTGTAGCAAGTGAGGGCTACATTGCAGAGTGACTGCAGCGTCCTGGTTGGCACTTGGGGGTACATGAACCATTTTGTACATAGGAAGTGGCTTTAGCAGTGACATCACCTTCATGGAATTATAACTGGCAAAATTAATGCAGTGGCTCTGTTCATAAGCAGCACCCAGGGGACGCATTACCAGAGACAGTATGGATATAAGACAGCCACAAAGCCCTGTTTTCATTGAGGTTTCATGGCAGTGGCAGCAGAGGTCAGATGTTGGCTGTAGCAAAAGAAAGGGGTGAGAAGCAAGGTACCAACATTTGAGCTGTAAAGCATCCAGCTGACAGAAATGCATCTTTAACAAAAACTCCCACTGCACTAAACGCTTAACAGTATCAGTGCAATGAAGTGACAACATAACAAATCACAGCGGCAAAGTGTTAAAAATGTGTGAAAATCGAAAAGAAATACCTATTTGGTTAATGCAGGAACTGCCTCTTCACTCATACTTTGCATATAAGGTGTAATTGTGCCAGGATAAGCCCATCAGAAAGCCCTGAGGTGTTGTGGCTCTGGGAAGCTGGCTCCACTGCCCTCCCAGCATGCCCACGCTGGCCTGGGAGATGATTTCTGGCCTATTTCTCCCTCAATAAAGCACTAGCCACGTTGAGGAGGGCTGACAGGGAGAGAGAAACAAAGCTGGCCTGTGGCTGTAGCTGTCCATCAGTGGTGTGGTGCCCAGTGCTCACTTCGCCCTGTGATGGGATAGGCTGCAAGAGACCCATGTTTTCAACAGTCTTATAATTTGTAAGGCAAAAAAAGGATGATTATGGTCATCCATCTAATTTCCTGCTAAGCACAAACAACAAAACCTGTGTGAATTACAGACAAAGCCCCTAATTTATAGAGTTAGATCCTGGTTTCAAAACACATAAGGAGAGATGCTATATAACACCAGAAAAAGCTTGCAGAGAACATTGCTCCTGAACATTTTGGGTTTGACTCTCTTTCCCCTCCCTTCAACGCTCAGCCCTGAATAGCTATTATGCAGAAGGAGAAGTGTGAATAATTGACCTTGTTACTCCTCTCTGAACACTGTTACCTCTTGCTTCATAAGGCTTGTGGTAAGGACCAGTAATTCCATTCCTTCACTGCAGCCTTTACCTTCTGAGAGAGCCACAGACCTCAGTGGAGACTGATGGGGAAGTGTACCTGAAGTGGAAAAGGCTGGCTCCACACTGCCACAGGATGCTCAGGATGGCTTGATTTGCACCCATGTTCTCCCAGAAGGGCCTTCAGAAGGGCCATGAGAACATCCATATATGCCCCACTGCCAGGGCCCGGCATCAGCCACCAGTGTTGGCAGGTGGCAAAGGCACCTGTTGTAGAGACCTGCCACACCAGGTGTGCTGCCAGCATCCTGCTGTCCCTGAAAGACATGTCCAGCTTTATTCCTGATTCTCATGGTGCAACTTCTCGAGGACTTACATAGGTTTTCAGCTTGTTTCTTTGGATTCTGTATTAGTCTCTTCCAAGGAGACTCACTTGCTTTGAACTCTGCTTTCTAATTAAAACTCACTATTGGATGTGCAGTTTTCAGCCCCAGGGCTTGTCTTTTACCTGCTCATATCCAGCTGAGCCCACGCTCACTTTGTCTTTGCATCCTTGCTGATATGGTGGATGGAGCGAATGAGGCCCCACAGGGTCAGACATCTCTGTCACAGTTTCTGGCAGGTACCCCAAGGCAGCCTTTCTATCATGAGATACAAGAGCCCTAAAGAAGTGTGAGCAGACAGGCACGGTTTTCCCCATGAGAGTTCATGCATGCACCACAGTCTTATGGGGACTGGGTTTGCATGACAGGAATATGACAGGAATATTGAAAAAGGTCACAAATAATTCCTTAAATAAAGCTGCTGAGGCTTTGGGACATAGTGCAGAGTGTGAAGAGAAAATGGCAAACCAGTCTTATTCAAAGTCAGTGAAAGCAGCATAGTAGATAGCTTTATTGTATAGGACTTACTGCAGAGCCCTCCAATATTGTAATTCACTATAAAAATGTCTGTGTGCCAGTCAAGTACTCAACTACTTATTTTTGCTAATCTCCAGGACAAATCACTTCAAAGGAATTTCACTTCAAAGAGAAGCAATATAAAAATAAAAGCTTTCTCACCTTGCAGACCTGTTCGCAGTTTGCAGTCAGCCATGTGCAAATCCTGCAGTGTTTGCAAGGCTGTTTACTCCTGTTAAATCCAAAGTGCCAAAACTCCTACAGGAAGGAGCTGAGATCCGGAGCACTGGCAAAAGGGCTGTCTGCTGTTTTCCCAACTGCTCAGGCTCTTGTAAAGCCACCAGGCTGCAGGGGGGTCACTAGAATGATGCAAAGGCTCACTAAAAGTCACAACATCATTGTGCCAACAAAAGGGCCAAAGCCTGTGTTGCTAATTAGACTTGCAGAATCTGCTAGAGAGGATGAGCGATAGGAAAAGAACTGACCTGGAGCTGAGCCACATTGTTCTGCCAGAAACTAACTCCTGGGGGGAAAAAAAATCTCTTTTAACACTAAAATCTCCCTGGACAGCATTAAAACCACCTTTCAGACAAACAGCTCTCAGCAGAAGAAATTTCACTGTAAAAGATCTAAGGAACATGTTTGTTTAATCTTAGCTAAGAGACTGACTTCATGTTTTTAGTCATATTCCTACCACTCCTTAGTTGTGTTATAACAATTTTACCTCACTTTAATCTCCAAACAGTAACTCTTTTTCTGCTCCTTTAGAGTGCCCTGACTATATCTCTGTCAGTAAGAGCCATCTTTTACTGGAGTTGAATGGCAACTGCTACAATAAGCCTTGGGCTTGTTATCACAGTGTCTTTCTCATGACTAAAGATCTTTCTCTTTATGACATTTTCAGATGTTATTACAATTAGTGACTCTCTTCTTAAGTGATAGGAGCTACCCTGCATCATAATAAACACTTGTCACATTAAAGTTACCTTCTCTTGCTTTTTTCGAATTTGGATAGGACTTCCCTGTTGCCAGCTCCTCTGTACCCTGGCCACACTGGGTGCGAGCTGTCTGTGGTCTGTAAATCACATGTGGCTATCCTGGTACCTTCCCTGAGGGTGCCCCTTATATGGAGGGCAGCTCCTACCTTCTTGCCCTCCTAATGCTTTCTCTGGCCTTATAAACTCATTCCTAACAGGATTTCTTCCTTTACCTCCCAGCAATCCTTATGCTACTCTCTTGTCTTAGACTTTCTTTTTGTACGTTCAGGATTGATCCTGATACCATTCATTTGCACGAATAAATTTTACTAATGCAAGATCAGATCTTGGGAGAGCACAGTAAGCCTGTAAAAATGCCCGATGAAAGCATTGCCTGTGGAGGCACCTTGTCATTATTGAACCAGATCCAGTGAGCACCGACCACCTGCTGGCTAAGATCAGCAGCTGGCACTGTGGCTGGACAACGTTTGCTCCAGCAGTGCTGGGTCTCAGGAGAGCAACAAGAGGCCCATTGTGGGCTTCAGGCCAGTGCAACTGGTATCTCCATCTTTCCCACTGGTAACTTGCCTTTCCTCCTTTTACCTTCATGTCCTTCACTCCTTTTCTTTTCCTCATTCAAGGTTTCTCCTCTTCTCCAATTAGCTGTTTCTTTTTTTTTTTTCATCCCAGTGCTTCATCTGCCTCATTTATCTGCCCCTAGCCACATCTCTTGCCCTTGTCACACATCTCTGCCAAGGTTAGTCCTGTTGCTTTTAACTTCACATTACGCTGTGGCTTCCTTCAAAACCTTTTTTTCTATCCAACAGTGCTCCTCTTCTTTATCCTGTTATACATTATTTTTTTTTTTACTGTGTTGATATTTCTCTCATTTGCTTTTCCACCTCTGTTGTTCTTTCAAGTAAATTCATGCCTGCATGACAACTTTTCTTGGCCCAACCGAAACTGTCCTCTCTCTGCTTATCACTGGAAATGATGATGCCTTGAAAATTACGTTTTCTACTTTCATCATTATCAGCAGGTTCCTTTTATCCCTTCTAGAACTTACTTTGGGTCTATGCTTCACGTAGCTTCCTACTTTTCTTCAAGGGATTCATGGCAGAACATAGTCTCTACTGCTACTTCTGAAGCTGTGTTCATAAACCCATGTGCTGTGCAACTTTACTGGGACAACAGTGATAAAATCTGCAGTCAACATTGCCACCACGTAACTTGCTAAGAATCAGCAGCTCCACATTGTCTTCTGGCCCACCATTATTGCAATGTGTTTTATGACCTGGTGTGAGAAGACATAACAGGCTTTAAAATCCTGTGTGCAGCACAGTTCATATCTGAAATGGTGATGGTCTTTCACTTAGTTTTTAGCACTTAAAGCTTTTGGTGAGAGTGAGTGAAAACATACTGCACTTTGTTTCAAATTTCTTCTCCTTGGTGTGTGTTGTGGAATGTCTTGAGGAACAGATTCCTGTTCACCTTCTCCTGATTATATAAAATCGGGATATAATCCTTGCACTGTATCACTTGGCCATCGTTTCCTTTCCCACTTAAGAAAGCCCTGCTCAGGCTGCCTGGAAGATCTCCCCACCTCCAAGCTCTCTTCTCTCGCTCTGCGGTTTTTTCCAGCCTTGGACATTGGATATGTGAGATGTAGACGTGCCCTGATGTTACCAACATCATTGAAATGCTTTCTATTTTGCTTCTCCATTCCCAATAATGCCTGAGCTCCTGTTTCTCTTGTTGAGCACTGTGCAGCATTAGGCTGATGTCTACTGAGAAATACCACAATGATGCTGAGACCTCCTTCCTCAGCAGTAACAGTTGATTTGGAGGCCATCAGCATCTTAACATTGTTTCTGAAAGCACAGTGGAAAACAATGTACACTTTTCTGAATCTGATAACACTGAATTCTTGTAAAGTCCCTTGGCACTGTGAGATTCTGCTGCATTTCCCGATCCAGAGTACTGATTTTAACTACCTTGAACAGTTACATATCCTCAGTAAATACTGGTTACAGTAATTATTCTTTCATCCAAAATAATTTATAAAGCTACTGAACAATAGTGATCCTTTCATAGGTTTCATGGGACTATACCGAAGAACTTTATTCACGGTGAAACCTCTCAATTATTCCTCCGTTTCTTGTTTTGCAACCATTCACATCTGGGGAGCTTTACAAGAAGGACCTGTCAACACACTTTTGGAATTTGAGGTGCAGTGTATCATCTTGCTCACCCTTGTCTACATGGTCATTAGCTTTTCAGAGAAGGCTATTGTATTTACTACAACTACCTGAGGGAAGCTTGTAGTGGTGGTGTCAATCTCTTCTCTCAGGTAACAAGTGACAGGACGAGGGGAAATGGCCTCAAATTGTGCCAGGAGAGGCTTAGATTAGATACTAGGGGGAAAAAATCCCACAGAAAGGGTTATAAAGCACTGGAACAGTCTGCCAAGGGAAGTGGTGTAGTCAGCATCCCTGGAAGTACTCAAAAACATGTGGATATGGCACTTGAGGACATAGTTTATTGGTGAACGTGTTGGTGGTGCTAGGTTGACAGTCAGACTTGATTTTAAAGGTCTTTTCCAGTCTTAACTATTCTCTGATTCTGTAGTGCATAACATCCTTCAAAGAAAAGTCAAACTGCCTCTTGCTCCTATTCAATATAAACTGTGTTCAAAGTCACAGTTTCACCTCAACCGTATTTCCCCTGTTTAGTAATGAAATATTAAAAGCCTCACTCAAATCTACTTTTCGTCTTGCTTACACTAAGGCAGCCAGTTACACCGTCAGACAGGACGTTAGACCGGACTGACGTCAATTATTGCAAAGATTCACATTGAGTGATCTTTATAATCTCATTATTCCCCAGGGGAGGGGCAGACAAATGGATCATTGGAGTCTGTCACAATTTATTTCCAAATGTCAAAACTCCAGCTTCCTTCCCTTATCTGCACTGTGCTGATATCTGTTTACAAGTCAACTTTTCTTCAAAGACTGGGTAGACATGAAACCTTTCAGCATGTTCTGCATCACCCCATCTGTTCTCCCCTTCCCTTCATCCATTTCCCTTTCTCACTTGACTGAGCCCTGGCACCACACCTGCCTCCTCCTTGGCTGGCAGGATTGACCTCAGTCATTCTCCCTCTGCTTCCTCCAACCCTTCCTTTCAACATATATAACACAAAACCCCCAGAAACACCCACCCATGGGATGCAATTCCTTCCACAGAAGGGCACTTCCATTTTTGCAACATCAGGTCCTGTGCCAAAACACCCCAGGTGGCATGACATTTCTGTGAATAATCAATATCTGTAGGTTTGTTCCATTTTTTTTCTTTTTCCAGTGTTTATGTCCAGACAAACAAAAGAAGTCCAAAATGTAAAGGGTGTATATATGTCTCCTGCCTCTGCATATTTTGCATTCTAGGACTGACCTATATTCAAGTAATAATGGATTAAAAAGGAGTTCTCGCTGAATTTTCTATATCACTCAAAAAGATAGTAAAAGAGCTCCAAATCCCATTGCTTTTCAGACTTTGTGATGTAAACATCAAAAATAGTGTTATTTTCTAATTAATTTTCATAATTTTAACAACCTGTAATAGCAATAGGTCATCTTTCTTCACCATCTTTAAACCTACTAATCATAAGGACATATGACCCAACATAGTTACAAACAAACAAGGGCTTGACAAATGCCAAAATAGAATACATTTTGTGACACAGCTCACAACTTTGTAAGTCTCTCAATTTGAGTACAAATAAGTGGGTTTCTATCTTACATCATCCCAGGGAATTAATGTGTAACACACTGGATCGTGTCCCATGCAGTGCATGTCACTGGGTAAAAGCAGCTTCCTCCCATGGCAAGTTTGCTCTAAGTGCTGGGTGGTTTTTCTTTCCATTTAGCTACCTCACTTTTCCTCCTCCTTCTCTGGGCTCTAGACTGCTTCTCAGTCTTCACCTGGACCTGCTGCACCACCTGTCCGTCAGCATCTCCTGCTTGCAGAGAAGGTCTTGCCAATTAATTTGTGACATCAAGGCATCCCCCACCTGGTTTCTGCCTTTAACATGATGCTGATGTGGTATGAACCCAAGCCACTAACTGCTCATGAAACAGAGGGAGAAACAAAACCTAGTCAAATATGTAGGTATAGGTATTTAATAATAATAAGACATTTAAACTTATCATAGCTCTTTATTACACCTTCACCAATCCCAGGTCCTCCCCACAAAGACTTTGTCCTCTGCAGGGACCCGTGCTGCCTTCACTGCTCTCTCCTGTCTTGCCCAGATATAATGTGATGGAAAAACCAAGGAGAACATGGCCCCTGCCATTCCCCTACTCAGCAAGGCACGGGGGCTGTGAAACACAGCAAGTGTAGGACAGGGAGCACCACACAAGCTGTTCACCCCATTCCCCCTGCAGATCACTTTAATTCTTTCCAATTAGAAGTCCCGCTGAAAATTAGCTCAGCAAGCTCCACCCACCCTGTTGCTTTGTGTCAGTGGTAGGAGAGGCCGTGGGTCAGCTGCGCTGCAGCACAGAGTGATCTCATACCTCACAAAATTAAGCATGTGGTTGTCTCAAAGGGTGATGATGGGGATTCCACAGTCTCTGCACCAGAGAAGGGGTGGTGGCATCTCCCAAGCTTGAGATAAGCAGATAGGAAATGGGCTCCCTGGGAGTTTCAGCCCCAGCTGCTGGCTGCCAGGCTTTCTGGGGCAGTAGGCACCTCGCTCAGGGTAGGAGTGAGTTGCAGCTACACCCCCTGCCAAAATATTGCTAATGACACAAGTAAATGAAGGGACAGAGGTTATGCAATAGCCGCATCTCAACAATATTTCCTGAGACAGAATCTGATCTGCTATCCTTTGTGCAGACCTAAGAACACCAAAAGGGAAGGAGAGAGCAGAATGTCCCAGATTTTAATGAAATCTGATAATAATAACAACATTAGTGTTAGCCCAGTCTGCCAAACCCACCAGCATTGTTCCTCGAGTATGTCAGCCCGTGGACCCAGGAAAGACTGAGTGAACCTGGCTGCATTACTTCAGCAACTTTCACCTTACTCTCAAGGAAAATACACTGGTCTTGCTTTTTTTCTGAACTAAACTGTATCTTGATTTAACTCCTCAAAGAAGAAGTGTACTAAAATCCTAATCAGATTATCCTACTAAGAGTGTAAAATAGGTCACTGTCTTCTACAGGTATATTACCTCCCACAGAGAAAAGAGAGTACGATTTATAGGTGGGAAATGTGTGCTGCATAAGTAATTACAAATTAAAATGCTACAATGGGTGATGACTTGTCTCACATTTGTTTTTGTTGCTTCCAAAAGCTCTTATTTCAAAGTTGAAGGATACTGTGGGGTTTCTGGCACACACTGCAAGTGTGGATGTGATGCTCCTCTGGCACAAATCCTGTGAAGCTGGGCATTAGGAAATGCCTGCTGGGACCTTCAGATGTCATGGTTGGACTGTTTCTTCTGAAAATCAGACATTGTTATCCCTAGCCTTGCAACCCTTTTTGCTGTGTTGGAGTCACTACAAGAGCCATAGGAAATCTCATGCTTTAAAATGCAAATAAGAATAACTGCTTTTTGCCTTGTGTCTGTAGCAATAGTGATCAAAAGCTGGGTTTGCTGATTTTTTTCCCTAGCTATCCTAAACTTCAGTTGCCTTGTTGCTTCCCAGCTACAGCAAGACTCAGCCTTTGAGGCAGAGGCATCTCAAGATCCCTTGAAGCAGTGGGTAGATCTGGGGGAGAACAATGACTTTGAAGAGCTTGTATCACCCCAGCAGCCAACAGCAGCCTGAGAGCTACTCGAGCAATGCTCAAGGAGCACTGTGAAAAAATGCCACCCTGCTCCAGTTGCTGCTTTTTCACAAAGCGTCTCTGTGATCTTCATGAGACATGAAACGCCTTTTGGCACTGTAACAGTTCAGAGATAAATATTGACATTCGGGAAAAAAAAAAAAAAAAGTTGTTCATTATTCAGTATATTTTACCTCAGGAGTTATTGTTTAGTTTTAAAGACAGCCTGCCACCCCAGTGAAGGCAGGAGTAACATTGTCACAGTGCGTGGCCACAGTGGCAAAGGGTTGTGCTGAGCAATCTGTGAGCAATGTCTGGGTTGAATCTCCCAAGTGCCAATGTCTACCACAAACACCCAGGGACAGTAGACATGTGAGGGAAGCCATGGCAGCTTTCCATTGATTCACCCTTCAAATGGGCAGGGTAATGGGGGCCCATGATGGAGCTGTCATCAATCAATTAGCCAGCAGAGCACTCCCTAGGAATCAGACTAGAAAAGCTATTTATTGAGTAGAAAGAAATGGGGTTTCATATTGCAGTAACTGGGTAAAAGGTAAAAATGTTTTGCTGCCATAGGAAGAGGCAGGAAAGTGGGAGAGACTTGTGACCCCAGAGCTGTGACAAGGGGAATGGGACTGGTAAAGAGAAGTGAAGTACCTGAACCAAAGCTCAAATGAACACAGTACTTCACAGTGGCTGGAGTACAGTGGACATCTCATGCCTGCTTTTGACAAGGAAATAAAGTTCGGTTTAGAGGTGGTGAGAAACACCTGAAGGAAATAAAAGGAACCACCCAGGGTTGCTGAGTGCTCAGGATGGGGAGGATTTGGCCATGAATCTTTGATGGCCATGGCTTGAAGTCTCCCTTGACAGGCAGGATAGGGCCAGGGCCTTTCATGAAGCATTAGATAAGCTCTACAAAGGAAATGAAAATTAGAAATTGCAAGAACATGGCCTGCTTCATCCCTGTTTGAATACCAGAATTACTCCTGAACAGCCAAGAGTTTACTAGGGCACTTTAAAGTCTTGTAAATCGGTCAGCTTGTTACCAGAATCTGCTTATGCCCAAAACATGAGAAATTACTTCCTGATAGCCAGCAGATGAGACACAGGCAGTAGTGAGACATAGCAGCAGCAGCCCAAGGCAGAAGACTCCAGAAAGTGCATTTTGCATTTGCAAGTGTTTTTCTGTGTGTTGCCCAGGTCCAAGCAGTGCCAAAGAAGCTACTCTTTGTAGTGGAAATGGTGCTGCACGGTCCAAGGCTCTCCCACAGACAGTGGTCTGCCTGTGGGCTTATTCCCAGCCTTCCTCTGGGAATCACAGAGCAGATTCTGGAAAAAACAATCCCACTCAGCCAATGCTTTACTTCAGGGTGAGTCAGTGATACAGCCCTGCATGCCCACCTCTAGCCTGGCTGTCTGCTTGTCTGGGGCAGCAGAAGGATGAATCTTCCTCTTATACTCTTGGCTTTCAGAATATTTCCAGCCCAGGGAGGAACTGTCCCGCAAGGCCTGAGGTTCCTACACCGCTAACCAAAGGGATTATGGTTCTCAGGTGGTGACACCCATTACTGCAAAAGGAGTCTTGCTGCTGTAAATCTCTACAAAGGGATTTGAAATATATGCTAATGGGCAAAAAGCCTCATTAGTAGAGTTGATTAGAGTTAGTGTTTATTACAGAGAGGAGCTAATTCTTTCATTTTTAATTAAAGATGAGTTAGAAGTGTTAAATGTTTGAAATGTTACTTTTGTTCGAGCGAGCCAAAACCACTTACATTGCCAAAAGCAATATTCTTACCTTTGATGATTAAATAAAATATTGGCCAAAGACCTGCGAGAACCTTTCTTGACAGCCAGCTGGAAGGCAGTACGAAATCAGATACAAATATTTTCACAGTTTTTTACTGTCCGTGTCCACCTGTCTCAGCTTTCCCTTTTCCTGTCGTTTGTGTGCAGCCGGCCGCAGCGGCAGAGACGGGAAGCCCACGGCGAGGGGCACAAGCAAGGCAGGTAAGCAAAACCTTGGGTGGCTGCTGCTGGCCCAGCCCTGCCAGCCACATCCCCGTGGCTGGGCTGACGCCGTGGCAGGGGAAGGGGGCACCCCTTGAGCATGCCAATTGTCTTTAGGTAGGAGTCATGCCATTAGTAGGATCCAGCAGGCCCCAGAGAAAGTCCTGTGGCCTGACACTCTCATGTAGGTGAGGTGGGTTGCTATGGCCATCTGCCGCATTCCTTTGGGCTTCATGTGGCACTGATACACAGCTTGTGTTGCCCATGCTGTGTGAGTGGGCATTTCCCTCCAAGAATCCATTCTGCAGAGCTGAGCCCACTCCACAGGCTTTCCACTCGTCCTTCCCACTGCCACTACCAGGGAAAAAACACCTTTCCGAGCACAGTCAAACCTGCTCACAAATGTTGGCTTCGTCAGCAGCCTGCTAACTTTGTTTCCCAGTCTCAGACAGGCATAAACCTTTCCCAAAGTACACTCACAAGTCTCACACAGGCTGAATTAAATCTAAAGAAGGAGCAGAGTCCACATTTTAAAATGCCTAAGGGATGATTCATGACTAGAAGAACTCAATGGTGGAGGTAGACAACTCACCTCTCCTAGAAAGTATGGACTGAGACTAAGAATCTTTCAAAGATGTTTCATAGATAAAGGTCTGGGTTTGAGAGAGGAGTCACTGATAACACTGCTGGCCTCTGTTAGGAGATTGCTGTATTGGCTTCTTGTAGTACAACTGCCCATGAGTTACAGCATGGCTAAACAGTCTCATTTAGGAGAAGCTTTATCTTAGGAATATATTTCCCATCAAGTTTCTCCACTGACCTGCTTTCCTTGAATCTATTCCTTACTTGTCTTGTGTATATGACAAGTGCCTCTCTGAGTGTGCCATCTTTTCTAAAATCAAGAACCAGCAAAACCTTTCCTCCTGTTTTTGAGCCCTCCTGCCACCCAAGCAGCTGGTGTGCAGCTAGCTCTGAGGCCAGCAAAGGCTCCGCCTGCACAAGGGAGGAACCAAGGAGCTGCTGCCACCAACATCCCAGCCAAAGCACTGGAGGGCTGAACAGTTTGCACCTTGGATGTGGAGGGGGAACAGAGCATCCTCTGTCCAGCATTTGGTGCAGCTCCAGCAGCTTCTGGAATGACCCTCCCAGGCTCTTTAACGCTCAGAGACCTCCCAGGTCTTTAATGCTCCTTTTTATCCTTGATAGAAATCTGGGGCAGGAGCTAATAATTTTATCCGCAGTTACGGGATGGCCTGCCTCCTGGCCTGGTTCCCAGACTGTCTCCATTTTGTTCCTGGGCAACAGCCAGTAGCTTATTTGATATATTGTTTCCCTAATTCCTAGCCTCACACTCCATCACATGTCAGCAGTGCCTCCCCCCCATTTCTATTTCCCCACTTATCCATACGTACCGTTCCTCCAGCCCACACTTTTGAATGACTGTCTCCAAACTGCTGTAAGCAGAGATAATTTTACCAACAAAAAGTCACCAAAAGAAGGTTTTCTCACTGCCAGAATTCACACAGGTGCCTAAGCTGTATGCTGAGTGCAGGAATCACTGTTTAATGACACACTACTGACCACTGCAAGCAATCGCGTGATCGTGGTCTAAGGAGCAAATGTTCTGAATGTTCTAAGGGGTAATGGAGTGAAATGAGCGCATACTTCTCGCAGGCACTACTCAGGGCTCATAGCTGTGCTTCTCTCCTCCTGGTAGCCCAATCTTAAAACGAAGCCCTGACATCACCAAGTCTCCCCTGACAAAGTCAGAGCAGCTGCTGCGAATAGACGACCACGACTTCAGCATGAGACCAGGTTTCGGAGGTATGAAACGTGCACATTTGTCACTGTTCCTGTTTCACACCGTCACTTCTTTGTACTGTAACGTGTACTGAGGTTAAGAAGCAGATTGGCAAGCAGAGCCCTTTCTGCCTCTAATTTCTGTTATTTTGGGTTGTGAATTCATGATATGCTCAGGGGGACAGGGTGCAGAGAAATAGCCTTCTGGATGAGCAAAAAGCATAGTCAAAGGCATGGAAGTGTGATTACAGGCAACATAATATTCCTGGTATTCAGGACTGACACTTTCTTCTGACAAAAATCTGCAAACACACCTCATGTTTATTTCTGGATGATGCGGAAATGCATGATGTGTGTGCATAATCAAATGACGTACCACACCTATTGACTGGCCATTTCATTTGTAACCCAAAAGAAAACATTTTGACTCCCCTGTGTTAATGCTTGCTTACAGTTTTGTGGCTATGTGCGAGACCAACCTAAGCTTTCAGGGAAATGGATGGAGGAGAACACGTTTTCTTTCAGCCCGTCGGATTAGAGAATGTTGTAATTTATCTATCCTTTCTGGCTGACAGATGGTCATTCAAATCCAGGATACCATTATATACTCTGATGAAAGAAGATTTTATTGCTAAATGCTCAATATACCAAATGCCAGCATGTTCAATTAATTTAAAAACGTTTCAGTTTCATAGCAGTTTGCTAATGTGTGCATTATTTGTCTTGACAGCTCTCCTCCACTGTAATTGCCAGAGGTATAGGAGGGACTAGTCAAAGCCCCGAGGAGAGAAAAAAGATCAAAATCCCTATTACGGGGGGTCACAGTTGGATCCTTCCCCTTGGGAACCCCAAGCTCAGTGGCACATGCCTGTGTCCTGCAATGCATACCCTCCTGTCACCCTGTCTTTTCCATGGCCGGGCACTGAGTCAAATACACAGAGTAGCTCTCATGGATTTATTAGCCTACAGGGGGAGCAGAAGTGAGGGAAAAATTGGAGTAACTCTCACACATTTCCTCAGTTGTGCTGCCACTGCTTTCCCTCAGAATGGATGCTCCACCAGGTATCTGTCTCACCAGTCCTGGACCCAAGCACTAGAGCTAAAAGTAATTAAAGTTGCTTTTAAATTTTAAAGGAACACATGCAGGAGGACACAATAAAAAGAAAAAGCCATTAATAGGTCAGCCACATTACTGACTTTAATTGTTATTAGAGGCTTTTATTATTAATTCCACGGCTTTTAATTTCAATTTGTTAACTGTTGTTTCTATTTCAGACCAAGTATCTATTTCTATCTCTAAGATACTAAAGCCAGGGGATTACTTTGTCTCCCTAGGTGTGTACTTTGTCAACTTTTAATTTTTTCCCCTCAGGCCCTGCAATTCCTGTTGGGGTGGATGTCCAAGTTGAAAGTCTGGACAGCATTTCTGAGGTGGACATGGTAAGAGTCACAGATGAGACCTCTGGAGACCAAACTTGTGCTGAGAGCAGGACCAACTACAGCAGGCTAGCTGGGCTTGTGTCCATGGGTTTTGAATACCTCCAAGGACAAACACTCCACAGCCTCCAGGAGGCAGATTTAGGCTTGATCTGAATCTGCTGACAATGAATTCTATTGACCTCATGCTACCATTTCATGTCCCTTGAAGCAGAAGGAAGAAATTTGCCACTTTCTTTTCTCTAGGACAAAATGATAGAACACTACTAAGACTGTCTCAAAGGATTTGGGGGTTTATATTTTCTTTAAAAATGATAACAAGGTTAAAAGGTCTGAAAATGCAAATTAATGTGTTAGCTTTAAGGCACTTTTACATACTGTAGATATAGTCTCACTTTGGCCATGTTCTGAGGTGGTCAGGGGCCAGAGAGCTCCCAAGGACAAGGGGGAATGGCTTTAAATGGAAAAAGGGTAGGTTTTGAGCAGATATAAGGAAGAAATTTACTCAGAGGGTAGCGAGGCACTGGAACAGGTTGCCCAGATTATGGATATCCCATCCCTAGAAGTGGTCAAGGCCAGGCTGGATGGGGCTTTGAGCAACCTGATCTAGTGGAACATGTCCCTGTCCATGGTTGGGGAGTTGGAACTAGATGATCTTTAAAGTCACCATTCTGTGATGCCCAGGGTCTCTCAATAGCTCAGCTTTTGCTTTGAAAGAGAAAAAAAATCACTCCCCAATACAGAATACTTTTCAAAATGTCTTGATCCTTCAATAGATTTACCGAATAGCTCTGAAGGTTTCTCTGGAGAACCCCAGATTCTCTGGATTCCTAATTAACAGACAGAGGGTTAAAGAGCCTGCACTTGACCTCCCATGTCTCAGCCAGGAACATGACTGTGTAGCAGCACAGTTGCCATTCAGCAGCCACACTGGTTGCAGACCAGGCTCCTCTCCCAGCAGCTGTTTCAGCTTTTGAGTGGGCTGGGATATCATCCCATCACTTGTTGTGTATAGCAGGATTACAGCACTTAGGGGGTGAGCATTCTCCCTAGTGCTGGGGAACCTTCCATTTGATCCCCCAGTCTCTGGTGCTCTTGGCACCCTGAGAGATAGCCACAGTGATTCTGAGCTTTCACCTCTCCTGGGATGGGTCCAACCCATCTGGTTGAGGAGAAAGCTTTTGAAGGTGGCCAGAGAGCACCTGAAAAGCTTTGGGACTTGATTAAAGGGAAAGAATTTAGTGTTGAGAATTTTGAAGTAAAAAAAACCTAACAAAACAAAGCTAAACTAAACCCCAAACCAAACAAAACCCAAACCACAAACCTTTTCTTTCTTTTTAAACAAACATTTTGGACAAACATAGTTCTCATGGCTTTCGCATACTGCCCCTGCTCCTCCTCTAACAGCATGTTTCAATACTCAGCAACACTGTATGGCCTTGGGTTAAAAAAATCCCATTCAGGGTCAATTTTGGCTCTTTGAAAAATAATGATGGAGAGGACTTGATATTGTCAGAATAAATTTTTTTCCGCTCGTGCAGCTTTATAGGAAAAAAAAGCCATGGTGCTTTGCAAGATCATTGCTTGCTTTTTAAAATGAAGAGACATCAGTGACAGTTATCTATTCTGTACTAAGTTTAAGCTTGAGAAGTTACTTATATCAATTTTTCTCTTTTTTTCTGTTACTTTCTTACTATTTACAAGAAAGTGATAAAATAATAGAGGATGTTATAAAAACTTCATTAGGATGTCACAAAACCAATTTTTTTCCTAACCCATTTTAAAATAATATAAATATGTATTATTATAGGTAGCCTATATATTATTATAGGCTAATGATCCTGAAATTACAGAGCTTTTGCATGTTGTGTGGGGCAGCTGTATTATCTGGATGAAAGACGACAAGAAGGAAAAAAGAGATCGTCACTCAGCTTTGGAAATCCATTTGCAAACATAACAGGAAGAGTTATAGTGTCGCTGAGAACTGGATCAAAAGAAGAAGGGAGATACATGGTTGTTGCTTGAGGGATTTTCAGATGATGTGTTATAAAATATTGTGGTTCCCAGTTCAATAGCCTAAAACTAGTATTAATAAATCTTTCCTAATGAAAGCTGACAATACCAGATTTTTCCACAGCAACTATAATTACAAATTTATGCAAAAAAGTCAGGCATTAGCTTCTCACTAAAGAACAAATATCTACCAATTTGTTGCTGTTTAAAGGACACACTAACACACAGGAGACAGGGTAAAAGGTTTCCCAGATCAAATGTCTTTAAATTTAAGTCTTTCCCAGATCAAAAGTCTTTAAATTAAACAGGGAAAAGTTGTTGCCAAGTGCTAGAGAATGAATCTAATGAAAAAGAAGAAATTACATGGTCAGTGGCTTTGGGAGCTTGAGTTAGATGCAATGTAAAGCATTCCCAAGATTTATATTGGCCTCTAGTGTAATAATAGTACCATAGGCGGCAAGTAAAAATCACTTCTATTGAAAAAAGACAACAAAACTCCCCATATTTCAAAATGTTTGGAAAGTATTGTGGGGGAAAAAAAAAATCAAATGTCAAAAAACTCCACCGCAAACCCATCTCACCTCCTCTACTCCAGACGCTAGGGCAGACTGCTCAGACTTCGACACTTCCCCACTTTATGGGCAACATATTACACTACACTCAAAGAGAACATATTTATAAACAACTGTGTGATCTTATCTTCAGATATGTGACAGCTTCCTTTGAAACAAGGGAAAAGGCAAACCCAAGTATACATGTCCCCGGGGTCTGAATCCAAATACAATAGAGCTCAAAGACAAGGAGCGTGCCTCAGATCTAAGAGTACAATACGTGGGGAGAAAGAGCAAAAAAACCCCAAAGCATTTTGGTCAAATATTGAGTCAAAAAGACTTCAGAGTCAAGGCTGGAGGAAGAGCTCCCACTGCAGCACATTATTCCAGCTGCCTGGGGTAAGGCAGCTGCTGGAGCAGCAGAGATGGCAGTGCAGGCAGTAAATGCTTCTTCCCTGTTCCAGGAACACAGCATCTCATGGTTGGGGGATTAGGCAGTTGGCAGCACTCCACATCCACTGCTGCCTTGACATGTCTGCACTTTTGCCCCTGGAGTGGCTCACAGACACTAAAATGCAACATTTGCGTTTCAGAGGTGGATTTGCCACCTGGATGGCCTCTGATTTCTGAACCCCAAGAGTCTGTCTGACCTGAGGAATAAACAAACTGCAGTCGGTCATGTCCCTTGCAGTTGGGGAGTGGATGTGCCTTCGGGAGTGGTGCTTTCCAGTTCATGGTTTGTTCCAGAGAGAAGCAATCACTACTATGCTGACAAGGTATAAGTTGTGACACAAGCCTGTTTTGTTGCAGGACTTCACCATGACGCTTTATCTGAGGCACTACTGGAAGGATGAGCGGCTGTCCTTCCCCAGCACCAACAACCAAAGCATGACCTTTGATGGCAGACTGGTGAAGAAGATCTGGGTTCCCGACATGTTCTTTGTTCACTCCAAGCGTTCCTTCATCCATGACACCACCACAGACAATGTCATGCTGCGGGTCCAGCCAGATGGGAAGGTACTTTATAGCCTCAGGTAAAGCTGCAATTGGTCAATGAAAGCCATTAGTGGAGTGAGAAAGTGATTTAATTGATTCCTGTATTGTGTTTTTGCATGACTTCATACCAAAAAAAAAAGCATAAAGAAGAATGAATATGCTGACAACCCACAGACATCTGAGTGCCTGTCTGAGTTCATTTAAGTGCCTGTTGCAGGAATATTTCTGTTCCAATTTCTGTGCCAATGTTGCTGCAGCCAAACGTGGGAGTCTCTTGGGGCAGCTCAACAGGGAGCAGGGGGCTGCAATCCCCATGGGGCATGCTGAAGAGGCAGGGCACAATCTAAATAAAAGGGCAATGTCTGGTAACAAAGAGAAGTCTGGGGCAGCTATAGTTATCCACTTCATTATATAACAAGCCTCTGTGCCCAGCAAAACATGCAATTTCTATTCTTATAGGCAATTATAAAGAATATAAGTTATACCGAGGGCAACTTTATGGTATGCAACAAAACAGAAGGAACATCCTCCACGTGAAGAGACGAGATTCAGAGCAAGGGTATATAGCTCCTGGTAACTTGCATGTATGGCTACAGCAACCCAAACACTTGACTTTGGCTCTTCCTGCTTTTTTCTCGCTTTTCTTGTGAAATGCCTGAAAGCCCCTTGAAGGGGATATTTTTTGTAAACGTTGTTTTGTCCTCTAATTTGAGAGGTGATCCCAGGCCTGGATTTCTCCCTTATTTTCCAACTGGTTAATCAGCTGATGTAAGTCTGAACACTATTAAACCAGGATTTTTTTTTCTTTTTAATAAGTAACACTTTCATACTTGGAAAAGTTATGTGAGGAGCATCTGCTTCGTGATTTAACACCAGCTGGCAACTAAGCCCCAGGTAGCTGCTGGCTCACTCCCTCCCGGTGAGATAGAGGAGAGAATTAAAATGGTAAAAGGGAAATAAAATTGTGGGTTGAGAGAAAGGCAGCTTACTAGGTAAGGCAAAAACCCCACACACAGGGAAAGCAAAACAAGGAGTTCATTCACCACTTCCAATGGACAGGCAGGTGCTCAGCCATCCCTAGGAAAGCAGGGCTCCATCACACATAACGGTGACTGGGGAAGACAAAGGCCATCACTACACACTTCCACCCCTTCCTTCTTCTTTCCCCCACTTCATATACTAAGCATGATGCAATGTGGTGTGGAATGTCCTTTTCATCAGTTGAAGTCAGCTATCCTAGCTGTGTCCCCTCCCAACTCCCTGTGCACCCCCAGTCTCCTCACTGATGGTGTGGGGTAAGAAGCAGAAAAGGCCCTGATGTTGTGCAAGCCCTGCTGAGCTATAACAAAAACATCCCTGTTTTATCAACAGTGTTTTCAACAAAAATCCAGAACATATCCCCACATTAGATAATGTGAAAAAAATTAACTCTATCCCAGACAAATCCAGCATGATATGTCTCTCCTAAAAAAACTAAAACCTGTGCTTCTGTTTTTCTTGGCTGCAGCTCCATCCAGTTAGAAAACAAGTATTGCCAAATGACCCATAAAAACCTACCAGAGAGGAAATTGCTGTACAATATTCTGATGCAAGAATGTTGACATCAGCTCCACAACATTGAAATAACAAAATACCTGATAGATAAAGAAAACATCAGATGATAGATAGTATATTCTGAAGGACAAAAAGAAGGAAAATCTGACTGATAGGAGGTCAGTTTCAGCAAGCTTCATAGATTTAACTAGTGATAAAGCTGCAGAATATACTGCTTGTGAAATCTGTGGGGGTCTTTAGGGAATGTTAGTAGTGGCAAAGGTGGAGCTGAGCCTGCCACGAAGTGAGGAGGTCAACTTCTCAGCCTGCCAAGGTTGTTTTATGATTCTAGGAAAGTAAGTCAAGCTAAGAAATTCTTGATTCCCTAGGGAGCACCAGTTTGACAAGAATTCTTTTGTTCTCTGATATTTTTATCTTACTGTTCACTGGATTCACAGCCTGAACAGTGTCTACCTTCTCATTATCAAAGCTTTTTCTTCACTCAGCATATTAGACAAGGTTCAGGTGTTCCTTAGGCCTTTGCAAAGTTTGCTCAGGTCATCAGTACAATAAAAAAAGGACAATATTATGACCTAACATTCAGCTATAGCATGCATGCCTATATACTCTTTCATTTAGCTGCATGATATCAAGCATCTGTGTTGCAAGCATTTATGATTATCTAAAGAAGACGGGAAGAGAAGAACACCAAACTACCCAGATCCTACCATGCACAGTCTTGTGCTTAAACAATTGCTCTGTACAAAATGGTCACGGATGTCTTCAATAGCAAATTGGCAGAGTGTCAGTATTTTTATTCAGCAGCAACTGCAAGTTGCAGTGCTTCATGAATGCTGGGGAAATACAAAGGCTGTCTCTCTTTAAGAGCCAACAGGTCCTTCATTACTGCCTGTCTGCCTTTGTTGGATACCTTTGCCTATAGATTATATCTTTCCTTGGTGCCTGCCTTTTTAAGGTTCTTTGCCAGACTTTGTTTTCTCTTTTCTTGGATACCACTGTAGACCTCACAGGCACCTAAACAATGAATCTGAGCCAAGCAATTTTGCTCGAAGTCTAAATCTGAATAGGAAAGCAACATCAGATGGAACCCACATGTGCAGGACTACTAACATAAGGGACTGCATTGTGTTTTTATCATTATGTGAGAGACATCTGTCTGCCATTAGCCCTTCTGTAACTCATTAATTCTTTCCCCATTATGAATGATTCTTTTCATTTACTTCCCCAGAGTTCAAGCCAGTCGAGTCAAGATTTATGGATGTTTCCAGTTCAAACACAAAATTATGCTATTAAAAATGAGATAATCAGACTATAGCAAGATCAGAGCTTTTGATTGATGGGGCAGAGCATTCGGTGGTCACTGAGCATACCAGCTCCAGCCTTAACTCGAGGCACTGTCTGTGCCCTCTGGTGGCTGATACCCATGTATGATTACCGGGTTCTCACCGAGCAGCTGGAAATTCGTGATGTGTGGAGAAAATTACTTGGATCCCTCAAGGCACTAGGATGGCTTTGATAAATGGAAATTATTTTATTGTAAAAAGCATCTGTTGAAAGGAAAGATGTCTGCAGAGATATATTCAGTTCACTGGTACTGGCCGTAGTCACTTAATAAAAGACCAAACTCACAGCTTTATTATTTTTTAGTCATGTAAGAGGACAAGTTTTTAATGAAGTGATTTTTGTTATTCCTAGAGTTACAGTAACAGCAATGTGCAACATGGATTTCAGTCGCTTTCCCCTGGACACGCAGACATGTTCCCTGGAGATCGAAAGCTGTAAGTAAAGTGGAGATGCTGAGGAGCCAAGGGCACCCAAACTGCATTTAATTATACCAATAACTAATTATATCATTAATCAAACTGCTGCTACATTCATGGGAGCTCTAACCAAAGTCGGCAGACTTCAACACTGAGAAAACTCCTTGGCTCTATTTTTTCACTGGAACTGGATAGTCTTTGTACCAACACAGTGATTTTAAAAACCGGCTGTAAGCACTGTCTTGCCAGTATCCCTGAGTGCCAGTCAAGCTGCCTCCCCACACCACGAGGACCTGGGCCACTTGCCTGCAGGTCAGGAATCTCCAATAGCACCCGCTTGTCCAGGTGCCCTCAAACACAGAGATAAATGGCCCTACGCCACCGTCTGCTCCTCCGTGGTACAGAAACCACAGCGGGGCAGAGACATTAATCACCTTCCTCTTGCTTTGCTTACTCCTATTTGAGATAAAACCAAGCTTATACCCCTTGTCCCAAGTATAATGCACATATGAATTGCCTAGATTTCATACAACAACATTTTAAACTTTTGGCTTTTTACAAGTGATTTTCTTCTTCTTCTTAAGCTTGTAATAAGAAATTATAATCTTAAATTGGTTTTAATACATTTACATGTGATTTTTTTCTCCCTGTCTGTAAAAAGCTGCTACTAAACCCATCTGAAAGGATTAACATTCCTATTATTTCTGCATTAAAAAAACAAGACCTCTAATGTTCGTGTTTGCATCATAGGCAGAAAGTTTGCCCAAGAGTTTTTCCTCCTGCATGCCTCAGACCATTCATTGATAGATTGTTCACCATGTTACCCCAAGCAGGCTCTTTCCTCTACGTTTCCTTTTTATTTTTATTTTTATTTCTGATTTTAGGAGGTTTGTAAGGGATGGTTTTTCATGTTCTGATGCAGTGGGTTACCTGACACTCACATTATGTGTGTGAGAAACAGAAGGGTTTACAAAACATCCTCTCCCTGCCACAACCATCCCCACCACCTAGGTGACTGGCATTTTGGGCATTTAACCCTTTGAGCCAGGAGCTCTCAGGTAGCTGGGAGGGCTGTGTGGGCACACCCTGGGATGTGGGGGTGACAGCAATTGTCTCAGGGCACTGAGGTTTGCTCTGCTCCCCTAGATGCCTACACTGAAGATGACCTTATGCTCTACTGGAAGAATGGGAACGATTCCTTAAAAACAGATGAGAGGATATCACTGTCCCAGTTCCTGATTCAGGAGTTTCACACTACCACAAAGCTTGCCTTTTACAGCAGCACAGGTGGGTACCAGAGTGCCTGCCAGAGTAGGCTGGGGGAAGAAGGGGTGCAAACTGTCTTTCTTGACCTTGGTCTTGGAGGATTGTCCATTGGGAGTTCTCTCTGGGGCCCATCAGACCTGGCGCTCTTCTATGGCAAGGTGGCTGTCCCTGCCACAGACTTCCATCTTGACAGTTGTGGTCTGGAAAGACAATCCTTCTTCAAGATCACACCAAGCTTTAACATTAATTAAACTTTCCAATTGCCCAGGCTATATTCTCTTGAATATATTGTCCTGAGAGATGCTTTGGCTTTCATACTTGGTTCAGTAAGGAGTCTTTTCTGTAAATTGCCATGATCTGCAGTCATTAACTGTGTTTTTCTAAAAGAAAATGAGACACTTTTCTCCTGATGCAACATCACCTTGTCTGAAAATAGTTTGATGTTTTCATTCTCTCTGTCATACAGGGTGGTACAATCGCCTCTATATAAACTTCACTTTACGTCGACACATCTTCTTCTTCTTGCTCCAAACCTACTTCCCTGCCACCCTCATGGTCATGTTGTCCTGGGTGTCCTTCTGGATCGATCGACGAGCAGTCCCTGCCAGAGTACCGCTAGGTAAAAACAATCTTGGAGTCAGCAGATCTAAGAGACAATTGCTGCAACCACAGCCTTGACCACCAAAATGAAATGCCCTGTGCTATGCACTGCCCCCATGTTGCCTTGTGGCACAGAAATCAGCCATGTCACACATTTCTCCCAGGGACAGGGCACGTGTCCTTCCATGGGCAGGGAACTGCCCTTGGTGCAAACTCTCCATCTGCCTTGAGGTGCCAAGGGAATTGCTTCCCCTGTTCACACAAGCCCTAGAGGCACATGGTACCAATCAGAGAGCAAAGATCCCTGTAAGCAGAGACAGGGCACATACAGAGACAAGGTTTTCAGTATCCTTCAGAGACTTCAGTGCACGAGAAGGTGAAAATCAGTATCAGCATCCCTGACAAAATTTCAGTTTACTGAGTTTTTCTAGAGGAGGGAGGGTGGAGGTAACACAGCCAGCTGAGCTGTGCCAATTAATGTGTTAAATGAGTTCGCACTGCAATGTGAGGGATTCAGACTCCCCTTTTGCAGCATCTTTCAGACAGATGAAGCTGTATGTCAGAGGAGTCATCATGGAAGCAGAAATCTTCTTCTTAAGTGGATGCTTTGCCCTTACCAAAGTGCTGTTTGTGTTTTTGCAGATTCTCAGCACAAGCTTGCTTCCTCTTGTTCTAGGCAACACACCTCAGGATTTTATTTATTCTTCAATGGAGAGGATATATAGAGGCATAACAGATAGGGCAATTGTCCATGTCTGAGTTTAGAAACAGCACCTATTGCCTTAAGACAATAAAAGGAGTTTAAGGTTTTTAGCCACGGTCTTTCAGAAGATACAGGCACTGCCTTAGCAGCTTTGTAGCACCTAGGTACTCCTGTAGAATCAGTTGTTTGTGTTTCAACTTTAAAAGTGATTACTAATGTGACATAATTAGCCTCTGAAATAAGAGGGCCACAGAGAGCCTCCCTGAGAGCCAGGATAATACTGAGCTACAGTGGCTCCTGTCCTTGCTGATGGGCTCATTGTGCTCGTCTATGGGGTAATGTGGGGCAGCATTGCCATGTGGAGCACCATTATTCTTTGCTTTTGCTCCAGTGAGGGCACAGACCAAGTGTGAGAGTTGGCTGGTGACTTCTGCGACTTCCCATGATGCAGGACTTCCCAGGAGAAGTCCAGCATATAGAAAACACAGGGGAAACTGGTGGAAGCAGCAGCTTTGCTTGTGTCCATGCTCTGGAGGAGTTGAACTAGAATATGAGATACTCAGACTTGTACAGTCATAGAATATCTCGAGTTGGAAGGGACCCATAAGGATCACTGAGTTCAAATACATGTACTTGTACCCCTCCAGGGACTGTCCAGAGCCTGGAGTGAAGTCAGCATGGGGTCAAAGTGCTGCTGCCTGGACATGGGGTGGGAGGCTGGTGGTGTGATGAGGAACCAGGCTAGCACAACCCTGAGACCAGAGTTAGAGCTGTGCTCACCAAAACGACAAGAAAATCCCAGTTAGAGATTAGGGCTGCCTGGACCGTCCTCAGGCAGTGAAACCTATCGCCCAAATGAGAAAAACAATCCTGCAAAGTAAATTCAGATGTCAGGAAATCGTAACAACAGTTGTATTTGTGTTGAAGAGTCTGGTTTGAAAGTGGTCTCTCTGCTGGTGTATTCCCAGGGATAACCACAGTGCTGACCATGTCCACGATCATCACTGGGGTGAATGCCTCCATGCCTCGTGTTTCCTACATCAAAGCAGTGGACATTTACCTGTGGGTCAGTTTTGTGTTTGTCTTCCTCTCGGTGTTGGAATACGCAGCTGTGAATTACCTGACCACGGTGCAAGAGTGGAAGGAGAGAAAACTTCGGGACAAGGTGAGGTTTTCTATTTCTCCAAAAAGCTTCATGCCCCTGGGAAAAAGTGTGGCAAAAGTCTGGAAATATTCAAAACTTTGCAACTACAGTGTGCTGCTCTCAGCTGCCGGGGGAGAATGCAGTGCTTGTAAAAACACCACCAGCAAGTCATTCCAGGTTATAAACATTTGCCACAAACACCCACAACCAAGTTCTCTGTTCTTTCTTTGGAGTCTAAGGACACAAACTCCCTCTACACACAGTCCTCCACTGCCTGTAGAGATGGGATAGGTTTGAGGATTTTACCTTTAGATACTTTTTTATACCAAAGATCCAAACCTGTGAATAGAATTAGTTGGATACTTCATTTTGGGTTTCAGACAACATTGCAGATATCGTCCACCTTTCACCATGCCCAGTCTAAACTTACACAGTTGCCCCAATTTCCCCCTTTTGCCCACACTACATTAAATTTTAACCACCTAAAATTTCAGCCTAAAATCTTCTCTTCAAATGGGACAAGCCTCATACATTCCTTCTTGTGGGTTCCCTCTCTGGTTTTCTCAGTTCAAGGTACAGGTCCAACCTTTATTTACACCCTGAAAACCTCTGCATAAGCCAAATGAGCTTTTCCACAGGCAACCCTGCTCTCTCCCTGACTGTGCCTGTGTCTTGCAAACATGAAAACAGAGACAGAGAAGGCTGCTGTTCAGCTCCACCCTCTTGTTCTCCATTTTGGGTCCCAGCTGCCTGAGTTTTCCCAGCTTTCCCCCTCCTCCTCTGCTTCTGTCAGGAGGAAAGGATATGTGTGTATCTGGACACAACCCAAACCCACCCTGCCCCTGTTTGTGCCCACAGCCTGCCTGTGCCAGCAGCCCTCAGCCTCAGGCCATGATGATGGACGGCAGCTACAACGATGGGGACGTGAACGAGCTGGGGCACTACATGTCGGAGAATGGAGACAAACAGGACCGAATGATGGTGCAGCTGGCACTGGGGTCTGAGAGGGGCTCGGGCAGGAGGAAAAACCAGAGATACATCAGCATGCGGATTGACACCCATGCCATCGACAAGTACTCCAGGATAATATTCCCTGGTGCATACATTCTATTTAACTTGATATACTGGTCCATTTTTTCATAGATATTCATAACTTTTGCAGTCACAGAGCGTTGTGACATTAAATGAAAGTACAGTCTCATAGGCTAACTGAAAGAAAATAGAGAATTGTTTTAATGGGAAGGAAGATAGATTTTTTTTCAAAATTTAATTTTTTTTTTTTTTATTAGAGGCAACTCATCTGTGGCATAAATAACTGTGCAAGTTTCACTGACAGCAAAATATAGGATATACAATCTAAAATTTTATACTTATTTGAAGTTGTGCTATGTTCCTTCTTGTGCCTCACAGGCCACTGTAAACTATTTTAACAAGTGACTATAATTGCCAGTTGCTTATATATGGTGCATCCTTCATTTTGTGCCCCTGAAATCCTAATTCTCTGAGTACCTGAGTGCATGCATACATCTCTCAACTCAGCAGACTTACCACGTTTGATACCAATAAATAAAAGAATTGCAAATCCTTGCATGTTTGCAGGATGAGGTCAGAAATGGTAATTACAAACACAAAATATCCACAGCTTAATGCATGCCGCATTAACAGTACTGCACTGACAGGTCCAAGTAGGAATACTTTCAGATTTGTGCTTTGTCTTGATTGTATTTAAAACAAGGAAATATTTCCAAACTGCTTTGAGTAACTTCTTAAAATATGACTTGCAATGCACATTTAATAAGGGATGAACAAAAGCCAGACTTCTGCAATGCTAACCAAATCCTCTGGGAAACACAGGAGTTGTCCTTGGATGTGCTTCTTTGGGTCACTGGAAGTTTTGCTCTTGATTTTCCTGGGAGGGGATACAGATCTCTCTACAAAATGATCCAATGAAGACAATCATGTGTCTACAAAAAACCTTCCAAACTACTCCAGGAAAAGCCTCTCTCCTCTGAGGTAGCCTGAGCATTACCAGTCTGTACAGCCTGAGAACCTGTTGCAGCCTGTAAAGCTACCAGTAATTGTACTTGCTTGTTGGAAAAGCTAAGTTCATCTGTTCTTAGTAAAAGCATAACAGAAAGGTGCTCAACAGCTGGCAAAGCAGTAGGAAGGACCTTCTATTTGAGTTACTAGAGATACTATGCCAAAAACTCTGGAATTAAGTAAGAAAAAGCTTCCACCATAGGACAGCAGCTCAATTACAGATGCAGTTTGCACACAATTGCAGAATTATTCCCTGCACAGCAAACGCTGTTGCCTTTTACAGGTGGAGCTGCTCTGAGCATCAGACCAAAGCAGCTGTGACTCCAAAAGGAGAGTGAATCTTCTTACATGACATCTGCCGTGGCCTGCCTGTTCTGCCACTGCCATCAGGCGCGTGACACAGACATTGCAGTTGTTTCAACGCTGCTGGTTGTTGTTTTCACTTCCAATGTAAATAAATGTCATGCAAACATACTCGGCATTTCTTACAACTGCTAAAACCATGACCAGCAAAACTACCTACACTCATCTCGCACTTATAGCTCACACCCCACAGGTAAGGCAGTAAAATCACAAAAGCTAAAAATCATTAAGAGACACACCCATCCATAAGATTTTACTACTCATTTCTACAGAGTTGCTTTTTTCACATACATAAACTGTCATAGCTTTATTTTATCAAGTTCCCTTTATATCATTCTCCTGTTAGTTTTTCCACTAGATTAAAAAAAATACCTTTTTTTTTTTCTTTTAAACCACAAGCATTTCAATCAAATGAAAGTGGAAAGGTCACTCTGGCAAAAGCAGATGAAAGGCTGGCCACCGGGTTTGCCCACCCTCCCTTATTCTGATGGCACCCTCCACGACCAGTAACTATAAGATTTCTTGGGCACTACTTGCACAGGAATGTATTTAGATTCTCAGTATTTTAAGAACTCATTTATTTCTACAATTTAAGAATAGCATGAACAGGAGTGCCAGATTTCATAGTAAGCTCTTCAGCTTCATAAGAAGCTTAATGTTATGTAGTTTGCTGCAGTACTGTACATTCCTTTAGAGACTCATTAATCTCATCCTACATACATTATTTGGCATCTGATCAGTATATTAAGGGAGACTCTGAAGATACAAATGGGAGCTGGACTTCTGGATTCCCTGGCTTTTAGTGGGAACCTGGTTTCTGACTTACCATGTGATTTTTTTCAAAGTTTCCCTTGCAGCACAACTCCCTAACCAGATTCCCCAACCTCAGTATTCGGATTTACACTGTTAATTTACTTGTGTTTTACTTGGGAAACTCTAGTGCCTTTTCAGTCTTATATAAATGTGTATATAGATGTATTCTATAAGTACAGGATATGTCATATACAGTCAGTGTTTGCTATCAACAACTGTACTCATTAAACATATTTACATACACATTTTTTGGCTTTTAACCTTTCAGTGTACGTTTTTTTGTATCCAATCATTCAACTCTGCTGCTTTCCATTTCCACAATAAATCAGAGAGATTTGTTTGCTTTTGTTTATTTCTAGAAACACTCAAAATCACAATAAAACTTCACATTTGTACAGAACTGCGTGTTTTCTAACTTCAAAAGAATGATCTCCATGAGTTTATAGATGTATGTAAGACCTTTTTGCTCAGGACCTGATGCAGGCAAGTACAAAATGTCCTCAAATCTGGTTATGCTGGTAGGGCTGGAGATCCCTGTGATTTCACAGGCAGGGCTCTGATAAGAAGCCTGCATGCAAACTCACAATCACCACGATGATGACACTAAGCTTTCCACCCCAGACTGTGTACATTACAGTCCTTGTTCTTCTTGCTTTGGGTGATATTTTGCAAAATAATTCAGATCCATTTCTCAGTGGTTAACCCAAAGCCCGGCCTGGGATGATGCTCTTTTCAGAAGCTGAAGAGTATGGGCAGGTCTGTGTGGATCTTGGATAGATGCAAGTTCTGCCTATGAGCAAATGAAGAGATCTATGTCTAGATGAAGAGGGCAGGAGACTGAGACATTTAGCAGTTTCTAAGGATATGCTAATTACTGATAGGGTAAAGCAGCAAAAAGGCAAAGTTCAGTCTGTCACAGACCGAACACTGAGAAGGTGTGAACAATGATAAATGATTTCTTCCCTAGTAAAAGAAAATTCTGCTAGTAATCAAATCAATGGATGTTTCTTTCTACATGCTGCGCAATCGAGTGATGCAGTACAAAACAGATCCAAATTCCCTGCAAGTCCTGATGAGCAAGTAGAAACTCCTGGGACTTCCCTCTCCTGCATCTGCTCATATGGCAGTGTGGTATTTGAGGGAGCCCTAGAGAAGAATCAAGGAGTAAGAAACCGTGAGACCCCACGCACTGCACGTTCCACACTAGCTTCATGGCAGTACAACATGAGGTCATTCAGATCTCAAACAAATCTGTGAAAGCTGAACAAATGGTAGAGTGGGAAGCGTATTTCAATCTCCAAGAACCAAAAGTATATATAAACAGGAAAACTATGGAAAATTACAACTTCTGATGAATTTTATTAAACAAGACTCCAGTACTGTAATTATGATTAACATGCACCAGAGCTGTGTCCTTTTATCCTTCAACAGCTTCTTGGGAAGTTAGGAAGAGATGAGCCACTATTACACTTGCCAGGTAACTCTGAGACTAAACAGCTGAAAAGATAACTGCATAGGGGCAGCCAGGAGCTCAGCCATGGTATCTACTCAGCTCACTGTAAGGATGTGGCGACCAAGACAGAGCTCCCAAAAAAACATGTGGCTATCCAAGCTTCAGGCTGTAGGGAGTGCCTAAGTCTTTCATTGGATTGTAGCAGACATAGCAGTTGCTACTGGGATCATTCAAACCGGAGGAGGCTTTGGGTGATGTAATTGCAGCCTTCCAGTACCTAAAGCAGGCCTACAAGAAAGATGGGAGAGAGAGTTTTTACAAGGGCCTGTTTTAATAGGACAAGAAGGAATGGCTTCAAACTGAAAGAAGGTAGGTTTAGATTGGATATTAGGGTGGTGAGGCACTGGAACAGGTTGCCCAGAGAAGTTGTGGATGACCCATCCCTGGAGGTGTTCAAGCCCAGGTTGGATGGGGCTTTGAGCAATCTAGTCTAGTGGAAGGTGTCGCTGCCCATGGCAGGGACTAGAACAAGATGATCTTTAAGGTCCCTTCCAACCCAAACTATTCTATGATACTCTGTAGCTATAATCACAAACTATAGCACCATATAAATGGCTGTTTACACTACCCTCAACCATGTGAGCTTAATTCTTTCCAGGACCGAAGCATAAGAACATTCAGATGTAGTTGTAGTTGAGAAAAATTCTGGAGGAGTTTGTCAGACACTTCTGGCTTCCATTAGTGCTTAAAGGAATCTAAACTGGCAGCAGTCTTACCCAACTTTAGCTTAGCAGAGTTTGGGTAAGAACTCTTTACATGAGACGCACTTCTGTTCCTTAGGAGAACAAAAGGTAGCACGAGCCAACCAAACAGGCTGGTGGACAAAGGCTCCGTGGAGAGCTGCTACCTTAAGGCAAGGAAACTGCGAACCTTATGGGGGAAAAGGAAATAAAAAGTCAGTCTACATTATTTTAATATTATTTAATCCTGAACACTTGTCTCTAAACCACAGTCTGTTTTCAAGAATGCTCTTAGCAAGTTATGAGATCACTCAGTGAATATTAGCCAGACTTAATTCAATGATGTGTCATGACCCTTCTTCACAGAAATACAGTCCTGCTCCCTGTGATTGCCATGGGATCAGGTACAGAGCACTCAGACAATGGGAGGGAAATGATTACAGAAATCGGATTCACAAGAACATAAACCTGCTTCCCATTTACTGTTTGGGAAAAGGCTTCTGGGCCCTTGTATACCAGGAACACAGCAGGTTGCAAGTTCTCTCCTTGAGCCTTTTCATTAAAAAAAATAAAATTAATTGCATTTCATGCTTTGTTTTGCTTGAAACCAGGTGTTATCTTTCACTCAAATTCTAGGACAGATATTAAAAAAGGAAATACAGTAGCTTGGTGGACCATCAGAGGCTTTAAGTTCTTCACATCATCTGGGTATAATCAGCTCATCTTTATGTATCTGTGATTTGCCATCAGCTTTTCAGAATAATTTCAGCCATTACAGTTTATTACCTACACATTGATTCATTGCTGAGAATACTATTCCTGACAAATATTCCAATATTCTTGAATTATAATCAGTCTGGGGAAGACTGCAGTTAGGGCAACTTAAAAAACATGCCAGATATTTTCATATACATGTGATTTATGAGTACAAATGACTGAAAATCAAAGTGAGTTTTATTCCCACAGGAAAGGAATTTCTCTCATATATAGTATCACTGTGATAGTATAATTGCAATGTTAATTCTCAAACTGCTTTAGTTCTGAACCTCAAGAATAAATATCCTGAGACACAAATCAGGATTAGGTCACATGGGGAGTTGAACAAGGAGGCTGAATGAGGATTCAAGCATTCAGCAAATGCACCCAAGATCACCTGATCTAGTGTTGGTACTAATCCCACTTCAAACAGGAGGGTGGACCAGGTTTAGCCTGACAGAGATCCTACAGAGAGCCCTCCCAAGCACCATTCCTATTATTCTATCAATTCTAACATGTTTTAACAGTTAAAACAGCCCTAGGATTATAAAGACTAACATTAAATATTGTATTGGAAAAGCATGAACCCTCTCTAAGGCAGACCAAAACGGAAAACTTAAAACAACCTCACTCTTACATAATCATAACAAACTAGAGGGACAAAAAAATCAAATGAAGCCATGCAGCATCTCAATATTAAGGAAAGGACAAAAGAATTCAATCACAATTAAACTGCTTTATTAGTATCAACTCATCTTTAATCAGTACTTCAATTCCATTTTAATTCCAGCAATGATTACAACAAAATGAAGATATGCTTTTAGTGCAGAAAAGTTTAATTAACTGATCTTGGACACGCTGCAGCCAGCAAGTCTGGACAAAGAGAACTGAGAAGGCTGTAACGCACATCAGCTTGTAGGAAACAGTGACACAGCATGTATTGCCATCACTGGGATCCCAACACTGGGATCCCATCTTAAAAACAGGAAAGCAACTGGCCAAGCAGTTCATGCAGGAAGAAATAAAAAGCAACATGTGCTAAGGAAATTAATGAACTGGATTGTTAACCCAGTAGATCTTAATGAATTGCAACTGTGCCTGGCAAGGCAGACTGTAAATTTAAAGTTAAGGAGAAAGTTCCTTAGACAAATCTTGGAACAAATTTCAGTTGGATTTAGTATTGAACTTACAATCCCAGACGTACCTACGGCTCCCAGTCCAAGCCTCATCTGCTTCATGCATTCATCTGTCAAAACTGTCTGCTAATGTAAGAAAGGATACTGGTGTAAAATTGGAAGTTAAATGTAGAAATTAACTAACTATAAATTCTGAATAGAATTTTAGACTTCATCATTTAGAGACTAGTGCTGTTAAAAAAAAAAAGTTTCTGCAATTATCTTGTGCATTATGACTTCCTGGGGAATACAGTTTATCTGACTTTTTTCTGAATCATACTGTAATACCTATGCTTAGGAAAACACTAACCAGTAACCTGCTTTCTCACTCAGTCTGTCCACTGGCTCCGCTTTCCACTGATTCATGAGACCCTTTAACAAGTGAATTAAAAAAATCATAACATGCTCGGGCACACAGAACACCACCTAGATAAAATCTGCAGTATTTAAATCTCTGGGAAGCAAAATAACAAGGATTAAACAGACTAACCACACAACACACAGAAAGGACAACTGGCAAGACTTAACAGATCTGCCACATAGGACACGGAAACAAGATTTAACAGATCTGTGCTTAGGATATGGGAACAAACATGTTTAAGAAGCCAGTTACTGCACCAGCAATCCTCAGTCCAAGCTTCCCTGAGATTACTAGAGGGGTTTGCATGCAACCAGTTTAAGGTGACCTTCATTTCCTGCTTCATGGTACCACACTTGTATGGTTGTATGGTACGTAAAAAAAATTTCCACTGGTTTAGCTAAATTTAGACACATCCTTCAGATCAGTTAAGCTGGTGCAACACTTGTATTGCCTTAGAGCAGAACTTTTCCTGCAGTAGTTTCAATGTGTTAAACAAATAAACATTCAGTTGCTTTCCAATTTTGTGATCCATGACTTCTCCACAACATCTCCAAAATTTATTAGGAGGAAGATCAACGCATTACAGGAAGATCAAGCTTCACAGATTGCATCTCCATACAAACAGTTCTCTTCCATTGCTAGAAGCTATTATTGTCATAACTAGGCATGTTTCCAAACACAGCCCCTTCTCTCCAGTGAAACCAGCTCAGGTTTTACATCTCCATTTTGTGCCAAGAAAAGTGACCGACCAGAGAGAAATACTTCATAGATCAGATTCAGCCTAAGATTACTGAATGAACTGTACTTATTTTAGAAAAACTGCCATATTACCCCTGTAAGGAATATTACTTTAGCAATGCACAGAAAATCACTGACAAGGGATCTAAACACTATAATTCATTCAACACAGCAAATGAAAGACAACATACTTGAGATCTCTTTATGAAATTCATCACCATATTGAACACAAACATTAGAGCTAGATGAAACTGCACATTTTTGAACGCAATACTATTTGCTTTTCCTAGAAAGTTAAAAAAAAAAAAATTAAAAAATCAACATTTCTTCAGTTATACATTTATCCAGCCCCTACGAGGATTTAAATACAGCATCTCCATTAATTGAATCCTACTGAGAGAGGTTTGATGAAGTTTAGTGTGATGCACACGCTCCTACACCAACACCAGATTCCTTTTTAGGTTCTACTGGATTTATTTGCCCCTCTTCTTTTAGCTTCGTCTCTGTAAAGTCTTTCTTGACTTCTTCTAACAGGCCTGGCTTGAAAATGACATCCAGTGCTGTCATTGCCAGAGCTTTTGCCGTGCGCAAAGCATAGAACTGAGCAGTCTGTGACCCTGCAGAAAACAAAGAGGAATTTCAGGTTAGATTACTAATATTAAACCACTATCCTACTGCATAAGGCATAGTCTGTAAAATAAGATCTTTAAGTTTCAATGGCAAGAATAGTTTCTTAACAATCTACCTGTATGAAGTATATGCCCATTTTCTCATGCCTCAAAACAATTTTTCACATGCAAGCACTTAATTTTCTGATACTGATATAAACAACTAAGACTGAAAACAGGAAAATGAGTGTTTGCATTTTGCTTTTTAGACAATGTGGAGTTTTCTCCAGCTAGCACTGTTATGTTTCCAAAGCACTGTGCTTTAGGAGTAAAAATTTTATCTTTTGGCTCACGTTTAGAAACTCTTCTGAATATGCTGCTTGGGGAAATCCCTCTAATTTCTTGTGTTTAGATGGTATACCAAGTCAGGTTTTTCATATGAGAAGTGATCATCCTTCCCACATACATTTAACTTTAGACACAAACCCAGAAATTCTACATTTGTCAGCTTTTTCTGCAACTCTACTACTAATGTAGTTAAACAGTTTCAGGGGCCATATTCAGCTCAAATTCAATCATGCTTGACAAAAGCAACCTTGTTTCTATAATGTATTCACACATGCAGCCCATTTCATATCTAGTATTCACACTTTTAAACATTACACATACAAAGCTACATTATACACAGTACCCCTGAATACCACAGAAACACATGAAACCTTTAATTCTCTGTAATTTGAAATATTCTCTATTTCTAGGTTTGCTTTAGTGAAGAGTCAGCAAGCAGCCTCTACAATGTGTAAGGGTTCCAAATGTAAACCTTTAACCTTTTTCACTTTCACTCACCTGCAGCTTCTGTGTACTGCTCAGTATGATTCAACGCATCAGAGCCAATATAAAAATAAGGATGAAGCCCAGGGACCACAAATGTAACATTTCCAAAGTCTGTGGAACCTAGAAGGAGCATGGAGATTTTCTTCATGAACAAGTGTTGCACAGTTCTGAATGCTGTAAGAAAATGCCTGAAAGACATTACCTCCTGCTTGTTTCTAAAACAGAATATCCTTTGCCCCAAATAACAAAATAAAAGTATTTCTAATGAGTCATTATCCATAAATACTTCCCATCTCCAAGGTGCTTTCCCTAACTAGTCATCTCCAGATACTGCTCTCCAGTGTGCTTCTGATCAGTGATCAGTTCCAGACTGCCAGAAGATGTATCAGCATGTTCCCATTCCCTTTACTGTTAATTTTTTATCAAGCATCTCCCAATAGTAAACTGCTAATTATGAAAACAATGAAAGCTGCAAACCCTGGCATTTCTGGCAGTTCAGCAATTTTTCTGTTACAGCCCTTCAAATTAGGCCCAAAACTTCCCACTTCTCACCAACATGCAAACATTCAGGATTAGACAGAGGACTCTGAAGTAGAAACAATCTATCTTTAAACAAAACCAGACTGAAGACAACTGTTCTTCCCCCCATGCCCTTTGATTATTCTCAGTTATGGAAATCTTAACAGCACAAGCACTCTTGAAATAAAATCAGAACTAAACTCCAGACAAAATGCTAGTGCTTTGCAGATATAAAAAGAAAAAAAAACCTGCTTCAGATTTTAATGATGATTCTTTCATGTCTGACTAGCACTTTCAGTATGTTATCTAGTGATAGGATCTATCTCACAATACTGCCTTAACTGTTGAATGATACCATCCCAAAGTAGTAGATCCTTCATCTGTAGACAAAGAGTCTACAACTACAACTGAAGTGCCTTTTTTTTTTTTTTTACCCACACAAGCAATCCACTCATTATTTGTTAAAATGACATTTTGTGATATCCAGATATCAGAGGAAGTCGTAGCAGGGAAAAACTGGGATGATAATTAAAATCTCAATTAACTATTTTCAGGCCAGAGATGCAAGAATTTGTTTCTATAGTACAAAATGACCGTTCCAAAGACTTAAAATTATTTTTATCAGGTAGCCTCCACATTATGATACTTTGTGGAGAGAAGATATTGCTAATGCCTTAAGATTTAATAATAAAATGATTGAAGAATATAGATTTTACTTGGAAGTATACAGTTATTAAAAGTGAGTCCACAGAGCCGACATTATGAGGACAAGAGTTTGCTATTTGCCTTGCTTACAGACAACGGAAGAAGCAAGACTTGTCCAAAAACATCTTTTCCAATAAATTGATTATGCATTTGAAGAAAACCCAAGTCTTGGCACAGTAACAAGTTATTTCAATTTCCAGTAGTTTACACTACTGATTCGTTCTTTGGTCAACCTGGATAGACAAACCAGAAGTCTAAAAGTTCTGCATACTCCAGACTAAACCAAGAGTTCTAGACTTGCCTTACTAAGTCCTAATACATAAACTACTGGAAAGACTGTGCTGCCCTTTTCCCTGCTCTTAATTAATGAATGAAACATCAGAAATGTCAGTGCATCACAGTTCTCAGTCATGTAAAATTCCAGTTTACAAATTATTTTTGCTGAATAGAGGGATTTAAACTGGGTATTTTCTAGTAATAGAGAACCAAAATCCAGGCAGCTTTTAATAAAAATGTGACAGTCAAATTCTCCCCTCTAACAGAAAAAATGCCCTTTAGTGGTAATAAACTAGATGCACGTTTACAACATCAGGTGTTCCAATGGCTTCCATAAAAGCATCTGAAACTGTATGCTTGCCAGACACATACAGATCAGGATTCCTTCTACAAGTATAAATAATTGCAGTTGCAATATACAGAATTCTGCACTATCTTCAACAGAGAGGTATTGGGATCTCCAGCCACTCAAAAACGTATCCTGAAGCTAATACTGAAGCCTCTTCAAGTCACTGAATATTTACTTACTAGAAGTCAGTATTACCACAAACATGAATGGAGGGGAAAATACAAAAGATTCCAGGAAACACTTATATACAGTCCCAAGCTTCAAGAGCGGCATTTTCAAAGCATACTGGCTCCTTCTTAATATTGCCTGTATCGGTCTTGTGCACAGGGAGCCAATGAACCCCATCAATGCTAAAAACATCAAAGTTATCACAAGTGTGGGTGCCTCATCTAAGGCTTGCTCAACTAAGCCATCTTCTTTGGGAGGTTATTGGCATCCTGTAGTAAAGCTGCCCTACTGCCGGTAGGAGGAGAAACAGGCCAAGGCACCTGGTCCGAACTAACTCAGTTTCACGTTATTTATGTCACCCTGGCTGTGTGCCAAGTGAGCAGAGCGGGCACAAGGCACACACGGAGTAGTGTGATTTGATGTGCTCAAGAGACTCTTTGCAACGCTTAGCTGCCTAGAGCGATACCTGTGAGCAGACCGATACCAATACCCATGTAGAGGTGGCAGCGAGTTTGCTCATCTGTTTACGACTTTTCTGCTGCACAGACATGGAGAAGCAACTGAGCTATCTTCCTTCCCTTTCAACAGAAGAAACTGATATCCTAAAAGAAAACATTGAAAACCATATGAAAACTAAACAGAAACAGAGGTCTTGAAAAAGATGACACAAAACACTGAACACCCCCCCAAAAAAAGGGTAGCATACAAAGTTCCACTCCTATGGCATTGGAGATTGTGCTTTGTATCACTCCTGAATTCCCACTGCAAAAAAGTCAGAGGAGAAGCTGTGGAAAGAAAATTCAGTAAAACCTACTGCAGTGCAAGATAAAAACGCAATTGCTCAAGCACATTTTGACATCTGACAAGCAATTCAAGGACGGAACAGGCATATGGGAAGTTTTGGTTTATGCAAGTTAACGGTTAACACATTTAGTAAATCATGTAACTTACATATGAAAGCCCCATTACAAGTGGGTGTCTGTGCTAAGTTTACTTGAAGTCCTCTGAACAAAAGCAAGATCATCAATATTCACGATCACTCTTAATACAATGGTTTAAAGGAAGCAACTAGCAGAGCTCCAGAAAGCTGCACCACAGTAAACATTCTAAGTTTCCTCTGCTCCTTTCTTTGGCTAAACCAGCAAAGTAATAAATCTTATTTGTACTGCATCAAAGAAAAAAAAGAAATCTGCCTTTAGTTATAATTTGTTTTTAAACACAAGACAATGAACCAGTTGAAAAAAATATGTTTAATTTGGAGGAGAAGTAAGAAACAGAAAAAAACCCTCCACAATACCATGGGACATGACGTCTCTCATGTCCACAAAAAAAACGTCTGGAAAGATCTGTTCCCAAACATCAAGCTTATCCAAACTCCAAATATAATATGCATTTAATATAGAGAAGATAAATACCACAGTCAAACTAATTAGAGTAACTTTTTACCAAGAAAAGTATTTTCTTTCTAAGAGAAAAACCATTAGCATAAGTGGAGTAAAAATGTCCATACATAGAGTTACGATGAGTAGTGAAGGCTAAAAGTAAGAGCAGCAGTTAAGACTTGAACAGAGCTCCTGCTGGAACACTGTGAAAAAAAAACCTGTTAAGTATAATGAAAAATTCACCTAAGCATTCACATTCCTGTTACAGCTCTGAGACCAAGAAAGTTAAATCATTTGAGACACAGTCCAGACCCAAAAGTAAACACCTACTTGAACAGCACCCTTTGGAAAACTAATCTGTTGAACTGATGAACCAAAATTAGAGACCTGTTAATGAAAAGATTAAACTATGGTGAGATGCTTAAACTTCCATTTATAAATCCCTCAAAAAATTCCCTCTGAAATATTTGTTAGATTCTATTAGATTTGTTTACATGTAAGCTTGTAAAATAGTATTACACAAGGTTCCTAGAAACAAAGTCTCATCCCCATGCACAGGAAACGAGGATTCTGTATTTCAAAGCCACAGAATGAAACACAACTCATTACACATTCTCATGTTCTCAGTAAAACAGTTCTTAGCTCTCCAACCTTTCCCCAATCAAACTGATTACTACTGGAAATATTTTCAGAACTATTATCAGAAAACAATTAATGCTTTTCTTACCTGTTCTCAGCTTCTACAACAAATACAAAAACACAGGCCAGAGATACAAACCTTTTACAGAACTTCACTTTTGTAATTTGGCTTTTCCTCCTGACCAACCTGTGTTTAACCTAGCTCTATTTCGTTGTTTTACACACTTTAGGGTTGATCAACCTAAGCTTCAGTCATAATGAAAAACACAGATGGAGTTACCTGACAAACCATTCAAGATAGCATCTTCTGATATAAATTCTATTCCAAGTTTCTTTCCATTCTCCTTGTAAATTTGCTGGAGGCTCTTATTTGGAAGCACGTTGTAGTAATCATTTTCACCACCTTTTATTTCCACCTAGACAAAAAAACCAAATTATTTTAAGTTTTTCTCCAACATAAGCCAGTTCAATGTAAGCAATCTAAAGGCTAGAAAAAACCCCTACGTATTCATACTTCAAGTCCAAGGCAAAACAGACATAAGTGCTAAGTTCCTTTCAAAAATACAACATTCTGCCAAATATTACCCTTGATCAAAACACAGCTGGCATTCTGTTCAGCTTGCACTAGACAGTCAAATTCCAGAAGCAAGGATGTCACAATTTTCTCCAAAAATAGGAAACAAACATTTCCTGTAAGTGTCTAATGATTCCTACTGCAGACACTATTAAACTACACAGAAATCAATTTAGGCTTTTACCAAATTCTATTTTACCTTTGTTTAGCACACTTCCAATAACTACAGCCCCGTTCATGAAGTGACTTCACACAGGCGAGAAGTTGAAAACAAATGGGAAAAAAAACTATCAATGTCAAATTTCAAAAGAGATTTTAACTTTCATTCTGCGTAAAGTACACTTTCTGAAACCCTTTCCTAAATAGAGTGAGAAGGCCACAGTAGGAAAACAGCATCTAATGCCTCAAACAGACTACAACACTGACAAGCTCACATTCACATACACCATATCTATTTGTTTTGATGAGCACATACATTCTTTTCATAGCTCTATTAGTCATAAAGCTGTAACTACAGACTAGGTAGAACCACCCACCTTAGCAATACAATGCAAGGACGTCACAACCAGCTAGAGGAGACATAGCTCCATTTACTAAAAGCAAAAAAAAAGTGGGAATGCTAACTGAAAAAAATCACTCAATTTTTCCACATTTGATTGCTACGTGAGCCTGCTATTCAGTGGGGCAAAGGATCTAGTGACAAAGAAAATAGCAAAAAAGGAAAAAAAAGACAAAACACCCAATACCTGTTTTGCTTGTCCCTACCAGTAAGGTTTGCCATCAAGCCTCCCAGGTCTCTGAGCCTGGCAGCACTGTCTGTAGGATAGAAACATCACCCCCAGCAAAACAAAAAAAACTGTGGGGCACTTAAGGAAATCGTATGTACATGGGATTGGGAAGGATGCATCCAAGGATGCAGAGTAAGACAGAAGCAGAAATGCAATCTGGGACCTATCATTTTCTAAGTGTCATTGAAATATAGGAATTCTCCAGCTCACTGAAAAAGAGCTAAAGGTCACATCCACCTTGAAGGGCCAAGAGGAGGATCTTGAAAATTACATACTCGTCAGACTGTCCTATCCTCAAGTTCCCAGAGGGATTACAAACGAAATAAATCCTCCTGAGACCCACATCCAGGCTCATGAATCACAAGGGGATCATGTATACACTCATGGAAGAGCAGAGAGTGCATGACCAAGCTTAGCTTTTCATGACAACATGTCTGGCTCAGATGACACGAGATGTGCAAACTCCAAGTGTTATGATCAGTGGCACAAAAATCCACATCGCTGCCTGTTACCTTAGCAGTCATCTGCAACCAATACCGGTGCCATTACTGTTTCAATATTTCTATTATTTGATGTAGACAACTCCTGTGAGACCACATCTGGCGCTGTGTTCATTTGTGCTCCTCCAATCAAGACTGGATCTATGTGAGAGCTAGGCCAGCAGAAGGCCATCAAGATGATTAGGTGGAGAACATGACCTACAAGGACAGGCTGAAAGAACTAGATTTGCTGAGCCTTCAGAACAGCAGGTTAGTGGGACATCTTATTGCTGTCTACATTATCAAATGGGATGGTACAGAGAAGACAGAACCAGACTTCTTGGAGGTCAAAGTCATGTGCCAACAGGCAACAAAGGGAATTCCCATTAGATACAACAGAATCACAGAATGGTTGATGTTGGAAAGCACCTATGGAGGTCATCTTGCCCAATTCCCCTGCTCAATCAGAGTCATCTAGAGCTGGTTGCCCAGAACCACATCAAAGCAGAATCTGAATATCTCCAAGGATGGAAACATCACAATCTCTCCAGGTAACCTGTGCTAGTGCTTGTCACAGCATAAACATTAGGAAAACCCTTGTTCACCATGAGGTGAACCTCACTTGCTGAGAGAGGTTGCGGAACTTCAGCTTTGGAAGTACTCAAAAGTCCACATGGCACTCAGCAATCTGCTCTGAACATAGGATTAGACCAAATGACCTCTGGAGGTCTCTCCCAACCGAGATTCCTCTAGGATTCTGCAGCGTTCTATTTATAAATCAAAGCTTGCTTTCACGACACAAAGCAACGGAACAGCAAAGATTATCATAGTAATGTAGATTTACTTTGGCTAAACACCATGCAGACAAATAATGCAAGCCTCAATTTCCTATTCTAGTCTGTGTAATAGAAACACAGTTCTTACTTTGCATCCTGTGGCCAGTGCAGCAGATTTGAAGCAGTTCTCAACCTTCTCTGTCAGAACAGAAAGCTCTTTCATTGAAGGTGCACGCAGGTAAAACTCTAGTTCAGTGTAAGAAGGAATGATGTTAGGTTTCACACCACCATTTTTTATTACACCTGCAGAAAGGGAAAAGTTGTGTTATCAGTGTTAAATGCAATAACTTGACCTTCAGCCCTGTCATGAAACTCCTTGGTCGAAAGGAAAACAACGAAACATCAGCTGAGCATGAAATACAGAGAACTAAAAAAATGCAGTATGTGGACAAAGTTTCTTCATCACATCAGATTAAGTGGAGCATGTACGTGTTTTTCAGCACAATTTCACTGCATTCTTTGGTTAGACATCTGTTATAAATCTGGCAACAAGCCAAACTAGCATTTCTAATTAATCCCCTGAAATTCAGTTCATCAGAGTCCTAAACCAATCCGGCTGCCAGTAAGAAAAAAATTGCTATAAAGGCTAACTTGGATTCCAACCTCTAAACATTTCCTGAGCTAGAACGCTTCCAGCTTACTTTGTGAGCTTGGAGAAAAATTAAGTTGCATTTCTCAGCAGCTACTACAGTAATGTGTGTGTGGCAGTGCATGGAAAGTTCATTAGATGCCTCATAGTAACTCTTCTGAAATACAGGAATGTATAATATAAGTAGTTTTGTTCACAAGTACAGTCTGAGTTGAAAGGGCTCCCTCAAGGAAATGTGTGATAACTACATATTTTTTAGTTACAGCATCACAGGTATTACCATAAAAGACAATAATATTTAGATATTTCAATAATAAAACAATATAGAGCCCAATTCTACATTAGATTTTAAGGCATTAACAGCTAGGCGCTTTCAAGAGGCTGTTTCTCTGGCCTCCTACCATCAATTCATGTATGTGGAATAAGATTTGTTTTTCGCAGAACCTGAGAAACTCTCTACCTTAAGTGGAAATATTGCACAAGTTACTGATGTGTGGCACTGAGGCCTGAAGAGACAACACTACCAGGATGCAAATGGGCAACAAAACTTTACTTTTGGTGCTGAAAACCTCTTGTGAGCTCCACCTCAAGAAAAACCTTTCCAGTCTCAAATACAGACAAAATAAAAAACAAAGTGCTGAAATAATTCAGTATTTGTCTGTAACAAAAGGAACAGCTCAGATGAGAGGGACAGACGTCACAGGAAAGGAACCAGTGAGTAAGTAATCGTGCAAATTTTCATGACACATACCGTAATACGCTTTCTCAAAACAAGCAGCTTCATGAGTAAACAACTTTCATCTGTCTTGTCCAGCACATTTGTAAATGGAACTGGACAGAGTCTGAGTCTGTCTACAGTTAAATTTCAAAGCAACTGCAATACGGACTGTACAGCAGACCTAGATTAAAAGCAGGCTGCCTAAACGGTACAAGCAGCAGCCAGTTTGCCCTTCTGGAGGGAAACCTTGGGCTTTTTTACAACCTGTTTAATACAACTTTTTGAACAGGAAAAAACCCTACATTCCTGTTTTTCAAGAAGGTAACATCTACTCCACTCATAAGCAGGGAAGAAAGGTAATATCAAAATCTCAGAGGAACTCAAACCAACAGTATTTCAGTACATGAAACATCAGTTAGAAATCCTAGACTTCAAACAAGGGAAATTAGCTTTTGTTAGTGGGTTAACACTACCATTTTTAGGATCACTTAATTCAGCCACTGGTTATACTGCAAGTCTGCAACACAAGACCTGCAACACACTGTTGTAAAGAAAGTATTCCTAAAATTAAATTTCATTCTGTCTGCTTATACTTTCCCTGAAGTATTTTCAATATTTCCAATTTGAAAACCAGGTTTATGACAGCAGTTTTATCAACACAGTAATTTCAGTTTTGCTGTTGTTCAGGCAGTATTATCTGTAGGAAGCTTGTTTGGATACTTAAGTTTTTTTGCCAACATTACCATGCAGCCTTTAGGAACTATGAAGAAAACAGTATTTAGGGGTTTAGGCTTAGATTCAACAGAAGACTTAGGCACCTCCAAGCTTAAAATGGCAACACATGCATTTCAGACACCAAAACTCATAGTTATGTGCCTTGTTTCCTACAGAGCAATAGCTATGCCTACTGTCTGAAATTCTTTTGGGCATGCTGCACAGCACAACTGCAAACAGCTTCATCTAGAGCCAAAATTATTAGGACTCTACCCAGATATCCTGGAGAGAAATACACACTTGTATTACATACAGCACAAGCAACCAAGACATATAATGGTTAGCTCAGAACTTTTGGAAGGGTTTTAAGCTCATAAACAAGTACTCCAAATAAACAGCTCTACATTCAGAAGTCCTGTAGAATTGGCAAAGTTTATTAACTTCAACTTGGAAAAAGTTGTGTTGGGTGTAATAAGGAAAGCTGGGTTTATAGCTAAAGTGCAGCTTCACCTCAAATGAAACCTTTGACAATGTTGATACATTATGCTGATGGAGCCCAAGTCAAGCTCAGCGCAAAATGACCTTTCTAATCCAAAACCTACTAGATATTAAATATTAGAATCCAGTCAACATCTGGTTAATTGGGCTACTAACCAGAACTATAAGCTTGTGCCATCACTTGTTTTTTGTACTTCAGCAAATAAACTTCACTCCAGACCACTACACCTTTCCCATATATGTCATCTAATTAATGGAATACCTATTAAAAAAAGTGATGCAGTAATACTTCACTTTTCAGAAACGTTTAATCTTACACCTTTGCAAAAACACACAGATTAAGGAATTCGAGGTCGTATACCAAAATAAATTTGGCACTTTTTTCTTCCTTTCTGAACTGCAACTGCAAGTCCAAAGACTTAAAATTTGTCTTGCCTCTATCTAGGTACCCGAGTCCTCTTTTGAATCTGATCTACAAGTGTATTTTCAGCAGTTAGTTCTGAACACTGACATACCATTTAAATGAAATGGTGTTATTTCATAATATTTGAAGTGACTATACTAATTTAAGGCATTAATGCAATATTTTGAAATATGTGATATCCTAAGTTAGTACTTCAACAGCCTAAACTCTTACTTGCTGGACATTAGATTTAAAGAAGATCTCACCATGAACTCTCCAGGTTGGTTTCATTTGCTGTCTTAAAACAGACAGATTGTTGTACGCAAGAACAGCAGCATCTAATGCATTAACTCCTTCCCAAGGATAAGCAGCAGCATGAGAAGCTTTTCCATAGTATTTCACAGTCACGCTAGGAAATAAAAGGCATTGCTTATTTGTTTTTTGTTCACCGAAAAAAAACCCTAAAAGAAAAAAGTTCCTTTTGTTCACACAAATACGTTACTTAAGTTTTGTGCAGCAGAACACCAAACAATTTACCTGGCACTAGACTGTTGCGTAGTTAAACTATCTCTGAGTACAGAAAATTGCTGAAAGATTTCTAGAAAGCCAATAAAATAGAATGATGTCAAGAGCCAGTCAGGTAAGAATGCTACTGGTAACATATCACTACACAGCCTTTTCCTGAAGAGTATAGGTTCATATATTAATTAAATTTCTCCAACACTTTTTTTTTACACTGTCTGACTGTTCTGAGACTTAAAGTTACTAACATTCTTCTCAGAGAACAACAAACCCTTTTCTCCGACTCAAAATTAGAAGTTGACTGTCCTAATTCTTGTCAAACAAAATGTGTACAGTAAGGCAGCAAAAGCACGTAAGATCACACACAACCCACATCTAACTACCAAAAGTCAATTTTTACAGGTGTAGTAATGGTATAGCCTAGTATTAAATACACATTATTATGCTACAGCAAGGATGTTCTTCCCCTGCATACCTCAAAAAAAGTGGTAGAAAGGTTTGCAACAAGGAGGAAACCTAGTGCAAGGGTTATCCTCCAATTTCATAGAAGTCATTAAAAAATATACCTAAACATACCCAGTAAGAATTCATGCTTTGCTTCACCTGAGGGCCATTTTTATTAGCCTTACAAAATAATACTTTGGATTATATGAAAACTCTTTACACAAGAGAAAAATACTAAATACTGACAACTACATAAGGTCTTACTATTATAAAATATACAAATATTTTTTTGCCAAGAGTAGAGATTTTAACTACATCTGTTTGTACTCCATACCCATTCCTTTACACCAAAAAATCCATCTTGAAGCTCAAAGACTCCCCTCCACCCCGGCACGCACAACCTGCCTCTTACCCAGCCATGGTAACTTGCTTGTCCCTCTGTGTTGCACAAATGCCAACTTAACCAGTTATCCTCAACTGACCCCCCATGCTCAAAACCACGACACAGCTGTAAGTTAATATCAGTACTTAAATACTTGATAGCAAAGAGGGGCACAATGGAGTGCACTGTTGCAGCAGGAAATATCTACTACTACTGAAGCAACCCAAACGAAGTACGCCCTTTTCCATCCTCCTTCATCCTCAAAGACAACCACAGATCCCTTTCTCTAGAGCACGAGTTTTATTTAAAATTTATTATCGCTAAGAAATCAATATAAAAAAACTTATCCGTTAATATCACAACTATTAGACTGCAACTCCTCAAAACAACCCACAAAGATCCCTCGACATTCTCCAAAAAATGGGAAGAACACGAAATACAGCAGAATGCCATGTTGCAATATTTTTTTTCCACAAGAAACATGTGTTTCTTATTAAAAAAAAGTTCTTTCAGCATTCCTTTATTTGTACTTCTATTGCTACATTAATGTCACAGAGTCTCAGAGAAACCCAAGAGATTTTGCAGAATAACAACACCCTAAGCCAGTTTAAGAATACCAGCAGAAGAATGTGGATCCTGTTTGACCAACAATAAATAGGCTGATTAAGTGAAGGATAAATGAATAAGAATCAGCAAACTTTGGAATGTGTTCACCAGTTATCCCACTATGCTAATCTTACTTTGGGCACAAACCAGCTTTCACAGTTGCAGATACAGTTATACTAGCAATTTAGTGATCACCAGTCCTTAAACTCCTTGGGAACAACCAAAGACAAATATGAACTGGCAAAACTGTCTTTGTACCTTTGGAATCTCATCATTACATAAAACATGACACAAACTGAGTATTTCAAGGTTTTGAAGATAGTAAGTTGTTTCACTCAGAACTTCAATTTCGTGCCTCCTCCACGGTTTAAAGGCTATCTGGGACTTCCATCCTACAGCAGATCATCACCTCTGAAGAGAGGCTTCCAAATCTTACTGTATGAAACTCAAAAGGCTATTGCAAGCAGAAAAGCGAAACTATCAACGAAAACTGAATCTTGAACATTATAAATATAATCTTAAGGTACAGCAACCAAAAGGCAAGCTGGGCTAAGTCTTGAAAGAGATTGCAATAACCAGTAAAGACTCTTTAGAAACACAATAAAGGAATATAGCAGAGGCTATGGCTAATAAAACCTAGGTGTTGCTAACCTTGTCTTTTTTACCATAAAATCTGGCAGTAACAGAAGCAAGTTATCCACTGGGAAGAACCCTGACAAAAGCAAAATGCCCAAGAACATTGCAGCTGGATGGTAGCACAACCAAGCTGAAAACAGTTCTCAGTACATCAAGTCAGAAATTACTAGAAAAACAGTTATTTAAATGTTACAGAATGTGGTCAGAGACTGGAAAAGTAGTACTTGAAAAACCTGTTGCATTGGAGGGAGGTTAACAGTGGGGTCTCTGCAAGGAAAGATCCTAGGATCAAGAATCATTAGTAACAGTGACATAAAACGTAGTAACAAAACCTGCTGATACACTATTGCTGGGACACCATGGAAAAAAAAGTTTATAAGAGCAAAAGAAGAAGAGCATGGCCTTACAGCTGGTAGAGCACAAAAAGAATGAAGCTCAAAAGTATTTTTTAAAAAAATCACGTATTTAAAGACTAAGCGTTTGTGTAAGAGTTGATTGCTTGAAAACGACTGAGCAGGAAATCCCAAACATGCCGGCTATCTCCAAAAATACAAGGAAACACTATGGTGCCTGCATCAGCTGAGTAAGGTCTAAGGAAACTGCACCTCATGTACTGTGTACAATTCTGGGTATACACAGTCAGCAACGTGTACTTCAACACAAGACAAGTGACTCCAAGTACAAACGAGCAAGTGCTGTCACTAAAAAGAAGACAAGACATAATTTCCAAAGAGTTATATGGTTAGCTGGCAAAGAAAAGCAGCTATGTGAGGGTAGGACTGCTGTCTAGATAGATACTGAGGGCCAGGAAAGCCAAAAACTACTGTGGATCAAAAAAAAAGTTGACATGAGAGTTAGTACACACAACATGGCCATGACTAAATTTAGGGTGGAAGTTAATATGGATCCAAACTGCAGTCAAGCTTAGCTGGTCAGATCTTTTCAAAAGCAGGAGAGCAAACCTGAAACACTTTCCAAAATGATTAAAATGCACAGAGGATTACATGACCTGCCACTAGGAAAGCATGGAACTATGATTCTTGTCACCCTCCAGTTGCACCTTCAAATTCTATTTTTATTTTAACTGATGGGATAATCACATGGATGTTTAAAAGGAAACACTTAGAAACACCAGAACACAGAATCGGTTTTTGGGACACATGCAAGATTACCTCAGAGCAGTCAGGGGTTTTAGCACCATGCTGAACACTGCACTTTAGAAGAACGGCTCAGAGTGCCACTCAGTACCAGAGACCTGGCTCCTTAGCTGACTGCAAATACTCTGTCTGAAGGGCATCCGCAAGGTCCCCATGTTCAGACACTGCCAAAGCAGGTGTTCTACTGAGGGAGGGCACGAAGGGCTAATAACAAACCACCTCTTTCCACCTGACCCCCCTCACTCACTCGTGCTCAGCCACATCGGGCAGGTAAGCCGCGTTTTCCTGCGAGGGGTGCGCCATGAAAACCACATCCAGGCCATCGAACGCTCCAGCCTTTATCAAGTCGATTTTGCCTCCTCCCTGCTCCTCCGCGGGCGTCCCCAGCACCGTGACCTGCAGCACAGACGCACAGAGAGGGGGTCAGGGGCGGCCAGAGGGGGGACTCCGCCGCCTCCCTGGGGAGGGCTCCCACCTGCACGGGCGCGGGCTCCGCCAGGCTCTCCAGGGCGGCCTTCAGCGCCAGCGCGGCGCCGGCTCCCACCTCGGCGATGAGGTTGTGTCCGCAGGCGTGCCCGAGCCCGGGCAGCGCGTCGTACTCGCACAGGAAGGCGATGCGGAGCGGGTCCCGCGGGCCGGCCGCGCCCCAGTCGGCGCGGAACGCCGTGCCCAGCTTGTAGCGCGGCTGCACGGCCCAGGCGGCGCCGGGCAGGTCCCCGCCGCAGAAGAAGCGGGTCAGGGTGTCGTGCGCCTGGTGCTCCGCGTACGCCAGCTCGGGCCGGCTCCAGATGTCGCGGCTCAGCGCGCCCAGCCGCGCCGCGTTCAGATCCACGCTCTCGCACGCCCGCTGCTTCAGCGCCTCCAGCGCGGCGGGGCCGCCCCGCGGCGGCTCCTGCGGCTCCATGAGCACCTGCCGCGGCACCGCAGCCGGACCCGCACCCGCCCGACCCTGCCGCCTTTTATCGCCTCCGTCGCGCCGCGGGGCATGCTGGGAAGTGTAGTCCGTCACCCCGTGCCGGCCCGCAGGCTGCGCCCAGCCAGAACTCGCCGCCCCAGCGTGCCTAGCGCGGCGCCCGCGGAGTTTGGGGGCCCGCCCGTATCCCGAGGCGGGCGGTGCTCGGTGCTGGATCCCGCCGTGTCCTCTGGTTTAGGTCCCGGTGGGTTCTGGTTTAACCCCAGCACAGCCCCTCGCTCACTCCCCCACCAGCAGGACCGGGACGGAATCGGAAGGTTAAACGTAGAAAACTCGTGGGTTGGGATAAAGACAGTTTACTCGGAAAAGCAAAAGCTATGCATACAGGCAAAGCGAAATAAGGGATGAATTCACTGCTTCCCACGGGCAGGCAGGTGTTCAGCCATCGCCATGAGAGCAGGGCCCATCGCATGTAACACGGACTTGGGAAGACAAACATCATCACTGCAAATGTTACCCTGCTTTATATACTGAGCATGATGTCCTATGGTCTGGAATATCCCTTTTGCCAGTTCGGGTCACCTGTCCCGGCTGTGTCTCCTCCCAGCTTCCCATTCACCCCCCAGTCCCGTCGGTAGTGTGTTGTGTGACATGACATTTGTTTAAAATCCTGTGTGCACATAGCGCTAACAGTGGTTTTTCAGAAGCTGGAATGGGTGTGAAGTGCTCACTGGGAGATTTTAGATACAAACCATATAGCAGGGACCGTGCCTACTGAACCAACCCATACCTGACAAAAGTTGAAGTCAACAGAAACAAAATGACAAATTTCTGGTGGTATTCATTTAATTACCAGAAATTCCCTTTTTGTTCATTTTAGACATGATTTATCCACTGTACCCTTTCCCCACAACTTTTCTGTCACCTGTAGAGGTGCTTTGGTGTGCTGAACTGCAAGTTTCCCCTCTCCAAAGAAGATGAGCAAGGTCCTTTTCCTATTGATTACCCAAACCCTACAGGACTCTCTTTTGCCCCTGCTTCCCCACCCATCACCTCCTTCCACTAATGCCCTCCCAGTCTGTCTTTGCCTTTTCCTTGGGTGCTTGTAACAGCCCCACTTACCACATCTAGCCAGTTCTAGTCTTCACTACTCAGCATCATCCCAAAAAGTACTACTTTGCCCCACCAGGCTCCAAACCAGTGTTCACAGTCCCATTCTCCTCACCTAATTGATCCTAATTCTCCTGTCCTGTTCCTCTTCATAGCTGTATTCTCTGCCTCCACTAGGCACCAGTCTGTTTCTCACAACTTTCTGTCTTTGCAATCCCAGTTTGTTGCCCAGCCAGCACAGTTCACCTCTCCACTTGTTTCCTGCCCCAGTCTCCCTAAAGCTTATTTTCTTTTCCTCCTTGCTCCTACCTCTCCTGTACTTTTTGTGCAGTCTCTCCTCCACCTGGTTCTGAGAATGCCCCGTATGATGCAGCCTGTGATTACAGAATTTAAAACCGAGGGGCTTTTTGGCTGAGTTATTTTCTGCCGGATCACTGAAATGGGGGTCAGGTGAGAGCAGTCAGCACAGAGTGCTGCAGAGGACATTCCAGAGCATGGCCAGGGTGCAGGGAAACAAAGGGCAAAGCCCTTGTTCTAGTCTAACGACTGGCTTAGGCTGTGTTGGCACTACAACTGAGGATGTCAAGCCACAGCTAATAGGAATGGCAAGGCTTGGCCACAGAGCAAATTGCACTGTGGCAGCTGCCCCCAAACAACCCAGCTGCTTGTTTGGAAGGCTGAAGAAGGAGCGTGGAGTGCACAGGAATGTCAGCATCTGAAAGTGGGACAAACTTAGCTCTGGCTCATCCAGGAAAATTTACCACTCACGGGGAGCAGCTAAATTACTTTTAGGGATTATGTTATCTACTCACAGCTTGCTGTTTTCTTTTCCAACTGAGACTTCTCAGATAATGAGAGGGTTGATTTACTTATGTGACCACTTAAGATATCCTTGGAATCCTCTTTGTCTGCCATGAGGATTTATGAAACATGCAGCAGTAAGATACCCAATAATTTTATAAATTTAAGCATTACAGAGTTTATGCCAGCCTAAGAGTTTCAACTTGCATGTTTGAAAACTGGTAATATGTAACATAATTAGCACTAACATCAGTTAACATAATAATGGGTATGTTGTTTTTCATTTTCCAATTCACAGTCCCAGATAATTTGCACACTCTGTGCACAACCTGTAAGTGTGGTTCCTTTAGAGGGTCTTGCTTACTGGGAGAACCTCCTTCCATACTTCCTGGCATGTGCTCCTGCTGTTGCTTCTCTTGTGGAGGGTCTGGCAACCGTGTTGTCTTCAGTGAGCTACTTCAGTCAGTAAAGTCATCTTAGAAAAGAAAAATGGTTATTTTTCAGTGGAATATGGTTTCACAAGACACACAGTAGGTCCCTGCTTCCAAAAGTTCCCAGTTCCACCATGATTTTCCCTCTCCCAGCCAAAAAATTTATCCTACTTGCTATTCACCCTTTGGTATTTATTGGACCTTTACCGGAGCTTATGCAATTCATTAAAGTGGCACAAAAATAGCTTATCCAAAAAGTTGGGTCAGGTCCCACTGTTTTAGTGAGTTAAATTGGGCAAAGGTTCCATGAAGAGCCAGGGCAAGGAGGGTGTTGTGAGACTGGGTGTGTGGAAGCAGTGAGCAAACAAACATTTACAGCTGCTGCAGGTATTAGAGCAGAGTGGGGGTCTTACTGTGAGCAAAGCAAGGGAACATATTCACATAAGTTGAAGACTAAGCAAGGCTGCAAGAATTTTTTTCTTTGTCACAATAAAAGCAGTGCTGTGACTCCTGAAATCAGACCAATTCAGGAAAGGCAAAGGAAAAGGTGTGAGGTATTTTTGTTTATAAGTACCAGATGCATGCTAAATGAGGCTTCCATTCCTTTAATAAAGAGCCCTTGCCTTTCTAATCTTGTTCCTATCCTGTCTCCTCCTCAGTATGTACTGTTTGTATGGAAGAACAGACTGGATATTTACCCCAGAGATGGGATGGTATGTATTAAATTAACAATAATTTTCTTGCTCCTTAAGCTTCAGTTCTCAGTTATTACACTATCATGTTTTTTCTCTTACTTTAGGAGAAGGCACCAGTCTTTCAACCTTTTATGCCCTTTTGAAAATTCATTGCATGTCATCAGGAGTAAGAAAACATTTATATGCAGTACGTTCATTTTCTATGGGTTGTGCCTGGGTCATGAAAAAATGCATGTTTTAAAAACTAGGTCAAAAATACTATGCTGATATTTTGATTGTGCTAAACAAATTATAATGCAGTTATAAGACTGCTTAAAATGCTGTTACTAGATAGAGGAAATACAATCCAGGCAACATTGTGATTCTTTGGGAAAAGCAAGAATTGTCCATATATTTATTCGTAAATAAACAGGAACAAACCTCACAGCTGCTAATTCAATTCATATTCCTGGAATCAAGCTATAAACAAATGCTTTTATTTTTGTTTTAGAGGGTGGATGAGGCTTGCTAGCTTTCCATTGGTCTAAGAGAAGGAACATCTGTTGTGGCCATAAAAAACTCAATGATCAAGTTTACCACATCCCACATTAGCAACATTAGGCATTGAAGCTGAAATCCAGATCAGACTGAACTCAGTGAAAGTTTTGCTGTTAAATTCCGGGTGGCCTGGATTTCAAGCCAAAATCCAAAGCTTTAAAAACAATAGCACAGTGAGTATCAAAAACAAAAGTAGTCTGTTGCTGTGTGTAGGAGCTATACGCTGGCTTGCCTAAAATAACATTCCAACCTGGTTTACAAACAGTTTTATATCAGGAAGTATGTGTCAAGACATACAATGCTACAAAAGCAAATTCTGTGTTTAAAAAGAAAGCATGATAAGGGCTTCTTTGGTCAGATCACAGTATCAATGTTAACATAGAGCAGAAAAATTTTGAAGAGCTAAGGAAGAAAAAAGGCTGAAGTTGCTGAAGCATACTGCCTTTTTTAACTGGATTAAGGATGCCACTATATGTCTTATACATTTCTTATTAAGGGAAAAGAAATACAGGATATGTGTGTTCAAAAAAGTGAAGCCTTCTCCCCATAGACAAATCATAGACAAATCATTCCCGTCACTTAAGAGTTAATTATGCTATGGGCAAAATTCAGAGCAGACTGAGACAGAAAACATGAGCTTAATGTTCCCTTCAGATTTGGTTACATCATGTACAATACTTGGAAATAAATCTGAAATTCCTCACACAGCATGTTTTATTAGCTATGTGGTTAAGGCCTCACCATTTGCCCTAATGCTGTGAACCTGTACCAAAGAAGAGAAGGTAAAAGTCAGCAGAGATTCTCAGTGAGAAGGCAGCTGTGGCTCTTTGAGATGCTACTGGCCCTAGCTCTTTATGCCTGCCAAAAATGCTGGCCCCAGCTCTGGTGGCAGAATTAGACACAATTGCCTCTGAGCTGTTTCAGGGCAAAGTCCAAAAGCTTAACTCAAGCTGTCCCCACCCCCTCTTTGCATTTTATGCTTTAGACACTGGGGTTTATCCTGAAGCAGCTTAGTTATCTGTGTTCTCAGTCTGCTGACTCCACTATGTGGGTGGTATCCTCTGGGAGACAGGCAATAATATTTTAAACCGACACAGTTATTTTCAAAACAATCACTTTGATGCACCATTAGCCACAGAGGCTGGTATAAGCTTTGCTAGCTTTAGACTGGTTTAACAAACAGTGCTTTTCTATCTGATCCATATTTTCATTTGCACTCTGAACGCTGCAAAAATACAGCAAGGGGTTAGTTGTATTCTGTATTTTTGCTATTTTTTAAAACTTTTTTTTCCATCTGGGGTGAGATTTTTTAACAAGAAACATCATTTAAATCCAAGAAAAGTTCAAAAATCGGCTGACTTAAACACCGCCAATTAGAGCAGCTAGCTGTGCAAAAGACAGGGCTAGATAAACTTACATTTCTTTCTTTGGTTTGGCTCTATGAAGAGTTACATAAAACTTACTAGCTGTTATGGGGCTCCTTGAGGTTTGCACAGCAGAGTGTAAACAGAGCATTAAATTTCTGGTGTTACTGATATCCAAGACTCTTAAAACACAAAACTTACTGACAACTTGCTCTCTCTTTCCCACTCAAATTTTACTTTTGTAACAGTAAGAAAAGTGTCAGAGATCTTAGCTAAAAATGTCTTGAACCCCTCTCACTCCTCCAATAAAAATTCCTGCCTCAACTATGCTCTTTTATGTCCTACACAGTTACACTTACGTATGTATTTGAATCACTTTGTCACTGGTGTTAACTTCACCCCCACTACCAGTAAAAGACAGTTAATCCACCTCTGTATAGATAAGGCCAAGTGTTTGCCCTGGTAAAATCCTTTAGAGCTGAAGAGAATGTAAAAACTTGTTCCACAAATCTCCACACATTTAATTGCTCCTCTCAGCTCCCAATTTAAAAATGGTCGATAATGTTTTTTGTATTCATGACAATGCAAATGTAAGTGAAAAGCAAAATCTAGACTGGGCTAAACTTTGCAAAGCTTTCCTGATGTTAAAATATTCCTTTACTCGCACGTATATGCCACTAGTAATTTACAATGACATCCTATGCTGTTAGAAACAATTTTATTTTGCTATTGATTCAAACAGAACCACCGTCGCACCCCAGCTCTTTTATTTCCTCGAATGAAGAAAGTATTTTGCAGGTCTTAAAGTTCTTTATTTTTAATACATTGTGTCCTTGAAGTATAACAGCTGTTGGTTCACAGACAGTATCTATTTCTGGGTTAAACAGACAGAAGATGACCACTCAAACAATTCAATATCCAGTTTTCTATTTTTAAATTTCAATTTAAATATAGATGGAAATTTTCATCTATAAAAAAATATGTGAAAGCCTCTAGTTTGTTTCATATGAATATACTATTTTGCAGATAGCAAAATTATGATATATTTGCAATCCACAGGGATCTTAAACGGATTACTTCTGTTAGGAATCACAAATTACTATTAAGTACTTTGTTGTGGATTGAGTGGCATTGAGGAGCTATTGAGACAGAAAACCAGCAGCCTACTGTGTCTAATTGCAAACCTCTTTACCCTCAAAGTTTTTTGTTCTTATTTTTTCAAAATCTGAAGTATGATACATTGCATAATCATAAATACACTTGTATTAAGTGTTGACATTTTTCATAATACCTTGGGAAATTACATTAAAAAGAGTAATTATTTTTGCTCTTCATTTGTACCAGTTATGCAAATATGACCACAACATGCCTTATGGGCATTCATTAATAATGATTATTTGATTAAAATATTAATTTCAAAATAATACTTTAAAACTATACTTTATTCACAGTGGGAATACACAAAGCAACAACACAGTGGCAATAGCACTCACCATATATACTGGGCGATATATAATCCTGGGTTTACTGTGAAATTAAGCAAGGATGGTTTTGTATTCTTAAAATTCGAGGAAACCAGGACATGCAGTATAGGCAGAGACCTGGGAACAAGTACTGGCAATTGCAAACTGTGAAGGTCAAACTGTATTGCTGAACAAGCAAGTCCAATCAATTTTGGTTTCCACTAATGGTTAAAACGATTTTAAGGTGAAGTCATACATTGCCCAATGCCATCTGGCAAACTTAAGTGATGAGTTCTAGTTGTTTCTAGCCCAAGAGAGCTTGATCTTCAGTTACTCCAGACTGTTTGTTGTTCTCTAGAGGTAAGCATTTTGTTTTTAAGCACATATTAGAGATTCTGCATTGCAGTTTGTTTGGGTACTTTATTACTTACCTTATAATACTTTGTTATAAACCTCAGATCTGGTCTGTGCATTTGCACTTTATAGAGATCTGACTCTGATTCTACTATCCCAAATCTTTTCATGAAACAGGAGACAGAGGTGGCTCAGTGTTATCATGTAGAAGGTGGGTATGCCTCAAAAAGCATCCTGTTATCTAGTAGCAGGGTGGCCAGGACTAGTTCTTTTAATTAGAAGTTCATCTTCTATATTCTAATGCACAATGTTCATGCACCAACAGATGTCTGTGTGCCCTGTACTGTGTTTTGTGTATGTTTTATATCATATGGGTGTGAGCTCACCTTTCTTTACCAATGCTGCTTACTGTACTACATACTAAAGGCACTTGTTAGGACTTGTGTGCGATGCCAGTGATGCATCCCCTATTCGCCCACATGGCAATGTGCCGTTCTTGAATGTCATTACTTAAAATCAAGACCACTAGTTTTGAAAAAAAAAAAAATCATCCTTGCAGTATGTGGATTAATTCATAATGAACAGGCACATGGCAGAATGCTGAAGGTGCTGTGCAAGTAAGGCAGAGACAACCGTGGATGTGAAATGCTCTTCATTTCACGTGCTCACCTTTAGAAAACAAGAGAAGCAGATTTAATGGCAGCCTGACAAGACCTACTATATACCTCTCTAGGACTGCTTCCCTAGGTTTCAACAAGGCTGCTGAAGAGTAGAAAGCAGGTGGACATGAGCACTTCTGTTGAAAGCAGTATTGTCCAGGATTCACCATCAGCAAAATATCAGACCCTTTTTGTTGTATTCCCTCCCCTCTCAGTCATACTTATCTCTAGTGTATTACCTCAAGACCTGTGCTCAGTTGCATTAGGGGATTGAATGAGCTCTTGTGGTTAGTAGTCTCAGTACATACAACAGCGAGGTAGAGCAACAGGGTAGTAAAAATACATGTTAAACTGTGGGATACCATAGGGAATCTGGAAACTTCTGTGGGTTTTAAGTGTCAACAGATGGCACAGCATGACCTACTTTGGAATAAATAAATAAAAAAAAAAGAGAGGCTAAAGTTGCTCTGGCAAGAAGTGCCTGTGCTGGTACTGGGAAGCTGCGACAACTGTGGAGCACAGGGGACTGACAATGGGATGTTTCGAGGCTGCCAGCTGACTTTGCAGCCCAGGCATCATTAGTATGTGTTGGCTGTTCTGTAGCTTACTCAATATGTGCTGGTAATATTAATCTGTGTTCCCTAGCAGCAGGTGCCTCTATCATAAGATTCTCTAGGCTGATTAGTTTGCAAATTGGCAGGAAGTCCAAGGTTTAAGTGACTTGAGAGAGCAAAATTAAATTTCGAACCTTAGCAATGTCTTCTCTGGAGTTAGAGTATTGATTCTACAGTATCACTTTTTACTTTTAATAGATAGTAAAGAAAAAATTACTTCATTCTCCAAAGAAAAGAATACAGTCAAGTACTTTTAATCAACACCACAGACAAAAGCAATTGTCATATTTTTTCCACTCTCCTATTTGCTTTAAGGTATACTGCTAATTTTAATGGAAAAAACCCTCTGAATTGTATTATTTTTGTAACATCAAATGTCTTTACTCTGCTCACCAGCTATTTTGTAAATTCCACCTATCTTCACTATCCTATCTGGCCTTTTCCAGAACTTCTCTTAAACAAAGAGCATATAGATCCTTTCAAAAGTATAAAGCAAAAATAAACTGGATAATGTTTCATATTGTGGGACACAATGTACGGACAGGTCAGATGCTTTACTGACCTCTGCTTGTGGAGTAACATATATGTGAAACTTGTGGTTCCAGCATGTATTCACTTGATTTCATGAACGGTTAATGCAAAATTTGCCACCTGGCAAACGTAATGGGTTATCTTAAGCCTGCTGGGCACTCTGTTTGTAGAACAGTATAACCAATTAATTATCCAAGATGGATCACTTAGTTTTTTCTCATCTGTTCAATTTTTCACAATTTAAATCCGTATAAACATTCAGTTCAGTTTTGAATACAGTGTGTGTACTTGGTTGCCTGTGTGTAACATAAGGATATGCTTTCCCACGAATCTGGGACAAATTCTCTCTAGGGACACTGGACTAAATAACCATTTGTTTTTAGACAACAATTGAAGAATTAAAAGACTTTACACAAGATCCACTGTGATTTTTTTAATCCCTCTAGCTCATTCTTAAACATTTTAGACCTTTCAGCCCTTTGAACTCAACATACAGATAACAGGGACAGATTGATGTCAGAGCTTTCCCAAACCATTAGAATTATGGAGCTATATTTAAACTCTCTGACAGGGAGAATCCTGTATGATAGGAAAAGACTTAAGGCATTCGGCCATCCAACCCTCTGCCAGGCTCCATTTCAGATGATCAGAATTGGCTCTGAGTAACCTGGTCTGACATTGTAGCTGCCCCTGCTGTGAGAAGGAGGTGGGGCCAGAAGACTCCCAAGGTTCCTTTGAGCCTGGATTGCTCTATGGTCAGGTATTGGGAACTACTGTTTGCATTAGACTTTAATATGGTGAGCCTTAGCAAAGCAATTTTTCTGGAGTACCAAAGACACTTTCCAAACCTCCAAGTGTGCAGCTCTCCCCATGGTGTAGTTATTCAGCTTACACGAGAAACATCTCAGATATCCCACCTTGGAACTACACACCTGCCTTGAAGGAAAAGAAATTATTTCCTCTTGTGTCCTCAGAATCTACATCTCACTTTCCTGCACCAGCTGTGACATCTCTTTCTGCTCCTTCATTTAATACAAGCTATCAGCCATCACCATTGGAGTTCCCAGAGAAGCACACTGGCACTGTAGCCATGTCATGCCGTGCACAGTCTTTTCCCATCAAGCAGGCACAAATCCTTGCTGTCCTCCCATGGTAGCAGAACTGATATCACCTCCTTGGCTGGGGAGGGTTAGAGACCATGAAGAGTTCACAAATAAAGGCCTGCAGCTCACACCATGTTTCTTCCTGCCTTGAAAGACTGCACAAACAGTCCTTTGCATGAGTGCGTCACTGAGGTGATGGTGGAGGAACAACACACCCTTCTCACGGGGCAGGTCTCGCCCTAGTCCATGGGGTGACCATCATCTATATTTTATAATATAACTATTTGTCTCCTTAGTGCCCTTTGTGGGATGCACACTGTGTAGTGGGAATGAAAATGATGAAGGGGTATATAGAGTTTGTGGAGAAATTATTAGTAACTTCATAGTTAATGGGCACACATGGATCTTTGGTAAGGTCCTGGGCATGAACAAAGGTTCAGTACCTGCTTAATTTTGTTATGAATTGCCACATCACTAAGTCCACTCACTAACAGAAAAAATAGGCATGTGTGCAAGTGTCTGTAGAGTCAGGCCTTAGACCTGTGGTGACAGTTTTCTGAGACTGATTGCATATGGAGTGCATGTTTGTGCTTGCTTTCTCTTGGAAATATCTCTCCCAGCACTTCGACCTTCCTCTCCTGGGTACTGCAGAAGTCCTGCTGTCTGATCCACACTTAGTTAAGCGGCCAGGGCAGGAGATTGGTCTGGACACATGGTCGAGATCCCAGGGTGAGGGGCACTTTATCTCAGTATTATGAAGGATTAAATCATTAATGAAGCTTCATTTAGCTTCATGGCTAAGATGTCCCTAAATTTTCATCTGTTACATATCTCCTTTGCTTTTATCTCTTGCAGATTCTGTGCTTAGACAGGAATACTCAGTTTGCATGCAGAATGTTTAAAAGTTCTTACAAAGTTTCTTTCAACAAAGCTCTAGATTCACAAAAATATGACAGTATCTAATTTCTTTGGAGGAGATGGTAGGGGTAATACTATCTTTTAAATGTTTTCTTATATTTATTCTGCTGATGAGATCATTCGACTCACAGCAATATTTTTTATTCTTCACGTGACTAATTTTGTAACACAAAACCAGAGCTACCAGAAATTTGAATGCAAAGAAGCTGTTGTTAAATATGAAAAATGGTGTACTGGGGTATGTAGATATGAGACCAAGCAATAAAAATGAACACAGTTTACAGAATTGACAAGACAGCTCAAGGATGCATGCCAAAGATGTACTTTCTGCAATAAAAAATACTGTAGTTTTCCTGAAGAAGTGCTGCAGTAATACTGTGTCAGGTTTGCCTATCAGAGTATAGATGACGCTTTCACAGCTAAGATGTGTGAACTGAGATGACAGTCTCGGTTCCTTCAGTACAGATCGCTTCCAAGATGCTGTAGATCAACACAGTGATCAAGGACAAAGTCATAGTCTGAGTCATTATGGGGAAGGGCAAAGTATATGGAAAATTCAGAGTCAAGCTTCCAAGAAAAGTCCTCCAGTTCAGGAACAGGTCTCTCCACTGGCAAGAGAAAATTTGGCCTGACACAGTGATGCTACCAGACCTCCATTAAATCAGAATGACTGTTCGTGTGAGGAAGCAGAGTTGACGGGGAACTTCAGTTTCTGATGTTCTGAACCTAGATGATGTGTTCATGTCATGCGGGCCTCCAGAACAGAGCTGAGGCTAAAATGTCAAGTCTTGCAAAACCTGTCTAATGCTCTGCCAATTCCAAATGATAGCTAACTTGGCAAAAGGCTGGGCTGATTGAGTCTGAAATGTGATCCATGCTCTGAACTTCAATTAGTTCATTCACGTTAGGTGAACAGTCAGGCTAATTTCATAGGGCATTGTTAAAAAGCTTAGGTTAAACACAGTGAAAGGTGAGGCACAGGTACACTAAACCCAGTAATCATCTGGAATGTCATATAGAAATTCTATTTTAAAAGTCAAAATTAAGTAAAAACTGTATTTATGCATATAAGTTCATATTTTGCTGCAATTAAGCCTTGCCGGTATCTGAACACATCACTTTTACATATTGCTGAATGATGTCTTCAATATATTATAACTGTATTTTTGAAAGTATGTTGCACTAGAAGGCAAACGTCTACATACTGGGAAAGAATTCATCCCAGTAGCAAATTTTACACTTAACCTCACCTTAGTTTTGACCAATTGGATAGTTATTTTGGGAGAAAATAAGAAATATTGGAATCTTCTTCAGTGAAAAGCATTAAGGGCATTTTGATAAGCTGTAGTATTTTTTTTGTTTTATTCTAAGTAGAGGAGGATTTTCAGTTGTGCTAATGTATGGCTTTTAATTGAAATGTGTTGATCAAGATGGTGTTAGTTATACAGTGTGAGCACAGTCCAAGAATACAATTTTATTAGTTCTAACTTCATACAGAGTGAGATGGTATACTACAAGTAACTTGTTTTCAGCAATTAAGATGCTTTTAATAAAAAAGGGACTTTAAAAGGACTCATTCTTTTGTCTTAAATATTTTTGCTAACCAAGTCATAGCTTTCATTATGCCATACATGTACATATCCTGTACATTCATGTAGCAGTGAATCTTTAATTTGTCACTTAATGGTTGTCTAGTCTATGGAATATATTGTTGAAGAATATCACTGAAGTTGAAATGCAGCAGGCCTGAAAAGTATTGTAATTTATTTGCATTTATGAATACCATAATTAACCAAATTAATTATAAATATTTTTAAAAAAGAAGAGTTTGGAGGAGAGATGAAAAAAGCATCAGATTTTATACTACTCTGTAAGAGCTTAGTAGGAGGTTTCTTTGGACATGAATTACCTGGGGTTAGACATAGGTGTCTAGCTTTTAGGCCCTTGATTTATGACATATTCTAAACTGTGCTTCCTATGATAAAAGCATAGGATAGAGAGCAACAGCATACAGTTTTATTTATTGAAATTTCCTCCAAAGTTCATAAGTTCAGAGTAGGGAATATGATTTTTCTGTATTTTTAAAACCCCAGGGACCCAATCATAACTTTATGTTTTACAAAAGACACTATTTTTAGAATATTTTGAGCACTGCCAAAAGTGCACCGGATTTCTTCTTTTACAAATAAAGGTTTCCTGCCTAATTCACTTGTCCTAATCTCCAGCTGCATTTTTGGTAATACATGAGCTGAAGAAAAACAAAAATATTAACTTCTTTTTTGCTTTCTTCTTTCTTGGTTGCTATCCTTTCAGTGTTATGACGCACCAGTACAACAATAATTCAAAAATATTTTTGCCTAATAAATTAATGCCTGATGTTCACTACAAATAAGTGTATTACACTGGGCCACGTATACAGATTGAGCTACTGCTGGCTGTGTTTTCCATCTGCAGAGCCTTCCCCCAGAGTGCCTGATGACATCACACAGATGATTATGACTCACTGTCATCTCACAAAGCCTCTGCCTAACACAGGTATTAGCAGCAGCAAATATTAGCAGTGGACATCAACTCAATGCAGCAGTAGAGTAAAGCAGAGAGAGAATTTTGAAGGGTCATTGAATCTGATTGTGACGTGATGAAAAATAAATACAGGGAAGGATTGATTTAATCTGTTTACATAACTGACTTTAAATTAACTTGCAATTAGGCCTTCACTAAGAATTACTCAGTGATTATACCCTTCAGCTGCCTAATACAAGTATGGGTTCTGGGCAGAGCTGTAACAGGGAGAGATGAGTTGCTGCTCCCCAAACGGGTCCTTTCAGGGCCACCCCTCCGAGATGCCACAGCAAGCCACTAGAGGGAACTCAGCTTATTCCCTAAGAGGCCTTGGCACTGGACTTTCCCTACTATTCACTTATTTGGACATTTAAGCTATATGCAATGGATAACATAACTAAAACTATATGCATATGCTTTAAAGACACCTGCCACAGTAACTCCATCTGTTAAAGCAAATATACCAGTCAGTGTTCTTCTGTGTTGCACATGCACATAGCATGTTTAATCTTTTACATTAGTAGTAATGTGGGGTTTTAAACCTTTTATCTCTTAATTCTTTTCTTTCCTCATCATCTCTTTGTCTAAATGGGGTCAGTGCTCCCTGGAAATTAAACAAAAAGATACTGAATGTGCTTCTGGTTACTAGTGTGTGTTTAAAAGTTCCTTGCATTTCTAGCAAGAACAGGACTTGGCAGTAGGAAGTTAAGGAAGGGTGGAGGCGTGCTAGAGGTCCTTGAAAAGCAAGGACTGGGGGGCTGGCTGTAACTGAGGAAAACAATATGGAGATGGGTTTCTATGTCAGCAAAGAGTTCCTTCCTTTAGTCATCAGGTATCAGCTTCCCATTCCTTCTTCAGCATCTTAAATGAAGCCCAGAGGGAAAGCACCATCCTTCACAGTCCTAAGGGCTCCACCCACATAACCATCTCAGTAATGTTAAAAGTAAGCAAAGCCCTTCCTAAGAAATTTGTTACTGAGCTGGTATTTGGATCAAGACTGCAAGACTTTATCAAGACTACTTTTACTTTCCCCGACATGTTCACAGTGTGCCCCTACAGTATTTGAAAAGTAGGGCATGTTTGTGTTAAAAATGATGCAACATTCCACAAAAGTGGAAATAATCAGTTGTAACAGCAATACAGGTTAACTCTTCGGTGTTGTCACAGGGGGAAGGAATTAAAACAGGCCATCTTGCCTGTACAGAAGTTTCTGTTTTGTCTCAAGGCTGTTTAGGTGTGAAGGTTGCCCTCTCACTGGTGCTATTTCTGATGCTGTGAAGGGAAACCCCATTTTTGTTGGAAGGCTGCCGTCTCTAAACACTCTGAAATACACTGATGTTGCCATCAGTGCTGGCACGTTTCACAAGATTACAGAGGCTGCTGACTGTGTGATCCAGGTGGGGGCTCACAAGAACTGGGGGTCCTTACCTGACTCCTTCGTTCACCCCAACACTTCTAGAGACAGAAATTTCAATGCCTATGCTGCTTGTTCATTCTTGTGTACCCAGCTATGGTCTCCAGAGCTTCAACATTTAACCCAAACAGCATCGTAGTCAGAACAATAAAGAAAAATAAATATTTTTAAAATTCACTATTGAAAAATAAAGAGTGAAAATGAAGTCTTGAAAACAGGAGTTTAGTTCTGCACAGGCATAGTTCATTGATCAGTTTCCTGTGTGGATAAAGTAACGGTGCCTGTGTCACTATTTTCTTTTTATGGACATTAACTTACATGCAGCAAGAAGTCAGTCATATGGCTGCTGTTGAATTCAGTCTTGGTGGTTATAAATTTGAAATTCTACCATTGATCAAAATGGGAGAAAACTCTGCAGGTTCCATGTTAAAGCCTTTGGAGTACTTGTTTTCATTTATGCAGAGGAAATGTAGTTTCAGCATAAGAGTTCAAAAGACATTGGAAATAATTTTGAAATTAATGAAATGCATGTAGATCAGTGTGTGATAAAAGAGCAGCTGAATAAGGTATTATGGGAGAACAATTTCCTTCAGTTATAATTTGGCATAAATGAGGACTATGGATTAAGAGGGAAGGCCAAAGAAATAGGTGGCACAGGTCAGGAGGAATATAACAAAGAGATGTGGCACTGGATGCTGCAATTTTAGGGCCCAGGGTATGGGGAGTAAGTGGGCTGACACTTTTCTCCCACTTATATCTGGCTTTTAGATGCATCCATCTCCCCTGCCTTGTGTATGTACTGGGGGGTCTCTTGAAAGGGTCTGAAGCTTTCCCCTTGGAATTCAGTTATAAGAGCTGTCTTGGAAACTAAAAGATTATCTTACCAACATATGACAGAAAATATAGATACATATTAAAGCAAACAGAACCTTATCTGAGATCTACTTTATGGGAAGGTGAGTGGGTAATTAACTAAACTGCCACATGGGTAATAAACTAAACTTTCCTTGGAAAAGGAAGTCCCTTATCATTAAACTGATGAATGAGACTGAGAAGTGAAGGAAGGAAAATGGCACAAATGGTACAGAGCATCACCCTGCAGATGTGAACAGTCCTTGCAGGCTATGAACAGCATAAACAGTATGCTTGGTGCATATTGTGGCGTGTATAATACTTCTTTTTCTTTTTGCCGTAAAATGTATGGAAGTGCTTTGGGGAAGGCACTTCCTAACTCTGCCACGGTACCTGAGGGGAATGCAGACCTTGTACGTACTACTGAACCAATCTGGTATGTGGTAATGAATTTAAAAAAGGATTATAAAACATAAGAAACTTTCAAAGGAGCAGTGTAAACTCTTACCTTAAATTGCCTATGACACAACCAGGTCAGAAATGTATAGCTAACCACTGAACTACCACTGGACACACAGGAAGGCACCTTCCTACAAGCTGGAGGCTGAGGAGGACACAAGCAGCAAGCAGGCAGTACCTGTGACTGACAGGCTCCCAAACAGCAGACCCAGCCTGGCAAATTAGACAAAATGCCTTGGTTCATGAGCCTCAAAGCTGCAGATCATACTTACATCTTCCTGGCATGTCCTTCTGCCAGCAACCAGCCACGGTCAGACTTCTCAGACTTCCTGATCTCTGAGAAAACAGTTCTTAAACTCTTAATTGTTTGGGTGTTTGACAGATAAATTCTATGGTATCTGTGTGGGCCTGAACATCAGTCATTTCTAGTCCTCCAGGACATCAAGTTAGGTATGTTACGGTTATTGAGGCTTGACAGTTCAATTCATACCTGGTTGATAGGAGAAATCTCAAGAGAATTATTGCATCTTGTAAAAATCTAGCTTTCCATTAGAAAAAAATACATACTGTCTCAGAGGAAGTGTACCCTGAACACAGTAGGTATACTGGTTTTTCAGGTGAAAAAATCCCACATGTATGAACATTTACAGCAAAGGGAGGGAAACTAAGAACTATGAAATACATCTAGGGGGAAATCCAAAAGAAAAGACACAGGTGCAATGAAGAGTAAAGAAAACAGTTGGGGAAGGGATGGCTTGAGGGGTTAAGAAGGACTGGCTGGCAGTAGAGAGAGACTGGGGCACTTGTAAACTTCACCTCCTGTCCTCCTGGAGGAAGATCCTCTCTTGAGAAAGACTGGGCCTCTTTCTTTCAATATCTAGTGAAAGCCTAAGGATAAAGCAAATGTAAACTCAAGAAACTATGAAGATACCATGCATGTCCCTGGCCCTCTCAGCCAGCTGCTGGCTGCAGCATGTTTGTACAGCAATGGAGAGCAGAAGCTGCTGACTTATCATCAGCCTCCCCACTGCTGGTCGTGGGGAGACGACAGTGGTGTGTATAGATTATATATTGTATCAAAGGGTCCAAAAAAAGGGTGGAGAAAAATGTCATCTTTCATGTGCAAATTACTGAAACTATGTGTAATAACACTGTACACAACACAAAACCTGAATGCAGCCTGATTTACCTCACCTGTCCTATCACACTACAAACATTTCAAAGCAGAACGTTGTATTAATTGCATTTTACATGCTGCACAGCAGGGCAAGGAAGACTTGCAGATCACACAGCAACCATGTGTACTAGCAAAGGCAAAACATGGCTGGAGCTCCAGGCACTATGGTTCTCTTCCTGGGTGGGGGATCTCAAGCAAGCTAGTTCACTTCTGCATGCCTGTTTTCCCATTTGTAAAACATGAAGGCTGCTAACATGCACATACATAGTTTATCTGGCTACTTCTAAAAACTCGTGGGAACCTGAGAGCAGTAAGTGCTCATACAGCAGTTTGTGACTCCTGAAGCAGCGCTAGCCATTAAGAATGCTATGCCAAGGTGCAATTTATAGTAATATACAGAGGTACTGATCAGTCAGAGGAAAAGTCAGTTGCAAGACCTGTCAACTCACATTGTCAGTTCCCAGATGGTCCCAGTCAAGAAGCAAATTGTGTTTCATCTAGTCATTAAAATCCCTTAAATTTCTTAAAGAGACTTCAGGTACTTCAGGAGATAATATTTTTTCTTGCAGTATCTTTCCTTCCAACATAAACTCATGGTGACATCTATGCTGCTTTGCTCTAGTAGTTGACCTTATTTTACAGGGTACTTTTTTCTACCCGTCTGGTCAATTGTTTTCCTTTTGCTCCTAGTATAGGGCACAAAAAATACCAGCACTTTCTTTAGTGCACGCAAACAAAGAATGTTTAAAATTTGGACAAAGTCTATCAATTTACAACTTCATTAATTCCTACAATGACCTATCGATATTCTAGATATGACAAGATGTAATTGCTGAATATTCTGATGCTAGGAATTAAACTTACAAAAGCTTCATGCTATATACACATAAAAGCAAATTACACATCTCAAGTTGTATCTTAGTTCAAGTAAGGACACACCTTATTCTTTCTTGTGCAGCTATGTCACCAGGCACTAAAGAACACAAGATTCAGGTGGTGAGAGAAAACAAAAGAAAAGCCTGATTCCGTATATTAAGCCCTTGACTGAATGTAGCTCCAGGTCTTGTTTCAGGGAATAAAAAACAAAGTAAATTTTGTATTTTCATGGCCTTTGCCGTCACCGCTTATAAGGACATTTGCAAATTAAAGTGTGCTGATGAAAGCATACTGCTTCATTAAAGAAGCAAATTACATCTTTAATAGAAACAACATCTACTCAAAACCTTGTTTCACGACCTTAAGAATGGCAAAATGGCAACGATGATTACACCACTTCTTGCAATACATATAGCCACTTACTGAACTACAACTAAAGACTCATCAACATCATATAAATACAAAAAAATCCTTGATTCCCAAATACTTCCTCTTTCAGGTATAAATTAGAGAAATCACGCCAGTTCACTGACCAGTGACAACCTACAGAGTAAGTACACGTAACCAGTGAAATTCTCAAACTGAAGAAAAGGGTTTATGAACCACTCGGATGAAGTGACTGCATCTGCCACACACTGTGTCACTGAGCTAAGGTTAAACAAAAGTACGAAAGCAGCCTTCCAACCGAGTCAGGGCTTTGTGAGATCTGAAGGCCTCCTTTCTGGGAGTTGAACAAATGAGATTTTATTACCTCATGGGAAAAAATGTTAGAGAGGAATGCTGACTTCAACACAAGGGAAGAAGTACCTCTGCTAGGACATGTTTGTTGTACAAATAAATTCCTCAGGAAAATTTTTCAAATTCAGCGGAATTCTTGACCTTCCTGTCTTAGCTCTGATAATATTATTCTATGCTCTCAAAGCAAAACAGAAAAGTTCACAGCCTTAAAATTGCTGATAACACTGCTGCTCAACTTTAGTAGTTAGGTCCCTTTATTGGATAATGTATTTCTCCTTAATTTATGTGCCCTTCATCTATCTTTTCTAGTGAAACAGCTGCTAAATATTTATTTCTATCAAAAATATTCAACACTCTGGTTCCTGTTCAACGAGCTAGTGTCAGTTTTTCAGGGTAAATGCTAATACTTTACAACCTTTACCTCTTGCTTACCTCCTAGCTTCTTTTGGGTAAGCACCAGCCTATCCACAACATAAAACCATCTTAGAAATTACAACAGAAAATATTTCCCCTTAAAAAGTACAGTCAGGCGTATATCATGAAAAAATATTTAAAGGACATGTTGTGAAATCAAAATTCAAAGAGCACAATAGACTGCAGAAGAAAATTAGGAATGTGTTCAATTGTGTGGTGGAAGTGTCAAGACCTTCTATGCAGAAATAAACTTATTTCCAAAATCACAATGAAACACATATCTATAAACTTTGGGCTTCTTATAATCTATAGGGCTTCATATTAGATCTCAAAACTGAGTAAAGAAGAAAAGAAAACCCTAATGTGTGGCAGGTATCAAATGCTTTATAATGCAAAAGCTTAAAAAATAGCCTCTGAAAAGAATTAAAAGAACTGTTTAAAATAATATGCCTTGGATAAAATATTAATCCAATAAAATTAAATTTACAGCCTCATATACAGATTGCTTAAGAATTCAGTATCATCTCTGAAGAGATGCTGGTGTAACAGAGTTCAAATACAGAGGATTTCTATCTTCTGCTGCATCAGGAGACAGAAGGATTTTAGCTTTCGTAGAGCACCAAGCCAGCTGTTATTAATGAAGGTGTCTAATGGGCTGAGACTCAGCCACCCATGAAGACGCAACAACAGATACTTCTGCGCTCCAAGAGAGCTAATTTTGCAGGACCATCATCACGTGACATTTAACTGTTTAAAAGTAAGCTGGTAGTTAACTCGCACAGTTGATCCCTCTGCAGTTCTGCGCAGCATTGCACCAAAGATTTTTATCAGAAAAGATTTTCATTACCTAACCAAAGTGCAGTATCTTTTGTTTCCTTCCTGATCTCACAAGATTTAATAACCACTTTATTTAATTCTTGTACAGCAGACACATGACTAGCTGATAACATATCCACTAATTTTGTTAATTTTCTTCCTTTGAGGCTGTTCACTTCACAAGGCATTATATTACTTTGCAAGGAAGTCCTCCAAATATGACACTGATGTTTTGCTGTCATTTCCTGGCTCTAAACTCAAACAATATGTTCATGTAATACAATGCCTTGTTTTCAGGGAACTCGACTGAGAAACCTGTCAAAGTGAAGGAAACCTTGAAAGTGAAAATCCCTGTAAGATGATACTGTAGAAAGACAAAAGCGGGCAAGTGACAAATTAAGTGCAGAATATAGTCCTAAGAGATGGCGACGTCCTGGATTTTCAAGTGATCCTGCTGCAGTGTGTATTGCACATAGGTCTAATTTCACAAACCAGTCCATTGTGCAGGAAGGGGCTCAACGCAAAGATCTCAGGAAGCCAGAAGCATGAAGTGCCCCAGACCTTCTGCTGGATGACCACAGGACCAGCGACACTGACACCAAGGTATGGTGCGTAAGCTTTGGTTTTTTCCCCACTGTTAGGAAAGACCAGATGGAACACTGTCATCTTACCCTTCATAGTGCAACAAGGTATGGGAATTTTTAAATTTTCAAGGCTTCAGAAGTCTCATCCAACAGCTTTAAAAGAGGAGCTGAGAGTTATCAGCACTTTACATTTAACAAATTCTGTAATCCTGAGGATGTATGGGTAAAACAGGGCAGAAACAAAGAAGTGTGTTACATTGGTAACTTTTACAGAGGATCAGAGCTAGCATTAAAACTATGAAGTTTCACATCAGCTGCAAGGGGCGGAAGAAAGGCTGATGGTAATGAGACAATAAGCAATGGGAAAAGGACACTCCTTTTAAATAATACCAACCCACAGGTCTGATGGAAACTCGCTCTTGTCAAGCTAGTTGGCAAGATGACTAGCCAAAACTAACTATTGCCTAAAGCTATGGGGAATCGTTAAGGCATTTTCCTTTGCACTTGAGTGACACTCAGGCCAAAAAAAAAAAAGGGAAGTACAACAGCAGATCAATACTGCATATACCATATATAGTAAACTGGGACTTACAGTCTACTTGAGTCATCCTCGGTGAGATGCCACTGGAATTCTTCTTTGGCCAAATACTGTTTATTTAAAAAAAAAAAAGAAAAAAGAAAAAAAGAAAAAAAGAAAAAAAAAAGAAAAAAGAAAAAAAAGAGGAGTGGAGGAGTGGTTTTGTTCATTTTTAGAAGATAAGCTAGGGCACAGTAAATTATAGAGTATTTAGATTAGGCAAGAAACTGGGCTGTTGAGGCCACACATTTACCTCAAGTGCATCAATACGGGTCTATTTTACAAGACAATGAACCTTCAAGTCTTTGGGGTGAAACAAATTTTGTATGAACTCTTGAGTGTAGAACATGTAAATAGCCTAGCAGCATTATAATGAAAAATTTGGCAGTTATATAATCAATTTCTATAAATAAGCCAAGAAACCCTCCCTTACTTCTTATTAGCTTTTGACCCATGTTGTTCCAGGGCTGTGTTAATGGATACTGCCTATCCTCCCCCCCACGGGTCGCTGTGCTGCTCTGTCTCTGCAGCTGCAGCGCACAAGGCACAAACACGGCTGATGTTACTTGAACATGTACCTCTGAAAACATCATCCACACTGCGGAGCCACCTCAGCTGGGACCCAAGCTGGCGTTTTCTTCCTATGTACTGTTCTCAGTACACTAGAGCAGAGATTTCTTTTCTTCCAGTAAAATGCTTTTCTCTCTTACATAAATTTCACACATTTCCTAAATTTGTTACTTTTTAAAACACTGGATTAGTAACTGCAAATCTGCGTTACCTTCTCATCACGTCAAGACTAATCTACAATCCAATTCCTTTAGAATTTTAAATGTCAGAATGTGTTTTCTGACACAGCTATCAGGAAGAGACAAATCTGTTGCAAAATATGAAGTTTAACTTGCCCCATCCATGCCTTTTTGTCACTGCTACTATTCACTATTAACTAGTTTAATATCTGCTTACTATGAAAATATTTAAGGAGCATCAAAGTATGAATTTGAATGTGTGATTGCCCAACTTTCTTGAAATCTGAATTTTCAGTAAACAAAAAGAATGTAAAATGACTTACCAAACCAAAAAGGAAATTTTTTTTTTGAAACACAAGAAATTCTGAGCTACTGAATTTCTTAATTAAGGCTGAGACAGTTAAAAGCTCAGAAACATGAAGTATTTCTATTGATGCACTAGAAGGCAATCAGATAATTAACACGCACACACACACACACACACACACACAGAGTCACAAAAGAAAACCAAGACATGCTTAAGGGGAGGCCAAATTATTTTATTTAATTTTTTAGTGACCAATTGGATTTTTGGCAGAAAGCTCTGCTCTTTCCTTTTTTGTTCCTTTTTTTTTTTTTTCTCTTTAAAGAAATCAGCAGTGCTCAAATTGATGGGTTGGAATTTTACTCAAATTCCAGTTAATTTTGAAAACAAACAGATGAACAGAATTCCAGATTGTTTCCAGAGCAGAGAGCAAAACTTCACATTTGTATGAAAATTCCATGTTTTTACTTAACTAGGAGACAGAACGTAAAACTATTGTCAGTAGTGCATGAATAAAACATTCACATTTGATCTGGAACCTTAAAATCAGAAAGCTGTACTCTCCTTCCAAAATTTTCATTACCTTGTGCAAAGCAAGTCAAGTCTTCATGTGTCAAGCACACACGTAAAATTGTCCATATTTTATATACAAGACATCTACCAATCAGGCAGTGCAAAATACATCCTTTCATAACAAAACTAAAATGTACCTCTCAAAGTATGAACAAGAATATACACATAATACATGATGTACACTATTTACACAACCATAAAAAATATAATACAAGGATTTTTTTTTTTTATGTGTTTATAAGACTTGACAGTCTTTTGCAATTTTTGTTGCAACAAGGCATGTTTTAAGTTTCCTGGATGGAGTTTTCTTGCCAATTACTCAAGAGATCTTAGAAACTATGCTTGAACTTTTAGGAGAGTTTTCAAATGGACTGCCATCAACTCCCTGTTTTGGTCAGAAGATTCAGCTGTGCCACCCACCCAGTGGCTGGGAGGCTTTGGAAGGACACTGGGAGATGGTGGGTCACTGAACTTTGCCCCAGCGTAATTTTCTTTTTGGTTCGCTTCATTTAGGGCAACAGGTTTCTTGGACTTGGCATTTCTGAAGTTCTCTGTGTTTTTAAGTGGCTTTTTCTCCTGCTTCTGAATTATTTCCGTCGACACAGAATCCTGCCAAAAGTTCTCTATCTTTTTCGCCGAGGCGATCTTCGTCAGCGGCGCATTACACTTACTCTTCTGCCTGTTAATCTTTGGTTGTTCACACAGGTGTAAACCGTGAACGGGCTGGCCGTAGGGTACGGCCGCCTTCTCTGTCTTTCCCATCTTGTTCTTTAAAAACTGCGCAGACAAAGAAGAGTCACGTCAACCACGACCCCTCTCCTTCGCGATCCCTCACCGTCTCAGACACGGAGCGAGGCGACGGGGCCGCCCCAGGCAGGGGAGAGGGTACCGAGCCGCGCCCTCCCCACTATCCCAGCGATCTTCCCACCGCTCCGCCGGCACGGGCGGGCTGAGGGCGCGGAGCCCCCCCCGGCCGCCATGGGGCGCTGCGCGCCGCGCACGTCCCGCCTCGCGCGCGGGGTGGGGGGCGGGGATGGCGCGCGGCCAGCGCCAGGGCTAAATCCGGCTTGTTGCTGGGGCGCAGCGGCGCGCGCCCATTGGTGGGCGCCGGGCAGCCAATCGCCGCCCGCGGCCCCGCTCCTGGCCCCGCCCCGCCCCGTCCGAGCGTAACGGAAACTCTGCCGCCCCCCTTCCCCCCCACCGCGCTGAGGGCGCCCCCGCCACCCCCACCCCCGGCCACCCCGAGGGAGCGGAGCGGCCTCCCGGCTCACCGGGCGCCGGGGAGGGGGTGTGGGAGGGGGGCTGAGGGGGGACGGAAAAGTGAGCAGAAGTAGCGCAGCCCTGTCTTTACCTCCTTCCTGAGGGGGTTGCCGGGCGCGGGTCTCGAGGGGGCGGGCGCGGGGGGCTCCTCCGGAGGGGGGTCCGTCACCAGGTCGGTTCCCAGCGGCGTCCTTCTCCCCAGCCCAGCGCGGTGCTGCTGGTACTGCTGGTAGCGGCTGGGCAGGAGCCCCGCGGGGCCCGGTCGGATCTTTCCCTTCCTCCGCCGCACTCTCTTCAGCGCGGGGCGGGCGCTGCCCCCCGGGCCCGCAAGGCAGCAGCTGGGCTGGTTCTCGCAGTTGCTGTCCCCGCGCCTGAGGCGCTGGAGCAGGGCGGAGGGCGGCAACCGCCGCGGGTCTTCGGTGCCTGCCGAGATCCGAGCCAGGAAGGGCGGCGGCGCCGTGGTGGTGACCATGGTTGGACGTGGGTACCCAGAGTTGTGCCGGGGAGAGGGTCGAGCCCAGGCGGGGACGAGCAGGTCGGGTCGCTGGGGAGTGTCTGCCCGGGCTTTGTGAAGGGCTGAGGAGGTGGTGGCGCAAGCGAAGCCGCCGCTAGGATAACATGGCGGGGGAGTGAGGAGAGCCGCCAGCAGCGCCCCAGTGTTGTTACCCGGGCGGGGTCCGCCCCCTTCCGCCTCCGCGCCAACCGCCGAGCGCCGACGGCGCGAGCACCGCCCTTCTCCACCGCTCGCCGCCAATTGCGGCGGAGCAGCGCCCTCTCCGCCCCCGCCCAGGCCAATCGGAAGAGACACAAACACTCGGGGCCACGCCCGCTCCCGCGGGCCGGCCAATCACGGGCGGGCATGGCCGGCAGGCCCGCCCCGGTATCCGAGTCACGGGCTCGCCGTGCGTGGCGGGCGGGCGGTGCCCCGCCGGCCAATCGGGCTCGCGCAAGCAGCCTCGGCCGCGCCCCCGCGCGCCCCGCAGCCAATCGCGAGGGACGTAAACAGGCGGCGGCGCGCCCCCGGTGGGCGGGGGCGGCGGGCGGGCACGCGTTGCCCGCCATGGCGGAGCCGGGCCCGGCCGCCGGGCTGCCGGAGGGGCGGGGGCGAGACGAGCGGAGCTTGGAGGCGCTCAGCCTGGCCGCCGGCGGCGAGGCGGCGGCGGCGGGGCGGCAGCTGCCGGAGGGGCGGCGGGCGACTCTGGCGAGCGCCCTGGAGCTGGAGGGCACGGTGCTGCGCGAGGGGCGCCTCACCCAGTTCGTAGCCAACAACCTGGAGCGGCGGATCCGGCTGAGCGGCGCCCCGCGGGGCGAGCCCCCGGCGGGGGGCGGCGGGTCGTCCATCCCCGCCATCGACCCCGGGGCGCTGCAGGACGTGGTGGCCCTGGCTGGGCAGGTGGCGGCGCAGGTGGACGATCTGCTGCGGAACGTGCACTGCGGGCTGCAGGCGCTGACGGCGCTCAGCGTCGGCTGCATCCAGACCTACCGCGACGGCGTGGAGAGCCTGGGCGAGGCGGCCGACCTCAGCATCCGCGCCATGTACGCGCTGGTGGCGCGCTGCGAGGAGCTGGACCGCGCCATGCAGCCCGTGCCCGCCCTGGCCAAGCGCATCCGCGACATGAAGGGCACCCTGGAGCGGCTGGAGGGGCTCTGCAAGTAGCTGCTCCCGCCGCCGGCGGGACGCTGCGCGGAGCCGCTGGGGCTGCACGGACCTGGGCGCTGCCCCCGCCGTGCCGGCAGCGCTGGGGGGCCCGGCCCGGCGGGGGCTCGCCCTGCCCGGGGCCCCGGGGCTGCTGCTCGCCCTGCCCGCGGCCCCTCCTCGCACGGCCCTCAGCCCCCCCCGCACATCCCGCTCGCTGCCCCTGTGCGTGACCCGCCGCGGCAGCGGCCGCATCGCTGCTGTCAGTCTGGAGGAAGCGAAATTCTTCGACCGATAAAGGAAAAGGTCCTAGTTGAAATCGCGGGGTAAATGGTAGATGGTGCTTTTAAGCTTCAGCTCCATTAAAGAATTTGGATTCCACATGCCTTACGCTTTCTATTTATTGAGGGCTAGGAAAACACGGATCGATCTTAATTAAAAGTAGCTGTAAAAATCCTTTTTTTTTTTTTAGCCAGACTCGAAATTGCTGTGAATACTTGCTTGACGCTTACAGGCAAACGTGCTTATTTGTAGTTGACTTTCTGCCTGACAACTCAAGTTCTGCTGTTGCAGCAACTAGACACGCAGAACGCTACTTTTTCCTACAGGACACAGTTGTAAGAGAAGATAAGAGGAAATGTAACGTGTTTATAACAAAGACATTTGCCTTCCGAGAATAATATAAAATCCGTGGAATAAATGAGATTCAGATAAGAACAAATCCATATGCAAAGTTCTAAATAAAAGCCTTCAGATGAAATACGCTTTGTTTTTATTAGTCTACAGTAGTTTTCACAGTGTAAAAGTTTAAATGGCATCACTGTGAAATGATGCTATGGGTTTATAGTTTGCTTTTTTTTGTTGTTGTTTCTTTTCCTTCCAATTGGGAAAATATCTGTTTAATTACATGAAGAACATCACACGAATATGTGATGACATTATGTAGGTGTATGACTGACATAAAATGGGTACTGTGGGATAATTTATTTGTGTAACTTAAAGCTTTTGTATATGCATGAAGGTGTGCAGAACTGATTTTGCTGTATCAGTAAGTGTTTCCTTTGAGACCTGATAGTAGCCGAATTATCTGCTCACTATGGTTCCTATGCAACAAGCCACTTAGATGATGCTCTTAGCAATCCATTTAGTTCACAAATGTCCCTGTAATAAGATTTCAGCAGAGAAATGATCACTGTGATATTACGTATGTGTAATGGTGCTTTTGGTTACTAGCAGCTCCCCAAAAACCTCGGAGAGCAGGTTGCCAAAAATACTATTCAAGTCCTGTAACTTTGGTTGAAGAGCAGGTAGGTTTATGATAGGCAGAGCTGCTACCCCACTGTAATCTCATTGAAAACACTGAGTGAGGAATGGACACCGTGAAACCCTGTGCTTCTGCATGTAGACAATACTGAATTGTAACAAAATAATTAAATTTAATGCCACCTTGGTTTGCATAATGCCAGTCTCTGGCCTGTTTTGGGCTCTTCAGCATGGCCACGCCTTTCCCCCCTCAGCACAGAGGTGTCTTTCATGTGTGGCTTTGCTGCCCTAACAAATGGGAGAAATCTGGAAGTAGAGCAGTGCCAAGGTAGCACTCTGTCTGCTGTACTGGTCTGTCTGCTGGGGAATAGCTGTGGCTCCAGAGGGGGAGCAGAGGCTTAACGAAAGTTAGGGGAGAGAAAAAGAACTTAACTGCCCCTGTCCATGAGCCTAGAAAACACTAAAGATTTCTTAACACCACAGCAACAGCTTTACTCTTAGTAGTTTTGGGGTGTTGTTCTTGGGAAAGTTTGAACTTGTCTATCATGGAGATGCAGTAGCTTTGCTGAGTATGTTTTGTATATGTCAAGAGTGAAAACCAAAGGTTGATCTTGCTCAACTTCTGAGTACTGTTGAAATGTACAGGAAAGACCTGCAACCTTTTTTTGTATAGCCACATATGTACAGCTACGCTTTATTCATGCAAGCTGAGGTGAAGCCTTTAAGCCTTTTAAACCAATGCTTTCGTTTTCCAACAGCAATTTATTTGTAGGCATCTACGTTCAATGCTAATTCCCTGCTAAAATGGTCAGGTCTGTAGAATAAAATTATTACTTTTATGTTTTTAATTGTGAGTGATTGGTGGTTGTTTAAGTGTTCCACTTCTTTATTATTGCATTCAGTATTTGGTAAAATAATTTGAAAGCTAATTTAAACTCCGCTCCTGCATCTGCACAGAGACCCTTTAATGTGATTGCAGAGCCGGTTTCAGTCTAGGTCCTCAGGCAGTAATTTCTGACAGTGATGTCATTCATGTGATGAAAAAGGAATGGCTGACTAGTGAATTGCAAGCATGAAGAAAGCATAATTACACTGTTGGGGTTTGTTTTTTAATATTTGTCTGAACACATCAGCTTGTTTGAAGGGCCTATTTAGCTGAGCTTGGTGAAGTGGCTCCCGTTCCCAGGTGTCTGCCTTGTACATTTGGCATCCCTGGGGCAGGCATGGCTGAAGTGTTGTCAGCTTGTTCTGTGCTACCACAATCTGTACTGATATGTAACTGCATAGCTGCTATGGTTTCCAGGCCCCTGGAAACCATACTAACCTCTGTTGCTGGAGGAATGATGCCACTTGCCAGCGTCTGTGTCAGCGCAGCTCTGGTGCCAGCCCTGCCCTTGGTGTCCTGTGTGAACTGCTTGTGAGCTACGTGCAGCTCTGTAGCCTCCAAGGAAGTTTGTCCAGCAGCCATAGATTTCTGTGCTGCCCTTTTGATCCTAGTCCAGGCCTTCTTGTGCATGTTCTGTGTTAATTCTAGCATTTTCCAGCTTCTGGATGTTGAAAGCTTTCAGGTTCTTTTAGCCTTTTTTTGCTTAACCTGTCAGTGAGGACTGTAAAACCATGTTTGGGTTTTCCAAGACCTTCAGATGGATTTGCATATGTTTTCTTGCTTAGTCATACAGGCTTGTTTTCCTTTCCTCATCAGCTGCCAAGTGAACTTTCATTGTAACAAGATGGGCAAGGGCAAAGAACAAAATTAAGAAAACAAAATGACACGCAGAGCACTAAGCAAAGCCAGATACAGAATTTTCTGCTCTGAGAACCACCAGTGACTCTTAGGAAGTATCTAAGTTTGATAATTTTTCTTCAAGTGGAAGATCTGACTGTGGAAATTACTTTTCTGATCAAGGTGTGGTTGGTTCTGCTTCATTCAGATAATTTCTAGCCTTCCATCCTTTCTGGGGTTTTGTATTCCCTGACTCGTGAGGTTCTATATTCCCTGACTCCAAACCAGTTCCATATCCATGCTATTTATGGGAGCTTTACCAGATAAAACCTTAATTGCAGCTGAAAAAAAATACAACCAGTCACCCAAAGCACGAACTAACATTTCACCTTTAAGGCTTTTTTTTCAGTGTCACTTAATTGCATGAGGTGTTCAGTAAGTAAGTACATCAACTTTGTGTGTGTCTTGCTGCCAGCCAGACACTGAAATACACAAGACTTTTGGCTGCCATGTCCGACTTTATGATGGCACTTTCATTAGTAAGCTCTTGACCGAGTTACCGGTATGAGGAACAGCATGTGAGTTGAATCCAAGAGAAAACCTCTTAGCATTAGAGATGCAACTGGTTTGAAATGGTTTCAAATGTGTGGTTTTACTGCCAGAAGACAAACAATTTTAAAGCTTCCAAATTATCAGCAGCTTTCCAGACGAGTAAGATAAGTTCTTCTAGCAAACTCTGTTAGCCACAACTGAAACATCTGTTAAGAGAGAGACCTCTTGCAATAGGTGTCATCCAACATAAGACAGATTCTGGCTGTCAGATGCCACACTACCTTGTCCTGACCAACACTGGTATGTGCACATGAAAAGAACAACTTTTAAAGAACAGCAGATCATGTTTATGTTGCTGTCACAATCTGCTTTTATTGCTAGGAAATTACTTTCAGAAAAGAACATTCCTATAAAAATAATAAATTAGTCCAGTTAGTACATTTTTGTTAGCGTTGCCTCTACTTCTGTCCCCAGCCTGGCCCCATTCTGGAACCTCCTGCCATGACATTTCTCTTTTAGAAAGCTTAGTGCAGTTACTGCAGCAGATGCAGGAACTGAAACTCATCCGGTTTTCAAGTTTGCTGTTCCAGCTTGGTGCCTGGGGAATGCTTTTGTCATTGTGGTTCTCTGTTCAAAGCTTCAGAATTAGAGATGTGATCAATGGACTTGGGCCCTGAGCTTCCACCTTAACAGTTCAAGATCTTGTGCCCCCTGTTACAACAGCAGTAACATTACACTCTTATCTTGTAACAGGAAAAATGATAAAGAATCAAAATTTCAAACCTCCCTGAAGTTCTTGTTCTCTTCTACTAGTTATACACATTAGAAGCCATACAAAACCCAAACAAAACCCCATAACCCTCTCCCCCCAAAAAACTATTTATTGATCCTCTTCGCAAATCTTAGAGGATGTGAACAGGTTGGCAGTTTCATAGTAATAGTTACTGGCTGTCAAGGATAACATGCTTGAGATGGCTTTCACAGTAGTGTTGAGTCCCTATGAGACTTAAAAAGAACCTGAGTTTAAAGAAAATGAAATACTACATTTTTATTATGTTATTGATAGGGTTGGAAAGGGGATAGTCTATGCAACACTTGCACAGCTGGCATCTGTTGTTTGCCATCAGGGTTGGACTGTCATGTACATCAGTCAGGGTGCAGCAGCACTCATTAACTGGGAGAACAGAAAAGCAGAGTTAAAACGATCTTGATTATTTTCTTAGATTACAGCTGGAAAATACTGTCACTGTAATTGTTTCCAGAATTTGAGTTAACAGCGTTGTGATTAATTAGTATGAAGTACCTTTCTTGTAAGTAGATTTATATCAGAAAACGCTAATTTATGTCAGAATTTTTGTGAATGCTAGTTAGGGAAGTAAGAATCCTATAATTTTATCCAACACTGTATTTCTTGTCTCAGTGTGACAAATGATGGTTTTTCCTTGTTTTCTTTATAGACAGTGCTGGAAAAATTCTCACCACTGATCTTGCTTGTAAAACAGAAACATGCCCAGTGAGTTGTTGGGAAGGGTTTTGTTAAGGACAGCTTCCTTGTCTGGAAGTATATGTAAATTAAGGGAAGAAAATTCCACAAACTTGCCAGACAATCATTCCTAATTTCTCAGCAATGTAATAATCCTAAGTATCTGGTTTGTCACTGGGATCATTTGACTACACTCAGTAGCAGAAAATTCAAAAAATCAGAGATTGAAATCTTAGATTTTTTAAAAATGAGCTTTCTTTCAATGGTCTAATATCAGCAGCCATGGTGTTTGCCAGCCATTTTCACTCTAACGAAATTTTTCTTGTCTGAACTTGAACTGATGCCACTCAAGGAAATGCTAACCTGAAAATAAACTCCTTCAAAGTCAAAGTATCATTTGACTTTGTTCCCCTTTCTGTTTTAACTGCGTACGCAATTTGTTTACTCATTGCATTTTTTTTTTCCAGGCTGGGACTTTCCAGTGACGTGTCCTCAGCTGGAGGGAGAGGGAAGTTTCTCACCACTGAGCAACATTGTGATTTTCCATTTTCCAATACTCTTCCCGCATGCCATTTATAGTTGATGATACTGATACAGTTTGGTTTTGTTTCCCTCTTTAAAGAAAGAGATGTGCAACTAAAAGCCTTTCATCTCTCCTGCTCTGATGCCATCAGGTTTCTTTTCTCTGCTGAGAGCAACTGGAAAGTTACGACAGTGTCCCTCCCATTCACCATTTTTGACAGCCACCAGCTGTACCACTTTTCTTCTGGCAAAACCTTGTTCTGGACCTCATCAGTTCTAAATGCTATTCCTTGATCCCACTTATCTTCTGTCTTCAGTTGCATGACTTACTACATTGGCGTTATTGTACTGCCAAAGGCATCAGCCTTCTTATTTAGCTCAGTTACATCCTTGTTTAGCTGTCATTGTTTTTGATTCCTGTTATGCCTCGGATTCAAAATGGTTATCTGCAGGTCCTGGTTTCTGCTGCCTACCTGACCTGTTCTCTTCTGATGTCATCCATCCCTTTATCCTTTAAAATATCACCGTGAATTACCTTATGCTTTCTTTTTCTGTGACTTCCTTGCTGGTGTCTTCTGCAATGCTTCTTGTATCCAGAATAGCCACCACCAATTGTTTTGTTTTAAAATCAACCCTTAGGCATTGCCAAGTCAGAAACTACACAGATAGCAGATTATTACACTAATCAGGAGGCATCACAGAAAAATTAAACACTTCTAACAGAAGAGAGCTAGGTCTCATTATTTGATTCTGATCTATTTTCATAATATGCCAACAAATGCAAATAAAAATGAACAAACTGCTTGCAAAATAATACCGTGAATAACTGTGAATGCTGTGATGTATCTGGCAAGAGACAGGAAAATCAATCACCTGCTGCTTACGTAGGCTCCTGGGAACAGGGTTATAGAATGCTAAATAGCATGTGACACAGTGAGGTGATGCAATACAGGCAAGCTCCCAAAGCAAACTATATGTTTTTCTTTTTAATCATAGAAAGACTAAGTAAATACTGTAGTAAGGCTACTGCTAAATGAAATTCTGGTCTCCCTGCCTTCCTTTTGGCATGCATGCACACAGGGCTTTTGCTGACTTTATGAAGAGCTGTATGTATTTTGTGGAAGTTACAAAACCAAAATGTGATGTGTTATATTTATTACTTGCAATAAACCTTTCCAAGGTTTAGGTTTATTTTCAAAGGAATAGTGGTAAAGAAGGATGGGATGGATGGGATGGAATGTTAGGAGTACAGGATGTGCCAAAACAGTTCCTTTCTTTTGTTCACTAAGTTTCACATGTACATACTTTAGTATGGCAAATAAATTCCTTTTTAACAAGATCATTCTTCCTGTCAGTGCTGCACATTCAATGGACAAATGCAAGTCATGACCAAAGGACTAATTCTACGTAAGTATTAAAACATCTGTTTTGAAACAAAAATTAATGTTGGACTGTACTGGATTGAACAGCTGTAAAAAGTTAAGCATAAAAGTTGTTAAAATTCAGGTTTTAATATTGGTCAGCTAGGCAGTTCTTAGTAAGTATGTACAATCTTTTCATTAAAATACATATCAGCAACAATTACAAAGACTTCAGCCAAGCATTAGCGTTTGTTTCTTACACTTTAACTATATTGTAGGTGACATAACTGGTTTCGATATTCAACAGAGTAGGAGTCATAGAACATGTTTCCCCTATGTGCTAATATAAACCAGAAAAATTGTGTAACTTGTTGATAACTATGGGAATTTATGTAGCACTGTAGGAATTTTTGGTTGCAGCACTCATTCATCAGCTTTTACGGGTTGTGAAATCACATGCCTGTACTCTTTGCCCTTGATTATTTATGAGCTCTGCTTCAAGATATGGACGAACACTTTGTCTCAGTCGTTCAGTTTGGCTAACAGACAAAACAACACTGGGACAAAACTGTATTTGTTTCTCTACCAATCTGTGAGACTTTGAATTAATTATCTTGCTGATAGCCACTTGCATAATACTTTGGAAATAAAAGCTTCCTGGGTTTAACATAGGCAATCAAGTTCACGTCACACAACCTACGGTCAGCAGCATGACTTGTCACTGCTGCCTGATAGATAGCCTATCTTAACAGCACGTATCACTTCTGCAAAAGGGCAGCTGGATGATGCAAACACTGGGGAGTCATATCAAATGGTTTCTCTGTGACACAGTTTTATGTGTTAGGGTTTGGGCTTTTTTTCCGATCCCTTTTCAGTTCTTATCAGTTCCTTCAGGGAATGCCACTACAGAGGCCTTTTTTTTCTGTTCCCATCTTTCCTTCCTGGTTAGTGGATCCTTTCTTCTAGGTTGCACTGCTGCTCTAAACAACTTCTAAGAAAGTAAATTAACAAATATACTTTGTGCATACATCATGTTGGCACAGCCAGTGTGCTAGTAGGCTGAAATACTTGTATTTTGGAAACTTATTAATAGCAGGCGTGGTTGAAAGTGAGTTTTTACTGCAGCAGAAGAGCTTTTATGAGTAGCTGCAGAAGCAGCATGCCCTTAGGGCAGAAAAAGATCCGCGATCCCACAGTTAGATCTGCAAGCCTGGCTCCAGGTTGCTTCTCTAAAAGTAAGAAGAAAGAATAAATAGGCCAGGTGGTAAGTTCACTGTATCGCCTTAAATCTGCTGGAGTGGATCTGCTGGGGCTGGCAGGTACTCAGTGCAGCCATCATCTCCTTCAGTGACAGAAATGGCTTTATCTCTGAGGTAATTAATGCTGTCGAAACTGGATACACATTTACTTACCATGCTTTTTGATGCCATGGTTCATGTGAAAGAGAATAACATTTGACATTAAGCAGATGATGAATGGAACTGAGCCATGCCTTTTAGAAAGCAATTACCAAATTTTGTAGATGTGGTTTTACCACCCAGAGGGAAAAAAAAGCTTCTTCATGGTGACAGTGGGTGTCAGTTACAGATGGAACAAAATGTAGCTAGATCAAGAACAACAGGGGATGTAACCATAGTTTGCTGACTGTAGTTACGGGAGAGCTATCCCGAGTTTACTTGTCTTTTCTACACTGGAAATCTTAAAAGACACAACAATAAAATTACGACATGTTTTTCTGTTGAAGTGAAGTGTTTGAGATCGGGATTAATAATGCCAACTGTGTACTTTAATTAGCTCCACGTTACACGTAAGCTGACTCAAATTTCTTTCATATCCTTGGTAGATCAAAAACCTAAGAAAATCTGAGGCTGTGTTTGAGAGCTTGGCAGCAAGGCCAGGCATATGTTAAGGCAGCCAGAACAGCCCCTTTTATGCCCAAGCCCTGCCCACTGGTTCCTGGCCATCCGCTGCATTTCCTTCTGAGTTTATCCACTCCTTGTGCAGCCACAAGAGAAAACAAAGTGAGGAACTCAACCCATCTGAGCCCAGCAGGAAGGGCGTGGAAGACTTGTTTGCTTTTTGGCTGCATTGCTTCCCAGCCTTGTTTCACTGCACAGACAGTTGCTCAGCACGAGGGAGGAATCCTTGTGGAGAAGAAAGGGTGTGTGAGCCTGATGCGCACAGCTGAGATAAGGGAAGTGCTCAGGGAGGGCTTGCAGCTGCTACCATTTAAATCATGTTGACCTGTAGCCTACAAAAGTTCTTTGCTTGTGCTGGTAGTTGGGTTGTTCCCAGGAAAGAGGCCCATACTCAGAAGCAGGCTTGTGCTGAAAACAGTTATTAATGCCTTATAATTTAATATTATGCTGTTAGATTTATAAAAACTCTTTTTAGTGTGGCTGAAATTTCAGCTACCAAGTGGGTAAAGATTACCTAGCAACAAACTGATACAACTGCAGTACAGAGATGAATAGAAAATAATGAAGTGGGTTGTGTTTCAGGACAAAATGTCTTGTCTTTTCATTCTCCCTGGTCCCTTTGTGGTAATATAACTTTGCATCTGAGATACAAATGATCAAAATAGGCTTCCTATTTTAAACCAGCATAACCTTGTCCATAACCAGCATTGTGTTCATGATGTTTATATTCATTTGAGCCTCTCTATCTCAGTGTAATTTTTCAACAGTTTACATTTAATCGTTTTTAGTTCTGTTGATGTCTCTGTCCCTTTGGGTACCAACATATGTTGGCATGTTTTTCTAATCCTCCTTGTTAGAGAGCATGTAGAGGTAGGGCCTGAGCTCACCAAGACTGGTAGGTCTTTCACTGAAGTTTAGAAAGCCTAGAATGTGTTACATAGTGGATCTCTGACAAAACATCTAATTATAGTAGAAAAAAACAATACTAAACTCATTTTAGTGTATCTAACTCCCAGTAAGTGGAGGGACATGTGAAGATTTTTCTCAGCAAGGGGATTTTTTTGAGGAGCGGTTTCCGTAGATCACAGCTAGAATAACAGGACTTCACAAAGCAACTTTTCTGAAGAAGTGTTAACATTTTCCAGTAATAGCTTGCACACTTTCAGTGTATAAAGATTGCTATCTAAACTCAAAACTTTAAACTACTCAGAGATCTAGGAAATTTATTTCAGGCAAGTACAGAGACATTTTTGTACCTCCTTCCCCTTCCTGAGGACCTTAATCTCTCTGAGTAACTCCCTAGAAGTCCATTTGGACAAGGACAGTTTCATACCCATATTAAGTGAAGGTTGAGTACAAGGATAATATTTGTCTTGTTTTGTTTTGTTTTTGTTTTGTTTTGTTTTTCATTAATCTTAACCTAGTCACACCAAGTAAAACCAGCAGTGGAAAGAAGTGGCATCAACTTCAACTGTAGGTGTATGAACACCAATGGACCACAAGCACTACATTCTCTGAAGCAAAGTCCATTCCATCATGTCCATCACAAGTTGACATTGTTCTACTAAGCCTAAAATGGTAAGAATGTGAAAAGAGTACTTCTAGGAAATTACAAACATATTTCAAACAAAAATAAAATTCATTTTCTTTCTCTAAGAAATGCTTGGATGACAAGAATTTACAGCCTATTCAACGTAATTATCTAAAATAACATATGCCAATTTATTCTTAAGGTTGTCTAGATCAGTGATGCTGCAGATGTATATTGTAGGATACTCCTCCCTCTCTTTACTTTCGAGTGAGGCTTTTTTGGGAACAAGTAGCATGTGTTCTTGTAAAGCTTGTTCCACAATGCATACCAACAGAAAGCAGAACTAACCTCACAAGGGCAACATTTAAGCATCTGATTATATATATATAACCATATATACTACCATAATTTAATTTATATAGAATATATATATTCAGATTTGATTATTTAAAAGCCTGTGGGGCTGCCACGCTGATCCCTTTGCTTTGCTCCGTATTCCCTTCCTTTGCCTTTGGCCAGTTTCTTGGGGTATTTCAGGACTGCAGGCATCTTGGGAGAGAGACTGTGGTCTTCTTTTATGTTTGTACAGTATGTTACGTGTATTTTGTATAATAAAGCCATATAAACAGAATCAGGTCTGTATGTGTTTTCTCAGGTACGTTGTTAGAGCTCATACATGTCATATTCTTCATGGGCTTTATATACACATAGAAAATCATAGTATATGTGTCTGTAGGCACAAAAGTATGATGCAGAAAGTCTGAGAAAGTACTTACAAGTAATATTCTTTTCTTTATGCGACCAATCACATGAGAAAAAGATTTCTGCCAGTATAGCAACCCAGAACTTAATCATCATGCAAGCAGGTTTTGTAGGCTGAAACACTGACCCTCTCTTGGCTATTTCAGGCTGTAGAGGAGTCATAACCCTTTCCCAGCTACTGACTGCACTAACCAGGACTTCAGTTAGTCCATTAGTTTTAACCACAGCCTCCAGTCAGGGCAAGATTTTTACTAAGGTGTCCATGTTCAGGCAGTGGAGAAACTAGAAAGTGTAGCAACGGAACGCTGTTTTACTTTGTGGAATCCAGTCACTCCCCAGCCCAGCTCCAAAGACTGTGAGTCATACTTTCCACTTAAATAAATTAGATGAGGTTCTCATATATTATGTCATACTTTGCCCTACTGCTAGTCATCTTCCATTGTGACATTTTAGTTGGTTGATTACTTCATCCATACTCAAAGCACACTAATACCATATGATTTCATTTTATGCAGTAGAACATACATTCTTCAATGTTACATCTGGGTATTTTTTACAGTGTAGATTTCCACTGAAAATCATCCTCCAGAGTTGATGTGAGTAAGGCCTCAGTTGTCCAGGTCAAACTATAAAAACGCTAAGGAGACCAGGGTTAGTCTTCCAGGACAGGCATCCTGCTTATAAGCTTGTTGTCAAGCTCCTTCTCTCTGTTACATCAAACACACCATCATTTCAGCTGCAGAGGTACAATAGCAAGACACCTTGTTTCTCAGGCCTGCAAATCAGTGCTTGAAGTCACAGCTGTCATCCCTCTTCAAGGGCACCAACCCTCTGGATAGACACCTTCTTCCCTCTGCGCAGAGACACGTCTTTCTGATTCCTTCCCGGATAGATCTGCTAAGGAAATCTCCTGCTAAGTAAATCATCTGCCACGTCTGCATCTAAGACTGTTCATGTCCCCTGTAGTAGTGTGAGATTTACACGTCATTACTTCAGCACACACGTGTTTGGTGGTGTAGTCTGATAGCTTATGGTGATTATCCTGAGCATGAGACCCAATCCAGGGGCCTGGATTTAAAGCAGCTCCATCCCAAGCTCACTGTATGCTCCCTGACTATAGAGAGATTTACTCCACATGTTGAACTAACACTGTAATACCTTAGAGGCTTGAGCTGAAGAAGTCATATTCCCAGAATGAAGCTCTGAATGAAAATTTAAAATTTAAATAGACATGAAAGCAGGCTGCATATATTGCATCCATTAGTCTTAGTTTCACTACTCTTAGAAAAAGGAAGGTGTAGTCTATATACTACAAAATGTCTGGGTTGTCTTCTGTTGGAAATTTTATTAAGAACTGTGCCATAACCTTGCACTAGGGAATGAGTCCAGGAATTGGTTTTCCTATTTTATGCTGTTTCCTATTTACTTTGGACAGGAAGAGTAACTGTACTTTAACTTACATCATTCTAAGTCTGTAAGGTCGTGGTGCCCCCTAATGTCCTGAAGACTAAAGACTGGTAATTTTGTTTCTCAGTTCTTCTAAAAGCTCTCTACAGGAAGAACACTTCAAATGGCATTTTCTCAAATGTCTTAAATGTAGAAGCCTACATGTGTTAGACAACATAACTACAGGCAAACAAAATATTAACTTTCACTGAAATCTAAAAGTACGTTTTAATTTTACTATTTTTAAGAGTTTTTTCTTAATACCATTAGAATGTAAGTACTATCGGAATAGAATACAACTACAGTAACAAAGTTAAAATATTTATTCAGATTTAGACAGTATTCACCTGTCCCCACAAAAACTTCATGCATGCTGAAATCAGTCGGAAAGGAACCTTGTACTAGTCATTAATTTTGTTCTAAGTCAGTTTGCCCTGAACATTGAACCTAATAAGCAAGTAATAAATTAATTGAATCAGTATATAAAAAATATATTTTGCTATGTTCTATATACAATAACTTAAAAGTTTATGGCATCAAGTTTCTTTCTACGTGAATCCCTATATGAAGAAGTGGAAAAATAATATTATGTGAATCATGCTTTTATACAGTTAGCATCTTTCACAGTTACTTTAAATTAAATAAATTCCTTTGCAGTCTCAGTTTAGCAAATAATCTGTTTGTTTATTTTTGTTAAAGTATATTTACTAGATAGAGTTAGAAATGTCTCTGTTTTTTCTTACTACATTCATTGTTTCTTTATGAACACATGGAAAATAATGTTATTCAGGCAAAATACCTAATTTATCAATTTCCTGTACAACAAGTAACTTACATTAACGTTGTAAGTAGCTAGATAATCTATGACATTAAAAGTATAAGGTTATTCATCAGCAACCATTTGGGTAAAAGTAACAAACCCAAATGTATTAAGTTTGTAATTAGGAAAAAGATTTAAAGTGTGCATGTGGGGTTTCCTGTGTGGTATTTTTGTACTGGTTTTAGGTCAAGGAAAAACATAAACTCAGCTGTCCACTACCTAAAACAATGTGTCTGAGCTGAAACCAAAGTAGTGATACTCATGATACAGAGGATGACCTGCATCCTGGGAAAATGACTTATTGACTGTAGCGTCTGCTCTGACACGAAAAGGATTTAAATTGGTGAGCAGAAACCAGAGTAAGGGTACGGGCACCTAAATACATCTAAGATAAAAGAGAATCAATATACAGTAAAGAGGAAATGTTTTATCATAGGTTATTAAAACACTTGCAGTTGTTCTCTCAAAGCAATCCTTGAAATGACTACTATGGCTGCCCTCAAGCTCCTTGTTCAGACACTGCCATGTTGTCTTTGGGAAGTCACAGGAAGACCTGAGGGACTCTGGATTCCTCTGCTGGTACACCAGGAGAGTCAGATTAAGAGTTAATAATGTCCCAAAGGCAACCAGGACACGGTCCTTCACAAAGACTGTTTGATGTCACATGCAAACATCACCTTCTGCCTGCGTAAATAGTTTCAAAGTGTCTAACGTGGCAAAGTCCAATGAAAACTATATATGCACGATGTGCAACATCAGCTGTAACGAATTATTTGCCCTGTGCATTGCTAAGCAAAAACAGCTGTACATACCCTCCCAGTTTAACTATACATCTTTACACAGTATTTCTGATCTGCATCTCTTGAGCTTGTTTTAAAACCATATCAGAATCTTAAATCTAGGTGACGAGAACAGATAACTGCTCATTCATGATATCTTTTTGTACTAATCTCCCCCTCTGCAAATGGTTTCGTTCCTAATTTTTCCATACTGCTGACTTTACTGTATGTTGCTCCTAATTTACGGAAATTAGAAACTGAGTATCTTGCAGTTTCTCTTTGCTTCTTGCTCTTTCTGAACATCCCTTGCACTCCAGTTTCACTTTCTTTTCTGGCTGGTCTTCAGCACCACCTGGTGTCTGACTGATGCCTGTTTGTTCTGCAGAGGAAAAATCGTCACTTTATTTCAAATATTATAAAGTTACATTTTAACAGCAGTGCGTTTAACAGGGAAAATAATATAATTAGTCTTTTGATGTAGCAAGACTTTCAATTTTAGCAAGATGAGAAGATTAATATCTGATAATGGCAAAAACCTTAGAGGACAAAATTCAGAAACTTCTAATGTAGTAATGAGAACCTAATGAGTCAGTTATGCAAACTACTTAACTGACTATCTTAGTTACTATGAGAGGATATTCTAGGGAAAAAATATGTCTAATAAAATCTAGAATGATAAAATGCAGGATGAAAGGCAGTAACTGTATAATTAAGCTTGTCATAAATTCTAGACAAATGAAATTATTTCCACTGCTTTGATGTGTTCACAGAACCTAAGGGCTTCCTATTGTACCTGTATGTATAACAGTGGTTAGTTCTGCAAGCTGTGGCACCCACTGACTTGCAGAGACAGCACAGCTGTTCACACAGAACAGTACTGAAACATAAGTAACCAGAAAATAAATTACAAAAGTAATCTGTTGCTGTTGTTTCCCAATGCTTCACTGAAGCCACTTGTACTGGTTTTGGCTGAGATAGTTAATTTTCTTTGTAGGAGTAGCTCATAGGATGCTGTATTTTACATTTGTGACCAAAGCAGTGTTGGTAACACTGGGATGTTCCAGTTAATGCGGAATAGGGCTTGCACAGTGTCAAGACCTTTTCTGTGTCTCACGCTGCCCTGACAGCAAACGGGTTTGAGGTGCACTAGGATTTGAGAGGGGACACAGATGGGATAGCTGACTGCACCTGACCAAAGGGATATCCCAGACCTTATGATGGTACCTCAGCAATAAAAATTGGGAGAAGGAGGAGGAAGGAGGGGACATTTGGAGTTGTGGTGTTTTTTTTTCCCCAAGTCATCAATGTGAATGATGAAGCCCAGCTTTCCTGGAAATGGCTAAACACCTGACTGCCAATGGGGAAGTATTGAATGTATTCCTAATTTTTCCTTATCCTTACCTCAATCAATGAGCTTTCTCACTTTTACCTTTCTCATTCTCTCCCCTGTCCCACTTCAGGGGGGAGCAAGCAAGTGGTTGTGAGTGACTTAGCTGCTACAGGAGTCAAAACACACCACACCTTCAGTATTCCTTTCACATGGACAAACACTGCCAGGCTACAATTCTTCAAACAAGTCCATGTAAATAGATCTCTTAAAGCCCATGGAGAATTTTCGCTGGCATTCTGTATGGAAACACAGTTTTGCTTACGCGAATCTATCTGCACACTGTCTTCCTGGCTGTGCTTTTTCTTACAAAAGAAACAGAAAGTCCGGCACAGAGGCATCTCTGCTACACTAACAAGCTTGTTATACCCAGAGTTAAGTTGCACTGATAGCTGGAGCAGGGACCCACCTATTTCTACCTCCACTTCTGGCTATAAGGGAAAATCCGGTGAAAACTAAAAGCAGAGGAATCACGTCTGTCCAAGCCTCCAGTTGTTTTCAGCTCGGGACATTTCCTGAGCCTGACACAGTCTACTACTTTAGTCGCCTTCAGTAACTTTTTCCTTCAAGCACCTGCTCAGTCTGCCCTTCTTGACGTCCAATCCAGCCCCCCACGGCGCAGCTTAAGACTACTGTGTCCTCTGGTCCTGCTCTGGACCAAGAGGAGGAGCCTGTAGCGGTTCGTGACCACCTCTCTGCCAGCCCAGCCCACCGCTCTGGGCAGGCTGAGGAGCCCCAGCCTAGGCTGCTCCCCTCCCGCCCGGGCACCACCCCTGGTCCCGGGCACCCGGAAGCGGAAGCGGCTCCCGGCGCTCCGTGTGCGGTGGCGGCCGAGGCGGAGCCGGGTCTGAATGGAGGCGCCGCGGGCGAGGGGCCCCCGGCGCGGCTGAGCGCCCCGGCCGCCCCGCGCCCCGCACTGCCCTCTCCCTCCTTTCCTCCCTCCCTCCCCCCGGGGCCGCCCGGGCCCCGCCATGTCCTACAACAAGATCCCGCCGCGCTGGCTCCACTGCCCCAGGAGGGGACAGCCCGTGGCAGGTGAGCGCCCGGCCCTGCCCGGCCCCGGGGCGGCAGCGGGGGCGGTCCCCTCCCCTCGGCGGCGCTGCCCGGTCCCGCTCCTCCGCACCCCGGGGACCGCCGCGGGCCTCTCGCCCTCTGACCCGGCAGGGGGCTCTTTGTGCCGGGGCCGCGGCGGTGCCGTGCCCCCCGAGCTCCTGGCCGGTGTTTGTCCCGGAGCCGGCTCCCCTAGGGCGGTGGTTCTCCTTAGAGCCCGGCGCGCAGCAGCACTTTGCCTTCAGCGCCGGGCTCGCCGTCCCTTCGGCCCGTGCCGCGTCTGACACCGACCCGGCCCCGTTCCCCTGCAGGGGCACAGTCCCTCCCCTGCTCGCCGCAGCCCTAGGGCTGGGTTCTCGCTTTGCACTGCTTCAGTTTCGGGCTAAAACTTTAACTGTCTGTCACATCTGGTGAGACAGGCAGCAGCTGGGCGTGAGTAAGGTGCCTACTGGAGCTACTAAGTTGGTCAAGGGTCCGGAGAATCTCTCTTACGAGGAAAGGCCTCGGCCTCGAGAAGAGGAGATTGAGAAGGGACCTCGTTAATGTGTATAAGTACCCAAAGAGGGGGGTGGTTTCAAGAGGATGGATCCAGGCTCTTCTCAATGGTGCCAAGCAATAGAACAAGAGGCAACAGGCAGAAACTGATGCACATGAAGCTCCCCCTTAACATGTGGAAGATCTTTACTGTGCATGTGACCTCACACTGGAACAGATTGCCCAGAGAGGTTGTGGAGTCTCCCTCACTGGAGATACTGAAGGACCATCTGGATGCAATCCTGTGCCATGTGCTCTGGGATAACCCTGCTTGAGTAGGGAGGCTGGACCAGGTGACCCGGTGTGGTCCCTTCCACTCTGATTCTGTGATGCCAGGCTTCTGTGCAGTCTCTTCCACATTTAGTTCTTTTTTTCCTGGAGGCTCAGATGTCTATCACTGTCGATCTGTTATTTAGCCAGCTGACAGCGACCTGCCAGCCACCAACCTTTTCCTGAGCTGCTTAGCTGGAGGATGAGTTTAAGTGTTGTACTCCAGTGTTTCACATGTATTTCAGGGTTTATCAGGGATTGCTGTCATCTTGGATGTTCTTGCTTAAAAGTTGCTGTCAGTCTCAGTTGTTCTAAATATCTAGTTTGCTGGCATCTAGTGGCAGTGAATTGAGCAGTGATTGTGTGTCGAGTAGACACATTTTTGATTGTGAGTTAACCAACACACTGATTTCAGATGAATGTTTTCCCTGCTGCCTGGTATGAGATAGAGTAAACAAATGTCTCTCTTCTCAGTTTTCTCAAATTCTTCTTTCCTTTATAATGCTAACAATTCCAACCCCCACTTTTTTCCTTTCCTCCACTATTTTCTAGTTTTCATTCCTTTCACCTCCCTATCTGTGATAATTTAAAGGTATGTTTTCAAAGCAACACTTGCTACTCACTGGCTATTTTAGATGGCATTGTGCTATCATTTGCATAGTAGTTAAAACTCCTGCATTTTTTATCCCACAGAGGACCCTTTAGAACTTGGTGAGACATCTCAGTAGGCTTAGTCTTCAGTCATCGTCAGTATGTGTTATTTGGCATTTACCAGTATTTAATTTCAGTTGTTAATTTTGTGGGTTTCCCTAGAGTTCCTTAGACTTCTCTGAACTTGACTCAGTTAAATAACACCACTATGATTTTGCTCATCTCTGTTCTCTCTTTTTCCTGATCACTGGCACATGCATTGCTTTGTATCTAATGAGAGATTTCATAGCCTATCTTTTTAGCCTTTGACCATGACAAATACAGAGTAATGACTCTTTATTCTTTGTTTTTCTTCTCAGCAAGTTCTTGATCTCTGTTAGTTGTGGCTTTTGTTTGTCTGTCTTTTGAGCCATGGCTTCTCAGAAATAGCAACCTAGAGTAAGCAAGAATGCAGGTCATCAGCGTGTCATCTGCTGTGCCATCACTACTTGTGTGTTTGTTTATTCAGGAACTGCAAGGTAATTCTTTTCCATTTCGTGTGATTGTGCACAGGAAGTTAATGCACAGTGGAAAAAAAGGAAAGTGCTTGGTTCATTACTTTGACTGCTTTATCAGAATGTATTCTTATCCTCGTTCACCTGACTTCTAGTTTTATAGTGTTTGCAACTTACCAGAAGTAATAGGGCACCATCAGTCTTCTGATAGTACAGCAGTTGTTCAGAATGGCACATTTTCACATTAATTGCATTGTAGTAGCACTTCAGTCATGTACTTGATGAAAAGAGTTATTGAGAAAGCACCTTAAATAAGAGTAAAGCTTCAGGTTCAGGAAGTTGCTGAACTATAGCTTGTAGTTGGAGAGAATAGTCTGATAATGGGCTGTCACTGTTTTACTCTCTTTCCTAGTGGTCTTTATTGACCTGTGTTGGTAATGAGATACTAGGTGAAATGGATGCTTTGACCCAGCATAGTTCTCTTGAGCTGGAAAACTTTTAATTTTTAGAGGAAGTATTAGGGGTTTTTTAATTGTGGATTTTATTCTTTAATTTGATTCCAATTTCTCTTCTTAACCTTGACCACTTTACACAGTTTATCCTTCCTAATCAATGCTCAATCTAAACATACCATAGTCATACCTAGTTATGTATGTCACGTATTGATAGTCACAGAAAATTATACTAAGTTAAGAGTATTTTTTCACTGATATGATCTAGAATTTGAATTTGAAGATGTGTGCTAAAATTAGAGCATGTACATGTAAAAAATGTGACATCATGTGCTGTTCACTTTTCTCTCGGATTTATCCATTTGATGTCTGTGCTCTGACATACTGGGCTCTTGTTTTTAGAATTTTTTCCTGTTTTTTGAACTTAAAGAAATCCCATCTGTTAGACAGGTAACTAATTTGAAAAATGGTTTTTCATAGCCACTTTCCAAAACTATTTAACAAATTTGAACTTAGTTGTGGAAGTAGGTAATAGTCAGTTGTCAAAGTTCCAGTAACACTTAGAAGTTAATTTGAAAATTCTATCGAGGAGTTGCAATTGTTGTCATAACGTAGTTTTGTTACACCAATGACTTGGGATGCTTTGTTATCCATGTGAAATATCACTTTGTCACTATCAGATCACTTAATTCAACATATGATTTTTTAATCTTAAAATGTTTATGCATGGTGGCTTAGGTTGAGTTGCAGTCTGTTGTTACTACATCACTTCTTTAGCATAAGATGTATGGCAAAAGTGTAGAAGAGACAGTAACTACTGCCTCATTTATACTCTTCCATGTTACTCAAAAAGGTTAGAAATCTTTCTTAGAATTAAAGCTTAGATTTTCGGTAGCTTTTAATGACACTTAATGAGAGGCTTGTATGCATGCAGGGAAGGAGGGTTTTCAAGCTTGTATACAAAGACCAAATAGCAAATTTGTCAAGTGGGAAAATTTGCTTTTCTGTTATAAGAGGAACACAATATAAGATCATATTCAAGATCTTTAATACGTGTGTGTCAGTCACAATTTGGAAAAAACAAGAATGTAAACTAGGAAGAACTTCATGCTTCCTGCATGGGAAAATGTGAAATTATATTGCAGAGAAATTAATTTATTAAAAAAACCCCAACCAACCAAACAGAAACCCCCCAACAGCCACAAAGAAAAAGAAAACAACCAAAACCTCAGAGCTATTGTTTTCGTAATCAATTACGAAATTCCCTAAATTGGAACCAAATTACATGAATTCATAGCTCTCTTCTAACCTTGGCAGGCAACTTTTTTGCTGCCATGTAAACTCTGTTTTTCAATAATACTGCCAAAGTGGAATTTGTAGAAGCAGAGCACCTAAATACTTCCAAAGTCCTGTGTTTGAGCTTTGGAAATGGTAGTAAATGGGTTCTGTATGAAATACACATCACTTCCACAGCTGTCTGAAGGTATTCAAATGCTGCCGGGGATGTTGACTAGACTACTTTGTCTTTCCCTGGCAATGAACAGGAATGCATTTTGGTTGCTCAGAGGGAAATCGGAGTGCAAATCAGATGCTAAATCAAGGTCTGCTACTGAGAAGAGAATGAACTTGTTCTAGAACTTCTCTGTTCTAGAAGATGGAGAACAGGAGAGTCTTCAGTGCAACTGTACAGGCTCTAATCAGATGCTACGGGAAACAATCATAACCTCCAGGCACTTTTCCAAATCTGTTCTCTTTTCCCAGTATCTTATAAAGGATGGTGGTTTTCCTATGAATCCATTGACTCTCTTAGTCAGTGCAGCTCTTTTTCTTAATTGAGTGCTTTGGCTAAAAAAGTTTAGTTGCATTCTTCATGTTCTGTAATGGATGTGTGGGTGTAGTATGGGTGTGACAAGTGGAGAAGTTAAAAAACTTTCAAGCATGACGTTTTGCAAAACTTATGGCGGTGATAGATTTTTGCATCATCATGGCGAGGCTTCGCGAACGAAGATTTGAGAAGGGCTCTACCCACGCTTGCTACAAGCGCGCTGATGGCTAAAAAGGCCAATGCGAGATAGACAAGTCCGGTTGCAGAAGGCACAGCAGAAAGACTCCCCAAGTGATATCGACAAGACGCGATTCTTTCTGCGTTGTCTTTTCTCCTAAGAGTTAAGATCATCTAAAATTAGTGTTTGCATAATCAGCCTGTATAGAGGAAGATTACAAGTTAGAGTGGAAGGGTTAATAGAAAGAGAATCTGAATGATAGTGTTGAAGTGACAAGGAACACAAAGAAGCAAGAAAATGGGATAGTTGAAGAAATGGGGAAATGGAGGGGAGGTGCCAACCCAACAATCTTTACCAGCGTATGGATGTGCAGCTGTTGGAATGAAAAGGCAAAGGGCAATAAAGTGAAGGTTTTTTCCAACAGTCAAACAAGTTGAAGTGACTATAATTTATTACCATTTAATGTGTATGTTGACTATATGACTGAATAACTTTCCCTTTAGCTGTCAATTTTGGAAGAGTCTCAGACAAGTATAAGAGTGATGTTGTTTCTCATGTTTCTCATGAACATCAAACCTGACCTAACAAGTTGTGTAAAGCTTCCTAGTTTTCATATTATCTGTCTATCTTTTGTGGTTTATAATGTCTCTTTCATGGAAGGTAAATGATTATTTGAGACTATATAGGGCATTTGGTAGAAATTAAGGCTACACCAAACTTGAACTTGATTGTATAGAGAAACCTCATGTAGTAGAAATGGTATGCATTTTCTATTTTTACAAAACTAGTGAGCTTCTCTCTCAGATCTTGATTTCTAGCTGAAAACAATGGATGTTTTAGTGTCTTTTCATTCTGTGTAGTTTTGTTTTCCTGAAAACAAGAGGAGTTTGTTTCTTTTATTATGAGGAAATCACAGACTGAGAGTGTTGGGGTTGTTCTGGGGAAAAGAGGGATCCAGGGAGAGTTTATAGCAGCCTTCCAGTACCTGAAGGGAGCCTGCAAGAAGTCCAGAGAGAGACTTTGTAGAAGGGCACCTAGTGATAGGATAAAGGATAATGGTCTTAAACTGAAAGAGGGGAGATTTAGATTAGTTATTAGGAAGGAGTTATTAGGAGTTATTAGTTATTAGGAAGGAGTTCTTTACTGTGAGGGTGGTGAGGTACTGGTTGTCCAGAGAAGTTGTGGATGCCCCATCCCTGGAGGTGTTCAAGGCCAGACTGGATGGGGCTTTGGGTAACCTGGTCTAGTCCCTGCCCATGGCAGGGGTTTGGAACTAGATGATCTTTCGAGACCTGTTCAACCCAAACCATTCTATGTTTATATGGAAGATTGCTGGGGTTCAGAAAGAAAGAGCTAGAGATCTCTAATGAAATTTTTTCAGATTTTCTGTGGTGGATGTGATGGATGAAAACCAAAATCAATATTAAAAAAAATTTGGGTTTTCTAGGGAGCAATGGGTGTAGTCTGGTAAGTACTACTTCAGGTCAAGTTTTAGTTGCAGCTTGTAGCTTCCCTGATGTCTGCAGCACATGTAGGTGTTATATTTGAGACAGAAGGTTGGAGAGGGCTGCAGGACTCTTCCAATAAGCCTAAGGAGCAAGTGTAGAAAGATGTCAGAAAGATCTGCAGTGCACAGATGTTCTTGAGCAGTTTGCAGCAATCTTGGTTGGGTGGCAAACTGTCATTTAAATGCCACTTACATGTTTTTGTCTGTACTGAGTTTAAATTCTCTGTATTCTGTGCGTTGTAGCTCCACAGCTTAAATCACATTAAAAGTTAGTTAAAAATGTTGAGTTACTCAGTTTTAGATGAACTGACCTGTGTTTCCTTTAAGCTTCTAAACTTACTTGTGAATTCTGAGAACTCATAACTAAAAAATATTCCAGTTCAACTGCTGCTAATACTTTTCCTACCATTATTTTTTACTGAGGGTGTACCTCTAAATCTGCTCAGCATGTTGCTTTGAAATTGCTAAGTTGTAAGTGTACATACATGAGTATGCATAAAATACTGTAAAATTTGATTATCATTCACAGGGAAGTTTTTACCTTTGAAGACAATGTTAGGACCAAGATATGATGAACAGGTTGCTGAAGAAAATCGTTTTCACCCGAGTATGTTATCCAACTACTTGAAGAGTCTGAAGGTAAAGTTAAATTTTCTAGTAATTGAAACATAACTTTCATTATTAATGTTTATTCAAGTGTTGCTTTTCAGATTTAAGAGAAAAGTGGTTGATGGCTTCCTTTGGGACATGTCTACAGAAAATTTTTTTTGTTTACATTTTCAGGTTTTCTCTGTGATTCATAGATTTACAAAAAACCTTTCTTATGCAAATTGTGCACACTCTTCATTCATGTTTTAGTAGCAAGAATCTCACTCTTCTCTGTTATAACTGTTGCATCTTGGAGAGATGTTATCGTCAAAATTCAGGTGGTCTGAGTTTGTAGTTTTATAGGTGACTCTTGTGCATGGATATGTTAAGTTGTGATTTTGCTTATAGGAGTGAATGCATTTAAAAGTGAAGGGAGAACTTCACTGAACTCTCCTGTAGTTTCCATGCAAAATTTTCTTCTTTTGATGTCTAGAATGCTTTATGGTATCTAACCCATCAGGTTCAACTATAGAAGAAAACAATTTATGAATGTTATCCATTGACTTCTTGGAAAACAAAAATTGCATAAATAGAAAAAAACTTTAGGAGCATGGATTGGGACCCAGGAAGGTGGGTGGATGCCTCCATCGTTGGGTTACAGAGTTGTGCTTCTAGCTTATTTCATCATTCTCTGTTTTACCCATTTCTGTCTGAGTACTTCAGCTTGCCTGTTGTTCTGCACTGTAGCACAACTGTGACAGTAAAGGTGGGGAACAGGATCTTTCCAGCCTTTCATGTAGATCTCTGAAATGTTGTGCACAGTCCAGTGCATCTGGAGATGTGGGAAATGAGATTTTGAACCTACCAGGTAAAGAAAGGCCTACCACCTAGTTCTTTTAATCAGTTTATTAAACTTTTATATAGAAGTTTAGCAGCATTTGTTTTGACTGTGTGTTTTATAAAACAAATCATGCAGGTGACCTTTTTTCATGGTTTTTTTTTCATTATTTTTTGCTGTTGATCTAAGTTAAATTAATTCTGAATTCGCTTAACAGTAACAGACCTTGAACATCAGAAGAATCAGGTGACTAAAAGATGGGAATCCTCATTTTATGAATCTTACTTAGGCTTAGGTATGAAGTAGGTGGTGAACTACTCAGTGAAGCAGAGTAGAAGTACCTGTGCAGTAATGTGATAATAAAGTACTACCAGTGAAACATACGTGCCTGTTCTCAGGTGCTTGAACTGGTAGGATTTTTTTTGTTTGAATTCTTGGATCTGTGCGTTTTAATTCTACTTGAGTTCCTCTTTTGTGCATTATGTTGTTTTTGACTCTGACCAGCTTTGAAAGGCATCCCTAGAAATTTTCTCAAACCGATCTTACGCATGGTTTAAAGTAATTTAAAATTCTGCGCATATTTTGAAGTTATAGAGAACTTCAGAGACCTACTCAGAATTTCTAAATGTTGACTTTGTCAGTAATTTGCCACCAGAAAAAGAAGTCATGGTGAACCTTCATACATAGCCTTTCTTTCCACTTGTCAGATCTGTCAGTTCTGTTGCAATGCTACAAATTCATCATGTCTTGAGTGACATCAGATTATTAGAATCTGATATCAAAATTAGTAGCATAAGGATCCCCACTTATATTTTGGTAATTTTGATTAACATGCATAACATACAATTTCTCTCAAACTCTCTGTTCTTGTCAAATCTATTATATTGTATTGAACCCTGGTACTGTTACTTAATGTTTGCTGTTTGAAAACATATGATTTTTTATTTGCCAAGATATGTAGTGGGTTACTGGAGTGCTGTATTTGTAGAATAGCAGTTTACCAACAAGTCAGCAATGAAATAAATGTGAAATTGAGGCGACCTCAAAAAGTGGATTTTCCCAAGGCAAAAATAGCTCACTGTACTTGGTTCTCATCATTTTACTGCAGTGGGCTTTATTGCTAATACTTTGGAGAATGAATCACTTCTGAAAACTGGATATTACTTGAGTCCATGTAACTTATCTCCCAAATAAAAGACTTCAGACTGAATTTTGGTACTAGTGAGATATTGCTGTTACCACAGATTTTTGAAGGTACAAGTTCATCTCGTGTGTCTGGACAAAACTTTCTCTAACAAGCTTCCTGTGTAATTCCTCCTTTTCTCATGGAACTGGTTGCTTAAAATCTGAATGTTAGAAACTGATTTGATTAGGCATGGCAGCCCCATTTTTCTTCTGATTGCCAGTATTGACATTGTATCTTAATGGTCTCAGAAATTTACAGGAGCAATTGGTGACTGTATGAATGATTTTTATTTTTTAATTTCTTTCCTGAGTATGTAGGTTAGTACAGTTTATGCTTTATAAAGGTAGTTTATCACAAAGAGCTAGGACATTAGTTAGCTCAAAAGGATGTTTGGGCAATTAGTATGCTCAAGTTATAGAATTCCTGTTAGGAAAACTACTTTGTCATATTTCAGCCACATTTTTATTTTTGCAGATAAATTCAGTTAGTGATCTAAACTACTGTCCTCAAATAAGAAATGCAAGAAAAAGATCCTGAAACTGGAGATCATTCAGTGTGTTGTAGTGTGCTCTTTCCTTCCTGGGGAGGATGTTTTCAATTTCCAATGTCTAAAGAGAAACTTCTGTGGCCATACAGGGGAACCTAGCTAAGCCCATTTAGTTGCACAGCAGCAGAAGAGCACATACATAAGGCATGGATAGCTGGAATGTGAGAAAGTGAGGAGGAAGGCTTTTATTTTGTTTGTGGTACCAGTGTTGTTTTTTTTTTGTATTAATTTTTTGAAAATCCTAGCTGTATACTTTGGTATATTACATGATCCACCTGCTTTTTAGAAATTTCTTTATCATTTTCTTGTGCCTTGCACTCTCTAAATTGTAGTGTGTTAAGTGCAACCAGCCCCATGGACTGAGAGAGAAAATGTTTATGCTTTCTGTAACAGCAAGAAAACTGCTTTCAGGCCTTATGTGCTCTATATGCCATACATGCTTTTGAAGCTCTGGATAAATTACACTGGATGCCTCTTTGATTTTGTGCTCCATTGAAATGTGTGAGGAAGTGCCACCTCACAAGATCTTCAGTTGTCTGTGATTGAAATGATTCATAATAATGGCAGAAGAAGAGCACTCCAGAAGTCCTACAGTCCTGAATTAAGTAGTCTTGGAGGTATTTGCAAAATGCTCTGGAGAATGTAGAAGGAGGAACGTAATAATTGAATTAATTGCTTCTTGCGTACTTCCTACAAAATTATTCCTGGCTAGGATGCTGTCAGTCTGTATATTTAGCAGCTTGGTTGAAACTATATATTTGAAGTTTCAGGTGATGCAACGTTGTTTTCAGGTGGGCCCCCTTCTGGGGTAGTTTGCATTTCTGCAAAACACAGTAATAAGAGTAAATAAAGTATTCTGAATACAATATACAAAGCTAAAGTAAACAAGGAGAAATTCAGAACTGATTTGGATATTACTTTACAAATGCTTAATACTGTTAACATAACATCATGATGCTTTTTAATATTTGATAAATAAAAGTAACATGAAAGTATGTTAGTATTACCAAAGTATATCATCAGAGCTTTCAATACATCTATCTCTGTAGATAATTGGAAATTTTCCTTTAGGGGTCTACTGAACAACATATTTATGTGTAACAACTGTTTCTGAACTGTATTCTAGTTATAATTGGAATTTACCTTTTCCAAACTGTGTGAAAGCAGTGTTTTACTTTGTAATTCTTCCAACTGCACTGCTGAATTGTTGCCAGTCTGTTGACCTTAAGCTAAATAAAACTTGATCAAAATCCTGGTTTTGAGTACATGCTGGAGTTTTAAATATATTGAAGGTGGAGTATTCTTCTATGAATTTTTCATATGTAATTTGCTTCAGCTTTAATGTATTTTTAAGTGCACTGTTGATGTATCTATAAAAAAGACAAAACTGTGGAAAATCCTACTTGAAAGCAGGACATCGAGCATTTTGACCAAAAGAAATTGTTTGCACTTACAAGACAGAAAACCAGGAATCCTTTCAGTACACAGGTGTGTTAGTGAGCTGTTTTTGCACAGTGATACTGTGAGGTTATTGTTGGTGGAATTTTTATTTGGACCAGGGATCAGTAGAATATGCTTTGCCCGTGTTCTCTGTGTGTTTTGTGCCACCCAGTGGAATTTCTGCTTTCCATCATTCTTTTTAAAAACTTAGTAACTTCCACAAGGCTCTTTAAAAGCTGTAAACCCCAAACAATAAAAAAAGTAAGTTAATGCACAAGGGATCACATTAGGGTAGCAAGGGAGCCTGGATTCAGGTACATTGTAACATCTGAGTGGTTGACGCTGCCACCATAATTACTGACAACATCTTTGTTGTTTTGCATTTTATTTAGCTTTAAATAAGATGTTTCTGAGAATTTAGGGAATTTTTGTTTTAAACTTGAAAATGTGTTCATTGTTTTGCACTGTTTTTCACTCTAATAAATGGGTAAATTACAATGGGTTATTTTTTCTGAAAGTACTTATATATAATATGTGTCAGTAGTTAATTTTTCTTATGGTGCCTTGACTGTGCCAGTGCTTAATATTGCTCTAATTAAAGTGTAAGTGCACCTGATTCCACCTTGTTTATCTTTTTAGCATGTTAAAATAATTCTTTATTAGATATTTTCCTGCTGTTAGCAGATCTTTCTTATTTAGAATAATTGAAAACTGAAGTTTTTGAATTAATGGCTAGTGCTAATTTAGACACCAACTTTCACAGAGAAACACAGATGTCTGTAATGGTGGTAAAACACAGATTTTATGAACAAATACAATATTCAAGAATTTTTGAACTTACAAATGTAGCCTGTACTTGCTTTTAATTTGGATGTTATTAGCTGTTTAGTGTTTACCCATTGATATTTAAACCACGTATATAAGTTTGGTTTTAACTTTTTGCTTTTTTTAAGGTTAAAATGGGCTTGCTGGTAGACTTGACCAACACCACTAGATTCTACGATAGGAATGATATAGAGAAAGAGGGAATTAAATACATAAAGCTCCAGTGTAAAGGGTAAGTTGTATGCACTTTTTGTACCTTTCTTCGGCTTTTAATTTGAAAGATCACACTGAAGAATTTAATTTTTTTTTCTCTTCTTCCCTTTCCCCCAGTTGTCTTCTGATCTGTGTATTCTTGTGTTTTTCAGGCACGGTGAGTGCCCTACACCTGAGAATACAGAAACATTTATCCGTGTATGTGAACACTTCAGTGATAAGAATCCCTCAGAGCTTATAGGTACATCTTATTATATCCGTTGTTAGTTTTTACTCTTAGTTTATTTCATATTTACTCATAATTGCAGTCTCGTAGTCTTAAAAGTCTGAGCAAAGGAAGTTCCTCCCTACAATGTCTATGCATACTAGATTTGATTGCTTCTACTGCAGAAACTAGTATGTTTCTGATTTTTGCAGAAATAGTATGTTTCTGCATCCATCACTTTGATTACAGCTATTGACTTAATGCAGAAAAATGTACAGGCTTAAGAACTGTCTACAAATACATGATACTTGCATTGTGGTTTTTAACTTCTGCTGATACAAATGCAGGTACTGTGTTGACATTTGATGGTCTGGGTTACTTGAAGTCATATTTGGCAGCTGAATTGTTAGAGGTTCTTCAGTAAATCTCACAAAACTGGTAGTAGATATTAGGCTAAGTTTTTCTTCTGTGGTATACTGGCTTGCAGTGCATATTTGAATGTTTGAAGGGTACTTTTTTTACCCAGAGAGATATAAGTTCTCAGTTTAATTTGTATTGCTTCTAGTTTTAGGTAAAACCGTTTTAGTCTGATGTCTGTTAAGCGTATTGATGTTCAGCTCTATCAGCAAACTGTCAGACACAGGAAATTACTTTGCAGATGAGTTTCCAGAGTCAGAATGGGTGTTGTCCTCAGTCCTCTTGGATGGTAATTTTTGCGGCCTTCCTGAGTCTGAGTGTCTGTGTGACTTAGGAGTTCATGGGACAGTTGTTTGTTTAGGTGTCATTGCTAAGAACTTGGTAAACTAAGCTGGTATGTTCATGCAGTTTAGGATTTGTACAGAATCACAGTATTAGCTGAAGTTGTTGGAAGGGACCTGTGGAAATCAGCTAGTCAGCTTCCCTTCCTTAGAACATGGCCAGCTAAAGCAGCTTGCCCAAACCTTCAAGCTTGGACACTCCGCAACATCATCTGGCAACTTTTTGCAGTATTTGATAACCCTTAAAATATACAGGTGGTTTTTTTTCTCATGTTTAAACAGAATTTATTGTGTTTCAGTTTGTATTTATTGCTTCTTGTTTTGTCCCAAGAGACCACTGAGAATCTTTTTTTTTTTCAGTGCTTGGGAGATTTAATATGGGTGTGTATTTTTTTCACATAAGTTTCTTTTAGGTACTTTCTTATTTCTTTATTTCACACAGAATGCAATTTAAATTTGAGACCTGTAATTTCTTCTCTTAACTGTAATGCAACTATGTGATATGAAAAATGAGAATCTGCTAAATGAGACTGAGTGGGATTAGTCACCAACAATATTTCAGGTTCTGGTGCACTCTCATTTAGCAGCTCCTCATTTATCACTCTCCTCTCATAGTTCTTCCATTTGATCCCCAATAATACTGCAGAACTTAAAATGTTGGTTATGGTCAGCAGTTATATGGAGGATGGGTATCATGGTGACATCCTATAAATAGCAAACACATTTAATAGGTATTTCAACTTATAAAGTGCCATTTTCAGTGTTGACTCAATAACTTTTTGATCTCGATGAATTTTGAAATGTTTTTCTATCAGGTAGACGTTTCACCTTTATGGAAAAAAAAACAAGAGTCAAGGAAAAAATAATATGTTGACTAAGCTTTTGAATAGCATGTGATTTAGGCTTTCCTAGTAAAAGAGAAATGTTGGGACTTTCTGTTTCCCTTTTATGAACTACTGAAATTTCTGGTTTGGGACACTTGTTTCCTCTGATAGAGCCTCAGAGGGACTGGTGTGGAGGATGTTTTTATCAGAAGTGAAAGCAATCTACAGCAGTGCTAGTACTGCACCCTGTGTAACCTTTCCCTTCCAAGCCACTGGTCTCATTGCTGAGATGCTTATCTTTGTCATGTGTATAAAATTATTGACTTAACCTTCTCGGTAGCAGTAACAGCTGCAGGACTTATTGATGGCAATTCTGTGCAATTTCTTTCCTGGTGTCAAGATTAGATAGGAAAAGAGACTGAAATGTGAGTGATAAGTGATCCAGATTTTCTATTCAGCGATAACAATATAGGATGGAAACTATTTTTTCAGCCTGAAGGACTGGAGTATGCCTGCCAACTTTAAGGAAGCAAAATGCAAAAATTTTGCTTCAGAAGAAAACAAAGGAGAAATAAACTGCTAAAACCAGATTCTATAATGAAGCTAAAATTAATTCAATTTTATGCAAGTTGCACAGTTTTTAATATTTTTAAATGGTTAGAAGGGATGAAATCAAGAAATTCATAGTAATTTTTGCCTTGCTTTATAAAGAAGGGAAGGTTGGTGGGGCACGCATGAAATCTGATCCTGCTGCAGTTGATACATGCTTCCGTTTACCCATTTAAAGTTTCTGGGTTTTATCACTCTACTCTTTGTAGGTGGTTTTTTTTTGGATCTCTGGTTAGAAAAAAAGAATTAGGTTTAGATTGGATATTAGGAAAAATTTCTTCACCAAAAGGTGATGTTTTCAAGCATTGGAACACACTGCCCAGGGAAGTGGTTGGGTCCCCATCCCTGGAAGTATTTAAAAGCTGTGTAGATGTGGCATTTAGGGACATGGTTTGGTGGTGGAATTGGCAGTGCTGGGCCAGTGGTTGAATTCAATGAACTTAAAGGTCTTTTCCAACCTAAACGATTCTATGATTCTAGGGTAACAACTGAAAAATATGTGAAGAATAATTGAGCTTGCTGTTAGTGGAAACTGTAATGATATTTATAATTTAAAAATTTAAAATTCAGTAGGAAAAAGAGACAATATTTTGCCTGAATCCTTCAAGACATTTTTAAGAGCACAAATTTTCGGGCTGATCTCTTTATCACTAGGTGGTGCTGTTGCCTTGAGGAAAAAAAAATTTTCCAGTGCATTTGACAGGGCATCCCTGCTTTCACCGGGGGATGAATTCAGTAAAATAGAGGCTGAAGACTTAATTATTTTTTTTCTTACATTGAAAAGATAAGTAATTCAAGGTACTGTTGTATAGTTTTCTTTTTGTAGGTTTTTTTTTTTTTTTTCAAAATTAATAAGTCTGATGTTAGCATGATAATAGCAAATTTGAGACAGAATTGTGGTCTATTGGCACTGCTTTCAAGTTTGAGGTAGGGTAATCTGGGTATGATTTTTCTGCCTGATAGTGTGAAATGAATGTCATGCTTGTTGAATCCACTGAAAGCACAATTATTGAATTTGATTGTATTGCCTTTTGATAAACATTTGAGCAGATTTGTGAATCTTATCTATATTAGCCATATTTCAGTTGCATTAAGTTAGTGCTCTTGATTGGGATAAACTGAAGTATCCTATACTCCTGTTGCTGCTAATTTGCAGAAAGAATGTAATAAACTGCCTTTTTAGGCTTGTGTGCCTTATGTGGTCTGTGCTGCCGTAATGGGAAGGGAGATAACCCTTTAATGTTACAGATGAAGGTGGAAGGATCCACACCCACACTTGTGCTACTAACTCATGTTTGTTAAAACTGTTTGCGAGTGATTATGCCCTTTTCTTGTCTTGTCTAGGTGTCCATTGTACACATGGTTTCAATAGAACTGGATTTCTGATCTGTGCCTTTTTGGTTGAGAAGTTGGACTGGAGGTAAATTTGAATGTTAATTCCTAGGGATTTGTGGAGAGTAACTGAAGGCATCTTCAGTATGTTTCACTCATTGTCTTGACAGCTATCCTAATGTCTTCACTATATGTTATTTCAAAACTGCCTAATAATCTTGAGCAAACAGCCCATAATTAACATTTTTCATATCCCTGGGTACTTAGCCTGTTATGATCAAGCAAGGTCTGGTAGGTCAAAGGTCAGCTGTACCTGCTGTGTCTGGGCTTCTAGTAGTGCATTTATTGTATTGTGTCTCTTCTGCTTGACCTGTCCCACATTTTGAGTAAGAATGTAGAGTTCAGAGATGCCTGAAAGGTTATTTCCCTTACTTTTTCATCCTTTTCATGTAGGTTTGCATGTAGGGTTTTTTTTTTTTTAATTATTTTTTTGAATCTGAAGAGGTTATCTAGAGCAACGTACTTACTTCGGAAGGATCGGGGCAGACAAAGTCCTTGTTTCCAGCTTGTTTTTTGACCAAAGTCTACAGCATGCTTCTATGCAGACTTACCTGTTTTTTCTCTCTCTTAAAAATGTTGATGCCTTCATATAGAATAGTTATGTTTTTCAAACAACATTGTCATAAAAGAGCAGAACAATGCCTGTACCATGCTGGTGGACATAACTTTTTCAGGTTGGATAGGATTCACAAAACTCTGTTTCCTTGTTGACAGCTTCCTGTGAAAGTCATATTTCTTAGCAAGCCCCTTAAGCATTCTGATGATATTTCTCATGTGTGGTCCTTTAAGGGAAGAAAATTCTGCACCTGTTGCAGCTTATTCATATGTCTGGACATACAGTTATTTGGTTCTTGGCATGCACATGCAAACTGTTTGCAAAGAACTCGGTCACTGCTGTCTGTTAGTAAACTTGGAATGAAGATGTTGGAGTAATGGAGACAGAACACTGTTAGCAGTGGCTGGTTGAATCTTTGTAGAATCCCAGCTGAGTTTGGGAAGTAGACACAGACATGGATATCTTTATAGTATGGTTCTAGTTTTTCTTATGAACTAGCAAATTTGGATGCTTTTAATCTAACAATTTAAAAGTAGCGTGCAATAATTAGAATTGGTCCTTTGTTTTGAAGAGGAAGTGCACTTGAATCTGTTTGAATCTCCTGCCTTTATGCAATCTCTATTTTCAAACCTCTGTGGGAAAAGCCTTAAAACTCAACTTTTTTTTTTTTTCCTTTGCTTCAGGTAGTTAATTGTATCAAGTTTGTTCATCTCTGTCAGATTTTTTTGACATAACATGCAGATATCGCCTGGTAGGGAAAAATGTCCACAGCAAAAGAAAGAATATTGGCGTGGTGCTAGTTAATGCTAAGCATTGTATCAAGATAAATCTAATTTGCTGTATCATTCGTTAATATAAGGCACTGTTACTTGTTGATGAGGAATGAATATAGATGGATTCCTGATCAACAAATAACAGTACCTTATTTTAAACATTCCTTAAGATACGATGTAGGAGTGTTCCTATGTATTGTGAACACTGAGGTGCATTTTAAAGTTAGTTTTAAGAAAGGTCACCCAGCCTGAAAGCTCTCCAGCTAGTGATCAGAAACCTTACTTGATTTGATTTTCAACAACTCGTTTTACCCAAAGACTGCTGTGTTTCTAGGACTTGGAAAATTATTTTCTTCCAGCTAGTTTTCTGTACTTGAAGTCCCTTCCACCTCTTTTGGCTTTCATTGCCATCTTTTCCAGAAGATTATAGCGTTCCTCTCATATCATCATGGACAAATCTGTGCATCTTTCAGACCCCATCTATTTTGGCCTGTTGGGTGCTTTCAGTCCCATTCATTACAGGAGATGTGAAATAATCTGAGATAGCAAAGTAAAAAATGTCTTGTAAGTAAGAAATTAGTTAGAAAACTTGTGAGTAAGAAATAGTTAGAAAACAGAACAAGGAAGAAAGCTCCTTCTAAACTGACCATCTGATAGTCTTACTCTGGAAAATGTTTTGTTTTCTCCTCTTATCAAAGACTAGAGTAAATCAATTACTGGTTCTTAGGCAGTGTTTCTGTCTATTCTGGCAATTTTGCCTCATAAAACTCTAGGCTCCTTCCCGTAGTTTACAGTCAGACAAAAAAAATTGCATTTTAAATTTAATTTCTCTTTTCCATTTCAGTTATATGCTTTCCTTGTTCCAGTGGCAGGTTATTTTCTTATCTGAAAAATTTTCACAGCATGTAGTATGTGCTTTGTTCCAGTTTTAAGATATGTGCCTGTCAAGAAGCCTGACCAGGGCATCTACCTTTTGTGATTTTTCCTCTCTTTTATTTAGCAAGATTTCTAAGTGTCGATCCATGGACCATTACTGCTCTGCATAGCCATAATAACTGGAAGAGAATTATGTCTAATGCTTTCTGTTATGTCTAATGCTTTCTGTTAAGCATTTTCATAGGATCTATGGAAATAGCAACAATAAACCCCTTGTGCTGTGCTTGCTGTTGTACATTCTTAGAGTTTTCCTATTGTCTGGTAAAGGTGCTTGACTGTTAGTTTTGGTTTCTAATTTTTTTGCGATCCAATCTCCAATTTATTAGAGCACTTAAAATTAAGTGTTAACTGCGTAGTAAAAGGCTTCTGAATGACAGTGTTTTTGTGAGAAACTTCTGGAAAGAGAAGTAATTTTAAAAGATTAGGATGATTTTTCCCAGTACGGTGGCAAAACCTCTAATGAGAGGAAAGATAATTCTTAAGGGGGAAAAATGTAGCCATATTTGAATTTGAGCATTTGTGTTTTTCTTCATAACATTTGTTGATATTTTTCTTGGGTCTTTTTTTGTCTTCATTCAGTCCTTAAGTACATACCTGTGTGTCACCCATTCCTTCTCTGTAGCAATAACAAAAGTTTTACTTAGATGACCAGCAGACCACTGTGAGTTACAATAAGGAGTTGAAGCAGCGTGAGCTGCAGTTGTTTCTGAGAACAAACATATGCAGTCCCTACAGAGTTATACAGAATCTTGTACAAGAGCAACTATTAGCAGACTAATCTAAGCATGATGTTTCCAGTATAGTGGATGTTTTTGCAATTACCACTTTGGAAATTGTTTTCTCAGGCCCAATGAATCTTATGTTTGGTAAGGCATGACATGACTAAAACATGTAAATTAAGCATCCAGAGTGATTTTGAATTTTTATTTGACAGTATCGAGGCTGCAGTGGCTACTTTTGCTCAGGCTCGACCACCAGGTATTTATAAAGGTGACTATTTGAAGGAATTATTTCGTCGTTACGGCGATGAAGATGACGCACCATCACCACCAGAGCTGCCAGAATGGTGCTTTGATGACGATGAAGAGGAGGATGATGACAATGGTAAAACTGGAGGCCAAGAGTCAGAACCTGGATCATCAAGCTCTTCCTTTGGCAAGAGGAGAAAAGAACGCCTAAAACTGGTAATTTTGATTTGGAATTTAGTATTTTAATTGCCAAACATAATTTCATAACCTCATACTCATCAGTTACTAATACTTATTTGCTTGTGCAAAGGGGAACTGGAAGTGTTGTTTTCCAACTGGGAAAAACTGGTAGAACCATCATTGCAAGCTTTCCTATGTTTCCTATACAAACCTTGAATTTTAATGATCAACACTTCAACTATTCCAGTTGTAAAAGCAACTTATAAGATTTCTAAAATAACAGTTTTTTTTTAAGTTTGAGTTGAGATATTAAAAGCTCTTTTTAGTTATTCAGTTTGTTTTCAGAGATTTAAGTGTTATTGAGGTTGTATGGAAACAGCTCTTAATTATTTTTTTGTAGCCGTGTGGAAGAAATTCAGAATTTTTTTAATTCAGTTCTCATTTTGGTAAGTATTCTTACTTTTGGAAATTTTATAGGATTGAGAATTAGATTAGCAAAAAGCAGTATGACCTTAAAAAACCCAAGGCTTGAGCTTTGAAATCATATTTTGTTCAAAGCTGTTTTAACTGTCTAAGAAATGTGGCTGATCACTTTTTGTGACTTTTGACATACATTTGCATAATTTTGATGAAATAAATTACTCGTGTTACCATGGTATGGAACTAATACTCAAGTACAAAGAATATATTTGTATCATCTGAAGGTTAATGGTTCCGTTCTCTTCAAATTCCTTACTCTCTTTTTTATTTGCAAAATAAATAAAGTAGATTGTTTCTGAGTGAAAAAATAGATTTTTTTTTTTCATAATCCTGAATTATTTTACTTGTGCTGAGATGTATTTGTTTGCAAACACTTGGAAATCCTCATATTGAAATATGCTGCGAATATGCATTTTGTTATTACTGCAGCTGGTCAGCATGCTTTACAAATGGAATGTGGAAAATATTAGCCTGAAAGGAATACAAAATCCAATCTAAAGAAGCAACATGAACTTTGAAAACTCAAATTGTCCCTCAGCTGGAATAAAAAATTTCCCACACTGTAAAAAGCCATAGTAAAAGTATATTCAGGGGTATGGCAATTGCCTCCATTAGCCTTGCAGTAAAACATTGATGTCTAAAATTTTTTTTTTGGCTGGAACTTCAAAGCTGTTCTTTTGATGTGCCTTTTGATGCACTAGAAACTTGAATGTTATGATGAATTCCAGGGACAACCTCTTTTCATCAAGTATGAAACTCAACCAGTCAGTTTAACAGGAATGATTCTGACTTCCCAGGCTCTGTCTTATCTGCCACCATAGTTTTTTTTGAAAGCTGGAAGCTAAATTATACGAATAAGCATATTAATAACTAAAAGTTAATTATGATTTAGAGAATTTATGAAAGAAAGAATCATCCAGTTAATATGCATATTCGTATAATTGAGTTTTGCAGCTCTGAAGGAACATTCTTTGACACGAAGAGGAGGAGCGGGCAGAATTCTTTACCATGGTTCTTGGCTGGCAAATTGGACTGCTTCTTAACTCAGTAGAGATGGATACAATCTATTTGTGATTCCCTGTAAATATGCGATCTACAGGGGGAGTGAGTATCAGGTAAATACCTCTTGCTCAGATATTCTTATTTTACTGTCTAAAGGGCTAAATTTTCAGCTTTATATTGATTTCCTGCAGCAGATGTTTTCAGCTTTCTGATTTGTTTCTTTCTCTAAACGCTTAGGGGTAGGCAGAGTCAAACTAGAGGTAGCTGTAGTGATAGCAGTGTTCTGAATTTTTTTTCGTTTTGACTCAAATCTTTGTGGAGACAGAAGAAAAGTTTAGCAGTAGAGGAGGAGACATCCCCCAGGCATCTTGCTAGGATAATGAATAGTCAGAAGCGACTACTAGCTAGCCTGTGAAGTTAGCATGCTGTCCACTTCAGAAACTTTGATGTGAGAAACTTTACTGCAGCATCTCTCAGTAAAACTTCTATTTTGATGTCAAAAAATCTTGACATTCTTTCCTGCATTACAGAAAGTGTGGGAACCATTAGAACATAAAGCCATTACAGTTTCCTTTGTCATCGCCTGAACACAGTTGACAGGTACCAGGAAAGCTGTTTGCTGCAGTCTGAGGTGCTCCACTGGAAATCCAAACACTTTTGACTTTACCAGTGCATGCTGTAATGCTCGTAGCATCGAAGCAACATTGTTAATTGATACTTTGAATCTCACTTCACGGAAAAATACTTGATTTTGCAAATAGGACAAAGAGCTATAATTCTGAGCAAGAGCCTTTGAACTTTTCAGGTATCAGATGCAACTTTTAGTGTTTATTAAGGAATGCCCTCTCCTCTAGTCCCATGTACGTGTCATAGTACAGCATGTAATATGTAGTGCTTCTAAAATGAATAGAGGTCATCTCAAACAGTCTGGAAGAGACAGTGGCTGTTAATGATTTTCCTCATGATTTTGAGTACATTTGTCTTGTAGTCATCTCTGAGACAGAGGGAAATGATTAAACCAATTCTAAATATTAGTGCCTTCGGGTTTTTTCTGCCTAACCTGCTCTTTTTTGCAAAGGATAACTCCTGCACTTATTTTTCTGCCCATGGGCATCTTGATGGATATGGGAAAAAGATTATTTTTTGGTTTTGCAACACCATTTTATGTACTTGAATATGAATATCCTTTCCTTATCCACATTAAATGCTAATTTGTTCACTTTTTCCCCATAGTCCATATTTTTTGTACTTCTGACCTTTGTTGTCATTCTTTGTGTTCTGTCATGTTGAATCATGTTTTTCTGAGACTGTGGTTCCTATAATTGAACACAAGCCTCTAGTAGAGGCCATCCTAGTAGGGTTTAATAGGGAGAAAATAATTTCATATGTCTTAAGGCTAAATACTTCTGTTTATATATCTCAACATAATTGCCTTTTACAAGACAGAACAATACTAATTCAGCTTTTGGTCTCTCGATGCCTCCATATCTTTTTCTCTAATTATCTACCAGTTTGTGTTTGTATAATTTCTTACCCTTTATTAAGTGTATAACTTCATTTATACTGAATTGCATTGAGTCGTTTTCAGCCCATTCTTAAAATTTAAGGGTAACAATAACTTCTTAAGCTACCATCACAGTCTATATCCCTGTTACTAAAGTCACAGATGTCACAAAAATAAGAATATTCTACTAGGAGGTTTAGGGGAAATAAATTAATTATCTTATACCTAAACCAGACCTTGGAGATCCTTCTCAATATAATTTTTCCATTGTGTTAGTGAAATGCTAACTCCTCTGAACCTGGTTTTGAAACAGTTGCTCGTCTATTTTATAGAAGTTACATCTATCCCATGTTTTCTGAGTTCCCACTATGAGGACAAGACAAGCAAACAAAAGACAAACCAAGACAAATGCAAGCAATTCCAATTCTGTGAAGCCTGTTTCATCACCAAAACCAAATGATTAGTTGAACACCTTTGTTACTGTGTGATTTTGTTGTGTCTTTTTTGTTTGTACATGCCTAGAGGTAGTTACTGTGATTTGGTCCTGTATTTTGGTATTAAATCTAAGCTGATTAACGTAGCTCCCTATCTCTCACATCCTTTCTTTTAGAAGATATCTCTTCCTGACACGCTTTGGAATGTTTCTTGTCTTCTGAAAGGCAGTCTCAGAGCATATTGGCACTGGGTCAACTCTGAGTAGCTGGTGATAGCCACTGGGTTCAGGAAGGTGTGGGGCTGTTCCCACTCACCCACTCCTCCAGATGGTGTTAAGGATCTGAACCAACACAAGATGATGCACAATGCTACTTCTTCAGATGAAGTGATGGGTGGAGAAATACAGTGGCAAGTGGGGCAAACTTGATTAGTGCAGATGGTATGAAGGTTGTGCAGAGTGTAACTACTAAGTGCATGTCGTTTCCTTGGATCCTTTAGGAATTGTAACTCTTGGCTTATTAGCAGAGGACTTGAGTTACTCCTGGGGATCTGAGTGCCGTGGCACATCTGGACCATGTTTTCCGATGTCCTGTTTTCACAGGGGTTGTTAGCTGAACAGTGGTGCAGAAATTACACGAGTCTGGCTCAGTTTTAGCACCTTATCCAAGGAATATCCTCATGCAACCTGGAGTGCTAAGTTAGCCGAGCACAAATGCCAAGTGACTCACCTTGTTTTCATAGTGCTGTGCCTTAGCTAGTGATTATACTTGAAGCAGATAATCTGCAAGAGACACTTTCAAATGGCAGGCATGAATTTTGTGTTTATGACTTTTCCTCTTCTGGAAAATCTTTCCTGTTCCTGGCCTTTTGCTTTAATCTTAGCAGTTGTAGTGCCATTGCACTCTGCCGTTACTGTCAGAAGCAAGGCACAACCATCTTCCTTTGTTTCATGGTGCTCTTAAACACTTATCAGAATTCAGACAATGTGCTGGCCAGGCACGAGTAGCTGTCTGCCTCCCTCGCCCACTCACCTGTGTGCCGTTGCACCTGCTGATGCCCACGTGGATAATATCGGCAGAGCGACACACTGAAAGTCTGGGGAGCTCAAAGTAATTAAGGTTATGAACCAGTATATTTCTTTAGGATGTGCTGCTCTCAGAATACCATTTGGTGATGTGACTGAGCTAATCTTAACTAAATGCAGGCTGTACTGAAAACCGTGGTCCTACTTTCCCTGCACTCCTTGCGTTCCTTCTGTTTCCCTTGTGCTGGCACTAGTGCTGAGTCATCCCATGGTGAGTTAGTTTAGGATACTAATTTGGCGGAAAATTACTAATTTGTGATGTTATTTTTGCTAAATTAGTTCCTAGACTTGCTCAAGAGTAGAACAGATGACTGCCACAGTGCGTAGAAAGGAAAGGGAGCTTAAAGTTTCCTTTCATCAGCAGTATGCAGCTGGATTTGTTAAGGCTAGGTTCAAGTATTTTAGGGAACAGACACAAAATACTTCTATCTTCATTTGCAGGATTCATAGCTCAAGTGAAAAGTCATGGTTTGATCTCCTTAGTCTGCATTGAAAATTTATTTGAGATGCTGTTGAAATAATTCTGGTTGATTTGGGGTCTCAGTAGAAATCTTTAATTTTGTAGCTTTGTAGACTTGATGGCTTTAATATGTTCTGTTATACAGGATTTGTTTTTATTCCGTTTGACATCAAACTTTTTCTGGAATATACAAGCTATTTTAAAGTTTTATTTTCAGTATTCTATTGTGATTTCTACTTAGCCTCTTCTGTGGCATTCATGATAACAACTCCACTTTAGTAACCTGGTTTAGATTGAGAATAAAATTATGCAAATATATTTTTACACAAATATTTTGTTAAAGGCCTGCTGTTTATAGTTTTCTTTTGTGAAAAAGTTTGTCCTAGCTCGACTGAGAACCATTTAAGTTTGCTGCTGCATAAGCACTTCCATTCTTTCAGTTGCTTTCCCTACAAGTGTAAGCTTGAGCTTTGAGACATGTAATGTGATAGATCACTGAGGTGGAGGTGAAATATGTGTAATTGAACTTCTTATACTGGAATTGCCATCTAGGACTGATAAAATTAACATAACTATGTGAAAATAGGCATCTCAAACATTTGAAAGGAGAAAAGTAGGACTTAACATCTTCATCTGCTGAGATACTTGTTTAAAAAAAAAAAAGAATCAAGCCACTCATGTCTAAATTTCCCAGTGACTTTAATTCACTAATTATTAAACTACATATGTTTATCTCACATCTCTACTGTTACTGAGCAGCTCTTTCTTTCCATGAATCAGGGTAAACATGGAATTGTTAATCTTGAAGTACTATTTATATATTAAGAAATTTTATTTAACATTTCATAGGTCAATTATTTCCTTAGTTCCCTGTTTACTTATTTTGGCCATGCTTTTTGACACACTTAAAAGTGGTGTTATGAAGGCTTCTGCTAGAAAGAATTTTGTGACCCTTAATGTACAGTGATTTGCTCCAGGCTTACAATACTATTTGGTTTTTAGGTTCAGATTCTCATCCACAAATAGATGTCTTACACTATCTTATTATTATATAATAGTTTGTGTACTAAGGATGATTAATTTAATCCCTGCAAATTCTATATGTGACCAATTTACTTTTATATACCTGATACTGGTGTTCTTTATTTTTAAATAACAACATTTTAGTTACAAGTGAAAAATAAGTCAGACTGATGCTGTAGTTTGATGTGGGAACTCTCTTGAGAGTATTAGCTAAACAGTGTAAACATCTAAGTACCTAGCTATTCCTTACTATTACCTCCTTTGTATTTTAATTATTTTTTTCTCCCATGAATAACTCAGTTACTGCGTTTATAATATGGCTCACCTGTGAGTTTACTGGCAAAGCTCAGCTGATATATCTTGTTATTATGCATAAATCTTTAAGGAATATTTAAGCTAGTATTGCTTGGGAGGGTTGTAAAAACAGACTTAATCTTGTATTGACACATTCTGATCTGCTTTTATGAATGCTTAAATACTAATTTTTTTTCTTTTAATTTATTTAGGGTGCAATTTTCTTGGAAGGAATAACAGTTAAATGTGTGACCCAAGTGACAACACAACCAAAGTTAGGAGGAATACAGCAAAAATGTCAGCAATTCTGTGGATGGGAAGGGTATGAAAACTTAGAACTTGTTTATTTGTACTATCTAGAAATAAGTGTTATGTTTTGCAGAAGGACACAGCTCATTTTAAAAATGAGAAAAAATGTGACCGTTTTTTAATGGGCTGTTTCTAAAATAAAGGAAGCCTCAAACACACTTGGCAATGAAACAGTCTTGCATTGTACTATGAAGTGGAATGATCGACTGTTGATGTTAAGAAGCAAGATTCTAGAATTTCTTTTCCATTGAGATAACAAGATGTGTTCAGATGACTTACTGCTGGGCAAATTCCAGATGTAACCTAGTGTAGGTATTTGTGTAAAATTTAGTGCTTGTTCAAGCAGTAGATTTATTTATACAACTGGTATTTCACTTCAATATTTAGGTATTATACTCATTTTTATCACCAACTTGAATTCGTGTCCAATATTAATTAAAATGTTGGCTTTAACGTCTCATATTCTGACCTTCTCCATTCTGAAGCTGATGATGCAGTGAGTTGCTCACAGTGCTTCCTAACTTTCTGATGCTTTTATTTCTTCTAGTGCCTGTAATTTTGAATTCAGATATCTCTTCCTCCAAAGTTGATACTTCGAAGTTCCACATAATTTAGTGTTTTGTCATAAGCAAATATCCTTTTTCTTATCAGATAGGCATTTGATTTCTCATGCAAAATACTTATTTGGAGAAGATGTTCTAACTTAGAGTTCACCTTGCAACAAGCCTGATACGAGGTGTGACTTCAGTGTAATGTAAAAAATGCATTGCCTTGTGTGACTATTTATTGCAGAACATTAATAAACATGGTTCATTCTTCTTAGGTCTGGATTCCCTGGAGCACAGCCTGTTTCCATGGACAAGCAAAATATTAAATTTTTGGAGCAGAAGCCATACAAAGTTAGCTGGAAAGCAGACGGCACTCGGTAAGTTAATTTTAAATGAAAAAGAACCACACAGTAAATTGGGTAGACAGTTTGTGTTTTCTCAGGAAAGTGAATTTGCTTGTACAGAGGACAAAGCATAACAAAAAAACTGGCTTCAGAGATGAAATTTTTTTCTGTCTTGGTACACAACATTTGCTGAAGTTTGAGGCCAAGTTTCTTTTTAGCAGCTGTTCTGCAGACTGATTGTTAAATGTAATTCTTCTCGCTAACCCTTCCTTGCTTGTCTGTCAGCCAGGACTTGCCACCGAGGTCTTAGAATAATCTTAAACAGTAGTAAGATGGTAAATAACACTAAGCTGAAGACTTTATTTATGAAAGCTGAATTAAAACTTCTAATTGATCCTTCAGAAGATCAAGTAGTAGTGGAAATTTCATAGGGTTTTTTATTCGTACTGTGATCCTTTGTACAAACTCGTAGTTCACGTCAGCTAAAGAGTTGGTAGTTTTATCTTGCCTCGCCAGTTCTCTTACATTTGTTGTAGGGGTGCCTTTTTTTTAAATAACAAACTACAACCTGATTGGACTGATTGGACGTCTTCTAAAGTTTTTTGTGCGTTCTTTATTTTGTTAGGTTTGTTATCTTTAGTAATAGAGTGGAGTATCCTAGACATTGAAAATCCTGGAAAATATAGGGGGAATTGGGTGTCTTACGAGAATTACCAAGTGACTCCACATAGAGTCAGTCAGGATTCAGCACAGTTCAGCCAGAATTAAGCTGTCTCCTATAAAAAAAACCCCAAACAACCCTTCAGATGTCTCTCCTCTGTGGAGTTTGTGCTTCGAGGGTTTATTATCTCGGGCAGAGCGTGGTGTGAAAAGACAAAGTAAACTTGCACTCTGTATGACATAAGAAATGGGTGGGATTATTTGGCTTCTTAATATTGGCTGGCTATATACACACAAACACTTGGGTAGTGCAGTTCAGGTATTCCCAGGGTGGGAAGTTACAGCAAGGTGGTGTTGGGAGATCAAAGCATATCCTTAGAGCAGTACAGGGCTTTCAAAAGCTGCTGAACCTGAACAAGTGAACTCGGCCAACTTCAGTGGACCTGAAAAGTCTTGCTTTGTCATATCCTATGTTATTAATTTGGAAAATTATGGAATATTCTCATTTTCTTACTCAAATGTATGGATGGAATGCCTATATTCTGAGTGCTGAAGCACTTACATAGAAGATAGTAGGGCACCTGGAAAATAACCTTTTGTGAAAGAAAGTAAAAATGTACATGTAATTTCTTGTAGGAATTTTCAGAATTTTGAACATTCTATCCCATGTTTTAGAACTGTGACAAAACAGAATGGATGAAGAATAAAATAGGGGGAGGAGGAGGAACTAAATAGTAATTTTAGGTTTTTTTTAAAACATAATAACCTGCAGTTGATTGTGGAGATACACAGACTGATAGGTATATTCAGAGAAGAAAACGGAGCTACAAAGATCCAGTGTCAGTGAAATTGAGCCGAGGTAATGAGAGAGATTAAAGATGAAAACCTGAGCTATTATTCGGACATTTAGACACTGTGCATGGTATGTACCCTAATCAACAATGAAAAATGGCTGTGATAGTTTTTACATTGGACACGCTTCTAATTATTTAGTTGTTCTTCAACGATCCAGACTCCATATGCAGTTAAACATATTTTCATTAATTATTCTGAAAGCTTGTGTTGACAGGCGTGACCTTCCTGAATTTAATATTAAGACATCAGTTAGTGAGACCCATTTATGGATCCCTTGCTTACTTTGTCTGGAGATGAAGCCCCTGTCATCAGAGATCTCTGAAGCTATTCTGTTAACTGTGGCTTAGGTGCAGTAGTCTAGACTTAGCCTATTAGAATATTATTAGGCTGGCATGCAGGTTTTTTTTTTTTGGTTGGTTTGTTTTGTTCTCTCTCTTTGCTGCTGTTTCATCGACCTGATTGGACTTAGAGAAAAGCAGATGCATAACTAATAACTTTCTATTATACTCTCACTGAAATAAAACACCTTCATCTCAGTTAATAGCAATATTTGCTCAGCTTAGCCAAACTTCTTGAATTTCATCCTTGTTAAATATCTGAATTTTATTCCCGCAGCAGTAGTTTTCTCTAGGGGGTTCATGACTGAAGCCTTTATTTGCACATTGTTTTAACCGATACGCAGTGGCAGTAATTTCTTTGAAGACTTTTACTTTTCTACAAAAGTGTTTGTTATTCCTAGATTTCAACCCGAGCTGAAGTTTCACCCTTCTGGTTTAAGAGCTGTGTTGTTGTTGTTTTTGTTGTTGTGGTGGTGTTTTGTTTTTTTGTGTTTTTTTTCTCCTCTGTTGTTGTTTGTCTGTTTTTTTCAATTGGTAGAACAATTCATGTTTTCTTAATATCTTAGTGTTGTTATATTTTTCTACCCATGATTTTATGAAAAGAGAAAGTATTTCTCTAAATAAAAAAGCATTATTTATCATCTTATGTTGACTAAACATTGTAAAATAGATTAGAATTCTGTCAAATACTTCCAGTATGAAATATTTTGGAGAAAGTTATTGGAGCGTTTAGTATCTGATATATTTTTGTAAATGTGTGGGTTCTGAGTGTGGTTTGGGTCAAAACTCATCCTCCTCCATTCTCTTGGAGTCCTGAGTTCAAAGTCCTTTTACTTATCCTTGCTTAGTCTGTCCTGATTTGAGGAGTTTGCTCCTACGCTGTGGTCTTGCTTGTTCTGTACCTGGTTTCCAGGGCCCTTGTTCCGTAAGAATTAGCAGGGCACACCTCCTTGTTCTCACTCCAGCTTTGCTTCTGGAGCATGTTTGCCCCAAAAGGAAAGATGCAGCATGAACAAATACTTCTCCCCTCCCTTTTATAACTGCCTATGTGTAAAGATGTGTACATTTTCATCTTAGATTTAGAGAAGTGAACTTTAAGTTAAAATATCTGTGAAGCTCACTTAGCATTGGCACTTTCTGGTAAAATATTTCCTTTGTACCAGCTATTTGGGTATATGAAAATACTATATGCAAAGTCACTCCGTTTTGGGGAAAAACACCTCTAAAATCATAGTGCTTTAAATTATTACTATTAAAATTTTTTTTAAAAAGTCACTGAGTTCTGCAGCTATTCTGTCTGGTTTGGTGTAAATTCTATCCTGTATATTTATTGGAACAGTTGTCAAACCTCTGGCGTCTTATAAATAATCTTAACGCTAATCTATTCATAAGGCACAGAAATCCAAAGGGCAAATTTTCAGCTACTAAAATCATGCCTTTTGGCTTTGCTGAGACGAAATATACGTTGTATGGTAACAGTAGCTACAAGGTAGGTACAACTTTACTTTTTTGCAGTACTGTGTTTCTGAAATAGTAGTTACTATCTGAATAAGGTAGTTGTAACAGCATGTCCAAGGCGTTTACTGCGTGATTCTGTATTATCAGCTTTGTACTCTTAAAATGATTAACCCAGGTGGGTAAGGGCTCGTTGTGTCCCTTCATATGTGTCTCGTTAATGCTGTTTATAGCAGATGCTTCTTCTAATGAGTGGAGCTGAATGTTCAGACAGGAGTAGGGCTGGTAAAGTAATGAGACACCAGTACTGAAAAAAGGACTGCTACCACTAAGAATAATAAAAAGTTGTAAAATGTCTGTGGAATAATTAAAATCAATACAATCAGACAAGACTAGGTTTTATAATGATACAATGTGACCTGCACTAAATGCAAACCATTAAGGGGTGTAATTTATTTTCCTACATTTGTATGAATACCTTTTTTTATTTTTCACATCTGTACACATGCAGTTTTAGTAAAAAATAATAAATACCTAAATACTATGGCTCTTCAGTTATGGTAAGGCAGCTATTTAAAAAAATGCAGAACAGGTAGCTCTTGTGAAAGACTTAAATTTGGAAAATATTCGTGCAAGTTTGATGGCTTACAGATATCTAAATGTGAATAAGGAGGTGCAGAATGTAAAACAGCTCTTTGAGAATTGCTGCTAACTGTCTAAAATTTTGTCTTTGTAACAAAATAGTTAAAAACATCTCTGAAGTTCGTTGTTTTTTCATGATTAGCAAATTACATTTTAGGAACAAGCCCTGTTGCCTAAATAATTCACATTTTGTTGGTATCACAATACAGAATAAAAATAGTAAAGCTACACTTTACTGTATGATAAAACTATTTGATTGTTAATCAAATAGGTTTATCTCAAATATATAAACCAATAAATCAATATTTATATATAATATTGATTTATATTGAATATAATTCTTTTTTTTAGTTACTATATTATCATTCTTGTGATAGCTTCCTAGGCTTTTTCAGTTCAGCTTTTTGTACAAATTGAAGAAAATTTCTATTTTTACTGATGCCTCAGAGCTTTTTTTTTGATTTTTTTTTAGATTTTAGAGATTTTAGAAGTAGAACCTTAAAATTATTGGCAGTTGCAGCCTCTTCAGAAACAGATGTGTGGCCCTTACTAGAAGGAAGTCTAGTCAGTATGTTTTAAGATAACTTTTCATGCATCTTCCTAAAACGTAATGAGGAAGAGGGTGAAGTTTCTCCCTGAATTTCCATGGCTCGGTACTTTTTCTTTTCCTATATGTGATGAGATGAAGCTGACATACATAACAGAAATTGCAGATTCCTTATATGAAAAGTTATCCAAAAGTCATTTGGTCCAGAGTAATTAGTGAAAATATGATCACTGCTAAAGAACAACTCTAAAAAATATTAAGAGAACTGAGAAACAGATTTTTTTACTTGTTTGTTTATGAAACTAAGAGGTAAAAGATACTAGCTCAAAATTAGGTGGCAAGATAGCAAAATGGTTGCCTCTCTGTAAAGGATTAAAGAAAAGATTGTTGAATAGGTTCATGAAAATCTATTATCCCTGAGAGACAGGCGAAGGTTATAGAGAAAGCTGGGATAATAACGAGAATGATGGAGGACAGAGAACATTGGAGAGTAGTACTAATCCAATTAAAAAACAAATCTATGCACTTGAGATCTCATTATTAAGAACAAGAGACCAGCTTGTCATGAAAGCAGACCTAGAGAATGGAAAGATTGTCTCCTGGGAGCAAGAATATTAATGTGGAGTTGAACTTGAAGGAGACTCTATTGAGATTGAGAAAGAAACCATAGATTAATTTTTAGATTGGTACAAATGACATGACCAGATTGTCATGGATGTGGAGTTTTATGCCCAGTACTGGGCGAAGTGCCTGAATTGGAGGCCTGCACAATTGTTAGGGGATTCTTTCTTATTTATAGGAGGGGGACAAAAATGTAGGATGTTGGGATTTTCAGACATCTTCAGAAAAGGTGCTAGGAGAGAAGTTAAGGGCTGTTAATCACTGGAAAGCATTTATGAGTAAAAGGGTTTTTCTCAAGATATGAATACTCGCTTCCTGGGCACCTTGCCTTCTGACCCAGATAGCTAGTGAGAAGGTGAATTACAAATTGTGTTTTGAGTGTCTCGTCTTTGAGTCACGTTTAGGGTTAATACGTGTTTATGGTCTTGGAGTAAGGAAGAAATGTTTGCCTCCTAACCATCGGATGGGATGAAGAACCACACAGGAATGGTCTGGGTACTTTTAAACCACACCTTCCTTTCCTTTCCCTTCCTCCTCACCCCACTTATCTAAAGAAAGAGACTGAAATATTAGTTAGTTTTGATGATCAGTTGGTAATTCTGTGTATCCCTTCTTCTGCGGTCGTGGCATACTTCAGCGGTGTGAAATTTTAAAGGACAGAAATATTCAGGGGATGGACATGTACCAAATAGACTTTTCAGGACCAAATGGGTTTTTTTTTATAGGAGTGACAGGTTTTGTGAACAACCCAAGTTACTTGATTCCAAGTTAAATGAGCTTTATTCAAATCGTGCTTATGTAACTATCAGCAATGGGCAAAGCCTCAATTGGTAATTATACATCATTTGTGTGTGTAGGACAGCCACTCTTCTGACGTTTGTTATTATTTTCATTGAAAGTCTCAAAAAAATAGTTGTAATGGTTTTTCCATTATTATTTGCGTGAAATTGTCAAAATGGTATGGTACTTAAAGAAGACATTTGAGACAAAAAACCTCAGTTGAAAGATTAAAGTGACTGTTGCTAGTCCACTCCTTCGGTCTCTGCAGTGTCTTGTTTTATGCTATGTATTTAAGGTCTTTAAAAGAAATGCAGTTTTTGTTTACATGGCCTAGTCCTTTGTGGTACTTCTTTATAGTTATTTTGCCTATTCGTTAAGGGAAAAGAAGCTCACCTGTTTTCAAACTAGTTCTGTACATCCACCTCTACAGCTGGAAGAATTTTGGTTTAGGAGGAGTCTGCAGTTCCTGTGGAATTTATTTGACTGACTTTATATTTAGAATAATATTCTTAACTGGAGATAGTATATATTTTGGCTGGAAACTGAAGGTGTGCAAGTTATTAAAATGATTGTAATAAAGCTTTTACTCCCCTCCAGTCGAGATTAAAAGAGTTATATAAATAAAGAGTTTTTATAGACTACCATACTAGTCAGTTGTTAGGAACCTGCAGGTTAACTTTTGAAGTGTTTAGTGATAACATAATGTCAGAAGATTCTGCAAAAGTATATAAAAGTCACATATGTGATTATGGATTATAATGTATAAACTGCCTTTCTAATGATGGCTGAAAAGAGCAGTTTGTAGATGTTAAGCACTCTGAACATCATTCCTCCTTATTTTCTAAAAAACAGATGCCTAATTCGTGGTTTTGTTTTGTGTATTTAGGTAGAAGGGAAAGAGGATATGATATGGGATGGGAAGGCAGAAATGATGTGTTTAGGAGCCAAGATGCGAGTTGTTACTCACTCTGGATCTTAATAATCCTGTACAGTCATGTTGGGCAGTAAATTTAGAGTTACAAGACTGATACCAGCCTATTTTCCACAGCATCTAAACCTGTGAATATGGCATGCTTACTTTAGTTTTCATTTGAGAATGAAAAAACAAAGCTTTGATAAATTGAGTTCGGATTAAGGGCACTTTCAGCTTGTTTAGCATGTCCTCCCTTCTAGGTAAAGATGTCGTAGCCCAAGGTGAAGAGGCTCCAGTACAAGGCAGCCTCATCATCTCCACCTGTTGACCTGATGTCCCCTTCTCCTGTTTTACCTACTGTACAGGAATGAGAGCATGTCTAGACTTTGGCTAGCAGACTGACTTTGACAGCAGAAAAGGGGCTGTCAGGTTTTGATAGCCAGACTCATGGGCATCACTGGATAACTCCTCAGTTTTGTTTAACTATTAATTAGGAACCAGGGGAGGTCTCTCCTGAGTGGCAGATGGTAGGTCAAAAGAGGCAGCACAGAATGTTGTAAGGTGTTAGACTAATATCTGGAACCATCGGGTACAAAAATATGCTGGGTTTTGTGGGATTTTTTGGGGTGATGATGGTGTATTTATGTGTTTGTTACTAAGGCATGTCCATATCACTTCGTTGCTTCTCCATCTCATGAAGTCTTGTTTGTAAAATCATTGAATCAAAGTAGTGAAATGAGTAAGTAGGTGTGACAGAATATGTCATCCCTTGTCTGGATCCAGATTTACTTGAATGGCCAAATAAAGCATTCTTTCTCTAGGTTGTGGTTTCTCTGTCAGCAGCACCATCAGGACTCTGAAAAGAAGGGGTAGAAGGGATCTGTTGTTTTTGTGTCCCTTTATTAAGTGGTTAAGGAGCACTGCTAATGTGATACCATAAAGGAAGTATATTTTGTGAAGCAGGAGGCTTTTGACAGTTTTATGGTCACAATTCTGAGCTCTTTGAAAAGTACTACCTAACTGATAATTCATATATAACAATTTGAGTATTTGGACAGATTGTCTTCTAAGCAAGCTCTTTCATTTGTTTATAAATAGTTAATGCATTAAAATGCTTATTGTGCAACTTGTGCTATGAATACTAATCCTAGAATATTCAGCTGTAGTCCTAGAATGTTCTAATTAGATCAAGGTAAATGGTGTGCCTGCATGGGTACCTGATGTTCAAGCGACCACTATCAGTGATTACTGCTTTATTTATTTATTTTCCTTTCTACCAGACCACTTCCAATAGTGGAACGGTGCATCCTGTGCTTGTGGTTCTCCTGGGGAGGGGTTACAAACACATCCATGAAGTGCAATGGCTTCAGCTCATTCAGGGAAGAATGACATTCAGTTTGCGAAGTTTAACTATACAAATATCTAGGGCAGCCCTTGGAGCTGATCCTCTACTCTGTGAGCACAAATGGTAGTTGTGTTCCTTCTGAGGCTTGTGCCGGTGATGCAGACAGAATTGACCCAGCATATATTCTGGCATAAATCAGTTCATAGTTAAGGGAATCTCCTTTTTCAAAGCTGTATTACTCTTTCCTTGACTGCTACGTTATAGCCCTCTGTGAGAGACCTTACAGTTCTCTTGTTTGGGAAAGAAGGAATGTAACTACTTGTCATCTGGTGTGAAATTAATTTGTTTTTCCTTCATATATATATATATTCTTTTTTTTAGCCTGTTTCTGAATTTCTCTGTAAATTGCCAAAATATTTTCAGACTAAGATTCTAAGATTTGTGGAGAGGGGTGGGGTCAAACAAGTTCAAGCAAACTTGAATGTCTGTCTGTAATAAATAATGAAGGTGATAGTAGCAACAATAAGAAATTATGAAAGAATTCAATAGTTCAATCAAACTTGTTCCATTACTCTTAAAGCTTTTTACAAAAAGTAATCAGAGCATTACACTGTAAGTTGTTTTCCAATAGTGTTCTAATCGCTAATTTAGAAATGTACTTCAATATACACTTGAGCACCTGAGATTGTTACATTTTGGGTGAAAGAAAGAGAATCTTTGAGTCAGATCTTTTGGGTCAGATCTTTTTGGGTCGGAAGATGGGTCAGATCTTTTCTAGCTTGTTAATAATTCTTTTGTTTTACACCAGACATGTCATAATATGCTCTAAGAACTCTTCAATATATAGTAGTTTTAGATTAATTTACCCTTTGTTGTAGGTCAAATCATGATTACAAGGCAACTTGAAATTTAACCCAAAATGTTTAATATCCTTCTAGAAATAAAGAAACATCCCTCCCTCCCCCCCCGCACTCTAACTTAATTAAAACCCTGGAAGACAGACAAGAAAAACACTGTAACTGGATATTCTTTTTTAACCTTGCTAAATTTTTGGGTTTACCAGCAGAGTTTCACAGTCTAATAATATTTTAGATAGAAAATGTAGTTTTACATTAGTTTTGGATTTGCCATCTGTTAAATTAATTAAAGGCATCTTTATCTTTGAATTATGAAACAGAAAAAAATAAAGTTTGAGCTAAGTCTGAACTGTGATACTTTATTAGGAGGAATGATACTAGTTTCCACACTTCGTAAGCATTTTTCCATGGTCCTTGGTATTACTGTTGTCTCCTTCGTTCAAAACCTGACTTCTCTTTCAATGCTGGTGCACATTGTATACCTGGTGAGGGGATGCCATAAAGTTGTATTTCTGTCTTTTGCATTAACCTGTTAGTTATGTGACTCATGCTCTTTGCTGGTTTGGGGTTTTTCTTTGGCTGCAGCTACATTTCTTTGCTCTCACTGACCGCTGAAAAGTAGCTGCTATATGAGTTTTCTCACCCAACAGAGTTAATTTAGAACCTTGTAAGGCGGGGAAGTGCGGTCACATCTCTTCCTGCTTGTGGTACCTTTTAGATATCAAAGCTTGTATTGTTTATTACTGTAGTTTTGGGCATTCTGATGATTTCTGTAGTAAATGTCATCTGCAGATCCACTGCCTCACTTTTAATGATGTTCAGGGCCATAACAGTCACTAATTATTCTCTCTGGACCTTGGCTTGTCCAGGGGAGCAAATGAAAGGGGAAACTTGCATTCAGAGTTTAAAGGAGAGTGGTGTCAGGCAAAAATAAGAAAAAGATTGTTCTGCTGAGTGAGGTAACAGTGGAGGAGACTGATGAGTAATAAAATTATGGAGACGGAATACCTGTATAAGCTGTGTGGTATCTTTTATCCTACAGTGGTTATCTGCACAAAGTTACACCATATGCAGGGAATACCACCTAAACAAATCTTATGGAAATCAAGTTCTTTTTTCTCAGATAAGCAGAGTGAATTGATGGATGTCAATTCATCAATGCCTGGAATTATTTAAAAGACACGTAGATGTGACCTTTAAGAACATTGTTTAGAGGTGGACTTGGCAGTGTTAGGTTTGCAGCTGAATTCAATGATCTTAAAGGTCTTTTCCAACTGAACATCAGAATTGAGCATAGCCCTTCCACTGTGATACATGAGGTGATCCATGAGACAAGGAAATTATTTTTCCCACACTAGCATTGAGTCAGGGCAGCGATATATTGAACAAGTGATTCAGAACATGAGGCTGAATGTTGGAAACCTTCTGATTTCTCATGAAATTAGATGTTGGCATAGCAGATGCACTAGAATAACTTTCATGACTCTAACATGAATATTGGAAAGCATTAATTTTGTTTAGGAAAGATGCAAAATAAAATATGAGGAATAACATTTTATTTTCCTAATAAGCTGAAGAATAAAAGAATTGTTAGAGAGTTCAGGTTTTGAAAAAAATCACTACAGTTTTGTTAAGATAAACTTCTGGGCTACTGCTAAATCTGCTGCAGATACTCAACCTGATCAGAGTTGTCAATGTGAGCACAGTTGAACACCTAATGCAAGCTGAATGCGTGATCTCCATAATAAGAGCTTAGCCAAGACAGTTTTAAAGCCTTAGGGAAGTGATCATTTCACCCCAAGAAGACACCTTACAATTGTGAAAGTTAACCAGAGGCTGAACTCTTTTGAGGGTGGAGAATTGGTGGAGAATTATGACAGGTGACAGATACAGGTGCTTCTGAACATAGCAAGAGATACACAAGGGTACATTTACTTACTAAACAGCAGCCTAGTAACACTATTTTAATATTGGGGGAAAAACATCTCGATTGTAGATGAAAACGCTTTGCTTTAAATTTAAAACATCATGATTGTAACGAGAGACAAAAATAGATCAGTAATGCGTGTTTTCTCTTTATAAAATGACAGATTTAGTTAAGGGAAGTAGTTAATAGAAAGACTGAGGAACACAGTCAGAAATGTAGATGAGGAATGGCATTTCCTCTGAGTTCAATATACCATTTTGGTAGGAGTTTGTATAAGGGAATATTGAGTTTTTGACCTAGGAATACTGGTAGATCTCATACTTCTGCACTTTGACAAAATTTTGGGATTTTCTTGTGTTTCTTTTCTAAGACATTTGTTAGAATTGTAAGAGAGGTAAAGAACAGATTGAAAGAAAATGGCAGTGGATGCTTTTGGAAGAAAATACATAAAAAGCCCCAAGTGGAGATCTTGAATATTAATTTTGTATTTTCATTAAGAATTTTGAAACAGAACCCAAATATCTTCTGACAAATGAGGGAGATAAGCCACTGAATTCACTGAGGAGCAGAATAATAAAACTGGAAGGATATTTAGTTGTGGAAAATGCAGGGTCATGAATGAGAAATATTGAAGCTGGAGGCTGTTAATTGGTAACTGACTGTCAGTCAGAATCTAAAGGATTTTTTGGTTTAAAATGCTGTGGAGACTGTTGATGGCAGACTTTAACCTAGAAATATGTGAGAGAAATATAAAGTGTTGTAATACTTAGCACAGACTAACTTCCAAAGGCCTGTGTGTGTGGTTTTAAAAAGAATGGTTTAGAATTTGAACTGTCAAGCTGAATACAAGATTCTGCAGCAGTTTTTGTGTAGTGAGTAGTGTTTCTTGCTGGTTGATGCACTGTGTACTCGTGCAAATGAAAACATGTACAAGTTTGGAGAAGGTGTTTGTGATAGCTGTCAGTGTGCAGATTAAAAAGACATTGCTTTCCTTTTGTTTACACATTGAAAATAATATTATAAGTTGTCATGTAAGTTCCTTGTGTTTGTGTCCCTGTATTCAGGCTTTGTCATCCTCCAGGAGACAGAGTTTGAGGTAGCAACCATTGCTAGCAGCAATTAATAGAAGAAAGGAAGCTGAGCCTTCCTCAGTTTATCAGGACTTCAGTGTGTATTGTTCCATCTGCCTCAAGCCAACTTCAAACTTGTCTAATTTAAACTTACTCTAGATCCAGCACAGTCCGGATTTGGGTCAGGACGTGGAACTGCGGTGGCTTAGTGACACAGATGATCTCCTACTGTCAGTGGGTAGAGGGCAGTCATTAATTTTCATTCTCCTGGCCTTTTCTGCAGCATTTGATGTGTCTGGCCAGAAGTCAATGCTTACTTGCCAGAGGGAGTGGCAGGTCCAAAGTAAAGTGCTCAAGTGGCTTGGACTCATCCTGGGTGATCAATCTCCAGAGAGGCGACACGCTCATGATTTTGATGTGTTGCCAGTCATAACAAGAAATTAAGAAATTAGAATCATATCTGCAACAGGATTTTGCTGTTGCCTCTGCATCAGCGAGCATATTAGTGATGCTAATTGCTGTTCAGAGTTGGGTAATGCTTATTTGTGTGGGAGGGCAGCGCTTTCACAAGACTGAATTCTAGGCTGTGTAATGAACTCACTTGGGAATGGAGAGCTGCCGTGTATTCTGTGCTCAGAGTTGATGATGGAATTTCTTACATTTTGCATTCTTTAATGTGATAATACAGACACAGGCATATTTAAAAAGGAAAATGAATAAAAAGCAGCAACAGCGGTACTGTGTCGAAATAAATAATCTTCTTTGATATAGCCTGTCTGAAGAAATACTGAGGGCAAAGAAAGCTCCTAAAGGAGCTGAATTTTTAATCTTCCTTTAAAACAATATTTCTAATCCGTTTTCTACTTCTAGATTTTTTTTTTCAGAAAATTACTTTTGTGTTAAACTCAGAAGATGAGGTCTTAAAGTTTTGAGGAAACTGTGCTGTATTTTTTTTTTTATATTATACTTAAGGTTTTAAAACTTCTATAAAGCACCAAATTAACATATATAACCTTATTGCTAAGATGGTTGCTGTGATTTTGGCTGAGAAAGAAGTTCAACATGCATAAAACACATCACAAAATTGAAGTCAGGGACGAAACCTCTGTGAACTTGTAGGAGATCAGTTTCACTGTAGATATGTTTTGGCAGGCACTACACCATGTAGTGTAGCTACGTACTGCGCCAGGAGGGGGTATTTTCAGAGCCAGTATTGTGAATCCTAAGAATCTGGGAAAGGAGGTAGAGAACACGTGTTGTGGTGGGTACAGGATTGGATTTGGAGCTTGGGAGATACAGTGCTGTTCTTGTTCTTTAGTCTCAATGACTCTAGGTTATGGGACACCAAGTAATTTGCCTTATTTTGCATTAAATAATATTTTCCTGAAATGTACTTTCAAATTTAATGATGAAAAATGCTAAAGATTCACATAAGGAGAAGCCTTAGATTTCTAACTTAGCATTTTTATTGTAGCTCATGTCAGCTTCAAAATTGTGTAAAAACTAAAAATGCACAACTACCACCAAAACAAACTCCACTGAAAATGGAAGTCTAATAAAATCATTTTTATAGCATGTATTTGGGGCCCAGTTGATGTGGACTGCATGAACAGGATATATGTGGAGGCAGATGAGCCTTTGAAAGAGTTGTCTTTATTTGGGTATGCTAAAAATAATTGATTTCCAAAGAGAAAACTTTATTTGGTGGTTGACATTTTTTAAAGTTTAAAGATTAAAGTTATTAATACTCTGGTAGGTGATTTGGAGATCTGCTTGTCTAATACCAAGAGCTGTAGTTCTTTGCTAATGAAGTTCTCATCGTTTTTCCTGAATTATCATGTTAATACTAATGTCCAATTAAAATTAGTAACGGACCTTGCCTCAGGATCAGAACTGAATGAAAAGTATCTTCCAATGAAACTTCGGATTTTAGCATTTTTATCTGCTTGTGAGATTAATCTGTGTGGACAGTGTGACCCTTTTTTCTTTAACTCACTTGTCAGAACTTCTGTTTCAGTGGAAACTGGTTTGTAGTGGTTGGACTGACAGTTGAAGAGATGATGGTTGTAGCTCAAACATGATTCTGTGCTTCCATGTATATTTTTCAAAGGTGAATGAGCAGTTCTGTTATTGCTCTTATTGCTGCTCTGCTTTTGCTCTATTATTCACTTATCTGGTTTTATATTCAGATCGAGCCATCTAAAACAGGAGCACATCATCTTGTGTACTGGCACAGAATCTAAAACAATAGGGCCTGGTTACTAATTGGAGCTTTTGGGTGCTCGCATAATAGAGGTAATTAGTGATAAATGTACAGCTGTAATAGCAAGTATCGTTCACATCGAGCAGCACAATGCATGACAGTTAAGCTCCTGTGTGCTGTCTCTGGTAAATGTATTTGAGAAATCATGGCTCTTCTTTCTCTGCCTGTGTGGTGTTGCCCAGAGGCATGCTCTGTATTCTGATCTAAGTGCTTATCTGCTTATACCGATTTCTTTTTTTTGTCTTCCAAATCAGCATATACCATTTCTCAGTAGCTCTCTAAAGTAAGATATAGAATTGTACAAATCATAGAATGTGTTGGGTTCGAAGGGACCTTAAAGATCATCTAATTCCAGCCCACCCACCAGGGGCAGGGATGTCACCTACTTGGTCAAGATACTCAGGGCCCTATCCAACCTAGCCTTGAATACTTCCAGGAATGGGACATCCACAGTTTCTCTGGGCAACCTGTTCCAGTGCCTCACCATCCTCTGAGTTACATAACTGAGATTCCTGGTGATCTTTGCTTAGGAGTCTTTTGTGTTCAGTTATAAGACTTAGGAGCCCCTGGTGGTCTAGGGGGTAAAGGCGCCGCGCTATCACCGCGGAGACCCGGGTTCGATTCCCGGTCAGGGCCACTCCCGGGCAGGTGGGGCTCGTTAGCCCTTAAAGGCAACCCACCTACGTCCTAAGGACCTCGCTGCCACTGTCCAAGCTCGCTTGGCCCCGGCAGATGAACCTTAGGATTAAAGGGTGGGCTCAGTTCCGCGCACACTGTGTCTCACCTAAAAAATCCAATGCGCAGGCTGGAAGGTGGAAAGACCTTCCCCGGATCTTCGCTCGCGAAGACTGGCCATTATTATTATTATTATAAGACTTACCATTGTCCTTCTTATTTAGAATTTATGATATAAACGGCTAACACTGACAAATTTTAAAGAAGAGAGGAATCATGGAAGAAGAGATGTAACTTTTGTGCTGTGGTTTCAGAGAGAAGGGATCTTCCCACTAGTGGTTGGTCGAGGTATCCAGCTACCAACTTCTAAGTAAATTCCCATAGATTTTATTTTCAGTGAAAGATCTAGACTAGAGACAGGGTGGTAAGTTCATTTCAATATTCAAGTAATAGATTTTGAGTAAATCTTTTTGTCTCAACCCGTAGATGCTTTAGGTGGCTGAAAACAAAACTTTTCTCTGTTTGTGTTTTCATTTTTTTCAAAGCATTTGAAAGATCACTTATTGCACCACAAATGCAATGAAGATACAAGAATGGGGTTTTTTGAAGTGCTAGGTCTTGTGAAGCTTTAGATGCTATTTTCTCTTTGAAGCAGGTTACAATGAAAGCATGTGCTTAAACCAACAGAGAATATGAGAGTCCAGAGGTTGCTGCTTAAGTTTATATATAAAATTAAAATCGAAGCAGAGTGATTTTATTTCTGTTATTTACACACCTCTTCTTCTCTTCCCATGGTTTCTTTTATTTTTGAGAAAAACACACGTTCTTTTTAGTTAGTTTTAGTTTTGAATAAATTAGCTTGGTTTGAAAAATGAATGTATTCTGTATTCTTGCTTCTGAAGAACTGGTACTGTGTTTTCTAACTGAATGTATATTAGGGTTTTTTTCCATAAAGCATCTCATGTACAACTTTCAGCTCTTCTAATGTTGCTACTCCCTCCGCTTAGGTTTTCTGCTCATATATGTCTGTTTTTTCCCAACTGATTTGTGCCATCTTGAAGTATTCATCTTGTGTGTGGAAAAACACTAGTTGAACTGATATATAGTGAATTATGATAACAGTCGTAATACTGAAAGAAATTATTTATTTAAGTGGCACAGGGTGTCCTGCGCTCCTGTAGTCAGATCTTCTGATTTCTAGAGGGAGGATCTGTGCAGACAACAGGACAGCTGCCTGTGTAGACCATTTGCCTGCAGGGCTTCTGGGGAATGCTTGCTGCTTTGTTTTGGCAGCAGAGATCCTGTGGGCATTACTTGTAAGAGCAGTGGTGAATTTTAGAAACAACTACTGATAGCTTGTTATTTCTTTATAACCAGGACTTTCCAAGGAGAAATGGATAAATTATGAAAAGTACTGTTCCCCCCCCATATGTCCAAAGTATGAAAAGTTCTTTGCCAAATAAGTTTTCAAAATATGCTTGCTAGCTTTCACAATATTGTGGTGTGGATGGGGAAACTACTATAATCTTTTACTTTTAATCACATATTTTTCTATTCTGTACTGTCAAAGCAACTGTATTGCAATCTGGATGTGTTAGTTGCTCTGGGAAGATCTGTGTCCCTTCCCTATTTTTATCAGAGGCTATTTAAGAACATTAAATGTTGAGAAGTTTTAGAACCTTTGAACTATCTTGACCGTAGTGCTCCTATTTTCTTTATTTTTGGTTTTCCGTGATTTTGATTTCTTTTGCAGAATAGAACTTGTGTAATAACACTGCTGCTTTTGGCATGGGTGAAATGAATGGATCACTAAAAGAATAAGCTCAGTATAGGGTCACACTCTTAGTTTTGGTGTAGAACACAAACATGGTCAGTTATGGCATGATCAGGCATCAGTTTGTTTACAGCAGCTCAGGTGATAATTAGTAAAACTGACATAACTCAGATTTGACTGAGACACAGAACTTGGACCTACTTTGAATTTTGCATGTCAACTTTGGCTCTTGTCTGATTATATTTTGCATTGCTGTTCAGACATGGTGTTTCCTGTCTGAACATTTAGACACATATTCAGAGATAGATTGTTCTTTTCACTGATCCTACTAAGTGCAGTAGCATCTTGTTTGTTCCTAAGAGGCATTTTTCTGGTGTTTTTTGTTTTGAGCCTTTCGAGTCCCACAACAGTTTCTATCTTGATCACATCAGATTCAAGGTGCTAGTCTTCACTTTCAACACTTGTGGTATTTGAATCACAGAATGGTTTGGGTTGGGAAGAGACCATAAAGATCATCCAGTTCCAACACCCCTACCGTGGACAGGGACAGTTTCCACTAGACCAGGTTGCTCAGAGCCCTATCCAACCTGACCTTGAACACTTCCAGGGATAGGGCATCCACAGCTTCTCTGGGCAAGCTGTTCCAGTCCCTCATCACCCTCACAGAGAATACGCTCAACACCTTTATTAGTTCTCTATTCACTGCCAAGATGTTGACTTATTGCACTTGGCCTTTGATACTGGTTTCCACTGAAATTTCTTCAGTTTCCTGTCTCCAGTCAGAAGGTGTATGTACTCCTAGGCTGCTGCACAAGTTTGAGAAGACCTTTGTCTGCACAGCTGCCTTGTTATTCTTCCTGAAACTCTACTTTAGTACTCTTGTTGCAAAGATCAAAGAAAACTTTACAAAGGTAACTTAGGTGTGTTACAGCTATTGTGCTGTTTAACATCCCTTGTGGGTTTTGTCCTTCTTTTTTCTCTGTTTATTTGTTCAATTTTTTTTTATATAGTACCTGTAGACCTGTATAAAACAATCTTTTGTGAGATTAGCACAGAGAGGTCTAAATTAATGACTTGGGCTCCCAAGTGCTGTCATAATGTAAAGAAATTTGTAGAAAATGCATATGTCTGCAACTGAAACAAGCTCACAAGCTACTGGTGATAGTGTAGTAAGGTTTGGGGTTTTCTTTGTGAGAGAAATGTACCGTGGCTAAATTTGTTGGTGTTTTAATGAGAAGTGGCTCAGTATTTGGCTGGGACTTTTCAATGCTGCAGTGACAGATAGCCAGCGATACAAAGGAAGGGTGGTTCTTTCACTGAAATTCTCCAGATTTATACCTGGCAAAGTTCTAGTCCACTTAATAAAGGAAAAGCTGGAGTAAAAGATCTTTGCTTGAAATCTGAGTTAGCCTCATGTGTTTCTTACAGTATTAAAAACTCTGTTATTTTTAATAGACTTTCAGGCATAACTTTAGCTGGACACAGCAAAATTCTTACATATATATATGTATATACACGTGCATGTATTTATGTACATTCTGAACTTTTATCTTTGAAATATATTTTGTGATAATTGCATTGAGCTAAATCATCTGCTTTCCTGAGGCAATAGGTTTAAACTTTTAAGTGTAAAAAAGTTATTTTAACAGGCTTAATATCTGTCATTATTGCTTATTTTTAGCACTTAATATAAAACAAAATAATAGAGATTTTGGGGATGTACCTTTAACTGTAATATCTTAAAATTGCATTTGCAGGTACATGATGCTGATTGATGGCAAGAATGAAGTTTATATGATTGATAGAGACAATTCCATTTTTCATGTATCTAACCTGGAATTTCCATTTCGTAAAGATCTTCGCACACATCTAACAAACACTCTTCTGGATGGGGTAAGGAGCATACTGTATAGCTATTGTAACAATTTCAGTGCTGTTTGCTTTTGTTCAAACGGGGCCATCATAGGATTTCAGGAGGAATATGGATTCAGTCACTGGCTGAATGTGGGAATAGCATTCCATAAGAAATTACCTGCAGAATAGCAGCGATGACTGCTCAGGGGGGAGCTGTTTGTCTTTGAAATAAATCAAGGTATTGAGATGACAGTCTCTGAATATGAGAAAAGGTTTGAAGAGAATCTAAAGAGGTGATTGCAGAACGTCATCTCTTGCTACAGCTTTATATTTTTAAACAGTAATCATGGTCTATTTCATACAGCTCATAGAAATACTTCTAAAATTTTAAAATTTTCATAATCTTTTGTTAGACTTGTGAATTGATGTCTTTGTTTCTGTCACCTTTATTTTCAGCTGATCTGAATTATTAAATTATTTAGAAATGGCTTGCTTTTATTTAAGACCAAAACATTTCTAAGCTGTCATGCTAATTTAAATTATTTAAACTTCCTAATGATCTGTTTGAGACAGTTGTAAAACAAGCTGGAAAATGTCTGTATTTTTTGTTTGAAGGCTGGGGTGGAGTATTCATGGTAAGCTTTTCAGAACAGTAGCCACAAAAAGAGGTTATTCCTTTCTTGACCATCTTACTTTACATGAGCAAAAGAAGTTCATTAGCTCTTACGCTAAATCCCTTTCAGTGCAGATCAGTGCGGTTTCCTGTTACGTTTCAGTAGTATTGGAGGCTCTGTACATTGCTGTAACTCCTTCGTGCTCTGAAGTATTGAATACCTGAGATGATATTCCATATTGGTCTTCTGAAGCCTAGTGCACTTCTCAAACACAGGAGACCATATTGTCATTATTAACTTTTTTTCCTTTGTCAGGCCTTTAATGTCAATATTCTTCTTGAAATGTCACTTCTGTGAATGATCTGTCTTACTGAACACACATTTACATGTGAAGCATGTGTAAATTGAACCTGCGAGGATAATTACTGCGAGGAATGATGTACTGTCTGAGGGACAGAGTAGCAGATAATGGAATATTTTCCACCATCTCTGCTTCACTGAAAAATTGAGAGCATAATGCAAGAAATGCAATGCTGTCAGCTCAGAAGTGGTTGCACAAGCTATCATGTCTGGTAGGAGCCTCTTCAGCCAGGCAGCTTCCTAAGGACATACATAATATTATTCTTAATGACATACATTAAGTCCCATACTGTTGAGATAAAAAGGCTGGAACTTTTTTTATTATGATGTTCCTTCTAAGGCTCTTGAGAAAGTAATGACTTGCCGGTGTCCATACGGTGCAATGCTAGGTGTTCTTGAGGGAAATCGCTCTTCTTTTATTTATTGATTATTTGTATTTCAAAGCAGATATTTTAGTGAAGGTAGTGAATATGGATGTGGTAGAAGATGAGGGTATTGAGATATGTGTGTTATGTGGCTGTGGGGCATGGGAGAAGGTCTCTGATCTGGTGTGTTGTGTTTCCCAGATTTAAGTGTCTTAAGAATAAATTCTGTCATGTACCCAGGACATGAATTATAACTTTGATTAATTTGTTGTTCTGTTAAAGTTTGACTGTAACAATGCATTTTGGTATTTACTGGCATAAAATCAGTCAGATTTTCCCCCCTCCATGTTTTTTTCATAAAGTGGAAAGTAAAATGACATTAAATCAACAAGTACTCTGAATGAAGTACTCTGAGATAAAACTAAAACCTTTCAATGGATAAATACTTTTCATAGTACAGATTTCTAAATTTATTTTAATATAGTCAGTTAAATAAAAACTGACTGTTGATAGAATTTTTTTTTTTCAATTGAATTTCCTTTCAACAGATTTGAGGATAAGATTTGTCTATTATTTGAAGCATCAGAACAGCTTAACTTCAATTCGTAATTGAATGTTTGTTGAATGTTGGTGCCAAATGACAATTTCTGTGAATGATCCTTTACTTGGGATATAGGCGTGATTGATTTTATTTTATATTTTAAATCAATGAGAAGAAGATGTCTTTTTCTGTATTAACGTATTATACTAACTAGTGCTTGAAGGGTTGTTGGAGTTAATTCTTTAACTGCAGGTTGAAGTAGTTCATTCTTACTGTCCTTGAAGTAGCTCTCTTTCTGTCAGGAAGTGAATATAGAATGTGGTAGCCCAATTGACATTGCTTTACAGTAATCTTAAAAATATGAGAAAGAAGGAAAGAGAAAACAGAAATATCAGTGCCATGTGGCAAAACCACTGGTTTTAAGATTAGGTCATTCCGCCTAACTTGATTTAGAATGACAGTCTATATGAAACTTTCATAAAGGCAATTTTCATGCATTCAGGGATCTATTAACTTGCTTTAACGGTTCTGGTGTCAGCCTTTCATGTGGTTGTCTTTGAGAATTTCAAATGTATTTATGGTTCACTTCAGGCTGAAACTACTTGCGAACAGTTCTTAGTGTGATCAGTTACATCTTTGATGATGACAGTTCTCCTGCAATACTCCGTGCTCATCTCCAGCTCTTCAGTTTCAGTTGTTCTCCTGGCATGGAAGAAAGTTTTCTGCAAAGCTCATTAAAGCTAATTTGAATATTACTTACAGGTGACTACTATAATATGAATTATTCCTGTAGAAGCCAAGTGTTTTGTATCCATTTGTTTATTGGAGGGAATGCATAGAGTTTTGTTCAACTGTTTTGGCTGTCATGCAAGAAAACTAATTAGTTATTTTCAGGAGCTTTCTTGGCATTCTGCATAGCTTTGAAACAGTTGAGTAGAAAATGCAGAGGCATTCTTTGGCTTGAATTACATTTTATAATTTTAATACAATTTTTAATCTATTGTATTCATATATAAAATATTGTTCACACTTGAAGACTTAGGATGGCCAAGAACTCAAAAAATGGAGAACAAGGTAGAGATTTATTTATGTTTTAGTATAAGTATGGACCTCACTTATTTTTAAGCTCTCTGAGAAATGGCATAACTTAAAACTTTTTGAGTTTGCAAAAGCTGGTGAAAAATAGATTTGTGCAAAATAGATTAAAAAAAAAAAGGCAAAAAAAAAAAAGCTGTTTTAATTCCTGAAATATAACAGTGATGAGAATCTCTGCAGGCCCACAGGTTAAGTGAATACCTAAACTAGCAGCTAATGGACAAGTGGTAAAGATCATACTGACTAACAGAGGAAATTTTAAACTGGCTGTAAATCTACATGGAGTCAACGTGGAGAAGGGAATGCATGGATGCAAGTGTGCCTCATGGATACTTTTATGTTCTATTAACTTGTCAAGTGAGTGGATTTGGGTTTAAGTGTTGACTTATCTAAAAATTGGCTTAAATGTAGTTTTACAGTGTCAGGTTATTTCTCAGATCAGAATGAGTAAGTTTGATTGTGGTCAGTCCTTAAATACTGCATTTTCCCATCCTCTCTGAACTGGCCTCTGAGGAGGTTTATTCCCTGGGGTATTTTTCAATTCTGATAATTTCAAGGAAGATTCTGAAATCAGACTGTAAAATAATTATGTGTTAGAGCATTTCCAGTCTGAACCTTATGCTCACTTTACAGCTTTTGCTTTATGACAGTTGTATTGGCGTAACTAATGGAGCAGGGAATGCTGTTGTCATGATGGAGATGAGCAGTGCAGGAGTTTGTCATCCCTACTTCTAAGACATATTGTGCTATTGCTTTTTTGTTCTGGTAGCCGGGATTTCAGTCAGGATGTCAAAGAAAACAAGAGGCAGGGGAGGAAGAAAAGTGGGTATGTGAGGAAGGAAGTTTATTAATCGGTAATAGAATCAAAAAGGTTTACATGTCTGGAGTAGAGAAAAGGTTTTTTTATAAAATTAATTCTGTATTAAAAATGAACATTCCAGAAGATGTTTAAAAGTAGTTCTTGGTCCTCTTGGATGTATTTTATAATTCTTCTTAAACTGAATATCCAGAGATTCAGATTTTGAAAGTCAGGCATAAAATCTCATAATACCAGGCATTGAAATATTTTCAGGGTTTTGTGTACAAATGCTAACTTTGCATAAAACTGAGGCTCTGAATGTGCATGCCGAGGAAGTGAGTCCTTAAACCTTAACTACGTGTTCAATTAAATATGTTTCAAAAATTTGTTTCACCTGTCAATTAGATTGAAACATTAAGGAAATTGCATTCTTTTGTTTTAGTTTTACTTTGTTTCACCTGATTACTATCGGGTGGGTTTTTTCCCCTGTTTCCCCCCAACACGCACATACCCCTCACATTATATCTTTACTCACTCTTCCAGGTTTGCACATTATCCTTTCTGTCTCTTGAGTTGTACCTAGTCCATCTGTTCTTGCACTTAGTTATAAAATTTATTGTCAAAGAAGGCATTACAATGTTGCATCAGCTGTTCATTTGATAGCTCACCAGTGGAAACTAACAGAATGGTGTTTTATTACATTACTTCTATGTGGAACTTCTTTTGCAAATGTTAGTTGATAGTTGATAGTACCTGTGACTTAATATTTTTTAGAGTCAAGAATATGCTATAGTAATGTTACAAATGAATGTTTTTCAGTCATTGAATTTTTTTTTTTATTCTGAATTTTTTAAGATGTGTAAGGTCAGTTCAGGTAGTCATTCACGATACCTGTGAATGCAGCATTTGGTTGTGAAAGCTCAACCTCTGTCTCAGTGTTCTGTTGATAGAAGATGAGATTCCAAAATATAAAGTAGGCAACTTAAAGTTCCTAATGGTTTTTTGAGAACAACATGTTTGTGTCTTCTAGTGTAGTTTTAAATGCTTCAAGCTTTGTGTTTTCTTTAAAACAAATCTATGTTTTTACAACTGCTTGCTTATTTTTCAAAGCAAATTGCGGTTAAATACTAGGTACAATTGAAGAAGCTTGTTATTGTTGTGCAGACTGAAAATCAATCTTGCATGAGTCAGTCAGACTCTTGTTTGGGTTTATTTTGTAAAATGTATGGATTCTAAGAGCAGTTAAAAGGTTGTAAGGCATAAAATTGCTACTAACCTATCAAGAAACTGGCTAAACAAAAGTAATTTGAATTGATGCAATGTTGTTTTTTGGAATAATTCTTGATCTCAGGTTTTCATCTTGTTACAGTGAACTGTTTTCATGTTTTTGAATTGTTTTATTTTTTATGTGTGAATTTGGATTTTAACTTGGTATTTTCAGGAAAAAATTCTTAGCAGATTATTAACTTGGCTAACTTATTAGCCAAGAATCAGGTGGAGGAGGGGGGCAGGGAGAAGATTGGTTGCGTTTAGAGAAGTGAATATTTTGGAGTTGTCTGGAAAAGACAACTACCTAGGGTTGATTGTTACTGTGTTCAATCATGACTAATTGATATGAAACTAAATATTCTGTATTAGTTTATCAAACTAATAAATTGTGTCTAATTCATATCATAGGAAGACTGAGTTATAGATGTAAGCACCAGCATGTAGGGTGTCTATATTTTTGTATGTACTATTAAATTCAGGAAACACTTTTGTGTTTGGATGTTGATTGTCAATATTCTTTCCCTAGCTGACATATTTCCAAGTTGATTTTCCAGTACATATTGAATGTTAACTAACTCCATGTGACACAGAGAGTGTCTGTGATATTTCCATTTGAAGGAACCATACTGTTTAGTCACAGTGCAATGCTTAAGCAAATTGCAGCTCTCACTGCTGCCAAGGATGCTGTTAAAATGAAAAGGTCCAACCTGAGCATAGAGAATGAATGTGAATGCTTGTTTACATCCTTGCTGTTGTACTTCTTATTGTGGTCAAGATTTCCAATAGTGCTTGGTTGATTAAGGATTGCAGTTCTTACTGCGATTTCTCAAAACTCATTCACTCAAGAAAGGTAGTGATTTCAAAAGCTGGGGGGAAACTAATGTATAAATGCTGCAGATCAGAAGCCTTAGTACAGCTTCCTGGTGTTTTTTTGTATGCTTCATGAGAGGCTTTTAAGACTACAATAATATTTTTATAATCTTATCCTATTGTATAATATTTTCTGTAATAAAGGTGTGGCCAGTGTTTGATTACATCACGCTTGCAGGTATGTGCACTAAGTATAAATGTGCTGACATTCTTCTATATTCATGAAATAAATGTCCGTGTCATCTCTTTTCTTTTAAGGAAATGATCATCGACAAGGTTAATGGACAGGTTGTCCCTCGGTACTTGATATATGACATTATCAAGTTTAATGTAAGTATTTTGAATTGTATTGGTTATCATTAGGTATTGATTTTTACTTTAGTTTTAATCTAGTTTATATAAGTAAGAGCTTCAAAGTAAATTTGAGAACCAAAAGCATTTGGGTGGTTTTGCAACTCGATAACAAGCAATGCATCAGAATTAAGATTGAAAGCAGCCTTACAGGATGTGTCAATTTATTTCCACCTGCTCAAGAAAAAAATGGTGGTTTGAAACAGTCTGCTAAACACTGTAGGAATATTTCCCATTTCTAGAGCATGTTTGAACTATTTAAGCAGTGAAATCAATAGGCCATGAAGAAGTTAGCCTGTAAGTGGTGTATTTGTTACCAGAGCATCACAGTACTTGTTAGGCTGCTCTGTCACCTCCTTCTCAAATTTCTGTTTGAAACCAGGCAGCTGGTCCTCTGCTAAGTCCTCAACAGCAGGCTCTCCTGATGGCACAGGCTGTAGGAAAAGTATATAAGAAAGAAATATATTGTGGAAGCTGTGGAAAAGGAGAATAAAGTCTTTGTGGTCACAAGAAAGAGCTGTTAAACAGCACTGAAAATAGGAAATTTGTTTTCTGTAAACCAGCTTTCAAATATGGTTAAGGTTTGAATGTCACTAAAGGGCTCTTGTTGGCATCTTTTGTAGATTTATTTTTTTTCTTCATCGTAGCTCGTATGTTACTGTGTTTTGGATTTGCAAATCAGCACAGAACAGTGCTGATAACACAGGTATGGTTTTTTTTACTGCTGAGCAGCACTTGCACAACCTCAAGCCCTTTTCTATTTCTCACCCTACCCCGCCAGTGAGAAGGCTTGGGGTGCACAAGAAGTTGGGAAGGGGACACAGCTGGGACAGCTTACCACAGCTGACCAAAGGGACATTCCATACCATGTGGTGTCATGTTCAGCATATAAACCTGGGGGAAGAAGAGCAAAGAGGGGGATGTTTGGAGTTAAAGCTTTTGCCTTGCCAAGTCACCATTGTGTGTGATGGAGCCCTGCTGTCCTGGAGGTGGCTAAACACCTGCCTGACCATTAGAAGTGGTGGATGAATTCCTTACTTGTCTTTCTTTGCATGTGCCGCTTTTGTTTTACCTTTGAAACTCTCTTTATTCCCACCTTGGGTTTTCTCACTTATATCCTTTTCCTTCTATTCCTCCCTCTTATTCTAGGGGAGTGAGTGAGCAGCTGTGGGAAGCTTAGCCACCTGCTATATTTAACCCACAACAATGTGTTAAATTTAGTCACTAGACCTGTGACTAAATAGCCCGTGGAGAAAACACTCTAGTATCTTGTAGTGCTTCTGGAAAAACAAAATTATTATTTCAGTGCACCAAACAGGATAAAAACAGTATTAGTAAACCACAGTGCATTTCAGACTTTCTCAACTACAGTCTTGAGTAAGGTACTAGTCACATCAATCACTCAGTGTAAGTGGGAATTGCAAATGTAGGCATGGTACTAGTCACCACAAATTACTTTGGTATTCTTGGAAGTGTAGTCATACTGTGAATTAGGACAGCTGCTTTTAAAAGTAGTAGTTTGTGGGAATAAGTGTTAGATTAGGACTAGATGCTTTTTGTTAACACATTTAAATTCTGTATCTGGATGTCCTTTCTCTAACCTTTCCTGTAAAGTAGGTGTTAGTTTCCTGGATTCCTCCTATGATTATTTCTCATTTTTCCTTTATGTTTTCTTACCTGTTCCTCCTCCTGTGACTCCATGTTTCTTTACCTTCCTGTCTTTCCTTGTTTCTGCTCTTCTGTTGTGTCTAACCTGCCATTCACTGCTGTTGCGCTTCCTTTAAAATAAACATGCAAGGTTAAGAAGCATACAGTCTCCTCTGTCCGCCAGTTTCTTCTAGCAAAATAACACTTTTTGGAGTTGTAATTATTTTGGTGAGATTTTTTTTTTTGGCTGAAAGGGAGGAAACCCACATTTGTAATGAAGTGCCCAGACTTACCATGATGAATCCTACTTGGCAAACAGGAAAAATGAGCAGAGGATTGTCAACTTTTGGGAAAAGTCTTCTGTTGAGCAGGGCTTTAAGTGCTTTAAAGCTTGTTTGGTTTTGTTTGTTTGTTGGTTTTTTAAATGCACTGGGAATGAGACAGAGGATTTAGTTACTACGTAACACTTTTTTAATGTGAAGGACAAAGTAAGATAATGTTATCAGTATGAGTACAAGCAGGACTTTAGCTGCAGGAAGTCATTAGCAATGGCCCTACTACAAAGATTAAAAAGCACAGCGATTTTTAGGTTAATTTTAGAAACTTAATTATAGAAATGGGCACCCAAGGATGTTTGGTTTGGCAAGAAATGATCAACAGAATTTTATCACCAAGAGAGGTAAAATGTATTAACTCATAATTGGTGAGAAAGGATAAATTCCTGTTTCAGTTGTGTAAGTTAGATTTGTGTTCATTTTTCTAGCAGATCTTCAAATCAGATAATTACACAAAGCACCAGTCCAGTTCAAAAGCAAAACATTCTTCCTCCGCCCTGTCCCTGTCTTCTCAGACAAACAATGCCCCCTGCCCCTGGTTCAAAAATCCCCAAAACCAACTTGACGTAAGAGGTTGGTCTGAAATTTGATAGTGTTCTCTTGGATTATGAAAGTAGTTGAGTCTTTTTGAGGGTGAATGGTGGAATTACTGTACTCACTATCCATCATGTGACAAGATTTCCAGCAAGTCCCCCATCTCACCCTTCACAGTGACCAGATACTCTGCTCTTGGAAATGTAACTTCATGGAATGCAGTCTGTGGAAATACACATGCAAACCCCATTGATGAACACCTTTGCTGAGGCAAACCTCATGTTTTAGTCAGATATAGCAAACTAGAGATATTTTCACCTGAGCTTATTCTCAAATGCTCAACCTATTTTGCTAGCCGAGTGTTGCAAAGTTTTCTGGCTTTGTCAGAATATTCCTTCTGAAATATTACATTCACAGATTTTACAGTACATCCCAAAGACTTATGTGCACTATTAATACTGATGAGAATTTGTGTGCTAGGATGACCAGTACTAACACAAAAATACAGAAGTTAGTCCTGAAATAGGGAAATGTGTAGTTTTTCAGAATGCATCATGTAGTATAGTAAGATATATGTCAACTTATACCCCTCCAGATGACTGTAAATAATGTATGTAACAGTGAAAGCTATTAACATGTATACAAAAAAAAAAAAAGGAATTAAGTTTCAGGTCACAGTAAAATAATGTCATATAATTTAAAATTTCCCAATGTAATTTTCTGTAATATCACTTTGAATGATTCTCAGTGTATTTGGCCAGCATTGTTGTTGTGCTTCAAAATTACAGTGTACTCTATTCTTGTATTTATTTGAGTTCTTCATTATCTTGGCCTTAGGTGGCTAAGTAGTGTTAAAGTTCCTGTTTGGAAGTGTAGCAGTTGAGACCAGGCAACCTTATCTCTGTTCTACACCCTATTTCTCAAGCTTTTACTAAGAGGATATGTTGGACTGAAAACTAACACCTAAATGAAACCCAGAATGCTTACCATGACTTCTCTGTGTCCAAGTTAACTAAACACCAAGTTAACTAAACACTGTTGCCTTCTGTGTACAGAAATTGTGAGAGGGTACTTTTATTCTTAAAGCTGCATGTTTAAAGTTTCAGCCTAAAAACCAAAGATCTCAAATTATAAATAGTTGTGTCCAGTTTCTGCCTTGGAGCTCTGGCATTTGAAAATTGTAGTGTTTAAGAGACCAGTGTCAATTTGAGATTTAAGGAGCAGTGGCCTTCTAGTAATGAATCAGCTGTGAGTAAAAATAGTGGTTTTCATTTGATGTGCAATATTGTGATTTTGGGAGAGCAATCCGACATGGAATCATGGAGCTTCACAGTACATCATGGGATCTTTCTTCAATTCTTAGGAATTCACCTTAGCATGAGCATAGAGGAGGTAAGGAAGTCAGGGGTAATGTGTCCATCACAAGAGAATGGTAATGGAAAGTTTATGGTGAGTAAAGGCTGTAGAAACAAATCAAGGAGAAAAGTAAGGGAGTAAAATAAAAGAAACTGAGTGGGCAAAGACCTACCTTTTACAAATTTTAATCCACATTGTTATCAGTGAGGCTTGTTGTTACTTAGCTTTTTGATTTTGCTGTAGTCTATCAAGAATAAACCACAGCAGCATTTTAGAAAGAACCAAAGGAAACTAAGAGAATAGACTGATGGATATACGTAGTGTATATATGGCTCTAGATGTCTATACAGGAAAAGTCTTAGGAGGAAGGGAAAATAAAAATTGAATTTCAGTGATTGGGAGAGACTTATACTGGAGTACTTTAGGAAAACGTGCCAATAATCAATCTTGGTTGTCTCTTTCCGTGATAAATTTTGTATTGAATTCTGATGCTTATCATGTGTAGCTTCTGCAAAAGTCAATCTTCAGGAATGCTGATGGAATCCTTTAACTCAGTGTCTTTTACTTACTGTTTCTGTGACATCTGGTTTCTAGAAAGTGGTAACACTTCCCATTGTGTTACAAGAGATGCCTGTGTCAAGAAAAACAAATGATGCTTCAGGACATTTAAAAGCATTTTTTTTAATTGTAACTTTCTTCAGTCTGAACTGTGATGTTGATTGTTATTAATAGCAACTCAAAATCTGACATTGCTGTCTCACCACTTCCATCTCACATGCTAAAATCAAATTCATGGAAAGGAAGCTGTATCCTAGTGAAATAAGCCTGCCTCTGGCCTCAACTCTTTGAGAGGCCATGGAGCAATCACTGATTTTTCTTTTCTGTTTTGTTGGGTTCTTTCTTTAAAGAACAACTGAGACGATATAAAATTATCATAGAATATACAGAGTTGGAAGGGTCCTATCAGGACCATAGAGTCCAACTCCTGGCCTAGCAAAGGACCCCCCCAAGAATCACCACGTGCCTGGTGGCTTTGTCCAAACGCTTCCTGAACTCTGCCAGGCTTGGTGCTGTGACCACTTCCCTGGGGAGCCTATTCCAGTGCTCAACCACCCTCTGGGTGAAAAACATTTTCCTGATAGCCAATTTAAACCTCTCCAGACTCAGCTTCATGCCATTTCCTCAAGTCCTGTCATCGATCATGAGAGGGAAGTGATTGGTGCCTCCCTCTCTGCTTCCTGCCGTGAGGATGTTGAAGACCACAATGAGGTCGCCCCTCAATCTCCTCTTCTCCAGGCTGAACAAACCAAGTGACCTCAGCTGCTCCTCTAGACCCTTCATCATCCTCCTGGCCCTCCTTTAGACTACTCCCTAAGAGCTTAATGGCTTTTTTATATTGTGGTGCCCAAAACCACTCACAATATTCAAGGTGAGGCTGCCCCAGTGCAGAGCAGAGCGGGACAATCCCCTCCCTCGACTGGCTGCCTAATGCCCCTCAGGAAACAGTTGACCCTCCTGGCTGCCAGGGCACCGCTGACTCATGTTCAACTTGCTTTGGACCAGGACCCCCAGCTCCCTTTCTGCAGCACTGCTTTCGAACATCTCATTCCCAGTCTATACACGTAACCGAAGTCTGTTCTGAGAGGCTGTTAAATGAAACTGTGCGAGGGGCAGGATCCTACTACTCAGTCTTTGTCCTGTTTTAAAGTAATTAAAATGGTCCCTGGCACAGTTTTGGTCCTGTCTGGCTGCTTCTCAAGAACTCAGGAACTACTGAGCAGTTTTTAAGAGTAGTTTAAAGTTTAGCATTGCTCAGGAACCGTTCTTGTCAGATGTTCTGAGATCTCACAGTTCTCTTTTTAGAGAGTATGAACATGGTCAGATAGCTGATGGCTTCAGGGATGGAGATGAGGCCTTTGCCCTGTTGGTTCACCAGTGTGGATGCACCCAGAGTGTGTTCTAGTTTACATTCTTGGGGCTCACCTCTCTGAAGTTCAGAAAGTGTTGTTTTGTGAAATATCAGGTATTCTGCTATTAATGTGCCTTTAGGTGCTTAGGGCAGAGGACATGGAGGCTCCTTCCATGGAAAAGAAGAGAGGGAATAAGGTGAAATAAAAAATAATATTATATCATGATGTACTTTGATATAACAGACAGTAGAAGTCTGTTGTGGAGAGTTAAAGAAGATCCAAAAAGAATGAAAACTGGTATGCCACTTCTGCTTGCCTATGGAGAGGATGGTACCAGTATGGGAAAGATGTCATTGTCATCTCAAATCACTTTTGGCACGTGAAATGTTTCTGTAAGTGGGAATCAATTATAACACAGTTTTATCTTTTCTTACAACTTATTGACTTTTTTTTTCCTAAGAAAAATCTTTTTCTCACTGAAAAATGACAAAGTATTTAATAAAAATTCTTATGTTTATTTAGCTTTTAATATTCTAATTGAGGTGGGTTTCTCCCCACATTCATGTAACTGGCTATGTGTGAGCTCCACACACTTGAAATCTGGATTTTTCATATTCCTCTGAACATAAAAGGCTAATGGCACCCAACATTCCATATGGTGTTTAGTTTTAACAGAGTTCAGAGCTAAATCCCTGCAGTGCATGTTACTTTTCAACTTCTTGATTTGCCTCTGTATATAGTTGAGTTCATTAATGTGAACTCAGAGTAGCTGTATTGCACTAGCTCTTTCACCTGAATAGTGAATAAGAAGTTCAAATTTGATGGATAATTCTAGTGTAATAGAGGAAACTGACAGTTAATAGCCCCAGAAGCAAATACAGGCAAATCCAAATCCCTTTTTGTCTGAAACAATCCACAAGAGAAGGTGTCTTCGTTCTCCAGTCATCTTAGAGAGAGCTCTTCCTGAAAAACCTTGTTTTGAGAAGCTTTTTCTGAGATAATATTCAGTAGCTACATGTAAATGTATAGACACTAAACTTAAGCAACTATTTTTTTCCTTAGTTAAGTAATAAAAAGTAACACTGGCACGATGTAGGATCTAATTAGTGCATTCTTAGCAAAGATGCTGGAAGTGAATACTACTTTTCCTTTCTAACCCTGGCCTTTAAATTTTTAAACTCTAGCCAAGTTTTCATGAGACCAGATTGCAACGGTAAGAATAGACTGAATGCTTGAAAAAGAATAATTATTCAGATGTTTAGAAAGGAGATAGAATTTTGATTTGATTTCTTAATACTCTGTGCATTGACTTAAGATCAAGATTCCTCTGGTTGTCATTATACATAGCAATGCTGTTGCTATTAGATAAAATTTGTCATGGTAAATAGGTATGCTGGTCATAAATCCTGCTTACAGCCAATGTGCTCATTGAATTAATGCATGAAAAATGCTTGTTTTAAATCCCAGTAAAATATTACCCTGTCTGACTTTTCCATTACGAACTTTATTTTAAAACAATGTAAGAATCACAGCATGTGCTGTCTCTTACTTGCTAGCCTCTTAGCCTTATCTTAAAAATACTGTGAAAGTTTTGAGGGCACAATTAAGAGCTGCAGGTGTTTAATTATGTCTTTTCTGTTTACAAATGCACCTGGCTGCCAGTCACCCTTCCACTCTTAATTTTAATTCTGAGGTTCTATTTCAGAAGGTACCACCTGAAAATACAGATTCAAAAGGATGCCATACTCATGTTAGCTTTTGCACCCTCTCAATTATTTATTGCAGAGACTTACCTAACAAACACCCAAATGTTTGTAGTGGTTCTCTTACTGTGTGTTATGTTCTAGACATCTGTATATATTGCTTCATTCCTTCACGTCTCAGGGATGTCAGGTAAATAAAATGAGTGTCCACTCAGTTGTGTCTCACTTTGCCTTCTGGTCATTCTGGGAGAAGTTTGCTTTCTTTTCCTCCTCTGGTTTTTGTGATACTGTTTGTTGAGAGCAACAGCAGCTTGGCCAGGTAATGTGTTTCAGTATTGTGCAATTTCTGAAAGGGTAGCATTGCAGTATAGGAAGAGCAACAAATGGTGGGCCTGTAGGATGGAGAATCAACGCGGTAAGGGAGTGATGCTTTTGGGTCTATGGAGTTGGATTGGCAGAAATACATCTTAGCTAGTTGTCTTTTCAGAGTCTCAGTTCATCATTATTTGTCCATCATTAAAAACCTGACCTGAATGTCTGAGCAGCACAAGTTGCAAATCTTCATACCTCTTCTGTAAACTCAGACATTTAACTTATGTTTTCTTCACTGTTCCTCTTTGTGCTTGAGTAAAGTGCATTGCAACTGAAAAGTAACATTTCTATGCACTTTTGCATCTCTTTTTAAAAAATGTTTCCTTTGCTATGATGCATGTATAAAGGAAACTATTGCTCAAGAGTGATAATTAGTACATGCTGAACAGGATGTCTTTGCTGTTTTCATGTTCTTAATTTTGTATTTTTTGTCTAATAAGTTGCTTGTTGTTGGGGAGCATTGTTTAGTTGTAAGTAGTTTGAAACCTGACTGTTTTACTTGCTGGTCAGATTGTGTGAAAAAGACGTTGATTTCTTCCTTTCCCTTGCATCTCCGATCCTCCTTTTCCTGACCCAGGGGGCACTGTAGATCACAGTGAAGGTGGTTTGTTCTCCACATTTTCCAAAATAAAGAATGCTTAATAGAATATTATATAAAAGCAAAGGGAGCGTATTAAATTTTGTCATGTCTCGTTTCATTCTCCAAATGTAAGTGTTACTCTCATTAGAACCTTTTTGAATGGCAGATTATCACTAGTACGATTGTCAGAGGAAGAGACACAAAGTGTTGCTTCTGGGAGAGAGATACAGGACAAGCAGTTGTCCAAGAGTAACTTTAGAAGTTACCATGGTATTAAATCCTTTATATTTTTCAGGTGTTTGGGTTCTGTATGTTTTACTTGGTTACTCTGATGTGATACTTTCTCAGGAAACCATGAAACGTGCTCCGAAAAATCTAAAGTCAGACCTGAAAGTTTAAGTTGCATTGTAAATGAAAATAAACACAGTTTGGAGAATAATGTCCACAAACAAATTCTTTGTTCTTAGATGATCTCCTTAAAGAACTTTTCTCAGTGTCTTTGCTAAACATTTTTTTGCCTTTCATGTTTTTAGCCTTAAAAGCCCCTCACTTTTATTTGCAGTATCTTTTAATCTTGTTGTTATTTTAGGAACTGCTTATGATTAAATAGAAAAACTGTCTCCCTCATCTTGCATTTTAGAAGTCATTCCCATAGGAACTGCCAAGTGGAATTAAACCCAGCTTCTGTCTCAAACATATATACAGATTTCTCAAAAATGTGGCAGTAATCACAGCTGAAGTGGAAAGTGTGAAAAATTTGCAGTGGGGCAGGTTTTGCAGTTGCATTATCATGTCCAGTTTTCTATGTAGTGGGAATGAAGTCTAACACAGGGCTTTTCCTGTTAAATATAATTCAAAACAGAAAAAAACTATAAGCAAAATGGAGTATGATTGGGAATATATTGTATGGAAGCAGTGAGAGTGTGTTCAAATGTTGTCATATCTTATTTTCCTAACTTTGTTTTAATTACTCCTTTTCTGCAATTAACGTAGCCATAACATTTCATTTTTTTCATCTTTCTCCCTGTCTCTTACCTTCCCATCTTCTTCTTGTTTCTAGTGGAAAAAAACTAGATGAAAAAAATAGTCAAAGTTAATCGAAATGATGTACTAAATATGAAATAGCAATAGTGTTCAAGGTAGGTTTTATGAAGGTGAAAACAGGACCTCTCTAGTATTTTTTTTTTCCATACCGAATTGGGATTATTCAGCGTGGAGAAGAAAAGGCTTTGGGGAGATCTTATAGCACCTTCCAGTACCTAAAGGAGGCCTACTGGAGAGCTGGAGAGGGACTTATCACAAGAACCTGTAGTGACAGAACAAGGGGGAATGGCTTTAAACTAAAGGAGAGTAGGTTGAGATGAGATATTAGGAAAAAAATTATTCTCTGTAAGGGTGGTGAGGCACTGGAACATGTTGCCCAGAGAAGCTGTGGATGCCCCATCCCTGAAGTGTTCAAGACCAGGCTGGATGGGGCTTTGAGCAGCCTGATCTAGGGGGAGGTGTCCCTGCCCATGACAGGGTGGTTGGAACTAGATGATCTTTAAGGTTTCTTCCAATCCAAACCATTCTGTGATTCTAATACGTTTGAATAGCCTGACTGAGTGTTATGATCTAGGAGAGAACGTGAAGGCCGTATCTTCATTCTTTCTAGAATATTTCTCTTACTTAAAAGAAATATGAAGAAAAAGACTACTTTTCTTTTGAAATGAGTATTATATTAATCAGTATTTCTTATTCATAAGCTAACCATGCACACATTTCTTAAAGGAAGGTTGTGTATTGAAATGATAGATATTTGCAAGTCTTCAGGAGTATAACATCTATTACAAGCTGGTACTTAATTTTTAGTTCTATCACAATTTAGGAAACATAGGTAGTTCCTTTCCTAAGATAGTATTTGTGAATAAGTGCTGATTGTTACTGCTCTTTTTTTTGTTCTCATTTCTAGTTTTTAGGAGCCTTCATACTTACTGTACTAGACACTCTTATTTTAAATACCGTGAAGTGATTTATATTCTAAAAACATCAGTGCCAGAATCTTTTCAAGTATGAAATACCTTGAATAATGTCTTTAAGATGAAGGAATTTTCCCACAGTTCTTTAATTCACTGGAGTGATAATTCTTTGTCTAAAGACAGCCGTGTGAAAACCCATAGTATCTGTTCCTATGAAGAGTCATTGTGAATGGCTGGTAGAAAGGAAGGCAGTGTGAGGTGAGTAGAAGCAGACAGAGAAAATAGTGACTGGATCATCTGTTGCAATTAAGATTAAAAATGCCTCCATACTATATGCAACAAAAGCACTAGGAAGAACAACTGGAAAAAACAGAAAGAGTCAAATCCTGTTTGACTTTGCGGGTAGCCTAAATTCAGTGTAAAATGAATAATTAAAATTTATATTCTCATATTCAATATTTTTTTGTGTAAATATACGATGGTGATGATGAGATGTCTATTTTATAGTTACGGGCTATTAGAACTATGATTTTTACTTCTATAATTGAAATGGGAAGTTCATCTACTCCTCGGATTACCTGAGGGGGAGGCAGCTGGTCTAGGCAGAACAGAATTCCTTTTGCTTCCAATCGTTTATGTCTCAGTAAAATCCCCGTATTGAGTTCTGTTTTTGAGGGCTCAGAAAGATTTCTAAATGAAGTCACTGTACATGCAATCAAGCAATGAATTGGACTGAGATGTCTATGCTCCCAAAATAGAAGCTACTAAGCTTTCGTTGCCTAACTGGGGCTTTGTAATCAAAAGATGGGGCTTAGGGTTCATGCATGCTAGATGCATGTTTCCATAAGTCTGCCTTTGTATTGCCCACTGTTAGTGGTGAGAATCATGATTTAGTCACTTCAACTGATGATAGTAAATATTCTGCTTTGTATATGTTACCTTTACACTGGTGATGCAAACTTATCATCCACTTGAAATTACAGAGTTTTATGGGTTTTTTCTCGAATTTGTTTTGAATTTTGAGCAATCCAAGAAGAGTAAGGAAGGGAGAAATGTTTTGTATTACAATCTACTTTTTCTGTTTTGATTTTATCTCTTTACTCACAGCTTTGATAGTCCTGCTGTTTCATTCAATTTATGTTTGCTAATAAAAAACCCCTGTGGAGCTGTATTTGTATGTTCTGTTGCACCTTAGTGTTAACCATTGTCTACAAACTTCCTTCCTTTGTTGATTTGTACGTTATTTATATTCAGTGATTATTTTTTTAAGGAAATACCAGTAATTTAATATATGTCATAAGCAATCTTTTTAATAGATCTGATCCTCCAAACAATCTTTGTTCTTTGGTAAATCAAAGTGATATTCCATTTTATAGACTATCAGCATATAATAGTAATTATGGTCCTGCTGCACGTTGGTTGTATTGTTACAGTTGAAACAATATTTCACATGTTGTACCTCACTGATGCCAAGATAAATTTTAGAAACCATTTTGAGACTGCTGAATACCTTGCCATTGTCATATCGGATTTGAATATTTGAGTGATAAAAATTAGAAAAAAACCCCAAATTTTAAAATTTATTTTTAGATTATATTGATTGTCCTGCCTTTTGCCTTTTAGAAATGAAAAACCTAAGGATCATAATTCTATAAAATTTTTAATTTCTCTAATACTTTACTTTTAATCCTGCTTTAAAAAGAAAGATTCACAGGAAATGAAAAAAACCTTTTAGGTGATTGAATATAGTAATATTATTTGGAAACTCAAACAGCAGCTTCAGATTGTTTTTATATAAGACTATGCATGTAAAAAAATCTGCATCAATAAAATGATGATCAGAAGAAATAAGTGCCAGATCATTAATATAAAATGCAAAATATTAGGCTGCGTGGTCTTCAGAAGATGGGAGAACTAATAATGGGCTTTCATTGGAAATGCAGATGTCAGCTGTGGGTGCCTGGAATTGTCAATAATAGTGTTAAACACAGGGTAGAATATCAGGCTGAACTTATCCTTTATTCTTCTCTCAAAATCATTAAAGCCAAGGCAGTTGTGACATATGTTCTGCTATGGCTCAATAAGTGAAGATGTGCATGGAACGTATATATGCGTGTGTTCTGAATTATTCATGTCTCAGGTACTGCTCTGGAGAAGCAAATGGAGCGTGCTTTGCTGGTAGGTAGGCTTCAACCATATCTCAGTGAGGAAAAGAATAAATATTCTCAGTTTATCCCAGACTGTGCCAGTTATCTGCCTATATAGAGGCCCAGGTGTTATTTTTCTTTTTAATAAAGCTGCATTGGGAAAAAAGCCAGATAAATACCAATATCAAAGAGAGAGTACTTTCTTGGTATGTAGCACCTACACAGCACGTTGTCTGCATCCATTAGATAAAGGACTTTCTCTGCAATGCTCATGGAATTTGCTGAGCTGTAGCCACCAGGTCAGCCATAGAGAGAGGGGAAGGGAAACTTAAACGTGGGGGTAATAGTAGATCCTCCTTTCTCCTTGAAGAGGGAGTGGCGGGGTGTGCAGCAGAAATCATGTTATCATCTTACCTCTGTCTCAGCAATTCCTACCGTCCTCCTATGTATAATGACCTGGGATCTGAGTTACTCACCAGATGTAGCACGAGGTTGTGACTTCAAGGTCAAGGTGTCTGTGAACTTGGTGGAGGGCAGGAGCACAGTCTGACACTTGTACAAATTCAGTCTCTCAGCAATTTGAAACATTGTTATAGGAGCTGTGGTTTTGGTGGGTGGGTGTGTTTTTCTTGGTGATGGACTTTTTGTTTGTTTATTTGTTTGTTTGTGCTTTGTTTCTTTTTGATCTCCTGTCTTCTGCCATCCGCTCAACACAATGGATATTAAATGATTTGCAGACCCTGTTTTTTGGTGATTTTAAACATGTATTTTTTTGGTGGTACACTAGGTTCTTATGTGACATTATGTGTGAGTTCTGCTAAGAAGTTAATTTCAAGAACATAAGTTTAAATTTAGAATGTTGAGTCCTGGATGGATTTTGAAGTTCAGTAGGAATCTCATTTTATGTTCTGAAGTTGTGTGGAGGATTGTGTTTAAAATCAAAACCATATTTTAAAGTGCCACATCTATTGTAAGCCCACTCCATGCTGTGACCTTAGTGCAATGCATGGTGTTTAAACAGGTGAAAAGAGCTCAGCTGCTCAAGGAAAAGGTGTTGATTCAACAGATGACTCTTCTCTTAAGTCTTGTATAAGTGATATTTTGCTTTAGGATACATTTAATTTGCAGTGAGAGGTACGTGTAAATTTCTAGCATAGATAGGAGACAGATGCTATTTTTTAATTTTGTTTTACCCTTTGCTAAAAAAACTTGGTTTAGGTTAAAAATGTCCAGAACCGGAATTATCATGTAACGTACTCCAGTAACTATGCACTTGAGCAGTGGTGACCCTCATCCTTCTTGAACAAGTAAAAACTTACATACTGAAATAAAATCTCAAACATCTGAACGTTTAAATTAATAAAACATCAATATTGCTTAAAAACATGCTATTATGTAATGGATGGGTTTAGATTATACATGCATCAATGTCTTAGGTTTTGACAACTTTTAAATGTGTGCTTTGTACACTAAATAATCTCTTCCTGTTTTTGTCAAGGTCTGAATTATTTATTACAGCCTATGTTACCCTCCTACTTATTTTCTAAAAGCTAGAATTTTATCGCTTCAAGTTTTTTGATATGTCTGGGATAAATACATTTTTTATTAGCAACATTTTTCAAAATTATGGCAACTGTCTAATAACAAAGAAAAAGCTGCCCTCCTCCAATATTACTTTTATTCAGTATGTCCTTCACTTAAATTCAATGCTATGCTAATTTTCCTATTGTTAATGTCCTGTGCTTTTGTGAGAATTAACTACTCCTTGACTTCTTAGTTTCTAGGCTGATGAAGAAGTTGCTCGGCAGCATTGTCTGTGTTTTCTCATCTCCTACAATCTTATGTCAACCTAGCTCTGACCTTTATGTGATGGAACCTAGCTGTAATATACCCTTCTGCTTAACAACCTTTGAAATAGAAATATATGATTGACAGAACTGCAGGAAATAATTAGTTCCAAGCAGATGAAAAAAGTAAAAGGATTATTTAAAGGAAAAGAAAGTGATTCAGCTGGTTTATGGTGCGTATGAAGTCATCCTAGCTTTTAATTTAACTGTTAAGAGATTGAAATAAATTTAAATCACTGTACAGAAGCATTTTCGAATGAGTCATTGTAAAAAAAGCTTTCTAAATAACTTTACTGCTTATTGGAAGCTCAAATATATGAAATACTAATTAGTTAATTTTACTCTTTCAGACCTACTAATAAATTACAGCTGAGTGGAAAAGCTTCTGTAGGAATGAGAGCATGTGCACTAGATCTGAAATGTACCTAGAGAATTATGGTATTCTTTGAAGTAATAAAAAATATGTATACACATTTCCCAGGAAAGAATTCTTCAATCAGTTCTTCGGTCAGTTGTTACAGGGGTCAAGATATGTTTTCTGTGTTTTAATTAGATGTGCAAACCAGGATAAGCTCAGTCACTGTACAGATGAGTACTCAAATATGCTGTACATGGGGGGAGAAAGAAAGAAGGAAAGATTTGTCTGTGGCACTTAAAAATCTGTAGATCATGCAGCTGTATTCTGTGGCAAATGAGTAAAGAGTAAGCCACTCTCCTGCGCCTGGGATTTTTCCATACTCTAATTTTCCATTTATTTGAATGGCTCTTTACTAACAACACCTTCATGTTTGAAAGGAAGACAATGCTAAAGGCAGTGGTTAACACCAGCTAAGCTTTCTTTTTCACAATTATGGATCAGTGAACAGAGATTAGGAGACATTTCACCCATGTTGTCTGTCACAGGCTTTGTACAGGACGTGCTTCCCCCTCAGAGTGATGTTGGCTTTTCTGCCTGTTCCTATATAGACTGAAGCAGAGTCCTGAAAGAAAGTGGTTGTGAATTACATGTAGTTTGGTAGCAATTTGTAGTTCTTAAAGCTATTGTCATGAACAACTGAGGACTTTTGTTAGAGGTCTTGTAAGGACCTAATGCTAGGGAAGAAATGTAAGACAAACTTAATGCCCCTTTGGGAGCATGAAATGCAGAAGATTCTGGTGAAAACCAACATGAGTTTGGAAAGAACTGATAAAATTCGTGTTGGTCTAAAATTGGCACTCTGTTTTTCTCCTAATTGAGATATCTGTTCAGATATTACTTATTATATCTCTTACTTTTGTATGCCTCATTGGAATGCAATTTTGCCATTTATTTTGTTGGCATTCTTTCCAGTTGACCAGTTCAGATCCTTTCTTATGCATGTTAGAGCACGGCTTTTTGTCTTCTAGCTGCAGAAAACACCTGGGTGCCAATTCTCCTACTCAGCTGTACTGTTACCATTAATGATTTGAGTCCCATGTCTCCTCAATTTCCTGTACTCATTGCTTTCAATTTTTGAAAAATCTGGTTTGGAAGCCAAGGCTCTCTGAGCTTATTCCCTATCAGTTGTGAAAGGAATGGGTTTTGAAAACTATTTTCTTCTGTGAATGGGGGGGCTAAATGAAGGATAATCTCAGGTAAATAACTTTCAGTGCTGTATCATGTTTGTAATAATGCAAATCTACAACTTTTGTGCCATATTGCTGCAAAAGTGGCATGTCTGATTGAAAAGAGCTTTAGAATTTATAAGTTGACAGTTACTTATTTTGTTCTAGTGATATCCACAGTGTGTTTTCCTTACGATTTAATGTTCAAAATATAATGAACTCCATTACAAGCCATTATTAATCTGACAAATGCGCATTTTGAATGCTCATACTTATCTGGCGCAATACATCAAATGTATTAAGAGAATGTAAAGCTACTGTTTTATTTTACATCTTGAAAGGTCAGAGTATGCTACTGAGACTTAGCAAAGGGCTTTTACTACCTTTTTGTGCCTGAGCCATCACATATCTTGCAGGTCTTTGTAACCATTGTTTACTGGCACGTTTTCCCACTGCAGCTATATTTTTCTCTTTTCTATGACAGAAAAAATGAACATTTATTTAATTAATGTTTCTTTCAAGGCATCAATATATTATGTTTGAAGCAAGGAATTCACTTAACTGTGTAAATACCATTTTTGCGTTTTCATTAAAGTTTTTCCTCTACTCTGTTACAGGAGAGAAGGAGGCCTGGTCCCCCCTTGCCCGGGCCAGACTTGGCCAAGGGTGGGGGGTGCTCACCCAGGCCCAACAGGGCTGGCTGCTACACTGGCTCTCCTGTTTTCTTCTGCGCCACAACCTTCTCTTCCATTTTCTGAAATGTGTAATTGGCAGAGGCATTACTAAAAGTTTTGATTGGTTTTGCTCTGGAAATTCACCTGGAAAAACTATGTTCAGCCCCTGGGGCGGGCGCTGGTCAGCAAACCCACGACAGTATCTGTAGGATTCTAAATGTTGAGTGAGGAAAACTTAGACTGTTCAAATAATTTGGTGTTTTGTTTTAATAGTGGTTTTTGTAACTTGGCAGGGACAGCCTGTTGGAGACTGCGATTTTAATGTTCGACTTTCATGTATAGAGAAAGAGATTATATTTCCACGACATGAAAAGATGAAAAGTGGTCTTATTGACAAAGCACAGGAACCCTTCAGTGTTCGAAACAAACCGTTTTTTGACATCTACACTTCAAGAAAGGTAAGCTTGATTTCAGTTGTTTTATGTTGTGGCACTGGAGGCAGCAAAGCAGTGATAGGCATAGGTTTTCCCTCAACTTTTTTGTTGTTGTTTCCAGCCAATTCCTCTGCTAACCAAGTGTTCAGCTATGACTGGGGGCAACTGGCAGCTTAGGATTCTTTGAGAAGTGGTTTTAGGCTACCTCTTCCCGCTCAACTGCTATTTTCTCATATTTAAAACAGGTACTTCGGCAAAACCTGATTCTTTAGTTTCATAATGTTGAATGATGATATAGAATTTAAGAGTTTTAGGTTGGAAATGTCTCTGTGCTCAAGGGAATGTCTGAGAGCTATATTGTTCACATGATCCGCCTTCTTAGGTAAGAATATAATGTTCTTTTTACTTCCAGTCCCCATTTGGCCATAGGATAAGAATCGTGAGCTGTGCTGGAACTCCTGCTTCATGTTCAGCAGTGATGATTAAGAACCTATTCTAGTTCATGTCTTCACATTTTACTTATTAAAATACTGCCCTAGGTCTTCTGAAGTAATGCATATGGCTTGCAGATACATATATATGAGTTCCTATCTTTCATAGCGCTCCCTTCAGTATAGACATGTCCTAACATTCTGTAAAATACTTTTGTTCTCTTCTGTGAATTAAATGGCTCCTGGATAATACTTTCTTCTAGAAGAACCTGTTTTTCTCAGCATGCTGTTATAAGTAGTCCCGTGTCTCATTAGCACAGAGCAATGAACAGCAGATTGTCGGTTTTCATTTCCTTTTGTTGTTTCCTTGATCCTGTTGCAGGTAATGAATCTTGCTCCAAGAGGAGCAGTAATTGTATTTTGGATAACCAGGAGTGGCTGAAAAGTAAATAAAGAGATAAAGCATAAGCTGAACTTTCAAAAAAAAAAAAAAAAAAGGCAGAGATTAGCAGTCTTTGGAAAATTTAAGTCATGAACAACAAACATGAAAGAGGTTTGTGTAGATAAAGCACTATAAATGTTGTGATCACTTCTCTGTGTTGTTGCATTTTGGGTTGTCTGTTTCAGACCAACACTGTGAATGTGAAGTAAATTTTTCATGGGGTGGGGAGGAAGGCTGTTTGTCTGGAACATGTAAGTTTGAGCTGGAAATTAAAGGAAACTAGAACAAAAGGTACATGTCTTGCAAAAGGTTTTTTACATGATTTTTTAGTTTCTTGAAGAGTTGTGAAGTTCCAGGTTGTGTAACCTCATTTAAAAATTGCAAAAAGAATGTGATTGGAAGCGTTCTTAGAAAAACTTCTAGTGAAACACATCTGTGAGCAAATGTCATGCTAGTTAAATCTAATTGCCAGCACATGACTAGTGAAATGATCCTCCACTTGCCAAAACCTAGGAAATAAAAATTATTCTCAACGGCTCTCTTTTTTTTCAGTCTGAAGGAGATTTCTGAATTGTCCATGTGCATTCCACTGTATGGGATTTTAACAGTTTGGACTGAGGCACTTTTTAAAGTCAGAAATGAAATTATGCTTTTTACTCGCCTTTTCCTGTCCTTCTCAAACTCTGAGCATAAGCACTTTAAGACAGCGACTGTCTTATTACCCAGCGGTAAAGCATCAAATATGTTGGTGATGGCAAAAAAAAATTACACATGGCTAGAATTGTTTTTTCATAATAAATTTATAACTACTTTTAACATAAGATTTCTACAATATTTTTTCGTTTTGTTCCTGTCTTTGCCATCAGGTTTGATTAGCTTGTGAATTACAAAATGAAGTAGTTACCTGGCCAGTTTTCTTGATTTTTGTAAAGAATATTCCTGAATGCAGCAGGAGGGACATAAAGAGCAGGAGGGGTAGAGTTATTTGCAACACAGAGTGAATACCTATTGTTATTTTTCTCTTACATTAGTAATTTCAAACATTTATGCTTTCCCTACTCTGTACATGTATTAGCCCAAATTGGTAGGAAAATAAAGCAAGTAGGAGTAACATCCTGGGTTTTATCAAATTATATGTTTTGAAAGATTCTTTTGATCTAGGTTTCTTTTTGTCAGTAAATTTTTCCACCAGTTACAGTGAATAAAAGTCAATGGCTGGTTTCCACTACAGTTTTATAGTACATTTTCTTTCTCTGAGGATTCCTTTCCCTCAGAGAGTTTTGCTGCTTTTTTTTATGAGCAGTGAATATATCCTTCAAGCAGATACAGTGGTCACTTAGTTTGAGAAAGCAAGCCATCTGAAAGTGTGAAACACAGCTATCTTTTCTGGTTTTGTTACTTATCTCGTGCTTTTTAAAAGCAGTATTTGAAGATAATGGTAGCTTTGAAGTTCTGGCTAAAATACTAAGGACATTGCAGTCTGCATTTGAGATTATTATGTTGCAAATGCAGTTCAGTCAATAAATTGTCACCCTAATATGTTATCATCACCTTAAAAACATTTTGGGATAAGAGTATCTGTACATTTTTAATTATTTGGGGAATTTGGGTTTGATGTGGCTTCCTTGTTTTTTTTTGTTTTGTTTGTTTGGTTTGGTTTGGTTTTGGTGGGTTTTGTTTTGGTTTTTGTTTGTTTGTTTTTATTGGGGTGTTTTTTTCCTATTTGGTCTGGGTAGGTTTTTTAAGTGGTAATCATGACAGACTGAAGCTTTCTGCATTTTGGGTTTGAAATAGCCATGAATTTCCCATTTTTCTTTTTGTACAATGTACAAAAGAGATTGTAGAGATTTTTTTTGTCCTCTTACCTAGTGAAACATGTTCTTTTTACTACTACTGTCATAAAAGAAAGTTTCTTAGGAGGTTTAAAATCTAATCATTGTTTTCAACAAGAAGTTTTACGTCAATATTTAGGAACTGTTTGTGTGCCCTGTGATAACTGTAAGGAGATTTAGGTAGTAGTACCTTTATTGATGTGAAGTTTAATCTAAGACAATATTGGTAAATGTTTAAGAGAAATAATTATAGATTCAAAAGAGATTTCAAATATATGTCTGCTCCAAAAAGTAATTTTCTTAAAAATATATTCTCACAAGAATAATGAAAAGAATAATATTTAGACTAAGGATTATTGTTGCTCTTATTTTCCTCAAAAATACCTTTTTAATTTCATTACTTCTGTGAACTTGATAAGTGTGGATCCTGTAACACTTCAGTAAGATAATCAAAAAGGGATTGCATCTTCATATTTCATCATAACTTTGTGAATTTTTCATTATATATGGTCAGAATAGGCTATTTGTTTGAAGCATTACCCTATTCTGAGAGAGGACTATTTAAAAAGTGTTGCTTTGCCCAAAGGATCTTTATCCTGTTTTTATTCAGTCATCTCTGCAACTATAGCAACAAATATAGTGATGAATACCTCGTTAGTGTAGCAGGATGACTTCCTTTTGCATCAGTGATGAATGTCATGACAGAGTTTACCAGCTCTGTGTACAGCACAGCAAGGTCTGCAGGAAGATCTGCTATCCTAAGATTGACTCAGTGTATTTACCAATCTCTCTCCAGAGCTGGGGGGCACTGAATGGATGCTAAAGCACTGCCAAGTGGGACCTGCTTAGGTAGTTCTTTTCCTTATGATTAATTAGCCATTTTTCTTAGTTTTTCTTTTCCAAGAACAGTGGAAAGGATCTAACAGGATCCTTCCATTCTTGACTGGAACAAGCAGCTTTGTGGTGCCTCGTAAGTGGCTGGGGTTAAACTGTGACAAGATCCCTAAAGATTTACACCCTTGAGTGGTCTCAGAGAAACTGGGAGGGTTTTTTTAAGTGTGGGTTTCTTCCCTACCTTCTTCTCAGTGTGTTTCATTGAGAGTCATTAATTTCATTCAGACCACGCTCAAGGCTTGTTGTTTTCAAAGATCAATGGAGATAACAGTCTTTGGCCACCAGTAAGATGGATCTCTGATTGCATCAGCATATTCAAGACTGAAAATCCCCATACCACTGGTTAGAATGTCTTTCATCAAAATATTTGGAGTATGTTTTGGAGTTCTGGTTTTTTTGAAGTGTAACTGGGTTTTGCTTAGGGTCAAGAAAAGAATGAAGTGTACTTCATCACATTTTTGTTTTGAGGAGCTTCAATTTTTGAAAAATATTCCCAGGATGCAGTTTGAACCTCACAAAAATAAATATTGTAGACCTGTCTCTTCACAGCCACCCTTCATCATTCCTTTCTATGACCGGAGTTAAGACATTCCATTTCTTTCTTCTTATTAACAGTAATGTATCAGTACATGTGTATTAGCTTGTGTGGACTGTAGGAAGATTACTCAAAAGGCAAGGAGTCTCAGCACAATATTTAATACCAGAATAAATGGCTAAAACTTTTAATTATACCGGGAAAAATGAATGTTGTCCACATAGAATTAGTTATTTTTCAGTGAAAAAGTGAAAGTAATTACTTGAAACAGCAGTAAACTTTGTACTGTGTTATATAATATGTCCAATAATGAAATTGTTCTTAGAGTTATGGATTTGGGACTTTAATATCAGAGTTAGTATACTGACTGATTTTTTTCTAATCTGAAGATCAATTTACTGTGAAATGAAATGCATTTTTAAAGTGCAGTAATAAAGTATGGTAGCATTTAGAGTTGTACCTTCACATTTGTTGTTGGTACTAGATTTTGTAAATAAGGGACTGTATCTCTATAATATTGCCTTGTACATTATTTTAAGATGTTTTGATGGACTTTTTTATTTTTTGTAAGACTGGGTTTTGGTGGTAAGAGGAAGGAAAGAAAGGGATTGTCACTGTGGGACACATTGTGTAGTCTCAGAATATCTAAAAATGTTGCCTTGTTGAACTTCAATGTTGATGAAGAAAGCAGTATCACTAAATTTATTTTTCCTCCATAATCTAATAAACACAGATTACTCTTTTACTGTTAGCTGGTAGCATGTGTATTCTATGAGCTATTTGACCTCTTAATGTAACTTCCAAGTTCTTTTAGAAAAACATTTTTGGGCAAAGATGTATTTTTGGTGTTTGTCATTACACTTGCATAACTGGTCACTTCTGTTTCATGTCTTGCTTTCTTTTCATTCATTGGTTCCCATCGGAATTCAAGGAGATGAGGTGGTCAAATCTACCGGGTCTCTCACCCATTGTGAGAGGACAGCAGCAGTGAGAGAATCTGAATTTTAGGCTTCCTTGATACTAAAGTATTAAAGACCAGTGAGGTTAGTGCTTTAAATGCTTCATACTCGTAGCCTTTGAGCCTTAGCCTTTTATTTATATGAATATTTTAGGATTTTCAACAATTTTCATTATATTGAACAGAAAGTACAGGTACATGGAAATAATTGAATTCTTGGAAATGATTCAACTCTTGGCTTTCATTGCTTAAACCAACCCACAGTTCTTTTGCAAGGCTATTTTGTGTGGACAGCCTCAGTCTGGATGTCATCACTAAAGCCCATTGTCTAATGAAAATGCTGTCTAGCATGAGTAGGATAAAAGTTCCTTTTTGTGCAGTCTGTGGTCCCGTGGAGAATTGCCCATCACTCTCAGTGGAACAATAAGGCTAAAGGTTAAACAATGATACAGGTCAAATGAACAACGCTTTTCAAATGTTAGCACTCTGGGTGTCAATGCCTTGTCAGTTCTTAGACTGTTATCTAGTTTTAAAATGACAGCTTGTCCTAGAGAGATTAGAAAGAAGGTGGGTTATCTCTGCTGGAAGATTAAATGGTCTAAGATCTTCTTTAAAGTTTTCAGTCAAATCTGTGAACTGACAGATGACTTATTTTATTCTTTTAGTTTACCTGACATTTGGATTTTTACTTTTACTTCTTGAAACTGCTTTTGTTGTAGTTAAGAGAGGTGTAACGTTTAGAAGTTAGTTATACCAAAGGTATAACGCCTGTTGAGGTGCTTTGCTTTGAATATTTAAGTGTCTGTGAACCTCTGATGGTGCAGGAGATTCTCCAAGTACATGCCTTGCTGATGCTGATGTGAAGTATTTTGCAGGCAGCTAAGGCAGCTGTAAGCTGGTATTTGCATACCCTGAAAGAATGAACCCCAGTTAAAGGCAGAATATGCAGACAGAGCTCATCCATGTCTACTGAGAGAGCTGCTAACCCAGAACTGACTGGAAGTGATCACAAAGCCCTGTCTGGTGTTTCCAAGTTTCCTACAGACAACAATGTGGAGAAGCTTTGCTGTCATGGGAGAGAAGACAGAAGAATTCCATGACAGCAATGGCAGAAGCAAAAGTGTCAAATAATTTGTTTATTGGAGATCTTGAATTCCTCATCTCAGTGGAGAGGGAATGTTACCATCTGGAGAGGTTTTAATGCCAAAAAGACTTGTTTTCTCTGTTTTTGTTTTTATTTTTGTTTTGATTTTCTATGCCTTAAGGAGTAGCTTAATTGGCTCACCTTTCAATCCTACATTTCCTGACCTAGAGTTGGCAGTCACTCTTTGGTGTCTGGCCTACACCATAGTCCTCATTCCATCTGTTCTGTTCCAGGTTTTTGGCCTATTTATCATCGCATTGCCTTTTAATTATCTTCTAACCTACCTTCCCTCTACCATTTTGTTTCTGTTTTATTTCTTTATTTCTTAAATTTCTTCCTCACTTTGTCCAGTTCCATCTCCCCAAGAATGGAAAGTTAAATAGTGTAAAGGCACTATTGCCTTATTCCAAAATTGCCTTATTGCCTTAGATTCTTTTGTGCTGATGGTTATCTTCACTTGAATCTTCTTTTTGGAGTGACTTTTCTTCCAGTAAATGCAAATAATTATTGAGCTCAGGCACCTACTAAGTAAGTAGTGAATAAGAAGCTGGAAAAATATTACCTTATGCTTATACTAGAATTTGAAATCTTCACTTGGCAGCTGTCTTGTTCATTGTTTGAAATGGTTTTAGCATACGAATTGTAAAGGTAAGTACAGCCAGCCAGCCCAAGTGGAAGCTTTTGAAATTGTAATATGGAATAGATGACCAAACTGTGGTTCTTGATCTGAATGTAGGTTACTGCCACTTGAAATTCAGTGCTTGAACTGGTGCTGTTTCATGCAACCAGCTGCTGCACTGCAATGATGTGGATACTGTTTAGTAAATATAATTGCCGTCAGTTGGAGGATGAGGGTAGCACAGACTTTGTAGGCTGGGGCTGGTGGGGTGTCCAACTGCCTCTGACTGTACCTTTGCTTCCTGTGGGGCAGGAAGGCTGCAGTTACTTGCTTAGATTTGGTTTACACCCAAAAGTTTTCCCTCATGCTAGGGAAAATACTGACTCAGCTATGGCAAACTTATCAGCTTCCTTGCTTTGGTGGAGTCACTTAAGGAGACCCATTCACACACAGGAATGTGTATTCATTTCCTAGTGTAAGCAAAAGAGGATTAGGCTACTTGCTTTTGATTATTATTATTTGCGGTGTTGAAGGTCAGGTATAATATTTCAACACAGTATAATTTAGGTTAGGAAAAGAAAAAAGTTTTTTTGCTTTTGGTTTAAGAAATTTTTCACACGTTAGTTACATTTCACATTTTTCAGAAAGTGATCTACTGAAGTTAAAACAAACAGTTTCAAAGATTTCCATGAAAGATTATTTTCATAACTTGTGACCCGTGTTAGATATTGCTACTGGTACAAATTAAATTAATGTAGAATAATTCAGATGTGGAATATGTAATTAAATTATGGGTTGCCCAACTATAGTGTGGGAAAGCAAACAAAGAAACTAGTGGAAAAATAAAGGCATATGGATGAAGTGTTACACTTGGTGCACGTTGTAAGTTGAAACATCAGGACAGTACATATTCAGTTTAGCTTTTAGCATTTAAACTTTAGCTTTGAACTTCTCCTGTATTTTGTGCACTGGAAATACTGTATACCTTTAATAGTGTCTTTAACAGCGATTTCTACTTTCAGTTTTCTGGTGTATTACCAAACCAGGGAAATGCAAATCTGTTTGGACCTAATTGCCAGTTGGTATCCCAGTATGGGCAATTGAATTGGTATATTTGATATCTTCTGAATTAGTTAGAGGACTCAGCTGTGGTGACTAAGTGGGTCACTCCACTCATTAATTGAGGGGCAACTGTTTAATATTGTCCGTTGTGCCACTTCACAGCCTGTCACTTTCCAAACTGCCTCCTGGCAATGCAGCTCCGCAGGGAAGCCATCAGCCTTCTCCTGTTGGAATGACGTGCAAGAGACATGCGCTTAATTTGGATAAAATGAATAAAAGCACAAAGAAAATTGTAAAGATGAGGGTGACATTTAAAGAAATTTATTATGATGCAAGATTATAGGACGTTGCTGCTAGCTCTCCCTTTTCTTGTGATATACCCAATTTTGGAAAAAACCTTCCTATACAGAATTCATCCTTAAAATCAAGAAATAATAAAATCTCAGCATTTTACTCTTATGGCCTTTCAGTTTTAGTTTTGACTTTGTAGCAAATAAAGCCCTCAAGTGCCACTGCATAGCAGAAGAATCAGATGCTATTAAACGTCCAGAATATAATCTTAAACCTTAATTTTTGTGTTAAAATCATCGGTTCCCAGTGCAATATATTAGCCCACTTTGAGTCAGGCACTGTAACGGTAAATATATGAAGACTATATTCTTGAATATTTGTTTTATGTCTAATTGAATTATGGTATATACAGTTTTGTCTTTGTTATTAGGTCTTAGTAGAAATGCTTTAAAAAAATCCTTAGTTATCTGATTTAATTAAAACAGACCTGTCCACATTCTTGACAACCAGAGACTAGATTATGTTGTAACAGTTGACACAGGGGCTGGGTAACAGATAAACCTTATCAAGTTTTTAACATTGCAAGATCATTTAGAGAACATATTAAAATTTACTTGGTCCCATTGCACTCAAGTCAGTGTAATTTTTTCCTTTGACGTCAGAACTACTGAATGTAGTATTTGGTCTAACCCAGCACATTAGGGAGCTTGTAAACAGCAGTGTTAGAACCTTGCTCAGTTGAAGACAGCTTGTAATAGACTTTACTGAGTGTCTTCCATCCATTCAGGAATGTCATAGATTGCAGATAATTTGTAACTAAGTCAAAGAATGTGCTAATGGAACCTTTTAAATCTCCTTCAGCTCCAACAGGACTGTAATCTCAGACAGGTGTGTTCTGCCAGGTAGGAGAGCATGGGAAAGTGATGTGGACGTAATCCCAATTCCTAAAAGAAAAAAAAAAAAGAAAGTACCTTGCAGGTTGAAATAGAGAACTGTCAAGAGCACAGACAATGGTCAAGCTATGAAATATGTTGCTCTGTTTGCTCTGTTTCTTCATCAGGTAAAATAAATATGAAATATTGCTGTTTGGCACGGGCATTACCACACAGCTTTGAAGAGTCCATGTCTCTCTTATTTTGAAGCTATCACAAAAGTCAATTAAAATTTCTTGAAGCAGCCTATTTCTCTTATTTGAAAGAAGCATTTGAAAACATCGTAGTTAATTGATGTCAGTTTCTCAATTGTGTTTTTGAGAAGAGATTGACAATGAGAAATGCCTCATGCTTATTTTGAATTCAGGAATGCAGATGTGCTGTCAAATTAAGCATTAATACACATAGTGCTTGTGTTATTCTTGGATATTGTTTTGAATATATTAGGTACCTGACCTTTGGAGTTACTCACTCAGAACCAGCACACGGATGATAGCTCAGTGGGGCTCTTACTCAGTGTGCTCTACATTTTTCTAAAATGTTTCTATCCAAATAATTAAAAGACATGGTATGAAGCTAGTGTTATTTTGTATTGAAAGAGTGCAGTTAATGAATTAGCTGCAAAACCAAAAAGATATTAAAAAAAAATTAAAACCATCCAACTTGATTCTCTGCCACCCTCACAATATATTTTACTGTTGTTCACAATGACATTTCTTCCCGTGTGGATGAGTAATAAAAGCAAGCTAGTGTGGTTCTTAGACCTTAACATTGGAGGTTGCATCCTAACACAGACTACAGTGACTTCCAGCTAAACATGTATCTGGCAGTTGCTTTTCTTTGACGTCTTTTAGAGGCATAGTAGAAAAGATTTAAGAAGCAGCTTTCAGATGATATATATGGCTTCTCTTAAATTCTCTATGAAGAAAGCAGACTATAACACTCCCTTGTGAAACTGGCAGCAGTTCTAGTAGAGATGAGGAAAGCACTGAAAGTCCAATATGTGGAGTAACTTGTTTTTTTCAGAGGTGCATCAGTCATGACACAAAGCAAGTTGCAGACAGAAGGAATAAATCTCTTTGGCTTTAGTGCTTGAAGGTGTTGCTCATTCCCTATCAGATGTGTATAAACTGGGATTTCTATTGCCATCCTGTTCTGGAAAGAATATATAAACTTCAGTAAAGACTTTTCTGCAGAATTGCTCTTCTAAAAGATAATGAGGTGTTGTGTCATTATTAGAATGCTAATGACCAGGCAGTGGTAGTTTGGTTCCTTGTCAGTTGCCAGCTGTGAAATTAAATGGGCAAATGGTTGAGGAAGACACTCTGCAGTTCTGGTTCTTTGAATTACGATGTTATTTTTGGTCTGTGGCCTCCTAGCATCAAGTCTTCAGAATATTGGCTTTTACATCAAGACATCAAGGAGCCTGGGAGCCCTGCAGGTCACACTCTTAGCCAGGAATCAGAACACTTGGAGCTGAAGTACAGATCGCAGGTGCTAGTGCTAGCTGAATCTGCAGCCTTTCAACTTCATCCACTTAGAATGCAGGAGGGCCATCAAATGAGAACATGTTTATAATACATCTGAGAGGGCTCTTGTAGCTATGAGGTAAATAAATGTTTGTTTCAATGCTCCTGCTGAGTTTCTAGCTAGTTGTAGACCAGAGGAGAGTACGTAGTTGCCGGAGCAAACCCAGGTAGAATTAGGTCACCTTCCTTCCTCTCTGTGCATGCACCTGTCTGTTGCCACTTCATGTTATTTCAGCCTTGTTGCTCACGCTGTTACTAGTGCAGAGCTCGTGGAGGTTCAGTGGAAGTGTCCAGGTGAATTCTTGGCCTGCTGCAAAAAGCTGTACATGGGAGAGGTGACTCCTGGTAAAGCTGGCCACCCACAAAGTGCTGGGAAATACTAACAAGTGAGCCTACTGTGAAAGGATTTCTTCTTGCCATTATCTCTGGTTAGAACAAATTAAAAAACTGTCAATAAACATTTTTTGTGGAATATGAATTTCAGATTCAGTGTCTTCTAACAGTGTTTTGCTACATGAGCTGTTAGGACCATATGTATTTGAATACCATGAGTGATGCTCTAAAGGGTAAAGCAGTGTACTCAGTACAGGAATGCTTGCTAAAGGTTGATAAAGGAGTGTAGAGAGGAAGCTATGCATATTCCTCTTTGTTACTAGAAACTGGTCAGTCTGTGAAGCTAAATTCAGTATTACTTAACGTGCCTTTGGTCAAGCTTTAAAATGAGAGAAACATACCTTGAACTCTTTCTTTTTTGGGCTACAAATTTCCCATCCTTAGCAGGTCTTTTGTGCTGGGTTCTGGTTTAGTGTGTTTAAAATTATTAAGGTAGTTCCCTTATGGAATTCTTAAATCGTATTTCAGTGACCAATTGTAGCCACTGTGTTTTTGTTGTGGCTGTTGGCTATTCCTACACCTAACAGATGGCACTCACGTACACTGACAAGCTGTGGGATAGCCAAGCATTACTAATAAAACCTATCACATGTTAAACTTGACCTGACATTAATCAAGTTTTGAATGCTACAAATGATTCATTGATAATAATTAGTCTCTTGATCATATTAGTGAACATCAGTCTCACATTGCTGCCATTATCTGCTCTCATTCTTACAGGGAAAAAATCCATTGCAATAATTAGGTGTTTTTAATGTATTTTGAACCAATATGTTCTGTATGGTTAACTTGGCAAAGAGGTTATTTTTAGTCTTGCAGGATGATTGATTTCAGAACTTCTAGTAAATTAACAAACCAAAGGCTTTCCATAAAATAGTATTTTATAAAAAGTAGATATTTTTAGATTTTATCAACTGAAAAAAATTCTCATGTCTTTACACAGTCATTTGGTATATTTTTCATCGCAGTATGATTCAGCTGTTGCCACAGATTACACAGTTTAAAATAGTTGGGATTTTGTTAAACAGGTGAACCTTTCAAGTTTACTTTTTTCTCTTCTTGTTTAGTACTGAGTTATTGGGTGACATCAAGTGCTTTCAAAATGTACTTATTCATACAGTTTGCAGCGTTTTTTCTGTTTTTATCTTGAATTAGCATCTTGAGTGGATGGCTGTTTGAAAGCTAGGATTTGAGCTTTGAGCATAAATTTTTCTAAAGGATTCTCATCCAGTTTTCCAGCCCTGATTTTACAGCCCAAGAGAATGAAATTTCTTTTTAAGTAATAAGCAAGTGAGAATTTTGTACTCCGTGTTCCTTTTGCGGTTAGGGCAAAGTAGATAATTTCACTGGTTTGCTGAAAACGTAGCAGTTATTCTTCAACATGTGTTGGTTCCTAATTAGCATAGGACACTTCTTTTAGCGATTACTTGTTAGGGAGCTCAGTTTTTAATTTATTTTCTACAGTTTTTGATCCTGCTTTTCCTTTATGCATATTTTAGACCATTAGCGTGGGTCAGGAAATATTTTATAACTTCATGCTTTTTTTTTAGCATATTAGCTTAATAACATTTAATATAAGCTGTGGTTTTCTGACTGTACTGTGTTACCATGATGCATTTCCTTTCTTGCCTTTTGGTGTTGGTTTCTTAGCAAACAAAAATGCAAAGTCTTTTAATATAGCCAAATACAGTGAATAATAGAGGATGAATTATAGAATTGGAGTTTACTCTGCTGTGAAGATACATTTTTACCTCACTTATTTGACCTAATGTAGCATATCATACTTTGATTAGGAAATCAGACTAATGCAAAGGAAACTGAGTCATGTTAAATTATTAAAAATCTACTCCTCATCATTTTGATATATGATTTGGAAGAAAATTGTATAAATGAGAGACAGATTATTCATGGGTTTATGAGGGAAGTAAATGTTAATGTTGAAGCAGAAATCTTTACTTGTATGACTTAGTGTTGTCATACTCCTGAGACCATGGGCTGTGATTTCAGGACCTTCACAGTTGCTTGGAAGGAGCCTCTTTGAGTAAAGCAGCAAGTTGTAATGAGCCATTGGCTGGTGAAATACTTTGACAAGTGCTCATGTATCCAGAGATCTCCTTGAAAGGAGACTCCCCTGGAGGAAAACAGGGAGTGCATATTTTTCTTGCTACTGTGGCTCCTCTAGAGTATTCTGTCTATTCTAGATGGGATGGTTTCAATTGATTAATAAATGGTATCTGTGACTTTTGATGAGACATTATTGAAATATTTCAAGACATTATTGAAATAGTTGAATAGTCACATCTGCTGGTGAAATGTTTGAAATGTGAAGCTTGTTCCTTTTACTGAAAAAACCTCGAAGAGATACCGTGGGCAGTGTCTAAATAGAGGAAAAAGGGAAAAAAATTGAAGGATGAAAAGAATTACTGAGAAATAGGCATTAATTTTTAAATTACACATGCAGTACTTCATAGGACAGCTTAATGAAGATTGTGGTTCTCCCATCACAGCATGGTGTAATTTGAGATTGCACAATTTTCCAAAAAAAATTAGTTGTCACTTGAACATATCACCTGAAGAGGAATTTAAATATGCATGAGAGGAGAGGGTTTCATCCTCATAGCTGTCTGAAAGTTAGTCTGAACTGGTGATCCAGGCTATGTCTGGTTTGGAGCAGGGAGGGAAGCAAGCAGTGGAACTGCCAGAGATACGTCTTTGATCATTCCCCATCTGCCCCCAAACTGTTAATTTACATTAGGTTTGTTTAGGTTAACTGTTTCTACTTGTAATGCAGTGCTGGGTGAGGTGATTGGCATCCTGAGTATGAAAAAGATAAAAGTCTGTGTGGATTCAGTTTGAAGTGTGTTTGTCGGTTCCCCCCCTCCATTTTTCAGAAGCTGTGTGTTCTCTTTAATTCCAAAAACCATGAATCCCCCACACTCACTAAGGGCTGTATTGAAAGTTTTGCTGTATATTTGTAGTAATGTCAATCAATGAACCAAAATCAAAACTTCTCTTAATGCTTTGTTTTGGGCTCTATTTCTCTTAAAATATGAATTACCCAACTTTTGTTTGTGGGAAGTTTTGAGATTTTGAGTTTTATTTTTAAGTAATATATGAAACCTTTTCCCCTGCTTACGTAGTTACTCACATGGTATTTTTTGTTTTGAGACTGAAAGCAGCTGTTCAGTTCTTGATACCTACTCTGCTTTTAGAAACAAAACAAACCAAAAAAGACACGATTCTGCAGGACAGGGGAAAGATTCTGGTGAGAAGGAAGGAGCGGAGACCACAGCCATAGCTTAGAGGACCATCCTCCCTCACCTGACATTAAGCTGCATTTTGATAATATTTTTGAGCATTGCACAGCAACCTGTTTATAATCTGAACAGAAGCTTATATCCCACTGACAGCATGCTTAATTCTTTTCCAGGAGGCCTCCTTTTCAAAATGTAATGTTTGAAAGCTGGAGTTTAGAACGTTAGTACTTTGAATGATGGCTCCATCATTGCCTGATACAGTTTGATTTTTTTGAGGGGGAAACACTATATTTGGGATGAACCTGAGGCAGACAATTTTTACATTATTTTAACTGACCTTAACATAGAAATCATTCTGTGGGATTTCTGATGTAATTCAAAAACAGGATTTATGAAGATTTATGTTGTAGGTTATTTTCAAAATATTTTTTTCTACCGTAGCAGGGGAGATCCAGATTTCAATTCTGATTTTTAAGAAAATTAGTTTTGTTCAAAAGGAGTTTAGTTTTTCTGTGTTTAGTTGTTTGGGTTTTGGTTTTTCGGTTTTTTTTTGTGTGTGTGTTTTTTTTTTTTAACTTAAATCCAGGAGAGTTACCCAATAGAAAAACAGATCTTCAGCTGGATTTGCGATTTGTAGATCCTTTCTTCAAACACTTCTTTGTGTAACAATAGAGATAAATTCTGTCTTGTGAATTAGCAGAAATACGATTAAAATATTTCTCTTGATAGCAGAAGCATTAAATTCAGGTGTCTATTACTGACTGTTGTTAAATCACTGTATATTTGAAAGCCCTCGTACGTCTCCCTTTGTGTGTAAAACTTTTTGAGATGTCTTAAATATGCCATCAACCAGTTTTAAAGTAAATCATTTTTATATTGAACTTGGATAATTAGGAGCTCATGGAAGAGTGTATACTGAGATGTGACAGGGCTGTTGAGGAGATTGTCATGTAAAAATAAAAAATACAGCAACTGTCAAAAACGATGAAACAAATTCATGTAAAAATAAAAGAGAAGTGATATCCTATTTTAAAATCAGAGTAGTCCATCTCTTTTTAGAGAAGGGTAAGGAAAGGGGTGATAATTGTTTCCTTTTTAAAAAGGTGAACTTGTGAATCTTTTTCTGAAGACTGTATAACAAGTTTAAAGAATGTGTAGTGTCTAGAGGGACCTATGACCTCATGTTTATAAAACTCAACAGTTGCCAGTGTGTGAGAATTACTTTGTCACTGATGGTGAAGTCTGTCCTTTAAGCCAGGCTAAAACCTAAGTCGATGAAGATGTTGGCTCTGGGAAGTTGGGAATGACAGTATACTCATGTCTGAAGGTGTTTTTACATCCTGGCTAACTGACAATTTGGTTTGTAGTTTATTTGTAACTAGTACTTTTGAGTGAACTATGTTCTCTTTCACAGCTTTCTCCATAGAGTGAACAGGTCAAGATGATCAGTAATTTGAAGGTGGCTCTGGAAAACTGCGTGGGGACTGGTGCAGGCAGAGTTGCTCTAGATTGACTTGGAACTGAATGAAGCATATAGCAGTTCTGAAATTGAAAAAGCGTGGAAAATGGACATATGTTTGTCTTGTATTATAGCATTCAAGGGATTTATTCTTGTACCATCAAGTATTTCATGAGGCTAACAAGCAATGTCAGTTTTGAATCAGAATATGGACAAAATGGATAGCGATATTTGCATATTGTGACACAGGAGATCGATAATCATTGCGTGCAAGGCCCGTGGCCAAATTATTTTGTAGGAAGTCAGTATGACTTTGCAGAGTCATTGTTATGCTTTGGAATTTACATAGCTCTCACAGTGTGTTGAGTTTCCATGAGTTGGGGTTTTTATCATAAGGGGAAGGAAAAAGCCGGTTCTTAGTGCTGCCTTGGTGACATACTGCTGCTCCTCATCTCAGTGGTTAAAGAGCAAGGATAAATCCTGTTACTTGTCATACAGCTCTACTCAGTCCATGCAATTATACCATTCTTTTGCTTAGAGGAATGTTATTAGATGTAGCAGTGATTTTTCGTTTTTGTTAAAAAGTAAAAAGTTTTAAATAATAAGCTGTAGTACGAGTACATGACTTATTGCAGTGTTCACGGAGAAGCAGGAAACTGCCAGATGTGAACAAAGGGAGTCACAAGTGGAAATAGATGCCACAAGGTTAGAAGGAATTGGATGCCAGAAGAACTGGTTCACATGCATCATTTACCCATCTTTTATAAAATGTCATTGGGATGCATTGCACTTTGTCTGATCCCTGGCAGTCATCCCAGTCAAGCAGGTGTGCCATTTATCATGGCACCAATTAAAAAAGAGTGTTCTGTTCAAGTTAATTAGAAATTTTAACATGTGGAACATTGAACAACATTTTTTAAAAGATCAACCATGATATTTGCATTGTAAGTTCATAAACCAACCCCCCTTTTTTTTAGTGTCAAAAATACTTGCTTGTATGTCAAATATTCCTTTTCTACTCATTTTCCTGTCATTCCAAACTTTATGCAATATTCAATACCCATGTATCCTACTGTTCACATGCAACATCCCAGTAGCTTAATTCTCAAGAAAATTTGTATGGGAAGAGGGTTAGAGAAAATTTCCATCCCTTCCTTCCCTCCCTCAAATTGCACATCTTTTCTAGTCAAAATTCCTTTCTAGGGTGTTATACATGTAATTGTCCTAATGAAAATGAAAGTAACATAACTGAGAATGAAAGCAGAATAACTGGGAGTACAAAGAAGTGTTGTACTTCTACAACAAACCTGTTGAGGCTTGTTCTGGTTTTAAAATCCTTTTTTCTTTGATATCTAACTGACACTTCAGAAGAGCTGTCTGAGTGACAACAGTGTGGACCTCCAAATTGAGTACATGCTCTAGTCCGAAACTGGGTGGCAGCTTGATGAGATGGATTGCCTTGCATTTTATAATTCAGGTGAAGCAGTGAATGAAAAGGAGTATCGGAATGTATTTCTGCAATGGTAAATTTTGAATTTATATTTTCCTCTCCATTTATCAAATTGTAATAGGAGTTTTCTAAATGGAGTTTTCTAAAACTGCATATGGACCAGAGTGGAGAGAGTTACAGGCCAAACAGTGCACAATAATAATTTTATGCTTTTCCATGTGCTCCAAAATAAAATATTATTTCTATATTCTTCAGTTTTATTTTGGGAAGGAATGCATAATTCAGTTGTGTAAGCTCCAACACCAAATTAACTGTGTCCTCAAGTTACAGTTCCCTTAATAACTTCAAATAAGCAGAAACAGAGGTGATTGGTTTTTCTTTGCCCCTTTGGTTAGGGCCTTTTAATGAGCTAGCTAGAAATTTATAAAAAGTATAGTCTCAGCTAATTTGAAGTTTGTGTTTTAATTTTTAAATATTGTTATTATTATTCAGAGAGAGGTGTTTTGATACTTGAATTTGATGAAATAGTTTTGGTGTGTTTTTTTGATTTTGAAGCATATTCTTATTACAGGTTTCTCACTGCCCAGTCAGTCTTGGAACTGCAAAGTCACCTTTCAAGTGATCTACAGAAACTTAGCTTGTGTAGAAATTAAAAACCCCACATTTTTAAAAATTTTTTTACATTTCTTTAAGTATTTTTCCAATGCATTCACTGCTCTGGTGAAGCAAGGACTACAATGAATATATGAAAGAATTTGGATCATTTATTGTTATTTTATGTAGACATATGGTGGCAGATTCATTACACTGTGTGCCTCTGCTGTAAATTTCAAAATAACAACAGATAAACGTGAACTACAGCTTCCAAGTAGAGGCTTTCTCTAGTGTTTCATTGGGAGATTTCTTACTCCGAATCAAATATTCTTACAGTATTTTATCACTTGAGAGTACTTTTGTAGTGTGTTTTTTCAATAAAGTTGTATCTAAATGTTGAATAGTGAGAACTTTATTTGTTGTTGGAACTATAGGCACAAATATGCTAATGACTGCATAAGAAAAAATATTTTTTAATAGCAAAATGATCTGTGCAAGCAGTTATGGGTTTTAGTGAAATATGTTAAATTATTATTGTTTGAAATATTTGGGCATCGCCTTTGATCCATAAAACATATAAGTGCATTACTTTTAGTTGTACAGCCATAGTAGGATACAAATGTTAATTCTCAACTCCTTTCATACTTTTGCTCTTTACTGACTTCATTTGAATAATTTAGTCATAATTTGGTCAGTGGGTCATTGAGTTTAAATTGGACTCTAGAGAGGAAACAGCACAAAATTAGCAGACCAGGCCAAAATGATGGTTTTAAAATTGACTGTGATTTACTGAGTTCTGTATTTGCTATGTTTTATCACTTTGTGGTTACATATACATCAAAGCTTTTTCAAATGTTACTAAAAGCACCTACAACTTCAGGATAGATTCTTTGTCTCTACAGTAAAATATAAATAGAAATTAATAAAGAGGTATTTTGGTAATTCAACTGATTTTTACTGTTACTTGTCAATTGTAATTCTTCTTCTTTATTTGCTTTTCCTTAGGCAGGTCATAATTTATTATGGAAGTATATCATTAATTCTCATAACTGTTGACTAGCTGGTTTCAGTAGTTTGTTTAATTAGATGTTTTTCCTCTAGTAAATGCATCTTGATGGATGTATTCACCTCCATATGGAATTCAGTCTTTGAAAGTGTAAATCAGAATATTCAAGATTCAAATTAACTCAGAGTTGTTTTACAGTTGTGTAGCTGTGTTACTGGGTTATGCCCTAGTTAGGAAGTCTATCATACATGAATGTCCTGAAACATGAATGATGCCCTGAAATATTTTTCAGTAGATAATGTCAGTCTACAGTAAGTGCTACCTGTGTGTTAAAGTGGCAAATGGATTTTTTAATTTGCCCACAAATTACTTCAGTGTCCTGTATCAGAATTGATATTTCTTCATCTCTTAGTGTATAGAATCATCTTGGTTTCTAAGTATTTCTTTTTGGACAGTGGTGTTTTCCTTGAATTGAATTTGTTTTAGCCTTGAGTATTCTTTGTAAAAACTGCTACTTTGTTGACATAGCCGTTTCCCATGCTTTAGTTTGGGTAGAGTTTACTAGCAAATGATTGCAGTAGAAGGGTATAATCTGCTTTGATGTGCAGTCATCACAAATGAAATATTTCTCTATGGAAAAAAGATTTCTTTGCCTTTTGTTCTACAGCTCCTGGAAGGAAATTTTGCCAGAGAAGTTAGCCATGAGGTGGATGGACTAATATTTCAGCCTACAGGAGTAAGTAGCGTAAAAATGGATTTTTTTTCCCTTCATTTCATCACAGATGAAATTCCCACTCTCCCTCTCCACTCATCCTCCCATCTACTCCCTCATCTTTGTTTCGATCAGGATCACTTTGCAGTGTTGTTTCTGACTTTTCCAGTTCCTCAAAGTACTAAAATTCAACTGGTTTCTATCTCATTTGTAGTATGTGTGACTCCTTATTAACTCATGGTGGTAGTTTTCAGGAATCAGCTCATGTTTTTTTAGTGTATATACTATGATGTGCTGCTAAATAAGGCAGATTTTTATATGACTGCATGAGTTCCATGAATTTTTCAAACATTGATTTGAGCTATCATATTATTTTGCTTTCTCAAGGATGTTCAGACATAAAAATTTCATTAAAATTTGTGACTTATGTTGTCTTAATTGCAATTGAAGCATGATAAATTCTTGAACCGTGTCTGCCAGTATACAGGTATATGAGTGAGCTGGGGAAAAGTCAGCAGAAGAACTGTAGACAACCAGAAAAAAAAAAAAAGGTAAATGGTTCTCAAGATGCACAGGTGGCTTTAAAGGAAGTCAGTAGCCTGGCCTCGTTCATCCTATTACTGGTCCTGTTGAGTCTGATACAGGGGATACACTGCAGTGTGTGTTGTTTATTGGCAGAGATCATGACTGTAACATCATCCATCTTGACTTTTTTTTCTTAGCTTGTAAATCATTGGATGGTTTGGGTTGGAAGGTACCATAAAGATAACCTAGTTCAGACCCCTGACAAAAGGACACAGGGACACCTTCTGCTAGACCAGGTTGCTCAGAGCCCTATTCAACCTGGCCTTGAACACTTGCAGGAATGGGCATCCACAGCTTCTCTGGGCAACCTGTTCTGGAACCTCATGTTCCAGAACCTCGTCACCCTTATAGTAAAAAATTTCTTCCTGATATCTAATCTAAAACTGCCCTCTTTCTGTTTCAAGCCATTCCCCCTTGTCCTATCGCTACATGGCCATGTCAAAAGTTTCTCTCCATTTTCTTGTAGACCCCTTTAGGTACTGTGAGGCTGCTATAAGGTCTCCCAGGAACCTTATCTTCTCTAGGTTGAACATCCCCTACTCCCTAAGCCTGTCTTTGTAGGAGAGGTGCTCCAGCCCTCTGATCATCTCAGTGGCCCTCCTCTAGACTTGTTCCAACAGGTCCATGTCCTTCTTTGTTGAGGCCCCAGACCTGGACACAGCACTCCAAGTGGGATCTCTGAAAGCAGAATAGAAGGGCAGAATCACTTCCCTTGATTTGCTGGCCATGCTTCTCGTGGTGCAGCCCAGGATGTGTTTGGCTTTCTGGGATGCAGGCTCACGTTGCCAGCTAACGTTGAACTTTTCATCCACAAACACCCCCAGGTCTTTCTCCACCCAGCTTATACTTTGCTTGGGATTTCCCTGACCCAGGTGCAGGACCTTGCACTTGGCCTGGTTGAACTTGGATGTTTGCACTGGCCCACCTCTGAAGTCTGTTAGAGTCTTTCTGGGTGGCATCCCTTCCCTCCAGCGTGTCTACTGAATCAAATAAAGAATTGTTTTTGATTATTTCAAATTTGGCAGATATTTCTATCCTTTCCACAATTATTTGTGGAAAATACATGTATTTAGTTTTCCAGTTAAAACAGTTTTCCTGGTCTACTTCCTATATTGTAGATCTTAGCAAGGAATGGTGACACTCCAATCTGGAAATAAGATTAACTTCTCTATTTCAAGTTCTATATCAGCTGATTATTCACAAACCAATGGAGCAATTAGACCACATATATTATTTTTTTCTTTTATTATGTAGCTATTTCAAATTTAAAGCAAAATTGCTAGGGTAAAGAAAGTTCATAGTTTCATAGGAAGTCCTGATGATATTGTTAAAATCTAAAGCAATTGTAAAGGTTTCTCTGGATATTAGAGGTTAAGCCATGCAGAGTTACTACACATAAATCTGAAATTGCCTTTTCTAGTTCAGATGGACTTTCTGAAGAATGTGTCTCTTTACTGTTGTTACAGGAAATCAATATGCGATATGTTTTGTGTTTCTAGAACTTGTGTTTTCTCATTTAACATACTGAAAAATTTATAACCCAACTAAAACCTAATTTTCCTTCTGAAAGATACTTATAAAGGTTTTTCATCTTTAATGTATTTGTTTAGTCTAATTTAATGTTCAAAATTTAGTATTTCTCAGTTTATGGAATGTAAGTTTGTTTCATCTGTTATTAATAAACCTGATTTTCCTGGATGAAACAATATGCAGTTTTCTCAGTGTGGTGACTTTTGTAGTTCACAAAGCATAAATAATATATTTAGAGTGAAAGATATTATTGTAGACCTGTTAATTGGGAAATAAGTAGGAAAAGGATGAAGCTGATAGAGATAGCTGATACTGCTTTTTTATTTTGTGTGTTACAGAGGAAATAAATTAATAGACAACAATACAAGGGCAACAGTATAACGGTGCATAAATGACCTCTTGAGAATACTAACTGAAATAATTTTTTGTTGCAATTAAATGCATGATGTATTACTTTTCACAGAGAAAATAACAACCCCTTTTTGTTGATTGAGGTAGAAACCAGTTTGTCTCAAGTACAGAGACCATGGCAAATCCAGAAGCAAACGGTTCTTAACAACCATTTTTATTGACATAATTGATCCTACAGAAAAAAAACCCAGAAATGATACTGCATTTTAGAAGATCAGGGAAATTTAAGAATGTCTTTTGAGAGCTCCTGAAGTCTCACGTGTGTTTTGAGGAGACGAACACAAAAATAGACAGGAATCGGAGTAAAATCACAAAGAACAATAAAGTGGCTGTAGAGGAAGATGAGTGAAATGTCACCATTTACAGACAGAAATTTTTTTGTAAAATACCCACACTTTCCATATTTTTAATAGTTGAAACAAAATGCAGAACATAGCTATCTAATATAAAAAATATTGAGCTTATTAATAGTTTAGTCTGTTTGAAAGTCTTTTCTGTGTTTCCTCTCCCCACCTACCCCATTTACTCAGAGATGTTCCCCTTGGTCTGTGCTCTTATGCAAAGGTATCTAGACCTGAGTATATGGATGTATTCTCCACCAGTTATAGGCAGCATTTGTACTGGGAGTCAACATGGATGGAGAAAAAATATTTTGTTGATTTTAAGCTTGGTTTAATTTTGATTTGTAATAAAAATAAAAATGCCTCAAATGATCTGTGAATAGGAATTACGCTTTTAGCCTCTAAGAGCTCTGGGTTTTCTCACTTTTCTCTTTGGTTTGAAGAGATTTGACATCAAGTGCCTCTATACTAGTTCAGCTTTGAGAAATTGGCATGTTTTAATAAAAAGGGATTTGTGAAAAAGTTTTACTACTGCATATAGGGTTTCACTTGGATACAAGAGGGTTTATTTTCTTCTCTTAGTCTTTCTATCTGAACTCATATTATGAATAGCAAGGTTCTTATACTGAAGAAGAAATTGTTTTGCACTGTGACTGGTGATGGTAGAAGCAACGATAAATGAGGAGATAATAATACTGAGCAGTATTATTCCTAACTAATTAACCAGTTACTCAAGTTCCTTACATTGGTTGTTGCCTGGGGTATACAAGTGCCTAATTTCACAGTGACAGTAGCAAGGCAGTGACTGAGGCCTCCTTCTTCCCCCTTCCTCCCTTTTCAGTCTGAAAGCTTTCACAGATCATGAGGAGAGCATGTTTAGTGGAAGTGATGGAAATTTTTGCCTTGTTTATGATTTAAGAATGCTTTGTAGGTAATTTAATGTGATGTGTGCTTCTTATGCATCTCCTACCAGACTCTTTAACAACTTCCAAATGTTTTCTTACTATTATTTCTCTTATTCCCTTTGTAGTCTTTTCCTTTCCTCTTTTCCTTTTCATAGAATCATAGAATTAACTGGGTTGGAAGAGACCTCTGAGATCATCAAGTCCAACCCTTGATCCAACCCCACTGTGATTACTAGATCATGGCACTCAGTGCCACATCCAGCCTCATCTTAGAAACCTCCAGGGACGGTGAATCCACCACCTCTCTGGGCAGGCCATTCCAATGCCTGATCACACTCTCTGTAAAGAACTTCTTTCTAATATCCAACCTAAACCTCCTCTGGCAGAGCTTAAACCTGTGCCCTCTTGTCCTAATGCTCTTGTCATGCATTCTCATTATCCAACAGCCTGTTTCCCACATTCTGTTTGATTTACCTTCTATGTTGCATCTTCCTAACACTTCTTTTCCTTGCCTCATTTTCTACCCATCTAAGATGCTACCACTATAATTCCCATATGCCTAAGTCAGTCCCATTCCATCTGATCAGATTTCTGATCCCTGTGCCTGTACCGGGTTGGCAGGGCAGGGACCAAAGCTGAGTGCTAATTAGGAGTGAAACAGACCAGCAGGAAACTTCACTCTGGGATCATGCCCCAGACAATGAGTGAATTAGTTTGAAGGTAAAATCCAAATGCCTTATTCACAGATTCTGAGAGCCTGTGCTTCCGTAAAGACTGGAAACTTCCAGTCCTTTTTTTTTGAAAGGCTACTTTAAAACAGCAAACTTCTTGCATTTGTTTTAGAACACTTCAGTTTGCCAGCCTGTGGGTTTTTAATGAAAATCTTTGAAATAGCCTCCTCTGATGGCAGAATTGGCTTTCTGACCTATGCTCACTCATCAGTGAAATTAATTTTATTGTGTGCCTTGTAAATCATACCTTTGCTAGACATCTCAGATTGTCTGATTTTATGCTAGTAATCTCTTAATAACCAGCTTTCTCTCTGGCTTAAACTGTTGCTTTTCCCTAAAAGCGTGTAGGAATTATTTTCTTACTCTAGCCAACTAAAAGAAGGTTTGCTGGCCATCAGTTAGGAACGCCTAATGACAGTTTTTGAACATCTGTGGAAAGCTTGTATCACAATTTATTATCTTCTGTTCTGTTTTTGCCTCCTGAGCTCTCTGATGTTTTTGCATTGGCTCAGTCTGATTTCTGTTTCGGTACTTTGCTGTGCTTTTATTATGGATGTGAAATTAAGTCCAGTTATGTGGATTTGGGATTTTTACAGGGAAGGATGAAGGGCAGCTGCTAAGCTCTGTTCTTCTAGGATAAATGTTATTTTAAATAATTGCAGAGTTATTTAACACATAACTTTCCATACTGAATACTAGTATAAAGATTAGCCTTTAAAATGAAAGAATAATGGACAGGTTTTTATAACTGACTAACATTGCATGAGTCGTTAATATGTCTTCCTTCCCTCCCCTTGGCAGACTTTGTGGTGATCTGAAATGCTTGATTGCCTGTTAATTATTTGTGCTATTACCATTGTATAATAGGCTGTGTTATTTTCTGTCACTGTAAAAGTTCACCCGAAGTCACTGAAGTTAACACTGAATGAAATATCTCCAATAGATGCCACCTAATAAAGTATCTCCATTATTTCTTTCATTAAGCAGTGCCAGCTTTTCCTAAAAAATCCTGTACAATTCATAAGCCTTTTCTTCCACAGTATATATTTTATCAAGTGGTCTGTGCATTTTTAAACATAGACCAAGCCAGTTGCTGGCTTATTTCTGAAACTCAGACATCTTGTTTACCAGTGAAGGGGCATCAATCATTGTTACATGTTTCTCTTGCAGTAGCAAGTAATGGCTTTAGATAGTCTCAGATATAGTCTCAGTACTAAAGCTGATATATAAAGGCTTAGGAAGAATCATATAATAACATATATTTTCGCTTCTAAGAAATATATATGTTTCTGGATTTAGCTTTCTAATTTTGCATTGATTCATGTAAGATTTGGAGGCAATGGAATACAGTAGAATAGAATAGACTGTTGCAGTTGGAAGGGACCTACAAGGATTAACTAGTCCCAGCTGTCTGAGCACTTTAAGGCTGACCAACAGTTAAAGCATGCTGTTAAGGGCATTGTACAAAAACCTCTTAAACACTCACAGCTTTGGGGCATTAACCACCTCTTCAGGAAGCCTTTTGAAGTAAAGAAATGCTTCTTGATGTCCAGTCTAAATCTCCCCTGGCTCAGCTTTGAGCTGTTCCCACATGTCCTATCACTGCGTACCAGGGAATACAAATACAATTTGTTACCAGATGCTAATATTTTGTTTTTCTCTAGAGTTTGCAGCAGAAGGAAGGAGAATCTAGAGAGAAAAATTTTCATCAGTCTTTGTGCTGATCCACTCTACTAAAACCTCTTATGTATCTTTAGAATATCTCTTTGCTACATGTGATTTCTTCCGTAAGAGGAATGTTCATGACTGAATCTGTTAACTAGTCAGGGTATGCTGTTGTCATGTTAGTGTGTTTTTTGTGCAGTTGTAGGTTTTCCTTTAACAGAGAACTTGCTGTCAATCTCCTGAAATGCCACTGAGCTTTGCAACTCTTTTTTGCCTATGAATAGTTGTTATATTCAATTTCCATGGCAATGTTGCTTGCAATTCATCTCTTAAATAGCTAGTCCTATCTCAAATATACCATTCTATCATCTGCTTTATGAATATACTCAAAATTTATTAGCGATACAGAGTATTTCTTTGAGAGATTTTCTGTGACCATGCAAGTAAAATTTTTACACCAAGTCACATTTGTCTTTGCTGTCTTGAGGTGATCTGTTTTCTAGCTTTTTTTTTAAGAGAAGAGAAGAAAATTAAGAAACAATAACAGCAGAAATGCTAACTTAAACACCAGTAAGTAAGGTCTAATAATTTAATTACAGCTCATTCATTTTAATTATTTAGACTCCTAGATACAAGTAACATGATTTTTAAACACGTTAGATTTTTATGATTTCCACTTTCAAAGAACCTGAAATAATTTCCACCTCAGGAAATCTGAACATCTCTTACAGGTGTAAACTCCTATATCCATGGTTGAAAAAAAAATGGACAAAAAAAGAGCGCATCCCCTCCTCTCCCCCACCTTTATGAGTAATTTTTAGCTCTGAATATAGGGAGGTTGGGGTGTAACAAAAGTTTTTCTTGTTTAGCTTTCTGCTCTTGGTCCTCTAGTACATTAGATTGAGATGCAAAGGTATTTGGTGTTTGCCAGAATTGTTTAACCTGACTTCCTTTTTGTGTCTGCCTGAATAGATGTCACTGCCCTGAGTCTGATTACCTAAAGAGAGTGTTAGTTTTAATTGGTATGTTATCTCATTTGTTTGCTAATGACCTATACCGCCTGACATTCTCTGATTTCTCAGGCTGCGTTTATGGGCCCCATTTAAATAGGTTCTTGAACTTCTGTTGTGCAGTTTAATCATTCTGCCTGCCAGTGGCATTAGGAAAGATCTTTTTTACATTATGTGTACTAGTCATCCTCAGGATTGTCAGTTGACATTAATATGGTGGTGTCTGTGCATGTGTTGTTTAGGAGAAGAAAAATAGAAGGCTTTTTCTGGGTGCTACTGTTCTGAATGTTGGGAAATTAAAGACGTAGAATTGTCATTCATAAAGGCTTTCAAATACGATTTTTGCATAGCTTCTTCATCTCAAAGCTGGATGTCAGGGAGTTTGATGAGTGCACTTGCTATCGTGCTCCTAATTATGTCAGATTGGACATACTTTCTAACTAAAGTAGATAAGTGTTTGGAATATATACTGTAAATATGATTTTGGGTGAGAATACCAACACAGTCATTCAGCTTTTGCAAAACATACCTGCTTATAAAAGGGTAAGTCTCTGTTCCACAAATTGTATTGATTTATGTGTGTTGTGCAACAGTTTTGAAAAACCAATCTCTTTTATGGCCAGATAGGGAAATCTAGGAGAGGTTCTACTTTACATCAGTGAGAACTCTTTACTGAATCATCTGAGCAGTTGATTCATCTCCTGATGGTTAACATAGGCTAATGAAGTGGCCACTTGTCTTCATGGCAGTGTTTCAACTCATCCTGAATTTTACAGTAATCTTTCCAGGATTGAGAAGTTATTAGATCAGGAATGACTTGGAAACCGGACAATGTAGTGGTACGTGTTTTGTCAACACTCTCTTTTCTTCAGATCCCAGCATAGGTATCCATAAACAAGAGTGCCTCATGTGATTCCTTTATACTTTTTCTGTCAAACTGAAAAGATTCGGCAAAGTATCTGGAAGAACTATGTTGTTGTGATTATTTTCTCCCAGTACTGTCTTTAGAACATGACAACCAACTAACCTCTTAAGTTTCCATGAAGGTCCTTCATACAATGTTTTTATTTTCTATTAGTCATGAGTATAGTAGTAAAACAAAACTAGGGGTATCTGAATAAGGCAGAATATTTGCTGGATCTTCGTCCTGATCTTTTGGTGTAAGCAGTAGCCAAGCATTTCAGGAAAATGACACCTGTACCCTAGATGTGAGAAAGCAAAGTGGCTTTCAGAGGTGTATCAGCACTTGTATTGTGGTATCTGGCTGGACAAAACAGTTAAAGACACTTCCTTTAAATAGTAGAATGTTTTGCTCTACATTGCTCTGTTATTCATAATTTGCAACGTTTACTGGGTCACTGTTCTTAAAATGAGTGGAATTGAAAATGGATGATAAGTATAACAAAGAAATTAACTGAATTTTTTAATTATAAAAATAATTCTGTTAGGTAGCATTTATTATTAGATAAACCTTTAAAGGTAACTGTATATTTGGTGACAGCACATATTAAAGTATTCATATGCATGGTCCTGTGCAAAACAGTAGCTCTGCAAGGCTCAGAGGTACCTGCAGAATAGTGTTCTGTACTGAAGAAGTACATCAGAACACAGTTGTGATAGTTCAGTCTTGTTTTGACTGACAGTAACTTTAGTTTCAGTTGTGATTGTACTCCCTGTTCCATTCATTAGTTCTCCTAGCCTTTGACATTCCCAAGATAGAGAACCAAGTCCATTAAGAGTGCAAGTCTTGAGCTTGATATGAAAGCTAGAAATTGCTTTTAAGAAAACTTCATTTTCTTCCACTGACATGCGTGTGAATAATTTAAATGTGATTGTATCATACAAGTTAGTACTCTATAATCTATTAAGTACAGTTAAAAGGACAGTGATGGACTTCGTGCCATAACTGTAGAAGTCAGAGATCAGAAACCTGATGAAAATTTCTTATGTAATTAGTGCAGATATTCCTAAGGCAAAAGCTTACTTTCTTTTAAGGCTGCTATTTGTGTTTCTGAAATGAAACTCACATTTTCTCCACGTTACTTTAGAAGCTGTCCGTGAAATAGAGGAATGTACAACTGCAACATGTCTACTGGTTCATTCCAGAAGGGGAAAATGATTAGGAATCTTAGCTGGAAATATCCCAGATTTCGAATTTGCAGAGGTTGTGTACGCTTTGAATTGTTCATTAAAGAAACAGTTAGTACACTTGTTACATTCTATCTGAAAGTTTTGACAAGTTTGAACTGACAAACAATGTTTCCAAAGTGTTTGTTTCCAAGCAGTGATCATTAGAAATCCCAAGAAATCCAGTATCTGTATATTCATTCAAGCACTGTAATGAAACGTGTTTTATGCAACACAAGATTCTCTAGAGAGAATTTTTAACTTATGAGAGCAATTAAAATATGTCTTTGGGACTTGTCAGACAGTGAATTGATTTTGCCATTGTTAAGGGAAAATATGGCTTGTTCTGCTGGTAATGAGGAAAAGGAACCATAGAGGAATGAAAGATAATTCTAAATAGTTTTGGAAACACTCAACTGTTTAACAAACATAAGTTTATCACAGGATCCAGAGCTCATAGGATGAGTTCAAAAAACAGAAAAAAAACCCCTTGCATGGTTAACAAAGCCTTTTGTTGTTCCTTTGGCCTTCATGTGTAAAATGTAAAGTTTATTTTTCTATCTAAATCTGTTCTGCAAGATGTGTGATGCATATGATGGTGAGGAAAAATGTAAGTTTAGTTAGAGATGAGAATGGCAGAGGTCAGTATTTGCTAGTTTTTAGCCAGCATACTCCTTTGTAGCTGTCCTCGCATCAGCTAAAGTCAAGCAAAGCAAAATCAGATTTGGCTTTTGGGGGTGGTTCTTCCTGCCCCCAGATGGCTCAAAGGCCAATAGACAAAGAAAGTAGGCACACCTGTTATTGCTTTGTGTGTTATTTAGAGAATACTTTAAAAAGTGTCAGGTTTAAGTAATACAGATTTTTCTGTTAGACAAATATGTATTTATATAGTGCACTATGTCAGCTATATTGTATTTCTGAAACCTTCCATGCTTTTTTTTTTTCAGAGCTTCAGATTAACATGCTTTTGGAAGAATATGTTTGATTTTTTTAAGTAGAATCAGGATTAGTCTTTAAAATATAGAGCACACTACTATTTCCATGTATGAAGACTGTAGGAAATACACCTCTCCCTTCTATTAGATAAGGTGTAAAAACAAACCTGAAGATTTTCTGTGTAATTTTTCAGATATGGGATATTGGTAAAGGTTTTTTTTTATTTTCAGGCAGCTTAAGTAATACAGTCATGATGCTTTCTTCATTGTTACAGATTTGGTTTAAACTTTACATTTCATTAAAATATTGGAACCAGTAAAGAACATGAGTCCAACTTTTTATAATTTGCATATGAACAAGAACAACCAGGTAATTTTGTGATTGTTTGTTCACATTTTAAAAGAACTGCAGGATAAGCTATATTTTCTATGCTTGCTGTACTTGTTTATGCAAGACCTGGTATTTTACTTGCAGAAATGTCATGGGTAATATATTTTTGTATATTTGCACTACTGACCCTTTTCAGTTTCTGGGTGGCACAGATGCCTTGTCAGGGAAGTGAAACCTAGCATTGGTCATCAGATCAGAAAATGGGCTGGTAAGCATTGCTGTAGAATAAATCAGGATTTTTTTTTTTTTTTGGAGTGCACAGGTAGTGCACAAACAAGACCTAATTTGTCAAATAAATTGTTCATTGAAAATCATTCCCATGGCTCTGATTACCATGTACTATGTTGGTCCATCTGCATGGAGAGCAGCTACAATGCTAGTAAGAGTCTTTGTTCAGCTGGTTTTGAGAATTTTGGTTGCTGGGTTGGTTGGTAAAAAATTTAAGATTCTGTATAGCTGCAGGTAACAAGGGTTGCTTAGGTCCAATTATGAAGTGTGTCTTTTTATCCTGTAGCTCCTTCAATGGGTTTCATGCAAGATGCTCTTGCACATCTGACAGTTGTTGCATGAAGTCGGAGAGTATAATGGGAACCAGCTCTAATATAATTATTCTTTATGGTACCATCAGTCTCTTGGCTTTTTTTTCAAAAGACCATATTAGTCAGACTTGCTTTGTCACAGTTAATTAGTTTGCCCTTACACTTATGTTTGACTTTGGCTTTGATACTGCATGCTTGTGAACTATTAATGTCTTTAATAAATCTTTACAGCTGCTAGATATGTGGAATGTTATGGAACAAATACTAAATGAAAACTGGATTTAAGCTAATACCTTCCTTGGAGCGTGTTAGAAATTAAAGTGGTTAGCTACAGTACCACAGATGATGTTACTATGGAGAGAGCTTCTGTTTCCATGACATTTGCATGCATATTTTGCTAGGCCTTCAAAAGAAGTAGGGTTCTGTCCTCTATCAAATTTGGTTGATGTTATCCCATTACTTCTGAAACTCTGCAGTGTCTCACTGCAAACGTATATGAATTAATTTCTTAAGAATATTAATGGTGACTGACCAGGAAAAAAGTGGAGGGGGAAAAAGTTATTAGAACTTGTATCATGCATAAAGCAATTTCTTTTAATAGTATTTTTTTACTAGAATAGATATTTACTAGAATAGATATTGATGTTAATTGCATATATACAGGTCTGTTTGTATACGTTATAGTTGCTTAGAAAAGCCTACAGCTGTCAAAGAAGTAAAGCAGAATTTTGCTGGTTTTAGAAAAAGATTATGTTTAGCTGTACAGCTAATGGTTTTTTACTCTGAGAACTGCCTTATACTGGAGTGGAATTTTGAATAGCAGTAAAATTTTAAATCAAGTCACGATGTAGCTCACTGTTTAAGAATCAGTTATTGGCCTAGGGGTAAATTGCAAAAACTAATTTTTCCTAGGATGAAAGAAGTGCTTTTGAGACATGAAAGTCTTGGTAGCTATTCATGAAGGGGAGTTTCTCTAGTAACTGTTAGGGCAGTGTCATGGTCAGCTGCAGGCAGCTTTTGACTGCAGTCCTGCATTTCTAACTGTGGTCACATATGGTCACAGTTCTCTTCTGCAAGACTGTTCTTACTTAAATACAGGTGGGTATGATCCCCAGGTGCTGGAATAGAAGGAGTTAGGGAACAATGCTGGTTGCTGAACGCCATGGTGTGACCTATTCTCTCCTGTACAAAGGGTGCTGGAGAGGAGGGATGCAGTGAGTTAAACACCATTCAGTATTCTTATGCCACCTCTAAGACGAAATTGCTTTCCTTCTGTTCCTAATGAACAGCTGACTGTTGTTCCCTTTGTACACCACTCTTATGCTCTAATTAGATTTTAGTATCCTAGAGTGGGTTTGTACTTTTAATGGTCTTTCTTTTTTACCCCCAGTTGCAAGTGGGAGTCTAAAACTTCAGATTCTTTGTGATACCTTCTTGGAGCATATTATTCTGTAATGTGTTTGCAACAGTTACAAACGGTTGTCAGGACCTCAGCTGATACCTCTTTTGAAATCCACCTTTTCAGAGCTTTTACTAATTTCACGCATTTTGAAAGGACAAATTCATATGTGCAACAGAGGGGAAAATATTCTCAGAAGCCTAATAACCTAAGTTTTGTCTATTTAATGCAACTAAAACTTTGGTCCACCTATTTTAGTGTTTTGGTAAATGAGGAATGGTGCTTCACCTCAGCTTCCAGTATAATGATTATTACAGCTTTATTTTAGCTAAGGTGTCTTTAGTTTCCACTTGAACTGAATTTCTAGATCTTTCTGCCAAAACCAGTACCACTGACACCCCATCTGCTAACTCTAAGGGTCATGTTCTTTGTCCCCACTTTAAAATTATTTATTTCAACAAATAGCCGATTGAATGATTTTGGTTTATAGAAATCATGTTCTCTTTCTGCTGAGGATACAATAGAAAAGGTTTTTAAAAGGTGACTCATTGAATGAGCATGGTACTTACCGTTCTTGGTGTCAAGTGAGGTGTAGCTCTTCTTTTGGAGTACCAACTGGATCAGTGACTGGTGGATTTGTTCACTTTGCTGCCATGTCTGTACCTCTCCTCTCACTCTGCTATAAGAAAATTTTTGAAGGATTCTATTGAAGTTGTATTACAAGTAGGATGGAGCTTGACAGTAATCTAGTTTATTAGCTTAGAGTTCATACTAGCATGCCTATTATTATCTCTACATTTTATTAACACATTGAAATGATAGACTCGCTAAATCTTGGAGGTGGGAAGAGATTTGTAAACTATTTTTCAAACAGCATCACAGATTCTTTCTTGAACCAATGATGATATTTTTTTCTCTATGTCATTCCCAGTTGTGACAGAGACACAAAGCTTTATGTTCTAGAGGTTAAAGAATGGACTGTTATCATTTTATGACATTAGCAAAAAGGATGCATGAGAAACTAAATAAGTCATAAAACCTTTTAGAGGGATATCAGATTTGAAAGAAGCTTCTTCTGCATTGGCTCAGGTTTGTCTGCTTTTTTCTTCCAGAATTTTCCAGTGACTGCACATCAGACATTTCAATTCACTTGATAGATGCTGGTGAATTGTACCCATGAGTTGCAGTTCTCTTCTTTATGAAGTATAATTCTGTTTTTTTAAATACATTTTATACTTGTTTATGGAAAAGCTGTGCTTAACCATTCTTTCTGTTCCCCCTTGTTAAAATGTTAAACTGTTAAATAGCAGCTAAACCTGATGACATTTGTTTTTCGTAAATGGTAATTGTCTCTTACCCCCTCCCCTAATTCTTTGGCCCTTCAGCTGCTTTCCTGCTCAAAGCATAGCTCTATTAACATTTTAACATTTGGTATAATTAAAGAAGAAACATTTAAGAAAAGGGAAAGGAGAAAAAAGTCTGTCTGTAACCCTTTTGCCAGTAACAGAATGAAAGCTCCCTTCCAGCAGCAGAGATCTTGCATTGCGTGTGTGATTGTTGTTTGTGTGGTCGTGCTCTGTAGAAGAGATGAAAAAAAAATCTGATGAGGCAGAAGCCGTTGTTTGGTTCTGTTTTCAGATTGGTTACAAGGCAGTTTTAACAACCAATATCAGAACAACTGCTTTTAATGGGAGGATGTGCTTCCTAAGAAGGATAACAGCTAATTGCACAGTAACTGGAGTTTTTTGAGTAATGTTTTTAAAATACAAGCTACATTTCTTTTCTCTTTACTTACAGTGCTCAGCAAAAAGCTACCCTATTCAACTTCATCTGTTCTTACCCAGAGCCACTGACTTCCTTGTTCCTAAGTGAGAACTACAAGGATTAATTTCTTACAAAGAGTGGGCAGGATCCTTTCATTTTCTCCTTTGGAATGCTATACTTTTATTTCTTAGAGGAGGATTTTTCCCTGTTCATTATCAAAATTACTCTCCTGAAAACGCAGTTTTAAGTTGTATTAGTCTTGTAGCAGACTTGAAAGAGAAAATACATACTGATTTTTTTTCAATATACATTTTTTCCCACTTTGCTTTTCATCTCCAAGCACATCAGCTTGCTATTTGCAAAGTAAAAGCACAATGAACCACATGATGAGTTCTACTGGTTGAACTTATTCTCACGTTGTATAAATATTTTCTTGTGAAACTATGGATGTAAAATATGTGATTTGCTATTTTAATGTCCATAGCTAATAATGAATTTAATATGATTTAAAATCATAATTTTATAATTTATATACTACAATATGAAATATGAAAAGACTAGTTTCTGTTTCTTACAAAATACCCCAGTATTTTGTATTCCAAGCAAGACTCATGAATATTTAATTCAAGGAGATTTGTAGCCCTGTAAAATGTAATAAGCTAGCCCGTAATGACAATTTTGTGTAACATACGTTTGGCAACATGTAGAAAAAAATCCTGCCGGCAATTCTGTGCATCATTTTTCATGCATATCTGTTCAGCTCTAGGGGCTTTTTAGCTCTGAAATTATAAAGAGAAATTAGACTATGTCTGAGACCAGCATGCTGCAATTTCTTAGTTAGTACCTGTACATTTCCTCTTATGTTTAGATAAGCTTAAAGCTCTGGCCTACTGATTGCCTTTTGGTGTAAGGCTTCATTCTTTTTTTCAAGATTGGCATTTATCAAGAAGAATTTTGATATATATTTTTGCATCTTTCTGTTTAGGGTTGATAGTTTCCATTAATCATGCTGGGCTCTGGGGTTATTTGCTGAAATGTTATTCCTGGTATACTGGTTATCATCATAGTTTATGAAAAATGTTAACAAAACCAATGTTATAATGCAGCCTTAAATTTACAGGTTGTAGCTTCTGCAAATGTGGTCTCTCTAATACTGATAAATTACCCGGTTTCCAAATTGGGTTATCGTAGTGAGTCAGCCAAGAGCACTGCTGCTCAGTTCATGGAGGTTCTTTTGTTACACCAGGGATGCTTCTGCTGTCAGACTTCAAGCACTGAATACTTCCTGCTGATCCAACCCAACTTTTGTGGGATTTCTAGAAGCCTTTGATCACAAACTATCTATCCACAGAAATAAGTCCTCTGAGAGACTGAATTCCTTCTCTCTCTGGTGTAAATTGTGATCTCTCTGGTTTCAATGATCACTACGTTTAAATTCAAGTTGGGAAAGAGGTAGTAAAAATGAAAGGACAAAAGGTGAAGAGAGATTGGTGCCCTCAGGTTTGAGAAATGAGAGAAGGTTTTGCTGATATGCACAATACATGTAAAGAGACATAAACAGTAAGGCTCATAAAACAAGTAATGCAATGAAGAAACTACATTTAGCACCTTATGCATTGAAAATTAATGTTTTCTCCAACATCACTGGCTTCATGCAGCCACAGCTTTTTTCACAGTAAAAGTGTGAAAGGAATATTAGAAGGAAGATTATATCCCTAAGAGTCTTTCAAAGATTTGTTGTGTCACGGGGGGAAGAGAAGAATAATAAGCATCGCTTTAGGAGGCTAAAAGAAAAAAAGAAACAACAAAAAACTAGTAAAGGAGCAGACCAGGAGTGCTTCTGTGTTGTCTTAGTTGCCCCAGCAGTTTACTTCAGACTCATCCCTTCAGCCTTTGTCAGCAACTTCTGTAGCTGTGAATTAAGAACTGATGTCTCAAACAGCTCCCTGGATATGCATTTGGATAGTGTCGTGTTAAACATACAATTAAAGGAGAGTATTAAACTTTAAAATTTGAAATGTTATCAACTGTAGAATAGTTTTTAAAAGGTTATTGTTTGAGCACAGAGGAAGCATCATCTGAACATTGTCATGGTATCTAGCAATACAGTTGTCCAAAGGTTTTTCTATTTTGTTTTCTAAATTTTAATTAGTGCTGACTGAAAACGATACAAATAATCTAATAAATAAACCAGAGTTAAAATTCCTTCTGCCTTTCCCAGTTCACACTGTGGGTTGTTATTGCAAACATTGCATTTCTATTAGATGTATTAATACCTAGAGAAGTCTGAAGGGATAGCAGAAAGAAGCAGCATTAATGACCTCAAATGTTCTTATTTAAGGAATGTTTGAATTTTTCAAATACGTGGTAATGTAATCACTTCAAGAAGGGTGTCTGAACCTGAAAACATAGAGAGCAGTGTATAATCTTGTAAGGGAACTTGTATTGGAAGTGCCCAAGTACTATATATATTCAGTGAAGCAGAGCAAGTGATAGGGAGTCCTGTCCTCCTAAATTAGCTTTGTAAATACATGCAGAGCTTCAAATCTGTCTCCATTTGCCACGTGGGAAACAGGTGCTTTTTGGAGAGATGCTTTATTAAGCACCTAGGAGCACCCATGTTGCTGTTTTGCCTAATTTAGACTGCATTTCACCACAGTCTGTATTGGTAAACATAACTTTTGGACTTAGTGCTAAGCTAATTTTTTTAGCAAAGATTGCGTTGAATACTTCAAGAAGAGAAAGGTTTCCTGATCACACAAGAGGAAATGACTGATTGTTTTGGGCAAAAAGGTGGATGGAAAAGAAGGAAGATTGATTTCAGTCCATATTTTTAGGGCCTTTTGGAGATCAGGGTGAAACTCTACTTTAACCTAACTCTCATCAATCTTTCTGGACAGTTGGTTGAAGCTATTTAGTTCTTACCTCTGGGTTTATCTGTGTTTCTAGACAGGTGGAAATTAACAATGTATGGCTGAGGAAAAATTTTATAGGCATGAGCTTTTCCATTATATTAGTTTCTACTTAAGGCTGTTTATGAGTTGTGAAGTTTAATTTGAAAGAAAATTTCATCTAGAGGAGTAAATACAATAGTTCCTGGTGACAGCTTACACTGTTGGTACATGCTGAGGCCATCTCAGTTCAAGTTAATCATAGAAAGTGAAATACAGCAACAGGAGTATCTTGATTGTTTCTATTATTGTGTTAATTTTTCAGAATTCAGAATTACACAGCACATACTTAATGAGATTATAAATAGTAGATAGTGATGGTAAAAAGATGAGAGAATTCCAAAATAATCAATACCAATATAAATCTAATATCTCAAGTAGCAACCATGGACAATCATCAGTTCCTTTGTCCATGGGTGCTATAGCTCTGTTGTTAGAGGATTTATTTGTCATGAAGGTAGGAGTATGTAGCTTTTCAACAGTTACTTCAGTTTGTCAAAAGTAGAGTTTAGAATCACAGGCAGACTCTAGTTAGTCCGTTTTGGATCATATACACATTAGCCAACAATTTGAGGTTTTGCTTCAGACCCAAGTGGTGAAGTTTCTGGTTCGAGATCATAATATTGAGTTAAAGGACAAATACAAACAGAAGTGACCAAGAATAGGTTTCTGCTGCCTACAGCAATGTGCAGGCGGGTAGAGGAGGAAAGACTATCGAGTAATTTTGGAGCTGCTACATTCTGATAGCTATAAACATGGGGTTTTGGCTGTAATCTGAACTTCATTTATCAAATATTAATAGGATTAATATGTAAATTATGTTAGTTATGAATAAAATGTCCTCATTTTTTTCTCCTTGCTTAATGGAATATTGAGAAAAGCTATTAGTACAGCTGTGAAACAAGATGTTTAATGAAACTGGAGGTATAAAGCTAAATTAAAGTGGAAGAGGAGAGGATGTTTAGCCCAATAATTACAAAAGAAGTCCAATATAAGCATTACATTAACTTGAAGTTCAGAGGCACTTTTGGAAAAAGCAGTTTTCTATTAACATATTAAGAGATTAATTTCTGTATACAGGTTAACCTTCTAAACCTGATTTGCATTCAAGTGTTAAAATCCTTAGTATGGGACATAATCTAACACTATTAAAATGGATGCACATTAGTAGCATGTTTTGCTTCTCAGTCTGCTATGACAGTTAAGCTTAATATTTCAGAAGTAATTTTGGTTATAATAATTGTCTTTCTACTTCACATAGCTTCAAGTCACATTTTCATAAAAGGCAAATCATGGTATAACATTTTTACAATAAAATCAGCTGCTTCTGGCTAACCTAACATATTAAGAAGTGTCATTCCTACTTAGTTCTTTAGCTCTCTAAAGGAAAAGTTTCTGGAATACACTGATGTGATTGTGCCTTAAAACACATTAATTTTTCTTTATTTTGATTTTTAAAGCAGAGGAATGTAAGAATTGACACAAACTTGTTTGACTACATAGAATTAAAGCAGTATGGTGACTTCACTGTCAAGAAATGAGTTATTTAAAGCTGTGTTACCTGGAGTTGGCTCTATCATCCTTCTGACTTGACTGTTGACACTAAAGGATTTGAACTTAACCAAGGGACCTGTCTTCCCCATCTCTTTGAGCCTCTAAAGTTACTGTCTACAAATTTGGTTTTGATGATGTGACAGCATTTCATTGTGTAACATTTGGAATTCATTAACAACTTTATTTTCAAGCTGATCTAATATTTATTGACCATCAATGTGTCTCTATTCTGATCAAATCACTGAACCAGGCAAAAAGCTGATGTTTAGTGAGGACTGCAGGTCTTTGATTGTTCAGGTGGTTTGAATCAGTAATTTAGAACACCAAGCATTAAAAGCAGCATTTATTAATTTCTTTTTGTTAAAAGAGTTTTTTTGAAGGGAAGTAATTTGCTTTTGTTTGTTGTCATCTTTTAGTCCGGGCGTCATGACCTTCTCTCCATAGTTAGGCACAAGTTGTGCTGGGTGAGGGGCTTGAATACAACACATATAAACTGTTTGCATGAAGTTGGAAAGCATTTGGATTGTGTTTTGGAGCGGTATACAAAGTTTGCACCATTTTATGTTCTTGTACATTTTCCATTCAGTGTTTATATTCTTCTGTTTTCTCTCAACTGTGGAAATGCTTTTCACAACTGACAGGTGTTTGGAAGTCCAGTATTTATCGAGGAGTTTCTCTTGGCCTGAGCACTCTTAGAAGTACTTAAAATCACATCTACCTGTCTTTCTTTATAAATACAGGGACAGTTATATATATTAAAAAAGCCTGCTTTAAAATTTCCAGACTTTATACAGGAATTGTGTCCAACATCTACAAGAAAGAAATCAGTACGTGGTAGATTTGATTTGGTTTTCTAAAGAACAAAGGAATCCTGATAGTCTTTGAGACACTAAGTGCCACTGAAGTGATTTTATTAAAGCACCTTTTCTCAGCTGGAAGTTACACATCTTCCCTTGCTGACCTGCATTTGTCAAAGTTTCATCTACTGCACTGATTCATAGAAATTTCTTAGGTGCCTCTGAATTCTTGACGCTCCAAACTTGATTAACCAATACTTCATATCTCAGCTTTAGCATCTCTTCTTTTTTACTGCCTTTTAATAATTTGTGCTGCTCCTAAGTGCACATTTTAAGCACCAAAGTATGTTTCTCAATCTTAAGACATAAGGAGCATTTCAGTTCAATAGCAACTGCCATTGTAGGCTTGAAAGCCCTCCATATGAATTAATTTTTTCCTATGCAGTGAAAAAATGTTTGGGTTTTTTTGTTGTGGTTTTTTTTTTTTTTTAATAAAAGGCATTCTAGAAGTCGAAATAAGTTGTCTCAGCTGGGTTCAGAGGTATCAAACATTTTGTTAATATGTCTGAATGTCTCCAAGCTATTTGTAGGAAAAATACTTTCTCTTGGGAGCAGTTGCAGATACATTTCTAATTGGAAACAATTTGAGAAGTTCTTTTCCTTAACAATCATGGTTACTTACATTAGTCCCATTAGTTCTTGTGAGGCTAAGTAATATTTTCTAAACTGCAGAATTATGGTGTAGAACTTTATTTTAATTAACCTGGTTTTTTAATCTGTAATTCAGCTGTTTGTGAACCTAGTTCAGAGTCTTTGGATGTGCACAATGGACAGCCAAGTGGTACTTTGTGAGCAGTACAGTGGTTGTTCTAGGAAGGAGATGCAGCACAAGGGCAGGATGGGACAACAGTGATGTGATAAATACACTGGTGATTATTCCTAGCTACTTAAAGAGTGGAGCCAGGTGAAAACTAGTGTGGCCAGTGTCTGTGGGATGTGCAGTGTCCTTTCACATGTTCAGACCCCAGTGAAAGACTTTCTAAGAGTTCTTTTCCTGCCTCTTGTTGAATGTGGAATGTATTTGGCAAATGTTGACATCTGCAGAGATTTTGGTGTGTAACAGATAGTCAGTTTGGCCAGCTCTGAAGTATTTTAAATAAGATGGTTTTAATGCAAGAATAAGCAATTATATTTCTCTGTTATTCTCTGATATTTGGTCTTAGTCAATAGTGTTATCCAGATGTTTATTTCCATTGTCCACTTTAGATCAATACATTAATTTAGTCACTTTTTCTGTGCATCAGCCTTTGTAGTCAGGCACGTATTGTTTGAACCTGGAGGCTTTTACTCTTAGACATTAATCTCCTTTGTCTCCTAGAATCAACATGCAAAGCAGTTTTCTGTGTGGGTATGATGAATAGTCTCTGAAGCTGCTTCACCAGTGATCACCACCAAACACCATAAATGCCGCAGTGTACAACACAGTTTGCCTTCACCTCCAGGGATGTGAGTTAGGGATGAGCCCAGTACTCCCAAAGTAGACTTCTTAAAGAATCTGTTTGCCTCAGACTTCAGTAAGAAAATCTGGACTTTCTGCTCCTCAGCCAGGGAGTGTTATAAGCCTGTGATCAGACTAGTATATCTCTTTCTTCCAGTTCGCAGTGTGCTGCTCACTATACAGCAAGAACAAGCATTAATCACATTTACCTATCAATGACCAAGAGACTTCTGGTGCCGTGTTACCTTTTGTTTAGCTTTTTACTAGACAAAAAAATTAGAATACATGGAGAAGAACGGAGGTTATTGCCGTGATGGTCCATGGGAAATATAGGGAGAATCTAAGTTGTTTGTATGGGTGCTCTGAGGAACAGGAGTTGGAACTGAGAAGGGATGCTGGGAGTTGCAGAAAGCAGAATATTTGAAGGGTCACAGTGTAACTGCTTATTTCCTCAAGTATATTTTAGTGTCCTGTGTTTGGAGTTTTCTTTTTTTTTTCTTTTTTGTGACAGTTAAAGAAGTATGTTGCCATGAAAGGTTTTAATGATAGGGTTGGGATTTTGCATATGTCTTTATGGTCATGTTAATGTTTTGAACTTTTTCAGTAAACTTACATATTTTCCCAAAAGAATCAATTATGTAGGCTAACCTGAATCATTTAAACTTATGATGTTCAAGTGATGCTTGAATACAGCCAGATGTGGGCAATATATCTAAGAGCAAGTGTATTAAGTCCCGGTTCAAGGGACTTAATGTTTCAGTGCAATGCAAAAGAATACAAAGTACAAATGTGCTTTATTTTTGTGTACTGGTGTATATGTAAGCAATGAAAAGAATATTGGAATAGTAGGTTCAGTTGTTTTGCCCACTCTTCAAAAGGCTTTTGTGCAATTACACTATGAGGATGTGTACATCAGCCAACTGGAAAATTACCCATGCAGTAAGACTGAGACTTACTCATTTTGTCTTAAAAAAGGGAGGTAATTACATGGAGAGCCAGGCTTCAGTTTAAAGTAAGGCATTAACAAGACTCAGTGTAGAAATAAGCATGCAGCATTTTTAAGCACAAGTGTAATAAATAGCTGTGTTAACATCCCTAGATATGTGTTGTGATTTCTTCATCACTTGATATCTTTCATAAAGGGGTGCTGGTTTTGAACAGGAATTACAAATTTGATTGAAACATCATTGTAGTTTGGATGAGTGGTATAAGCCTGATATAAACATTATTGTTTCTTCAAGTTTCTCTGTCCTATATCCTATATGCAAGAGAGCTGACTCAATGATCCCAGTAATAGTTTCCAGTCTTAAAAATCTATGAATATACAATTGAAGTCAATGGTTGACTTTGATCTTGTGGTTTCGTGATCCATTGTTGTGACTCACATAATCTGTCAACAATATTAGCAACTTCTGTGTTTTTGGCTCATCTCTTTATAAAGCCTAGCTTGAAATAATTGATTTTAATCGATCCTTTTGGTTCTTTAAAATGATCCAAAGTCTGTACTGCAAGAAAATAAAAACACATTTGGGTATTTATTCTGTCTTTATGTTTACCCAGCTGAATGCAAACTATTAGGTTGGGCAGGCCAGCAGCTGATCTATGGATTAAGAGGCCTCAGAATTAAATAGAGCTCTTCAGAGAAAACGTTTAACGCTGTTTTGAGTGGGAAAGAGAAGCAGATTTGTTGTTGTTATTATAAGTTTGCTATAGTCAACTCTTTGCTTTCAACTGAAAACTTAAGCATCGTGTGGAATAAAATTGCTTGCAAACCATTTAATTAAAATACGGAAAAATATTGATAGTGGATATGGGTGAATTTTACAACAGCTCAAGTCGTTCTTATGGTTTGTGAACCTGAAGCATTTTAGAATGTTTTGAAAGTGCTTTTAATGTCTTCTTCCTGGTAGGTCTAACTAAATATGAGAATATCATTGATGTAATGGCAGAAGTTTTTTCTTGGTGTTAAAATATGTTATTTGAATCTTACATTATTAGAGGTGTAAAGTTTTGTATTTAATATGTATATTTCATGTTCAGGTATACTTAATTGCAGTTTGTTGCATTTAGATGCAATTAGATGGTAATGCCATTTGCAACATGGCAAACTACATTTAATGATTTAAAAGAACTCAGGTAGGTTCCCAGTAATTGTCTTTGTTAACTCATCCCTACCTACCTGCTTTGCCCCTCACCCCTCAAAGGTACTCAGCCTTCCATACCTCTTGGGCAAGCATGGCTGTGCAAACAAATTTTCCCTGAGCTCTCTGTACCCTTTTTTTTCAGCCTCCTTTCTGAATTAGTGTGTGCCTGCAGCTGCCAGCTTTGCAACTCTTGGATACTTTGCAGGGCTAGGTCTGACCAGTTTACTGAGGGTAAATTACAGCTGACAAGTAGCAGCACTGTGTCATTTAGGAGAAAAGAAAGAGCTGGGTTGTTTGCTGGCTTCCTATCGTTTGGAAGGAGTGAGGGAAGGTGTGGAGGAAGGGAAATGCAAGGTGGCCTGTGTTAGCTGCTGCTTGCATTTCTGGAGGATTGCATTTATTAAGGGTTAGGGAGGTAGAACTGGCTGATTAGGCTTTGTAGGATAGTAAGGCACCCACCCTTGTCAAGGAAACCTTCTCTTCCTCCTCTTGATGAGGCACGAACTTCTCTCTTGATCATCCCACCACCTCTTCCTTTTCAGTCCTTAGGAGAAATCATTTGTTGTGTCTAGACTTAGACTGAAGTTACTCAATCTTCCAGGTGGGTGTCTTCATGGTGACTCAACACCACCCCACAGCCCAGACTGTCTGCCCAGAATGCAGTCCCAGAAACCAACCCCACTCTTCCTCCTACAAAATACAAAGCAGAAACGTCTCTCCCATGCAGAAGAAGCTATTTGGAGTGAAATTTTATCCTCTTAGTGGGCCGCTAACATCTCCATTGCCCAGGCTTTCAGCTTTCTTCAGAGCCACCCATTGAATGCAAATGCTGAAAGATTAGGCAAAACCAAAACCCGTGTGTGAGACTATCTGCAACAAATAAGAAATGTGTCAGCAAAAGTTCGAATAACAGAACTTGGGGCTTTGAGGGAGTCTTTCTCTTGATCTGAGGGGAGAGGAGAAAAGAGTTTCTCCCACTATGGGCAGCTGTGAAAGAAGGGTGGAACTAGACTTAGTACTTTGGGATAGAGGAGGGAGGGGAATGAGGTTCAGTATGACCAACAATCCATCATTTTTATTTATAATACTACTTAATAATACAAAGATAAATGAAAAGTTAGGTAGATGGTGAGTGAGTGACAAAGCTGTAAAAATTGGAGAGCTCATGGTCCATAGCTAACTGAAAGCACTGATACCCTTATTTCTTTGAAGCAGCATTTCAGGATGGCACGGGACATCTTCACAGCTCAGGTTCATCGGTGCTGTGTAGGTGTAAGGTGGCACAGCAATGGTACGGCCTTTGCCTTGGCCTCCAGAGTCTGTACTTTGGTGTGAAGTGCATTAGGTGTGTTCCTGAGGTGAAACTTCAAGTTTGGTTTTACATTAATGGAATCCAATTTGCGTGCACCAAGAGCTGCCGGGCTATTGCAACTAACCTGTACTTAGTAGGTGCAAGTGGGGAATTTGTGTTGAAAGCTTGTTACTTTGGCCAACTAAAATGCTGGTGTAATTTAGCACCCAGCATGGTTGCTAAAAGAACAAACAACTGAAGAGAGATACAGTTTTGTAGAACAATTTAGGTTGGTAAGGTCTTCAGGAGGTCACTTAGTCCAATTCTTTAAAGCTATTTGATGTAGTTTCTGATTTATCGATGTACCTTTTTTGGTGTGGAGTTCTAATTTTTGTGTTTAGACTAGGTTGAAAGGTTTCAGATTGAAACATGAACTTTGAGATGATAGGGGATCTGACATGTTTTAGAAGTAGTCATGTACATACATATTTGTCGGGGGGTGGTGTTGAGGATATCATTGCTATGAATGCTATATTTAAAATGCTAGGGTGTAGTTTGATCTCAAACAGATTGCTTCACATTTTGGTTTGGAATTAAAATAAAGAATAACTTCAGGCAGAACAGGTCTGCAGTATGCAGTGATTCATCTAAGGTGAAGTTTTCACATACTTAACAAGCAGAATTCTTGTTTGGCTTCAGCTCATGTTTAAAGAAATTGATTTAGCACTTAGCAGTCAAACTCAATAACTTATTACTGCTGTACTGTGTGTATGGACTCACTCACCTTTTACAAAAAGTAATCTTTTTCTCAGGGACTATTAATCCTTCGGATGAATTCTCATTTTAAGTTAGACTTCTGCGAGTTTCTGTCTTTCTTGGTAACAGAAGTTGGGGAGGGGCAGGGGGGAGCTGGGTAGCTTGTTCTTAATATGAGTTTTGAAATCTTAATTGCTTATCTAAGCCTTTGTAACTGTTTCTGAAAGATACCTGTAAATTACCTGTTACTTTTGCTAGGTGTTCAGTATTAACAAATAGTTGTCAAGTGAGAAGGGTGTTGTTTGATAATGGTCAAAATTAAATGTAATAGTCAAAAGAGTATATTTATTGCCATTGCTTTCTAAGTAAGTTCTTTTTGCCTAACTTGAAATGGGGTAGAAATTATCCTTCCTCAGTTTATTTATTGATAGGACAAAATGTTTAGCTGAGGCATGTTTCAGACTGTGCTGGTTTTAGAGGTAAAGAAAATATCTCCATCTTAAAGAGCAAATCCTCCCCCACTGCCCTTCAAGCAAGTCAACCAATTAAATTTATAATTAAACTTGAGTCAAAATTGTGGATCTAGCAGTGTAATTACAGGTATGCAGATATATCCTGTCAAAACATTGCTTTTCACTACTGATTTTGGAATAGTTGTCCCTGTCTGTTGTGAAATTGGTTTCTTATTGACTTTTAGGAGGGTGTAATTTGTCAGTCTGGGAAGTGGTTTGAAAAAATCGGATAGTAGATCCTGTATAAAAAATATACATTGTTGCCTAAGCATGTAAGGGTAGAAAATACAATATCATTTAAAAAAAAATGATGGTGGGGGCAGGTGTCATGAAAGAATGGGGAAGAAATAAGTTCTGTAAGCTTGGTATCTGGACTGGAAAAAGGAGTAGAAACAACAATAAGGAATACCGTAGTTGATATCTGGGTGAACATGATATCGTTGGTGAAAATTACATAAATTATTGAAAGGAACATTATGCCTTTCCAGCACAGGGTTCAAAACTCATTTGAGTAAGGATCATATGGCTTTCCTCCTTAAGACTTCCAGAAAGCCTCTTGTCAAAATTTCTGATAAAAGACTCTTAAAGAAACTAAAGTAGATGTGAGACTTAAAAGGTTCTTGCACAGATATCTAATCAGTTAAAAAGTAGGAGTGAAGGGATGGGGGTGCTATTCACTCCCCACCAGGGAAGGGAGTCGCCAGTACTGCACATAAGCAAGTCTGAAAATTGGATGAATTGTAAAGTGTTGTTTTCTTGATGGATCAGCAACGGCTGGTCCTAAATGTGGAGAACTGTAGTAATCTCTTACAAGACTGAGGGGCTGAGTGATAAAACGGTGCGTAAACTTCTGTATAGATAAATGTAGAGTAAAGTAAGTGGAGAAAAATTTTGTAACTGCATATATAAAATTATAGGTTCTGAGCTGAGTGTATTTCCATGCATAGAGACGCATATGAAACTATGAGTAGCGTGGAAACAATGGGTTTTGATTGTTCAGCATCTTTCTTACTACGAGCCCTGTGGAGTTCAAGTCTTTGAAACCAACAAAAACTGGTTCAAAATAAACAAAAGGTGGTGTTTTTTTCCCCACAGTGTAGTTGGGCTGTGTGTGAAACATTGTGCCACGTTGGTGAAGGTCTTACTGGGGAGCTGTACAAACTCATGCAGAGAAACTGAAAATCACTAAACACATAGGAATCATATTTGAATCACATCCATATCAGGAAGTCTCTGAGCTTGAAAATGAATAGTTTCTCAGAGAGTAGTAGTAGAAAATACCACATATAATTGCCCTGCTTTTCATCTTTCCCAAGCACATGCTGTTGGCTGTTGTCAGAGTCAGGACACTAGAGCTCTAGCAGGTAAGGTTGTTAGATCAGAAGTTGGTCTTCCTCAGAATTTCAGTGCTATGACTCATAGAGATTGGTTCATTCTGTTTGCATCGGTAAGAACTAATTTCCTGAAGGGATGTCTAATGTTTTCAGGGTATATGGTCCAGGCAGAAGCAAATATGAATAGGACAGTCTGCTATCTGGAAAGAAGCCTTTGGTCCTCTCTTCAAGGCCATTGATTTTTCTCATATTGCTGAGGGGAAATCTTGGCCTCTAGTTTTCAAGATGGGGTATGTTTAATCCTGTTATCTCTTCCTCCAGAAAGTAAGGCTTCTGTTTATGGAAATACTTAGTACTCATGAATGCAAAAGCAGTTAAAATTTATCTTTTGGACACAAAATATGAGGTGGTTTTTGATTGAGAGTGATATTTTGGTACAAAAGAGAAAATTTCTTCTGTCTTGAAGACTAATACCTCTCTTTATCTTTGCTTTAAAGGAATGATATGTAAAAGAATAGCTTGGAGTCATATAGTAAACCAGCTGAGATTTTTTTCTGAAGACAGTTTAGACTTGGTCTAGTCTTAATAACTAAAATATGGCCTACTGCTTAAAAGGAAATTACTTGAGTGTATATTAATAAATCAGTAATTGTAAACACTCCAGTAATCTTAGTTGGAAGATTATTGCAAATCAAAGAATCTTAGAGTGGTTTGAGTTGGAAGGGACCTTAAAGATCATCTAGTTCAGCTCTCCTGCCATGGGCAGCATTGCCTAAAAGACAGCGGAGAAAAAGACTCCGAGCCAGTTTGGTATAGGAGATAAGGTAAGGAGAGCAGAAGCTTTAATGAGCCTCCAGGCCCCAGGAATACAAACGGCCGTGTGCGCCTCGGACACAGGTTCTATGATTTTATAATGATGTCCATCCAATCCAAATTTGTCCACCCCCTGGTTCTGCCCTGTTCTGCCTCCTGACATGCCCCTTCAGGAATTGAGTCTGGGGGAGTTTGGGACCCCCTCTTCCTCATCTTCATCTTCTTCGCCGCACATGCAGTCTTCAGAGTTCCTCCAAGTTCTGGGCTTGAAGGTCACTGTGCCTGTGTGATATCTCCTGGTAGAGGCCTCAGGAGGCTTTTCCCGCCATTCTACCTCAAAAACATGCTAGAGGACTTGATATGGAATAGAGCAGCTGGCTTGGGTATGTGTAAACATTAGGCTACAGTGTGTGGGAAAGCACAGCTACATTAAAATCTACCTTCGCTACACAACTACTTCCAAAATCTACAAAAATTTAAAAAAATCAAAAACTCTTAAGGCATCAGCAGGGACACCTTCCACTAGATCAGATTGCTCAGACTTCATCCAGTCTGGCCTTAAATGTTTCCAGGGATGGGGTATCCACAGCTACTCTGGGCGAACGGCTCCAGTGTCTCAGAACCCTCACAGTAAAGCCAATAAATTAGAAGCCTTGCAACACAGAGGCTTAATATAAGATTTTAGTTTTTGTGTATGATTGACAAATACCACCTTTGGTTGAAGTCCTCAGTCATTCTAAAAGACCAAAGAGCAACTATTAAGATGAATCTTTTGTTCCATTCAGCAAAATCACACCTGTTTCAGCAAATTCATCTACTCAGCTCTACTCTGTGTTTATTCATACCTGCTGTGGCAGTTGTTTCATAAATTAAATTTTCAGTATCTGTGGAGAAATTTGTCACAAATAGGATTGTTCCCTGTATTTCTTCATAAAACTACTTAACAAATAATTAGTAGTTGTAATTGTCTTTAGCCAAATTAGAAACTACAGATAAGAGAAAGCAAATAATGTTTTTGCAAACATTGTATTCTGTCCTGTTATTCCTGGGACATATTTCATTAATAAAATTTATGTAGGGTTTAACTCCATATTCTCTCTATGTGAGGCATAAGTACAAGAAAATGGCATGAAAAGTTAGCTGAAAAAGAATTTTCAGTACCATCTGCCTTTCTGTAAAATTGAAAGCAAATACTTCAAAATATATTTAAGTGCATAAACTGTATTTAAAACATCATATATATAAAAATGATGATGAGAAAAGCTTAATTGCTTTACCAAGCATCATGTTTTGTCTATTCTGATTTATCTATTTAATATCAGTTGGTATGTATGCCATGAGTCCTTGAATATTTTGAACTCCATACTGCATGATAGCAGATTTTTAGTTTGGGAATGTAGAGGAAAGAACTAAAGAGCAAGATAAGTTTCATTACTATAAAAATCTAAAGATTAGATCATTGGAATTCTAAGATATTTCAGGTGACTGGAAAAGAGCCAAAGAAAAGAGGGAGGGAACAGCAGTATGGTAGCAACTAAAGGAATATTTCTTTATTGTTGAAAGATTTTCTGGGGTTTGTACAATGCTTAAACATTACCTTTCTAAATCCATTTTGGAAAGGTGTATAGGTAACTATACACAGAAACATACAGGGGGGAAATTGGGAAGAGAAGAAAGAAATAAAAGAAAAGAAAGAAAAGAAAGAAAAAATGAAAGAAAAAGAAAGAAACTTTCATAACTTTATCACACTGTATCTTACTGGTTTTCTGGTTAGAATAGTAAGTTGGGCAGGTGACTCTAATATTGGTATTGGAGATGGGTTTATATGGCCCTGAATTTGTAACCAGAACTGAACTCCTGAAGCCATTGCTCTTAAAGGATCTAAGGGTGATGATCAAAAATGAAAAGATAATGCACTCTAGCCAGCCACATTCAAATTCCAGAAGAAGCTGTTAGTGGCTTATTTTTGTCATGACGTAGCAGAACTGTGGCTAAAAATGTTTAGAGCTGATTTGAGTGTCGATTATGTGAAGCTTGCCTTTGCTTATGTCTAGCAAAAGTCACACACTGTCCTTTCAACAAGAAATGGTAAGATGTGCAGCATTTATTTTGGGAAGAATAACTTTACATTCTTACATCAGAAAACAGAAAACTCATCTGTTTTTGTCATTTTAAATCTAGAACTGTTAGGTTTGTCATTGTAAATTTTGTGTTTTGAGAATACCGAACACAGCCTAGGTGCAGTGTGATACTAATGATTGCTGTGTTTCCAAAAGATAGTGAATATTCATAGTTGGTTTATTTTTCATGTAAAATTGGATGTATTTTTTCACTGTAGATGAATAAATATCAAAAAAGTAAAATTTCTCATTCTGTCATGTGATGGGCCTTTCTGATAGGTGGCAGTATGGTGGCTGCTGGCTTTTCATGCTGCGTCAACCAATAACATGGATAACAAAAATACCACTCATAAAGTTGTTCAACAATGCTGAGATTAATTTAAATGTGTCTTTTCTGTATGTCCTGCCAGTGTTTTCATTTCTTTCTGTGCATTCTTATTTTCTTTTTTTTGAAATTTTCCATTGGGCAGAGAGAGATAATGAAGTATGCTAATTTTTACTTCCATTTTCAGCTTTTTATTGTATTCAGTGGTGTAGCTACAGTGCTAAGCAGTTTCAAAAGGCAGCAACAAATAAAGTAGTGAAGCACAACTACCTCCATGGTAATGGAATTTATTGTTTCAGTCACTAAGTATTGTAATTCATTAGAGACAACTAATATAGTCTGAAAGGCTGAATTGTTACTTTTAAAACCAGTGAAAACCAATAAACATAATTAAACTGCATTTTAATTTACTTCAGAAATACAAGCCTGGTCGATGTGACGATATTTTGAAATGGAAGCCACCCAGCCTGAACTCTGTTGATTTTCGTCTAAAGATAACAAGAATTGGTGGAGAGGGGTATGTAATCTCTTCCCTTTTTAAATTTATAACACTCGTGTGAATGTCCCTTAGCAGTTAATCTCTCCTCTGATTTTTCTTGACACTTACTGGGGCTAAGCCTTTTTATATTCTCTAGATCTTGTTCATTCAAAATACAAGCAACTGTTGTAATTAGTGTTGTACTGAAAACAATGGCAGATGCTTATAAGGTGAATTTACTCATTCTTACATTAACTTTCATAAAATTTCTGAAAAAAAGTCACATTTGGGATTGGCACTAACCCACATGTTTTCTAGAGTAGGCAGGGTGTATTAGCCTAAATTCTAATACAAAATAACTATTTTTCATTGATTTTATTCAAAATAATAACAACTGAAGCTTTCTTCTATTTCAGAATTGTGCACAGTGACAAACGGCATTTGTTTTCTTAGAGAAAAACAATGTCTGACATTTTACTCATTAGGCATTCATAGAATCATAGAATCGTAGAATCAAACGGGTTGGAAAAGACCTCCGAGATTATCAAGTCCAACCCCTGATCCAACACTGCTGTGGTTACTAGACCATGGCACTCAGTGCCACATCCAGTCTCATCTTAAAAACCTCCAGGGACGGTGAATCCACCACCTCCCTGGGCAGCCCATTCCAAAATTCTTTGGTATTATCTTTAAAAGCCATTAAAATCTTAGTCAAAAACAGTAAATTGTAATGGCAGAAGACATGAAAATTTTACATTGGTTCTACATACTATTTGCCTAGTTCAGTCACTGCACATATTAAATAGTGGCAATTTCCATGGTTTTTTGTGCCAGGGAGGGGAAGGGGAAGATTAAATCACTAGATTAAAGCTTGCTTTGGAAAAGATTCTGTTTGAAATGAAGTTAATTGATTTTTAGGTTGCTTAGTCTTTTAACATCTGGGACTCAATTTCAGTTGACAGTGTGAAATACTGACATTTAGCTTTTCTTTTTCTTAGTGCCACAGGCAACTCCATATGATTAAACAATTAATTCATATATTGCTTGCATATTCCAGTGTCCTAATAATGGCCCATTTAACTTTAATACATCTGCATGTCATGTTAATGAGTATATTTGGTGAATAGAGACAATCTTAAGAATATGGGATTTATTCTGCAAAATGTACTCAACTGATAACGTCTCAGCGTTTCATGAGGTCATAATTATCCGTTCAAATTTTTTTGTTTGAAAATGCAGTATTAAGTCCTTAGTAACAACATAGCTATTTCAGAAAATATACAGGAATATTTTAAGTTTTACTTCAGGGAATCAGCTCATTACAAACATTTCATGCTTGTTTGGCTTTTATTTAAATCATAGGATAATGTAATATGAAAGATTTATGTAAAAAATTTTTTTTAATTATCCATTATTTGATAGGAAGTTATTTTTATTACAGTATTCTTATTAGTTCTGCTGGAGTTTAGAAATATACAGTAGTAGCCTCTGATTCAAAAGTAAAACACAACACAATTTTATTTCCCATTAATAAATGAGTGTTGGTTGATTAGTTATGACTGATTTAAAATACAAAATTGTCAGTGCTATTGTGTTATGTTTAATATATTACATCATAGATGTAATATATTGGAACATGAAAAGGTTATAAAACATTAATCAGCAAAAAATATTTCTAAAAAGTTAGTAGCAGTTAGTAGCAAGTTGTTAAAAAGTGGCTGATCCATTGTGGAAGTGGAAACACTTGCTTTTAGAAAAGTTCTATCATATTTCAGCTATGTGAAAATAAGTGCATTGCTCATATTGCAGAAATAACTGCCTGAATTAGTCTGTAATTATTGTAATATTTAAATATGTCACTGTTTATGCTACTCTCACGTGCCTTAAAAAAATCTTAGAAATCTGCTATTTGATAAAGTAGTGTTCTTCCAGATAAGTTTTACTTCATCTCACATGACAGTTGGCTGCTACTAGTAATGTAAGTGCATTCATCCAACAAAAAGAAAAGCTAGTGAAGTATGGGGTAGAAAATAATAACTTACTATTGTTGGGAGAGAGGTATTTATCTTAAATAATGACCTACGAAATAGTAGCTTCTACCCAGTTAAACACAAACAGTGAATGGAACACTTCAGGTTTGCCTGCTTCAGTTTTTAATTTGGGTAAAATCTTTAACTCATTTGAAGAAACATCAGAATTATACAGATTTTTAAGTTGTTGACTAGGGTTTTAAAAGAAGCATCTTTAATTTTAGACTGTCTAAAGACAGTTCCTGAGTTCTGAGCACTGCCATAATAAAATGAGTGATTTGTGATATAACGAAAAAATCTGTTTTGATGAACTGAATGTTTTGCTACTGGCAATTCTAACATGAATTAGGCTTCCTGCCTCCTCCCACCACATTAAGATTAAAAGCAAGCATTGATACTGGTTTCAACTTTTTAGGTAAAAAAAGCTTTCTTCTTCAGTAATCTGAAGTCACAGCATTACAGAATGGGTAAGGTTTGGAGGGTCCACAGTGGGTCATCTTGTCCAATCTCCCTGGTCAAGCAGTGTCATCCCGGAGCACATGGCACAGAATTGCGTCCAGACAGTTGTTGAGTATCTCCAGTGAGGGAGACTCCACAACCTCTCTGGGTGCAGTCACCTGCACAGTAAAGTTCTTCCTCACATTCCAGTGGAACTTGCTGTGCATCAGTTTCTGCCCATTGCCTCTTGTCTGATTGCTCAGCACCACCAAGAAGAGCCTGGCTCTATCCTCTTGACACTGTCTCTTGACATACTTGTAGACGTTGATGAGGTCCCCTCTCGGTTGAGTCTCTTCTCGGTGCTGAACAGGCCCAGCTCCCTCAGCCTTTCCTCATAAGGGAGATGCTCCAGTCCCTTAATCATTTATGTTGCCCTCCACTGGACCCGCTCCAGGCGTCCAAGTCTCTCATGTCCTGAGGGATCCAGAGCTGGACACAGCACTCCAGATGAGGCCTCACCAGGGCTGAGCAGAAGGGCAGGATCACCTCCCTAAAACTGTTGGCAGTGCTTTTTCTAAGGCACTCCAGGATACCCTTGGTCTTCTTGACCACCAGGGCCACTGCTGGCTCAGGAACACCTTGTTGTCCACTAGTGCCCTCAGGTGCTTCTCTGCAGAGCTGCTTTCCAGCAGGTCAGTCTCCAGCCTGTACTGGTGCCCAGGGTTATTTTTCCCCAGGTGCAGGACTCCGCATTTTCCTTTGTTGATCTTTATTTGGTTCCTCTCTGCCCATCTCTTCAACCTATCAACCCTCTGAAGGGCTGCACAAACTTCTGAGGTATCAGCCACCCCTCCTAGCTTGGTGTTGTCAATGGACTTGCTGAGGAGGCATCTGCCCCTTTGTACAAGTCATTGATGAGTAAGTTGAACAATACTGGGCCCAGTACTGAACCTTGGGGACACCACTAGTGACAGGCCTCCAACTGGACCCTGTGCCGTTGATCACGACCCTGTGGGATCTGATATTGTAAATTTGTCAGGCATTTGATAGCAGAGTAACACAGATGTGACTGCATTTGTGTGTTGTTTTGGCACAGTTAAGCAAGTAATATTTATGAAAGTAGAAGGTATGCCATTGTATTGCTCTCTTACTGACAAATGAGGAACTGAAGTTAAAGTATTGATCTCAAATACTTAACAGCTTGAAATAATGGGAACAGGGATTGTCTGTAGTTTCCAATTCCTCAGTTCTGATTTACAGGCTCATCTTTCAAACTTGAAATGGAGACAACTAAACCTGTGCTACAGTTATGTGTGATCTTACCACAGCTTACAGCCTAGTCAGTAGTGATACAGTGAACCTGCATTGCAAAACTCCAACCATGCAGCCCTTGTGTTTATAGTTACCTGCTCACTCAAATAGTGAAAAAAGCATATAGGAGCATTATTTATTCAGTAGCATGAGATTAGAGCTCTGTCAGCTGTTGGACATGTCTTTTAGCTAGCATATGTAATTGAGATCCTGAACAATTGTAAACAATCTTGTGCATTTTTCATCTGAATACAAGAGTTACCTCCAGGGAGTTTGCCAGATTTTAGTCAATATGATTATTTTCCATCTACGTGAATTCCCCTGTGTTTTGAGTTGAGCATTGCCATCCACAGATTAGTGTACAATAGAAATGTTAACTGCAAAATAGCTGCTGTTTCACCACAGATGTAGTTCAGTTACGGATGAATGACCAGTTGTTTTTATCTAGGGTTCAGTTATTTCACTATTGATATTGGAGGGAGTTTTGCCACTGAATTAGAAAGAAGTATTGGGTTTACAATCTGTGAAGTATTTTTAGAATAAGCCCTATTAAGATGAAGATTTCATAACAAAGAATAAACATAAAGAGAAAAGATACTACTGCATCCCAAAGAAAGGCAGGGTTTCTGTAACCTCAGTAACCTAGTACTGACACTCCTGTTCAGTGCACATACTTGAAAAAAATTGCATTATTGCACCTTACTGAGTTACAGCTGATCAGCTGAGCCTTGGTAATTGTCCCCTGTGTATTATCATAGTCCAACCTTTCCAAGCATCAGGATAATGGTTAAATTAACTCTTTTTACGTTGTGTTTGCAAGAATTTCAGCTTATGCTCTCTCTCAGTCTCTTCTCATTGCATCAGAATAGTTACTTTTAGTTAAAAAGAATCAAAACCAAACCAAACCCAAGAATCAAACACACAACCTCCCCAATAACAAACTGGAACTGATTAAATCAGCTAAACAGGAGAGTACTTCATTGTTTGTCTCTGGTAAAACACTTCTTTTTCATTTCAGGTTTACTAGTATAATGTTCTCACATAAGCAATGCAAGGTGAAGCCGTTTTGATCATATAACAGTACCTTGTATTTTTCCCAAATCATGATACTCACAGAAAATAAAACAAGAGGGACTTAAACACATTAACTGTATTTCCAAATAATGTACAGGTTAAGTGACCATACCAGAAGAGAATGTGGAGGATATTTCATTGCTGTGTGCAACATCGCACTTATATTAGAGGGAAGACTGCTTTTAAATACTAGAGATGCTTTTTCTCAAAATGTCTGATTCTAAGAATATTTCTTTAAAAAAAAATAAAAAACCCCAAACTAACTCTGAGTCTTATTTAAATGTCACAAATATCAACTGAAAATGTCACATAGTGCCAGATTTCTGGTAGCTTCCATAACCAGAATTTCTTAAATGTCCATGCTTCCTTTTACAGATTTTTAATTAGCTTGTGCAAGTCCCTTAATTTTATCTGAATCAGAGATGCTAAAATCAAATTACAAGCAAAGTTTTGGGTTTGTTGGTTTTGAATTAGTATCTTAACCAAGTGAATTTGATACCATTTCAAATCACAGGATAATATACATTTTATATAGTACCTTGAAGTATTGGAAAGCATCAAGGATTTTCCTCATCTTCTAAGATGCACTCCTCTTTTAAAAAGTTAGTAATCTGAAGTAGACATGGACTATTTGCAAGTGTCAAGTCTGTATTGCCTTTTTTTTACTGTATCTGTGATTAACTAGACCACATGGGGAAAAACCCCAAACAAACAGTATTTAGGCAAAGTTCTGTTTAGCTTGGACATTGTCAAGTAATAAAAAATGGGAGATAAAATACAGTAAATTCAAGGACAGTGGGGGCTTAAATTCTTGGATACGGTAGTAATTACAAATCAACAATAAGATATAGATATCATGACTACAGGCAAGTGGATGCTTTCTTTTTCTTTTTAGAACTGATCTTGTCCTTTTTTTTTGTAAACTAGAAAGGACTGGGGTTAAAGGAAAGCTGCAACTAATTCAGAACTAATTCAGAATGACTGTGATGTTCTTGATTTGCTCTCATATAACTATGTTGTCTGTCACAGGCTAGTTTATCCTGTTTACAAGCTAGTCTTCCTTACTGTTTTGCTTTGAAAAAAAATTGATAACTGGCTGAAAAATCATTCAAGTTAATTGAATCAGCTAAGATCAACAGAACTGACATGACAGTTTAGCCCATACGTTGTTGATTCCTTCTCTCTTTCCATTCCCACTTTTATGAGATTCTCAATTTGTTGGTTTGGGCTGTGAGCTTTTTACATTCTCACCTATCTGCAGAATGTCGGTTATCAAAGAGCACAAACTTGTTCTTAGACGTGCCATCTGTCACAGAAAGGGACTTGTAGAAATAGTAAAAGCAGTAAAAATAATAATCCCATATTCCTCTAGTTTCCATAGATCACACTCAATATCGCAGCTGGATTGCTTTTGATTACAGTGGGGTCATGAGGCAGAGTGCAGATGATGTTGCACAGCAGTAGTGGAACAAATAAGGACAAGATGTTGCAAATAGAGGCAGAGATGTGCAGTGTGGGGATGACAGCAGGAGGAGTGTAGGTTTGAATATATTAAGTGTGTTTATGGCTGTACTGTTGTTAAAAGAAGCGTGTGTGCTTCAAAGTTGCTTACTTTTTTGTGGAACTGTGAGAGTTACAAGTGAAGGTAAATGAGTAATTTGTTTAGCTATTACCTTTAGGCATTCAGCTGTTACCAGAGTAGATCTTACTGGTTCTGAAAAAAATACAGGGTTGTGCAAATTGATTGAAGAGGATGTTATATGTAGAAAGAACAGTGTGGTGGCACAGGAGGGGGAAACCCAAATACCACCATGGTAGAAATACGGATGTGCTACTTACACTATTGGCATTGCAATGGAAACTGGTAGACAGACATTTTACCTGGGTGCTATGCTGTAAATATTTATGCTATATTGCTTATAGGAGGATATTTAAAACCTTTTTGTAAAGCTTCAGGTTTTAAAAACTATTTTCAACCTAAGGCTTTGAATCTAACCTCTCTTACACTGAGCATAATGTTGTACTTTCCACAACTAATACTAAGGATGCTCTTGGAATTTCTAATGTTGAATTTCAAAAATGAACTCAGCCTCATCTTTTTATGTGTTCAAGTGGCAGCCTTGGGCAATCTCCATCTGTCAGATGATTATTCTACTTTAGCTACTCATTTCTCCAGATTTTTAAAAGCTTTGCCTCATATCATCCTAAAATTATCTATATGCTTGCAAATTAGGATGTAAATGTAACCTTGTACGTTTTATAGACCCTATTCCTTTTTTTTTGAACTAACTGCTGCCTTAGTCTTTCCAGTTGCTCGTGTAAGCTATCATAATGGTTATCCATTCTGTTAAAGGATCCACTTCTATCTCTAAGTGAGATCAAGAAAAGCTCCTAGATACCATGTCTTTAAAATTTTCTTATCTCCCATGTACTTCTCTCTCCTAATTTACATTTGGATAGATGTTGTATTCCTATTTGGCCATGTAGCTTAGGTTTCTTGCTACTTGTGAATGTGGAAATGGAGGACTGATGCCACCCCCAGTTAAACAACTGTAAGGTGGTATAATCTGAGAGGAGTGAGAGAAGCAGGCAGTGGAGACATTATATTGGACTTCAGAATTGTTGGCTTTGGCTTTTTCAAGGAACAGAGGCAGTATCTCATGGCAGGTCCCTTGAATTGCAGAGAGAACCAGGGCAGCTGATTGATCTTCAAGGACAGCCTCCTCAAAATGTACCAGAACGTACTTTTCCCTATGCAAAAAGACAAGCAGGTATGGCAGACAGATACAGCTTACTCAAATGGGGAATTTTTAAGTCAACTCACCCAAGCAGTGAAATGTGTGGAAGTTGTAAACGGTGATAGACCTCCGTGGGAGAACATAAGAACAATGTTTGTGTGTAGAAGGAAGGAATTAGGAAAGCTGAAACTCAGCTGGAGTTGCAGGGATGTCTACAGGTACCTTGGTAATGAAAGGAAGGCTCAAAGAAATGGTGTGATGCTGATGCAGCACTAGAGGGTGAATAAGATACAAAAGGGCTGAGAGTACACACTGCCACCTTTGCTTTGGTCTTGACTGGCCAGGTCTGCTCTTAGGCTTTTCTCATGGCAGAGTGCTGGGAAACTGGGTGAGGAAGTTTAAGTTAGGGACTGCTTATTCAAACTGGACCTCTGGATACTGGAAGGCAAAACTTTGAAACTGGGGCAACAGTTAGCCCTTGTTGGCAAAGACAGTGGAGATGACTCTTGGCCTCTATTCAACATTTGTGAGACTGCATCTGGAGTTCTGCATCTTGTTTTGGGCTCCCCAGTTTGATAAAGACATTGATGTGCTGGAGCAAGTCCAGTGGAGGGCCTCTAAAACAGTGAGGGGATTGGAGAACATGACATACAAAGAAAGAGACAGAGGACTGGGTTTCCTCTGTCCAAATAAGAGAAGGCTAGATAATACTTTACTGCTGTTTACTACTCCCTAACAGCAGGTTATAGAGAAGATGAAGCCACATTGCTCAGAGGTTCGTGCAAAAATGGAAAATCGAAGGACACAAATTGTAGGAGGACAAGAGGAGAAATAGTGTGAGAAAGGCCAAACACTGTAGTAGTCTGGGAAGTTGTGGAGGTTTCATCTTCAGAGGCATTCAGATAATAACTGGATGTACCTGTGAACAACCTGATGTAACTTGGAAGCTGACCCTGTCTTGAGCATGAGGTAGATGACCTGCAAAGGTCCTTGCTAATCAGAATTACTCTAAGCTTATTTTCAGATCAGATGTTAAATTTATTTTGCAAATCATATAAAACTTGGACACTTAACTACTACATATTTTAAAACATTTTTTTCTTTTTTCATGGTTTCCTTACTTTAAATAGAGGTTTTTCAGAATACTCACTGTACATGTATTTAATTTATAAATTGTGGGATTGTCTTTTTTGAAAAGATATTTGAGTTGCAAAGTAAAATAGCATGCATTTTTATAAACAGGAATTTGATATTGTTCTTTGTTATGTGCTGTAAAGGTTTGCCAGATACGTAATTTAAGCACTGTCTAATTTAAATAAGGACAATAAATGTTCATCTTCCTTTTGGTATAGCTTGAACAGTAGATATGCTGCTCTCAGCCTTGCTGAAACTCAGTTGTGAACATATTTTTCTTTTCCACCAGTACATATAAGTTTTTTAAATTACAGGACTTGTTAGAGAGTGTTTGTCAACATCCTGTTCAAAATACTTCAAATGGATTTTAGAAATTGGTGTGAGCTTATTTGAAATACATTTTTTGCATTTTCGTGTGTAGTGACTATTTGTTCTTCTTCAAACAAGGGATGTTTTCTAGATTTTGTGAGCATGGCTTGAATGGTATTTTAATGTAGAATATTTTTTCTCCATTAATTGTTTATGATATGAATTAATATTCTGTTGCTTGGGAGTTTTTTTGAAATGTGTGTTTGTGTTTTGGTTTTCTTTGTTGCTTAACGAGATTTTATAGTCTATTTTTTGAGTTTATAGATTAGTACATTTTAAACCATGTTTGGAAGAGAGCATTATTATAGAATTATTACAGATCTGAAAAGTAAGTATTTTTCCATGGTGTTTGGAATTAAAGAAACAATTGTTGGAATGAGTCCAGAGGAGGCCACAAAGATGATCAGAGGGCTGGAGCACCTCTCCTGTGAACCCAGGCTGAGAGAGTTGGGAGGGATTATTTCCAAGAGCAGGTAGTGATAGAACAAGAAGGAGTGGCTTTAAACTGAAAGAGGATAGGTTTAGACTAGATATCAGGAAGAAACTTTTTACTGTGAGGGTGGTGAGGCACTGACACAGGTTGCCCAGAGAAACTGTGGATGCCCCATCCCTGGAAGTGGTCAAGGCCAGGTTGGATGGGATTTTGATGCACCTGGTCTATTGGAAGGTGTCCCTACCCATAGCAGGAAGGTTGGAACTAAATCATCTTATGGTCCCTCCCAACCCAAACATTCTGTGGTTCTATGGAACATGCATTTAAGAGAAAAAAACCCAGCTCAGATGGCTTCCTTGTGTGCTGTGGTACATTTCAAAGAAGAATAAAGCAAACTAAGAGGAAAAATAAATTATCACCATGGTAGAGTAGAGCAAACAATCTGGACAGACAAAGATACTGTACATGTTTCTACTCTTCATCAGTCTTACTCTGAGCATTTTATTACTTAATTTTCTGATAATGCCAAACTCACAAATCATAAAAGAACAGATATAAGTACTAAATAATGAATATATTAAAGATAAAAATAATTCATGACAGTCAGAGTTCCAAGAGTACCATTCTGTTTACTCTGATACCATCAGAATGTTTTGAAATTGGTTTAGGAATTAGGAGCCCAGCTTTTTGTGTCTTCCTGAATTCACCAGTACTTAGGAATCAGCAAAATGTGTCAACAAAATAAATGACCCTGATGCAGATGGTTTGCATTTCTGCCATGACAGTATTATCAATATGGTATGCATGCAACTGTGGGCTTTTAAAATACTGGGAGATTATCATCAGTTTCACCTTCCTTCTTTGATAGTGAAAAGAAAGTCTTGGTACACATGCTTATCTTACAACTTCAGAGACATTAGAAAAGAAACCGAATTAATTATTTTTCAGGATAATTATTCAGTATCTCCGGTTTTGTAGGGATTCAAGTTGTGATGATTGATTTAAATATATCTCTCTCTCTATATATCTATATGATGAGTTAAAATTAGCATTTTAAGGAACATTTGTGTTTTGAGGAAATAAATTGAATTTTTGGTATCTGTTTAGTGACTTAGGATCTACCTTAGGCTTGGTAATTCACACTTACATAAATGATAGGGAAAAGAACAGTAAGTGTGAGGTGTAGATCTTGTGTGCATACTGCACTTTGACTAGGAATTTGTAGAAAGCATGTAACAATTTCCAGTAATTTTGTTTCCATCTAACACAGATGTAAGCACGTCATCTGGCTAGAGAATCTTAAAAAGGCCAAAATTCCTTATTGTCATGCTCTTTATGCTCCCTTACTTTTTACAAAGCAGTCTTATGACAGTGAGTGTGAAATACAAACATGGTTTTTGTACTGAATTCTATTCTGAAATCAACTTCAAGGCTTTTATCTTAAACACAAGAAGATATGTACATTCACAGCAGCTACTTAATTTTTAGCATGTGTGAGAAATAGGACTTTATTTTAACTTCGAAACCCAGATTTCCTAGACTGTAAGCTGGTTCAGCTTCATATGAAATGAATCAGAATTTTTTATTTATAAATATATATACCTATATGCATATGTATGTGTATACACACACAGGTGACAGCTGCTACTTTGTTATAAAATTAAAAACAAAAACAAAATTGTAAAAGAATCACATTTTATGTTATGAATCAAAATAACTCTTCTCTTTCCTCCTCATGTTTATGTATGGAAACCCTATTCACCTTTTGTCATACTTCTTAATTTATAAACTTACCCATTTTATTAAATTAGAGTTTGCTATTTCTAATTTTTAAGTCTTTTCATACAAGGATATTTCTTAACTGGACATTCTACACTTTTTGTTGGTATTTTACTGCCTTAATAATGTGGTTTTCAGTGCCTTGGTTTCGTGGTTTTGAACTAGGTAAATAACTGATTCTGCATCTCTACTCCACCAACCAATGTTCCATCGCTGGCTTATGAATGGTAGAAAAGTTGTATATGACTAATAGAGAAGTGAATGCCAGCATGTTGCTCTGCTTTTATGTATAAGCTGAATAATTTTTTAATCGCCTAACTGGAAAATTTTAGTATCTGAAGATAAAAAAGTGTTTTGGGGACGTGCTTAGACACAATTGTAATGTTCTTGAAAGATCAAAAGCATTATTATTCCTATGCTAGTAATCCTATCTGTTGTCAGACCTCCCAACCTCTGAGAGGTGTGACAGTAAGAAGTTTTTGTTACAGAATTTTAACGAGGTTGCCATTACATACTCCTCAAAGGCAATGCATGTATCTGTTTCAATTTTCAAGATGGGGAAAAATGAATTCTGAAGTGAAGAGAAAACTCTCAGGGCATCATGGTGTGTTAATAAGAAAAGGACAGTCCTCAGCTGTACCCAGCAGATGGCATTTTTCCCCCTTACGACAACTAAATATTTTCAAAGCTATAATCTTGGGCTATTTTCATACTTTAAGCCTTTTTTTCCACAAAGTATTAAAAGATTGCACTGTGAGCAAATATTTATCAGTGGATTATAAATGAAATATAATGTATATCTCTAATTATAGGATGGAGAAGATTGGAATGAGGAGAGTGCAACTAGATAGTGAATTTGATTATTTTACTTTTTTCCCTCCCTCTCAAGTCTGCATATCAAAACCGTCATTTGCACAAATGTTTATAAAAGCACTTCACTCTTTTGGTGAATGTTAAAGCATCAAATCTCAAATTATCAGTTTCTTAGTCTTTTTACTTAGGAGTACAGAATTCTGCATGAAAGTGGATATTCGGTTGTAGGAGATTGCTGGATTTGTGGAGTAGAGCAAGACAGGTACACTCACAAGTGAATTGGATATCTCTTAATGAAGGCTCTGAACTTTTATGTCCCTTCCAGAAGGGGAGATTTGGTATGGGCATGGTTAACTCTTCTCAACTAATGCATCGATAACACTTCTGACTTGTTGATTTGTGATTAAAATGACCTTTACACAGTTCTGATTCAGGACTCACTGTTGGTCGTTCTGCTCTTATTCAAGAAAAGAAGCAGAAATGGCTCTCAAGTCTTCCTGAGCAGGATGTTTGCACTTGGTTTCTGCACAATACTGACTTTGATAAAAATCTTCACAAATTACTTATGTGTTAAGAAAATTGTGTTTCAAAAGATGAATTCTGTATCATGATAAACTAGAAAAATATTTTGGTTTTAGAAGAGACAATGGTACAACAAGCAAATGCTTTCTTCCACTTAAGATAGGTCATAAATACAGCTTGTTTTAACAGCAGAAGTATTAAGCTTCAGTTATTTATGTCACCAAAATGAGATATTCAAAACTGATAATTTTTCTCTTTTATTCAGCCATATAATAAGATATGATGAATGTTTCTGCATGAGGATAATTTCTCTGTTGTTTACCTTAGTTTCTCTCTCATATTAAAAATAAGAGGAAGCTATTACGCAGTTAATTTTTTTTCATATATCGTATGCCTGTTGTTTCTTTGTAATATTCAGATACATGCAGCATGGAGGAATTTTCCATGTGTCTTCTGAAGATGATATCCTGCCTTTTTCAGGGATAAAGTTAAGATTCTTTGATGTTATTTGGCTGGTAAATTTTTGTGGTTTGATAGAGCCTCTGTTGTCAAGACATGCCTTTGTGCAGACTGTGGCAAGAGGAGTGTCCAGTGTTTTACACTTGTAAAACACTTTCATTTGAGTGAAAAAAAAGCACGACATGTCCTGTACCAATTACTTAAAAACTTAAGAGTGTTGACAAGTTCACTGGGCAAGCCTGAGGAAGAGGTATGAACCCTAAGGACAGCAGAAAAGAAGTTATTGAAGTTATACAGCATTGTCTGTTCTGCTGCTTTCGGCTGCACAGACTGAGGATCATTCATTTCCCAAAGGATTTTATACAGCATTTGGTCCAAATTTTTGTGTTTGTTGCTGAAAGCTATGTTATGAAACTGATGACTCTTTTAAAATGGAAGTTTCATACAGAAAGATTTTTTAAACAATCCAGAAACACATAACATAAAGATGCTATAGATATAGACTTTGCAAAATTACTTCTGTTTTGCATTTTTTTTTACCAATATTTAAACAGTGCAGTCTAGTACTTACTCTCATTTAAGGCAGAAAATATATCTCTACTTTTGCTCAGCCTGAATTACTCCTTTGATTCACTCAGTTTGGATTCATATGAATTTATTGCAAAACAAAGTGCATAGAAGATGTACAGAAGATAGACAGAAAAACTGATATGGATATGACAAAAGGGCAAGAATTTGATAGTTATTTAAAATTAACTCCTCTGATGTAATAGCTCCAGAATCACAATTGGTTTTTTTTAACTTACAACAAATGAAATGGATTTCTGAGGTTCTAAAACAGCAACTCTGTCAACAGAGAAGTTGGCAGGTTTGTTTGGATTTTTGTGACAAAGTCTCATCCTTAAGTTTAATCAACAAGGGGACTTGAAAAGGCAGAAATACAAAAGTTATAGAATGATATTAGCAGTGGGAAAGGTAAGTTGAAGGAAGAAGTGGGGTGGAGGAAACCTAATTCTAGGTAACTTCCTCCTCTACTCTCATTTTAGATAATCTGCAATTTATTTATCGCAAACTATGGCAGCTTTCTCCTCGAGATTGATATACAGAAACAAAACTAACAACAAAAACACGATTGACCCCCATAACTCTGAGTTTCTGTACATGCCAACCAGTTTTCTGTATATGCAAGACCACTGATAAGCTTAGAGAAAGGTGAGGTTTATTAAAACCTATGAATGGAGAAATGATAATGTATAGTTAGAATAACTGTCATTTCAACTGCATTGAAAACAGGCTAGCTTGGACCTACAGAACTGGCTGGGGTATTGGAGCAATTGTAAAAAACTCTGTTTGTACCATGTGTGCAAACTTGAGAAAGTTGAAAGTTGAGAAATTTTTTCTTACCCACAAGCTTTCAAGGACAAGGTTGCACACTCTTTTCTCCCTCAGATTAGTTTAGCCAGGGTATCTTCATAAAACGTTAACAGTGATCAAGAATTCTCTAACTTGTCTAAAAACACCTCTTCTTATATTCTGGTCCTAAGGAGAACAATTCACTTTTCCTTCTCTTAGTTTTCAAATGTCAAATACAATAATTACATTCTGTCTTAACTTTAAGTGATTTATACCAGAATGAAATGCCTGTTTGCTGTTTGATAATAAATTTTCTCTGCCATAATAACAAGGTGGTGTTGAAAGTAGCTTCAAAAAAGGAATGGCCTAACAGATAAAGGATTCCTCGAAGAAACAATTGAAATTTGATTTTGCAGCATTTGTATTAATTGTTGTCTGATAGATATTTTTCTACTGTTTCAGGAAGGTGTGTGCATATAAAGTTAACCTAGAGTTAATTCTTTTTCTGTGCATTTTAAATCAATCATGGATAAGTCTTCTTCCAGTGTAGGTGTCGCATGTGAAAAATTAAAGCAATATTATGAATTTGAAATGAAATATTTAGACCAAAAAGAAGTAGAATTGCAGAAATTGTCAATGCAATCCCAATGTCACTAATCTGTGCATGTAAAATGTAGCAGAAGAATGTCCAAAAGCAATTGAATTCCTCCAAAAAGAATTGTTCCCAGGGGCTTTGCTGGGACAGGCAGACCCAGAGCACAGATCTGTAGTAACTGAGTAAACAGAGTAACTGCAACCACTCCTAAATTTTCTTTTAAGAAACAAGATTGTAAAAGAAGATATGAGACACTCAGCTGTTGGGTTTCCTAGCTGGTATAAAACTTGACAGGAGGGATATGTTAAAATGTAGGTTTCCCCTCATCTGTTACAGTAATATGTGCTCTACCAGTTTGCCCTTTTCTCTCTTCTATGTCTTCTCATTTCTGTGTTACTATTCCCAGATAGATTCAGTTTTGTCTTCCTGCTCAAGTTTTATTCATTCTGCTTTACTTCTCTCACCCATATTTGCATGTGAGTCTTGAGGGTTGGTTTCCAAGTTAAGGTGATTATTTTTTATTTGCTATCAGTCACTACTCCAAAGTGATTAAAGTCCTGGTTAAAATGCATAGAATTTCCATGAAATAGCTGAAATTGCATTCCTGTATGCTGATTGATAAGTTTTTCTCTTGGATGGTCTGAAGATGTAGCTAAAACTGGGTATATGGGGAAAGGCAATAGCTTGTGTTATTTTGTTGTGCTTATCATATAGGTATTAAAAATATAGCCAAATTTTGAAACATCAAAGTCTTTCTTCATACTCGAGATTACCTGTGTGCTCCAGTCCTTGTTTTATCCTGGCTCTATCACTTAGTCTAAGGAAACATACTGCTTTTTCTTAGAGACTTTGTCCTACCTTAAATAAGACCTGAATGAAGTTCACAGGTTTTATAATGCACAAGGTGAATTTTTTTTTTCTGTAATGCCTGTAATTAATTTCAGTTAGCTTACTTTAAAAGGCTTATTATCCAAGCAGGTAGCTTATAAACCTCCATGAGGATTTTCTACTTGGAAAAATCAAAATATACCGAACCATGTTGCACTGATTTTTTTCAAGCAGGCATTTGTGGCCAATGTAAATTATAGTCCAAGGAAACATGAAAATTGCTTGCTGTAAAAAATGTTATCTTGAAGGCAAATTGCAAAATGGAAAAAAATCCTGCTTTACTGTACCTTTATTAATTAATAACTTAATAATTTATGTTACATAAATCTTCTCAGAAAGAGGTGAAAGAAGAGACAGAGCAGGTCCTGATACCAGTTAAATCAGTAGTAGTTATCAGCCAGGATCTGGAAGTAACTAGTTTTTTTGTCCTGTGCAGTTTGCATTTAATCGTAATTGCTCTTTCACTTGTGCCCTACATAATAAAAATTCATCATTCGGGACAGTAAATTAAAAGCTGCTCTCTTTCTGTAATAATAATACATCATTTTTTATGAACAATTCAATAATTTTTTTCTACAGTTTATAGAAAAGATACATTTTTGCAAGTTGCTCTTCACGCACGCTTCAGCTTTTAGACCTTTTAGTGTGTGTGACAAAATAGATTAATAATTTTAAATGAAGTCTAAAAAGCTGGCATTGGAAAAGAAGAGTACTGATTAGCATATGAGAAGCTTGCAATATGATTATATTGGATGAAAAATTTTGTAGAAGCAGCTTCTTAGGAGAGGTGATGCTTCCTGGCCCTGCTCCTCAACCCTCAACAGGGAAGTGTGTCTGGCTGCTTGGGACTTTCTGGAGTGTTAGTGAACTTGGATGTGACCGAACTCCAAGTGCCTGGGAAGATGGAGCCTGGCTAGTGCCCTGTGTGTTTTTAGTCTCTGCCTCAGGTTTATGTTGGCTTGGAGATCACAGCTGCTCAGAAGAAACTGGAACAGTAGTGGTCAACTTGGGAGCTGTTGCTGTGAAGCAAATGCTGTGTGTGGAGCAGAGGCATTGCAGAGGTGTTTTTTCTGTTCCTAATCCTGTCTGCCTTCCGTTTCTTAGCATTGTCCAAGCTCCTATCATCCCAGTGCATTCCCACTCCCCTCCTGGTGGCTCTGACAAAAGGATGCTTCCCCTCTAAATTTAGGAATCTGGATAAATGTTGATAAAGTTCAGAGTGAAAAAAGAAGGGAGAAGGGAGAAATTTGTTGGAGTGAGATAACCAGCTTAAAAAGTCTGTACAAAAAAAACCCAAAGGGCAGCTGAGCATTAGAGTCAGAGATAAAGGAAAGACAGAGAAATGGAGTAAGGGGTTAATGGAGGATATGTGGCAGTTCTGAAGTGAGGCAGAGCTTCCTGATAGCAAAGCAGTGATTTCCCTTTTAGAGAAAGGAGCCTTTTGGATAAGGATACAGATTATGGGGTTTTTTTAAGCAGACACACCAGAGAGACAGGACAGCTTTCCTGCAAATGCCTCCCAGATTACAGATGCAATAATCGGCATTACAGTGTTGGTAGTTGGTATTACAAGATGATAGTCCTTTCTTTTGTCACACCCAGGAAAGTACTTCAGCTGCATTTCTTAATACTTTAGAAGCAGAATACTACTTTTGTGTCTATTACTACTGAATGATTTCTGTAAAAGAAATTTCATTTACAAGTTTGTGTAATAAATATGCTGAGGGATTTAGTTTTATAATGAACAGAGAAGCTAAGTCTTGCACCATCCGTACAGGTTTCATTAATGAGAGTGAAGCATTCAATAGAGTTCTTGACGTCTCTGACAGCCTTCCTACCTTATTTTGGGTGGTAGGTTTGTAGCAGATGGCTGTTCATGCATTCTGCTGGTGGCACTTTTGTCTGGATAGAGTGGCAGCTGGGTGCATATCCTAATTCCAGACAAACAATTCGTTGTTCATTACAGGCTTCACCTTGGGATTGTGATCTGCATAGTCCCCCATGAACTCATACCTAAATGGTTTGTAGACTGTAATTCAATGATTTTTTTTGGTTGTGCATGATTAATTAATAAAGCATTTATTTTGAATAAATTATTAAAGTGATGTGGAGAAACAGGAAGAAAAAGAAATTGGTTGGAGTGGTCTGGCAGTGTGCATATGTATGGTTAAGGGTACTTTTTCATTATACCTTCCCATGGAGGATCTTTATAAAGAATACGGGAATTTTCATACTGGTTATATCTGTGATCCATGTAGACAAGTGAATTTTATATTCTCTACTGTTTTATTTTAAGGGGTAATTTTTAGTTTCTAGGTATTTTTATTATGCACATGCATGTTCAATCCCTGTTTTTCTTGCACACGAGGGCGGCATCAATGAGTTCCAGTCTAATTATGTGTACAGTGATTAAGTATTTATCAGATTTGAATTCTCACTCAATTGGCATAATTCTTTTGTTTCAAGAAATTAAATACAGATCACCTGATCGATCTTTAGTTTGCCCTACATTGTCCAAAGGATACTGGTACCAACTGCTTTACTCGGGGTAACCATGAGGTCTTACCACCGGTGGTGCAGCATGCAGGGCACTGGGAAAAGCAGAAAACTGTTGGAGCATCTGTGCTGACAAATGAAGGCCAGAGTGGGGGAAATTATAGCCAGATGAGATCACCCCATCATAGCTTCCCTGCCAGTTCTTTGTCATGGTTTTTCAGTGGTAACAACCTGTGTTAAAATTTCTGAATATTTAAATTTCCAGCTCTGCTTAGGTGGTTTAGAATAGTTGTGCAGGACAGAAGTTTGGGAGTTTGGAGGTATTTTGTGTTTTGTTTTGTTGGGGTTTTTTTCTTTGTTTGGTTGTTGGATTTTTGCAGGGGTTTTGTGATTGGTTTGGTTTGGTTTGATTTTTTAATTAGAAAGACCAAGGACAAAGGAATGACAAAACCTTATGTTGAAAGAAATTTCAGTGAACTTTGAAGTCAAACATTTAAATGTTAGGAAATTACAGGGTTCTAATTGCCAGGCTCATACACACTATGACACATTCCTTAATTAAATGGTGTAAGTACTTTTCGCTTATTCATACACAAAAGAGCACGTATCTTTCACCACAGAGGAAAGTAATGCTGAGGTTGTATGGATATTTCTAAATACAATATCAGCTTCCTTTCAAAGTGATAAACTTTGTAATCTAGCTAAAGTTGCCAGCCATTGCTTCATAACTTGCTGCATCGGCAGACTTCTTCTGTTCACGACTTTTTCTGATTACTAATAAATATATTAAACAGTCTCTTACATAAATTGATTAGTTACTTGGCCTTTGCCAGGATGAAAACTGACCATTTATTCTGCCTGTCCAGGCTCTTAATCAGGGTTCAATCCATAACAGTAAGTAGTGTCTTCCATATAAAAGTACTTACTGCCTAGTTTTATGGGTTTTTTTAATAAATTACTGTGGAAGAAGACTGTAACAGAAGACTTTTGGCAGTCTGAATCGATTATGTCAGTGTGGTGTCCCGCCTGTCCCCCATTAGTTTTTAAGCACTCTTTCATTAAAACGATCAAAGGAGAGGCAGATGCAGCCACAGTGTGAGTGCAGGGGATGTGCAACCTCCTAAGTAGCACTGCCATGTGTGGCCAAGGTAGGCATGCTGAACAGCGCTGTGCTAAAGGGTAGGACTCCGAGAAGTTTGCAGAAATTACTCTATTTGGGTGTTAAAGATTGGCTTGGTTTGTCTTTTAATAGCAATTCAGACCGTCCGTATTAAGAAACATCCGAAGTCTTGGATATGTTGCATACAGGGTTTGGTGTTTTATTTCACCTTAATTATCAATATATCCCAGAGCTTTTCTTTTAGTACCTCTGTTTCTTCAGGCATTTCATTTTGGTAACTAAAAAACCCGCAGGTTCCTGCCTAGATGCCTTTAATTTTAGAGTGGATACAAACAAATCCACTAGCTTTTTAGCAATCTCCCTGTCTTTCTTAGTTGCTTCCTGTATTTCCACATGATCAAGTGAATCTACTGAATGATATGCTTGAGATTTTCTTTGTCATTATCTCATTTATTTCTTCTATATCTTATTAGTTAGAAATACAGTTTTCTGAAGTAAGTCCTGAGACACTGAAAATGTCTTTGTTTTGACTTCAAAATACAGGTAATGACACTTCTTACTTTATTGAAGTCTCCAGATACAAAGCTTCACATTATGGTGTCAATTCTTCACTTAATTCTGGTAGTTGAATTTGCTGATATTGTTGGTGTCTGTTATATTTAAAGAGGGCTAAGGTGAAAGGACCCTATGGGGTCTTAGATTATAATGTGTATTTATAATGTTCCAGTGAGTACAGAGCTGTATGAGTGCTCTTGCTTTGTGATACATGGATAAATCTGGGCAGAGTTACAGCACAGCCTGTGTCTGGCAGGTCTTTCAGCAAATTGGGAATAGTTCCTAACTCCTGTCCCATATTTCAGTGAGGAGAAAGGGATGATGTTCAGAAAGGAAAATTGATGTTTACTGTTAGAAACAGATTCTAATAGTGAAATCTCTTGAACTACGTAATAATCTCTCAAAGGAGAAGTCAAGCAGCCTCATTTTCCAGATAATTTATGGCCAGCCTGGCCAAATTGCTTATTATACTACAGGGAGTAATATTCCATTGGTGGAGGAATGGGCATGATTATTTAATAGGTACTTTTTGTTTCTACTTACTTTTCCTTTATATGTTTTATGGATAGATTATATGTAAATGTAGTCAAAATGTTGCTTTATGTGATTTTCCTGTAAGACAAAGCCACAGAGGCTTTGGACAAACATTAAAATATTATCAGCACTAGACATAAAGGCAGCAAACAAAAAGAAGTGCTTTTTGGAAATGTCTGTGATTTTATTTATCAAGTGAAAGAATGTATCTTGAAAAATCTCCCTGTCTCTAGTGAAGTGTTTGGTACAAGCTCTCCCTCTCTCCCCCAAATAACCAGCATAACAGCTGAACACTTTTTCAAAAAATAACACAAATCCTACTAACTCAAAGTAAACCTTGATATTGGTCAGTTTGTTCTTTTTGACAGTCTAGAATTTCTTTCAAGCCATTACCATATATATGAGGTCATTTCAGTTTGCAGTTTCAAGCCCTCTAAATGTAATTTTTATTTGATTTGGTGTATAACCGTGGTGACGTTATTCAGTGGAACTATGTCTTTCAGGGATCAGTTACTTCCTAGATTCCCATTATCAATAGTCAGTGACAGATAGTGATTTACTGTAGGGAGTGAGGTAGTTTACTGAAGCCTTTCAAGTATCACACATAGGAGCTTGAAGGGCAATTAATACATAACACTGGTATTTTTGCCTGAGTTTCATGTGTATGAAAGCACCATGCTTATTAATATGACTAATGGAACACACTGCTGGAGTGCTGTTGTTGGAAGGAGGAGGATGTTAAATTCAGATCTGCAGTTTGTGCAATCTACTGCATTTTTCCCTGTGAATATTACTTAGAATACACTTTTATGTTAATTGCCATCACAATTAACTTGTCATGGACTATCCTGCAAATTCAGAATTCATGGAATGAAAGGTGTTTGCTTACATTTCTGTGGGGTAGTTTATTGCAGAGGTTAATTTAGCGTTTTAAAACTGTTTACAGTGTCTTTTTTGCACTTTATTGTATTGTTTCCCAACCTTTTCCACCTCATGTTCAAACCCAGGGTTTTTTGCATCTTTACTATTTAACCAGCGTGCATAATATCTCTTCCAGTTCCCTCATAACTTTTTTCAATTTGTGCTCTAATTTGAGGGAGAATGTCCTAAATCAGACATACAGTCTATTTACTTACTCTTTACTAAGATAATTATACTAGAATAGCTTATATTTGTCCATGAAAAAAGTTTCCTTGTTTGACTGATGAGTACGAAATTTTGTTAGAATATTTTCATAGCCTGAAAAAGTGGTTTGATAAATGCAGCGTGGAAAACAGAAGGCAGCTCTTCTGTCTTGCCTGGGAAGCCCCTGTGTTGCCACTGTCAATATTCTGCATGCAGGGTTCACTACTGCTTCTGTGAACTGTCAAGTTCTTTGACCCTTTGTATTTCCAGAACAAAATGAAATACATGTTGTTTGCAGACCATATATACATGTCAGCCTAAATTCACAAGCCCTGTTCTTAGCCTTTTTCTGGAACTTGTTGGATCCTTTTATGTAGTTTTATCTTTCATAATAGCTAGTGTATTATTTTCACTATCTTACTCTTATCCTACAATAGTCAGTGAATTAAATTAATGAAATAATTAATGATCTTGGAAAAAATTGAATATAAGAACTGAATTCTTTTGACCCTAACATCATTTTTTATCGTTCTCTATTTTAAACCAATGGGGAATGATTATCATAAGCAAGAAGCAAAATATAATTGGAATGTCACTGTAGGGGGATTAAAGTGACTGTTCAAGAAGCTACTTACGAAGCAGCTTCTCTTTCTAGGATTATGATATTGCAGTACAGTTGCACAGTTTCCCCTTCCAGTTTAAGTGACCACAGGATAAATGCAGAATATTTATTATATTCTTAAGAGGACATCAACTGCATCACACGAATTTACTGGCCTTTCTGCTGTGTCATAGTGCTTTATTTGTGCTTGTGTCATCGTGTGCAATAATGACATTCTGGGATAATTTCTTTGCATAATTAAATACAAAATTTGTAAAACTAGGTATGAAAGTTACCTTCAAAGCTATCTGTGAAGAACTTCAAAAGTTTGAAAATACCACTGTTGAACTTAACAGAGGTGTTGCTTCTGTTCTCAGGGCTGTCATTCATCTGTGTTCATGACTTCTAACAGTCATTTCTGCCTGAAATGCAAATGCATCCAGAGTGATTTTTTAGAGACAGTTAAAAGCACATACAGACCATATCAGTGGAAGCATTTGTATATGCTTATTACACAAAAGGTATATTTTAAATGAAACATAAAAACATTCAGACCATAGCTAATACTAATCCCTATTATAAAGCTATTTTAAATATGGGAATTTAAAATGTAACTGTGGTCACAGAGATTTTCCTAAAATTTTATCCTGATTCTAGTGTATACTTTAAACAGTGTGTGTTCCATTTTTTTGCCTTAATTAGCCACTAATGTGTATGCTGAGTTGTTCTTAGCAATAAAGATGTAACCGTGCACAAGGGTCAGTAGCCCCACTGAGTGTCAGGATTTTTTTTTCTTTCCATTTTGCTTCACAACTATTCCACTTTTGAGACACATCTTCTCCGGATTGAAATCTTTTCACCAGCAGCCTCTCTGAAGACTGCAAATCTGCCCACAGCATATGAAGGATAAAGTCCTTAGATCAGTTCCCAGCACCATTGTAGCTGCTATTTGCTGCTTCTGACTGTAAAGTGAAAGTAATCCGTGCATCTTAATCCTTGTGTCCCAAAATACTGCAAGCTATTATATGATAAATTGTCATCAGTTCTGGGATTTTGTGAGCATTCTTACTGAAATTTAAGGAAGGAGTTACAGGCTCTGTTTCATGGGGGTAGTGAATAACTTGAAGCAGTGCTGTTGGAAGCTTCCTGCCATTGCCTGTTGCAGGGCAGCGTTCCTCCTGAGAAACCAGCCACCTCAAACCTATTTGCCTGTTCATTGCTCATCGTTTTCCTTCAGAACACTTCATCTTTCCAGTGCCAGTCACCTCTTTTCAGCCATTCTGCTGCACACACTGCATTTTTCTTGCTGTATTCCCTGCTTTGCAAACCTATCTGGCCTCTGTGCTGTTGGCTAGAGCTGCAAGTCTCAATCTGTGTTCCTGCACGATGTGCTGCCGGTCTTGCAACAGAGCAAGCGCAGGAGCTGCTGCCTCGCACAGGAGCAAGTTACTGCGTTCAGCTAATCTGCAGTAACTTGCTCCTGTGAGAGGCAGCGGCTCCTGGCTCCACCCTGCTTCTTTATTTCCATGCATGCTCCTTTCTGGAAACCTCCTTCCATAATCTGCACAACTGCACTAGGATCCAGGTAGCCTAGAGGGAAACTCACAATCAGTTTGTGTATGAACTGCTCCAAAATCTATGTTTTCAGCTCTAGTTTGCGTGGCCCTGTTTGATAACCTGAATGGACCTCAAAGGCAGTCTTTGAATTTTAAGGGGTGAGATCAAGCTGCAGTGGTGTCCTCAAGATATACCTCCCAACAAATACAGAAGAACTATTTGATGGCTGCTTTCTACCTTCCAATACTGCTTAATGGTTGGAGCATTGACGTGTTGGTGAGCAGTGCCTGAATCTTTGTCAATATTGTCTTGAAATCACAGAATGGTTTGGGTTGGAAGGGACCTTAAAGATCGTCTAGTTCCAACACTCCTGCCATGTGCAGGAACACTTTCCACTAGACCAGGTGACTCAAAACCCCATCTAGTCTGGCCTTGGGTACTTCCAGGGATGGGGCATCCACGGCTTCTCTGGGCAACCTGTTCAGTGCCTCACCACCCTCACAACAAAGAATTTTTTCCTAATATTTAATCTAAACCCGCCTTCTTTCTGTGTGAAGCCATTCCCCCTTGTCCTATCACTTGCCCTTGTAAGAAGTCCCTCTCCAGTGCTCTTCTTGCCTCCTCCCCTTTAGGTACTGGAAGGACAGTTCATCTTAACAGACATGTGAGTTACTACGCAACCTGTGTGTGGAGAAGAGGGAATGATTAGGCCTCTTTGAAATATGCTACCCTAATAAAGTCCATAGCCAAGGGTCACTCTACTTCCCATGGCCAAAGACGATAGGAAGGAGGAAGTGGTACTAGGAATGTCCCAGCCCCCAGACAAGGTTGGCTGTGCTCAGGGAAGATGAACTCCATGATAAATTGGTTTCTGCTGCTCACATTCCATAATCCACTATTCTTTTCCAGCCCAGAGTTCTACCCCAGTGCTTTCCAGCATAGAGGGCTGCTTTGTCACTCCTTTATACTTTTCTCATTGTGTTCCACATTCCCTGACATCTCACAGTGCCTTACTCCAAGATTGCTTTTACCCAGGTTCTTAGTCCTGTCCTGTATTTATTTGCCTTAACCACCCTCACATCACTGTGGCCACCACATTTTTTAGAACACTGTGTCTGACCATGCTCACTCCTATGGTCAACTTCTCCCACAAGCAGCAGTGCCTCCCTCCTGCAGTTTTGATTTTGAAAACATTGAGTACATTTACATCCCAGAAAAGACCAAATCTGGGGAAATTTAATGATAACTATGTGGCAGCATTTTCTTGGTACTAGAAAGGCCTTTAAGACCTTGATATTATATTGGCAAAACTCTGAAATGGTTTGTCCTGATACTTTTTGGGTTTTTATGCTGTTTCTGTGAAATATAACAGTGCAGGCCTAGTAAGCACATTGGGCTAGAAGTCTGCTCACAGGTGTATAGGACAGGAATGCATGGAGTGTAGTGTTGCATATAGACAGCACATCTTGAAGAACTACTGCTTCTTGGAGTGAGATTTCTTTTCATCTACTTACCAGAAAAAAGGGACTTGTATTGATAATATATTGAATGGAAGGGACTACAAATAAAAAAGCTAGGAAGTTTTGTATATTGCTACATATTTTTAAGTAAAAAAACGTACTGAAGTGCTGGTAGGCATTTGCATTTTTAAGAATTGTTTTTCATAATTTTAAAGTAATTATTTGAAGTGAAATTCAAATATGATAATTCTACTGTGAAGCTCTCACCACTGTTTCATAGGACTCTTGCAGTAGCTTGGCTTATCCCCAGCCTCAGCAGTCTCTTGTCACAGCCTGCTTACCTCTCCAGACTCTTCTGTGTGACCTCAGTCTCTGAAATACAGAGATTATGCTCATATGAAAGACCCTGAGTAAAAGAGTTTATACGAGTGACGAGATTTGGAATTTTTTAGTTGCTCAGACCATTTAGGGGCAGGAAACCAGAGTATTTCGGGACATTAAATTATCATCATATTGGGATGCTCATTTTAACTGTGTCAAGTTCTTATGTGAAAACCGACTGGTTTTGCATGTTGGTGATACAGTTTTGAATTTCATAACTCAAGAGGAATGGGTAAAATAGAGAAACACAGAATGCAGCCTTTTATTTAAACAAGGGAGAGCTACAAATAACTCTATGGCGTAAAAATTTTGCTTACACTGCATTGAATTAACATTGCTTTTTCGAAGTGCCATGCAAATACAAATAAAAAGGTATGTGTAAAATACTTGGCCAAGGCAGTGAAAGGTGAATAAATAGTAATCAGCTTGTACTGTGTCAATATCAGTCTGATTAAGGAAGCCAATTTTTGCAGTTCATTTGGAGTGTACAGCAGTGATAGCAAGTTAAACAGCGTAGATAGGTGGGTAGTCTCCTGGAAAGACCAGTCTTAAGGTTCCCTGGATGTTCATTACTTCTAACTAAAGCCATCCAAAGACTTAGATTTTTAATGGTCCTATGTTTTTATCTGGTAAAGGAAACATGAAGAATAACTGTGTGGGAATAATCACATTGTATGTTTTCTCTTCTTAAGGTCCCTTACTAGAAATACAGCTAGTGGATTTTTTTGTTTTTCTTTTTTGTTTTATAATAATTAGGTGCAGTTCTTTTTAAGAATACTTTTTTGCTTTAAGATGCCTCTCTCTGAAATATGGTGACACACCCTGAATCCTTTTTACAGATCCTCTTTAAACATTTTTCACTAATTACTTCCCATATGTTTCTTTCGCTTTAGAAAACCCTTTACTATTTTCTAATTTTACGTTATAGTCCTAGGAGAAGGTTTGATCAATATGCTGGATATTCCAATTCCAGACACCTGAGTTCTGAATAAATTTGACTAATTTTGCCTGGAAATAAGTTTGATGTGCTTATCCTGACTTCCGTATACTGCAGAACCATTGCAAAACAGTACAAGTCTTCCCAATTTAGTCCGGCACACTGATGGGCAAAGGGAGAAAACCACTTGCTTGTCTGTACTGTGGCTGATCTGGTCTCATCCTTACTGTTCTTTCCTTCCTCAGGGTATTTCTGTAAGTGTCCTGGAAATTTTTGTATACCATATCAAATTACAGAAGGGTTTTTTGAAGATGGTAGTTCAACACCCCTTCTTACTCATTTTATATATGTGAATGTTTTGACTTTGTCAGAGTGAATGACCAGTGGGCAAGAGGAAAATTGTGGTTGTCCAGTTGGAACAGCACAGTGCTCTCCTGCCCTTTTTGCTGGCCAGTGATGTTCTTGTCAACCTGTTTGTAACAGCAGTGCCCTAATGCTTCTCTGAGATTTGGAGTTTGTGTAATGATAGCATTGGCTTGAATGGTATTTGCAGGAATCAAACTCTTTTCCAGAAGTATCAACAGTCAGCTGAGTCAACTTATGCCACTGTCCCTCTGGATCTTAGCAGTGTACGCAACAACTTATAGAGTTGAAGAGAACAGCAGGCACAAGGTGTATCTGGGGCTCTTTTTATTTACCAAGCTCTTAGACAATATTGCAGAGATTCTGTGTTATTTCTCTACTTGTAGTGATGTCATTTTTGTCTTACTGTGCATAATTTTACATGTCCTAATCTGTTTTAGCTTTTGGGCCTGCTCTCCAACTGTGTGTTTACTAGTCTTTTCTCTTGCTGTCTCTTTGTCTCTAATGGTCTCTAATAAATAAAAGAAGCACATACCTGCCATTCTTCCACATTACTGAGTGATATCCATCACAAGGAAGCCTGTGAAATGATTTTATTGAAGAGCTGCTTGCACTGTAAATTACTAGTGTGCATCCATCTGTAATTCACATCCTTCCTTTTTTGTAGTAGTTCAGAAAAGGTTGTGTAATCAGATTTGCAAAGGTAGCTCTTGCTGTCGTGATGAAGCTTGTTACCCTGCAAGGGTTTGGTAACAACTACTGGAGATGCAGAAAAAAACTTATGGATGTAAAGTGATATCTTAAAAGATTTTTTTCATTTTTTTAGGCTTCTCACCCAGAATGTTGGTCTTCTTTATGTTGGAAACTTTGACAGACCTTTTGCACAAATTAAGGTATGATTGATAAGCTGGGGGGGGAGGTGGCTATTTCAGTTATTTCACTTCTGTATGGTTTAGAAAACTTCAGGCTTCAAGTTATCAATATGGCTTCAGGAAAAATAATGGGAAATAGTGCTACTTTGATTATGTTTACCATATTCTGGGTTTGCTTTTAGTTTAATCTGTGCACTTAACTTGTCAAAGAAGTTTAGTTTTTCCTATCATCTTTTGATTAATTTTGACTCTGGTTTAGGCTGTCTTGTCAGAGACATTTCAAAACAAAGCCACTTTTGGAGCCCTGTAATTCTTTAAGTGATCCTTGACAGGGAAGAGACTACAGTAAAAAGCACAGATTGTTTTCCCAGTATTATTAGATTTATTATGAAACACTCATACAATTGCTGGAAAATCATTTGTCTTTTATGACTTACTGTTTCTTTTCCTTCAGTGGTACTATAATGGTTTCGTGTTTCTAATTGCCAGTTACTAATTAATTATTGTCATGTCACTTGCAAACAAAAATGTTTTGCAAGAATATATGGACTAATTCTGATGAGTTTCCTGGGTATTGTATTAGAACAAAGAGAGGGAGGCATTAGCATGTCAGTCATTACACTGGGATGTGGAAATGTGGTATCTGTTTTAGAATGCTGAAATGTTCCCATCTCCCAGCTGATACCTGTAATTACTACATATTCTGTGCTCTTGGCTGCATTGTTCCCTCCATCGTGTGCATATGCTTGTGCCTCTCAGAATTTTAAAAGCCTGGTTTTGTTTCACATCAAAATGAAACTCAATTTCTGAAACTCAGATGTGTTCCTCTACCATCCCTAACTATGTTACGAAACAACAGTACTCCCAACCATATCTAACAAATACTTTTTATAGCTTAAACCTTGGTACTGTATTAAAATTACTTTAAAATAACAAATGCATGCTTTTCATCTTCCTATTTCCCTTTCTTTCATTTTCCCAGTTCCTACATGTTTATTATTCAGTTTAGCTAATAATCAAAGAATTGAGATGTTTCTTTTATGAAACGTATTGCCAGAAGTTTCATCAAAAATATGACTGTATATTTTTGGTGATGATAACTCTTCAGAATAGTGCTTCTTTAAAAGCTTTCTGAAAGTTCTCTAACTGTTCTCTTGTTCCAAATGAGGCCCATTTCTGCCTGCTCCATCCACTTCCAAGAATAATAAGCAGCAAAATGGGAGGTTTTCCCTGTGGCTGGGAAGAGTTTAAGTTTACTGGGTGGGTGTGTGAGAGAAGAGGTGAATACTGCACTCATTTTCAGCCACCTGAAGTGAGCAGTGGTGCCCCTCCTATCACTTGCAACCAGGGAGAGGCCCTTCTGCTCACGAGACAGTTGCACAGCAGCTGCTGTGCCAGATCAAATGCAGTTTCCTGCAATTTGCATGCAGGGTCTTCTCTGCTGGAAGTTGTGGATGCATCAGATGCAACAGATGCATCCTGTTGCTTAGTAGACTCGGTTGGACTTCCGTCTCTGAGCGTGCCTAAGGGACTTTCCACTAAATTTTCAACATACAAAGCCATACTATCACAAGATATTTTACTTTAAATCTGTTGCCCAACGAAACTTTTTGGTTTAACCTAGGCCTTACGTCAAGAGAACTGGTGAAAAATCTGACTTTTATCTTCTCCTCCACATTACCCCAGTCTTGCATCTTTCAAACTACAGAAACTTAATCTATTTAATTGCTTTCTGTATCCAACCATTCTGTATCTCCAATCACTGCCCCTTTTTTTTTTGTTCCACATACCCTTCTGTATTTCTATTGATGCCTTTTTTATGGTAGGGGATGGCACAGTATTGAAGATATGGGCACAATAATGTTTTCTGTTCTTTCTCAGTTCTTGCCTTACATATGGTACAATGCTTGATAAGTATCTGACATACATTAAATTTGAGTAGGTAATTAATTACTGTAGATTACATTGGTATGTTTGAATAAGCCAAGTTTGAATAAGATAATTCTGTGAGCTGTACTCCATAAAACATAACTTTTATTTTTGTAGCTATGGGCATATATATGAGTGAATGTATGTTTGCACACTGTTGCTTTGCTTCTGACGCTAAAGGCAATGCTGAAGTTGTAAACTGTCTTGTTTGTGTTATTAATTTTAACTGGAAAGTGGCATATAGTTGGCAAAACCAAAAAGCTTTTGAAATTGAGGCTCCTATCTGATTGCTTGAGATTCTAGGATGTTGTCTGCATAACAGCAGGAGGAACTGCTGTAGAGTGATGGGGTCACAATGTCGTAGAGATCTTCAGCACCAAAAAGAAAGGGAGTATTAATTCACATTGAGAGTTGGCACTTGGAAAAGGAGTTTGTGTAATCTGAAGATATACAGTGGTCTTTCGTAACTGTTGACACCCAAGTTCCTTTCATTCTTCGCCCAGCGGTTCTTCAGGTCTTCAAAGCATTTCTTTCATTCTTCCTCCAGCAGCTCTTCAGGTCTTTAATACACATTTACCAATGATTCCATCATTTAAAAGACCGCTGAAACACATTTTGTCTTGGAATATATATAAGGCAGAGTCTTTATAACCTTTTAGTTCAGCTATGCTTTTACACACTGTGTGATGGATCGATCTCTCTCATTTTATAAATTACCCACTCATGTTCATTTGCAAACATCCCAGGTATTATATATTCTATTAAGATACAGCATTTTTTGCTAAAAGTGTGCATTAAGGAATGCCCCAAACCACTGCACTCCTCTGTCAGTGTAGATTTATTACTCAAAGTGGACCATTATTAGACAGTAGTACTTCCAGTGCATTTTAGTGCACTTGCAGTTGCACAAGTAAGAATGTTACCAGGGCTTTGAAATATTCATAGTAAACATATAAACTGCCATGCTAGTACTCATAAATTCATGTTTCAATTTATGTGCATTTACAAAACTGCAAAAGAGAAGCTCCTTATCAAAGTATCCCTTCCCAAAAGCAAACAAGTTTGATTTTCCAGAACTGTGCGGGAGATAATTGCACTGGTGTCTTTGATGATGAAGACTGTAGATGGCAATTCTGGGAAAAGAGTCTGAAATACTAATGTCTCTTCTAGGATGATTTTTCTATGTCTTTCGTTCTCATATTAATAATTCATTAATATATATTAATATTTATAATGTTTCTGAGACATAGCTGCACTGGTAAGATTAACTGAAATTACCTGATTTTCCTCTTCAACTTGCTTTAGGTGGTATTGGTGGTTGTGCTTGATAGGTGTTTGATCTCTGTACTTCATTATACAAAAGAAATGTGAAACATTCACTCCTCAAGCTTTTGAATCTTGCATTTGGTAGCAGGTAGAAGAAATGGGAAATAAACAGTGTTTTTCTGGCTAGAGGGATCTGCCTGGAACTTTCTAATAATGTTCCAGTTCATAGGTATTGCAGGATTTTTTATGTTGCTACTTTGAACAGAGTTCATGATAAAACTTTGAAGTTTTGCATTGTGTTTGTGATTGCTCTTGTTCTAGGGTAATATTTAATGAGTTTCAATAAGTTCAGTGGCTTAAAAGAATGATGGCTGTTTCACTTAGCTTCTGAGACTCTTAAATTAATTCATCCTTTAATTCAGATTCTGTTGTGGTAATGGCTTATCATTTTATTTCCAGGGGATTATTCTTTAAGCTTATATAGAAGTTGCTCTTAATAATTTAATTTTGTTTCTAAATAAAATTATTCAAAGTTATTGTTCAGTTCTAGTGTCTGTTCAAAGTATTGTAGAACAGTTTCACCATAAATGTTTGCTTTCTGTATCTTTTTCCATTTAAGCTATGTTAGTAGTAGCATTAATAGTAGTTACTGTCATACACGTCTGCTTTCATTGGAAGAACTCTGAGCAATTCAGTGATTTGTAGCTTTCTTTGGCATCACTTTATATCTTAAGTGGTTGTATTTATTAAATATCTCCTGTAAATTTGATGAAATGAGAAAGGTTTGTCTGAGTGACAATCTTGATTAGCAAGATAAAGTATTGATATCAGCTGGAATTAACTGGAAATCTTTCTTCAATGTCTTTTCCTTAAATATTGTTGGTATTCTTCTACTAAGAGTGAATCTATTAAAGCAAAAACATAGAAATTTTTTGTTTATTAGAAGTAAATAAATTTATTATCCCAGCATACATAATAGTCACCCAATGGAAGGGTATTTTACTGAGTTTTTAACCTGTTCACAGAAAAAGAGTTCTTCGTAACATGCGTGACACATTGTTTTTAAACTAGAGATTTGATCAGTGTAGATTACTGTGAAAACTGAGCTACACTATATGCAGTAATTATATCTGTACAGAAAATTATATTGCTTAATCAATTTATTAGGATTGTAAGTTTTTGCAGTTTGGTTCCTGGTTGCTTCTGGGGTTAGGGGAAACTGTTCAGTACACTGTGTTCTCCATTATTAATCAGTAATGAAGCTTCTGGCAGTCTTTACTATAAGCTAATGACTAGTTTCATTTTTGGGCTCTTAACATTACCATTTAAATAAAGATTAATTACTACTCTTTTATTTTTAGTGTTTTAAGAGCAGTTATTAAAAAGTTTCATAATAAAGACTACTTTGTTCAGAATAGAATTGTTCAGTTTAATAGAATATGAGGACAGTTTTTTTGAAATAGAATATTTTGGAAATAGTAGTTGCTTCTTAGTATGATAGGAGCCCAGTGGAGAGATTCTGAGCTTTAAGTTTGCTTCTGAGGGATTTGCTGCTGTAGTTAAAGCAGCCTTGCTGTCAAGGACTAGCAAGAAATCAAGGTCTCTTCTCTGACCTGCAGCTCAGTAGCCATTATCTGTGATTTTATTAAACTTGGGAACAGTATTACTGATTGCTGAGGCAGCTAAGCTTACTGCCTACACTCTTGGAATGCAGTTTGGTTCTAGGCTATTATTTGCCCAACTGCCTCATTTTCCCTCAGCAAATACACTGTTAACTTGAAACATGATAAAGCATTGTGGAATTCTGCCAGAAAGAGGCCTTGCAGCAGGCAATCACCCCAAAATTATTTCTCTGATCATATCACATCAAAACCTGTAGACCCTTCAGATACAAATTCATCCACCTTTAAGATCTGCAGGGCAACTTTTCAGCACCTCAGAGATTTTACTGCAATATTCCCAGTAGCTGAAACATCTTCAGCACAGCTGCTTTACCTTTGTCCACAACACAGGCTGAATTGAAGTGATGTCTGAGAACCAGGCGAGACATCATTATTCGTGACTCCTTCGGCAGTGTCAAACATCTGTAGCTGATTACTGAAGTGATTGGCCACAATTTACCAAACAATTTTTTCCTGAAGGAAGAGGTAAAAGGAATGAATTTATGATCTTGCTACTCTCAAGAGCTTATTTTTTAACCTAGGATAAGCTACTGATTTCTCAACTGAAGCTGGCATGTTTTTCTTCCCTGAGTGACAATGACTTCTACTACCAGTTAGTGACCCCAAAGCTTGGGTTACCCTTGCTTAGGGTACAGCTCTTCAGACCACTCCAAATTTAGGAAGAGAATTAGTCCAACTTTCGCCATATGCTCAGCTGTTGTCGTGACATAGCTCCACAGTAACCGTGTGCTCTGTACAGTCTTGTAGCAAAAAAAGTTTGAAAGTTCTCCATTTGTGCCTGTTGGCAGCCACTAAGAGTATGTTGGTGCCTTAATTATTTGATGCTTTGTTTACTGGACTTTCATGCGTATTGACAGAGGATTTTGTGTTCATTACCATAGCAAGAAAGGATTACGCATTTATCGTAGTGAAGTTGTAATCTGAATTGTGTTTCTCTTGCCTATCTCCCTTTCTTACTGTTTTGTGCTGTAATTGTATTCTTTGAGATGTGAAATGCTGTAGAATATGACATAAGGATATCATGTCTTCAGCTTCAAAATTACAACAAATATAGCCCTAGAATTTCTGAAGTGAGATGTTTCTGAGAAAACGGAAATACAGATCTATCAGATGTATCTGATTCTGATTGTTCACAGTGAAGACAAATAATTTCAAACTGGAAGAGACTTCACAGGTGGAACAGAGGCCTGTCAAAGACAAATGGTAACTTGCTTGGTTAGCTTAGCAAGATACTGTCAGAGGAGGATTGTTTTATCTTCATTTTAGCAGAATTAACACAGGTAATGAGGGGAAGAAGAAGGGGGGAAGATGATTTTAAGCTGGGAAAGCGATGATGGGAGAGTAAATGGGTTATGCTGGACAGAAATAATTTTATTCTGAAAACTGAAGAGCACTTTCAGAGCTACAGATCTAGATCCAACACCCACTAGGAACAAACACATTGACACCGTTGAGAAGGAATGTGATAATTGTATGATTTAATGATTGTGAAAGAAGATAAACTCAGATAATCTGTCTCTCTACACTTCGTTAAACACAGTCATTCTAAATTAAAAGGCACAAAATGAGGATAAAGTTCTATAATTTTCTACCTTTTCTGAACTTCAAACTGCATATTTAGGATAAAGTAATCAACATGAATTATATATATTTATTATTGTTAACAGTCCTCTAACAGAATTGGTGGGTTGCTCTTATGTTTTATAGAGTTTTGTGGGATGTTGCAGTAGGATTTTCATAACCTCTTTTTAGTTGTGGAAACTGTACTGGGCATCGTTGAAATCACTAATATTGGGCTGTTGAGAAGCTACATAAGGAAATCCCTCTCTTTCTTTTTCTTTTTGTCTTTTGTGGAAACCTATATTTGTGTGTCATGCAGAAGTCAACATGTGGAAACAGTTTTAGCACCAACACTTAAAAAGTGGGGCTGATTTCAAAAGAAATTTCTCAATGTAGTGGGAATCTAGGATTTGTTCCCTGTGTTTATTGGTACAAGATGACAATGTACAGTCTTCTCATGACAAGTCATACAATGGTGGAATAATCCCTTCTGGAGCCTGAATCTGTTCTTTTCCACTCATTCCTTTCTTCTGCACTGATTCCACATAAAGTACTGAGTAAAATTCAGCATCTATTTTTTTATCTTCAGGGTACTCTGAGATACATGAAAAGTTATCTGGCACAGGGTTACGGATGGTGTTTGCCTCCGGCAGGAATGATGGAATATTTTACATTAAAAAATAAAATTAATTCTCAGCAGAGTTTTCAGGAGGGCATCCTGGGACTTGATGTGAACCTGATAGAACCTGGAGTGCTTAGGCATCTTGAAATCTTCTAATTCGGGTTCAAGGACTTTGTGTCCTAAACAATAATCTGAACATATTCAGTAACTAAATTCTGAATTTGTGAGAGCAGTAACTGAATCTGAGAGGTTCTACCCTACCCACGCAGTGGGTATCTTGTAAGAAGGTGAGGGAGGTGCTAGAGAGAATTTACTGAACAAACTGCAAGTTAGAAAATGTTGTAAGGTGCTAGCAAGAAATCACCCACTGCTCATTCCTAAGTTATATGTTTGTTAAATTTAGCTCATTTTGAAAATAAGTCACTTTTGAACCATTACATTAAGAATTAATTAGGAAAGACAACAAGCATATTCTTTATCCCTTGACTTCTTCCTTATATTTCTCTACATCTTGACATTCTTTGTTGCAGCTTTTCTCAGTAGCACTTGCTAACTCTTTTAAGTGCAAGGGATCTTGACTGCCTGTGTTTTTGTGTAGACCCTGGAATATTAGGGCCCTCAATCCTGCCTGGTACCAACAGTATAAATAGCATAAATAAAATAGTAATATATTGTATATATGTGCATTTATGTTACAGTAAAAGCCAGCATACAGTAGGCATATTTATTCCCTGTGGACATATTAAGGGGAAATATATATATATATATATATATAAAAAAAATCTAGCCTTGGAACTGGCGATGTAAACAGAAAGAGAATAGCTAGAAAATGTGCATTAGCACTGCAAAAACTGAAGCAGTGATTTTGTATGCTGTCACAATTACTGCCCCTAAGAACAAAATGTTAATGAGCTATAATTTGTAAATTTTCCGTGTTCTGATGGATCAGTCCCCACCCATTTTGCTTTTTGTCATGATTATGCCTATAAATTCAGTTTAAAAAATTGTTCTTTGTAAAGCATGTGGTGTTCCACAGAAGTCCACATAATTAGGAAGATTACCTTTGTAGTTTTCTGTTGCTGCCAATAAGATAGAATAATTGATGCTTGGTTTTGGACTATGATTTTTTTTGTGGGGACAGCTTTTGTTATTTCAGCTCCTAGTAGGTTTTTTTTGAAAATCAATCCAAGTTTGTTCTTGCTAAGCATAGGGTAAATGAAGCCTTTTGGGAAGGTTAAAATAATAGCTAATTGATTGTAGATCTTCATTTATTGAGGGGTTTTGGTTTTCTATTTACCTCTAGATTAACTATATAAGAAAAAAAACTTCAAATGCTTTTAATGAGTATTGTAAAAATGAACAGATTGAAGCTTTGTAAGCCTTCCATTTCCTGGGCTTACAAATACATCCTAGCAATACAAAATCAGTATGATAATACCTCATTTCTCAAAAAGCTTAGGAAAACAAGTGCTGACAAAGGAGCCTTGACAAGTTCAGGAGAGGCAAGTTCAGGGTTGTGCATCAGGGACAGGGTGAGCTGGAGCCTTAAGTGATTGCGCAGCAGCTCTGCAGAGAAGCATCCCAAGGTCCCAGTGGCCACAAGCTGAATGCAAGCCAGCCTTGTGCCCTTGCACTGGTAAAGGCCAACCACACCTTGGGTTGTTGTCTTAGCCAGAACATTGCCAGCAGGCTGAGGAAGGTCGCTGTTCTCTGCTCAAGCATTCATGAGAGTCATCTGGGGTAACCGTGCACCGCTCTGGGCTCCCTGGTGCATGAGAAGTCACCCTGCTGGAGCAATTCCTGTGGGGGTCAGGACGAAGGGTAGAACATTTGACTTATGAAGAGAGGTTAAAGAGACTGGGTTTGTTTAGAAACGAAGAGTAGAGGGGGTCCTAATTGCAGTCCTCCATCACCTAAAGTGAAATGGCAGAAAAAAAGAGAGGCAGACAGTTCTCAGAGAGGCTTGAGGAAAGACAAGTGGGAAAATTCCAGTTGGATGTAAGGAAAAAAATTTCATAGTGAGGTTGTTTGGGCACAGCAGCAGGTTGCCTGAAGATATTATAAAATCTCTGTCCATGAAGATTTTCAAAATTTAACTGGAAAAGACCCTGAGCAACCTGACTCATCCTTGAAGTTGATCCAGCTGAGAGGAGGAGACTGGATGGGTGATGGCTGGGTGGCCCTTCTGACCTGAATTTTTCAGGTTTTATAACATTTTAGAGTACAAGCAGTCATGGCTGTAAGACTTAACTAGTTCATAAGGATATATAAAACTGCATCATTTATTGTGTCTATTGGGAAATTGTACAGTTGGATGTTTCTGAGTTTCTGCTGTTACTGATTGCATAGAGCTTAATTTCAGTCTGTAATACTAACATACAGTATTCCAGTCAGTTCTTCCTTCTTATCTTTTCCTATGGCTGTGACCACAACTTGCATTATACAAGGCTTTCAGTACTTCCATTCTTAGTATCTTGGTTTTCTTCTTGTTAAATGTTTACCTTGAAAGTGCCTGTTTTCCTCATAATACAAAAAAATATGAAAAGATGCATCTTTTTTTTTTCCATTAAGGGGTAGAATTGCATTATATATCAGAGATGCTGTGGTCCTCTTTCAAAGAACATGCTGTGTTTTCTTCACTGAAATATTAATTTAGAAGAAGAAAGATGGGGTTTTTTTTCTTTGAAGTCATTCTTCAGCTGTTTTCCTGTAATGACAGTATGGATTTTTTAATGGTGTGTGTGGTAATATGTTAACAATAAAGCATCTCTGGTTTAAACTAAAAATTTGTGAGTCTAACTGGAACTGAGAGAGGCTGGTGTTCTTAGGAACACCTCTAAAACTTCAAAGGTTTATAGGCTGTTCAGAGCCATATAACTAATTTTAAAACAATGATAGCAAAGAAGAAAAGAAATTAGAAAGTGGCAGCAATGGCTACATTAGTAGCAAAGCTCAGGAGTTAACAGGCTGGAAGAAGAGCGGCCAGTGCTGCTCTTAGGTAGCTGCTGGATATAAACAAGCCAAGAGACTCTGTAAATGCATGAAATGGGGTGTAACTCTTGTGCACGAGTAAGGGAAGATGGGTAACAGCGTACAGCACAGGACACCTGACAAAACTAGACTTGCATCTGTGCTGGGAAGTCACAGTCATGTTATGTAACATTCACACCTTCCCTTCCCCTCCAGTCCTGTCTGCTGCCCCTGTCTGAGCAGCAGTGCTGACCTACTATGACTCTTAGGAAAAGCCTCCAAAGTTAATCCCTGAAGACCATTCCTATTTTCTCCTTCGATTCTTTTGTTCGGGGCACTTCTGTCATAATTACAATGATTAAGCCAACAAGCAATTTTTTATCACATTAGAGGGGATTGATTTGGAGTTTCCTATTTCCTTTCATTTGATAAATAATGAGATTTGAAACCAGCAGTAGCTAATATATGTGCCATCAGATCTTAGTTTTCATTATTTTCTTTTTTTACCTAGCATTCCTTCGTCTTGAATTCATTTGCTTTCTTACCTTCCTAGTAATTTTCCAAGTATTTACCGTTGACCCCCTACAGACACCATTCTGAGAGGCACAGTCGTACTGAAAACTGTATTTACAAAGCGATAAGCAGATTGTGCTTCTGGTAGCTTTCCTATGCCCAGTGGTATGAAAGCATACTGTGATAAATGTGAGCATTAGGACATGCAGATTATGTCTCATTAAAATAACACATTAATGGACAGTTTATTTTCCATACTGAAGAGAGAGCAAAACAAAAGGCTTAAGCTCTGTCTCTGAACCATAAAGTTATTGCTTACTACCAACTAAAAATTGCTGAGAAAGATCCTGAGAATGAGAGGTTTGTTTTAGCAATAAATGAGCATAGATATTGCAGATATTTCTCATCTGCATTGCATTGAGCCTTCATACTTGTCACAGTGGAATAACTGATCAGGTCATTGTAAAACTGCCAGATTTCTTGTGATGTAGTGCAAGTTGTGCTTTGCTATTGTCCTCGTCCTCTTTGTCACTTTGTTCTTTCCTCAGGCTTCAGTGTTTGAGAGTGTTCTGGCTCCCGTATGTGGGTGATTTGGGGCTGGCACCATCTTTTGTTTTGCTTTCTTATGTTTTACAAAAATCATCTGGCAGAGAGAATGATTTGTCCATGATGATTTTAAGCTCTTGAACATGGTAATTTGTTGCTGCAGCTGTTCCTGTGTTATAGCTGCATTGTCAAACCTGGTTTGGGTGTGCCTCTGCACATAGAGAGCATAATTTGTTCTGAGTAATTGAGGATACCTTGATGACAACAGCTGTTTGTGGGGCCAGCTCCCGTGCTTGACTGAGTGGCAGCAGGGACTGTTTTTTCCTTTGATGTAGACATCCCCATGCTTAGTTTCCATAAATGTGATTGCATTTGCATTTTCTTTTGACTAGAAGACTGTACCCAAACCATGTAGCAGTGTGCTCAAGCTTCTTGGAGTTTTAGGCAATTTAGGAAACTCGTAGATAATTATCTTCTTGGAGGAAGTAGTGTCTTAAAGTTGCATATCTTTATTGTTTCCTTCAGAAATTATTCATTTCATGTCATGTTTGTGATCATAATTGTTCTTTATTAGTCTGTTCTGATTTTTGAAATAATTCTTCGTATTTTCTTTCTGTATCAGAGGCTTTAGTTGGTAGTGGAGGCAAGTGAAATAAAGGCAGTATAATGGATAACAGTGAAAGAATAGATACAAAAAATAGATTCTAAATCAATTATAAAAATCAGACCCTGTTAGAAATTTATTCTAATCAAAAGAGACAACAAAAGACATTTTAGGCCTTTTTTAACCATTTCTTAGTCATTAATTGTTTTAAGGTATAGAACACCAGCAAAAATCAGGCTTGAGGGGGAAAAGAAAGCAAATTGTTATTGTACAGTTTATAGGCAGAGTATATCTAAATTTATTAAGCTTTTTAGAGGTGAATTATTTTGAATCTGAACTGAAGAAATGAGGTTGAACTTGATAAATGAGCTTGAACATGTAGTACCTTTGTGAAATGCAGATGATAATGTCTTTAAAATAAATTAGTCATGAATAAATCAAGATGTTGAAGTTGCAAAGGATGAGAGATGGTATAACAGGGAAATTCTTTGACTAGGAAATTGTTTCTGAGACCTTTCTTTATAGCATATATAAAATGCATAGTGAATATCATGAAATATTTTAAATGTCAGATACTGATAAGATAAGGAGAAAAACAGTTGATGGCAAAAATTATCGTATTGAGAGGTACTGTGCTGGCTTAGGGCTAGTAAAAGGCAAATGCAGATTAAATTTAGATAAATGAAAAAGAATAGGATTGCAAACAATAACACAGAAGGTAGAAGAAATATCAAATGAGATAATTATGCAGGACATCAGCTTTGAAAGGAAAAGGGGTTGTGGATAATATCCTGTCTCATTAGAATAACTATAAAGAAAGATAGTCACATGAACTAATTTCAGCCGCATAGACCCCACTGACTCCTTGTATAGGCGGTAGAAGACAGTTGAATCCAGGGGGGAATCTGGGAACCTCTAAGGAGAGTCTGATGGTTGCCTCACTGAGTCTTTTAAATTGCTTTCTAGAGGTGCTAGTCTTTCTCTGTGGATTACTTAGGAAACTAGCTCCTTTATCTTAAATAACTAAAATAATGGTGCAAATACTCATCTTGCCATTCTCTCTGGATTTTTCTAATTATGAGATTAAAGGCTGGAGTAAAACCAAATTCTTATGGTGCAGCTGTTTTAACTGCAAGTGAGCATTTCCAGTATAGTATTCCCCACAGACAAGCACTGTGGCTTAATTGTCACTTCAGCTACTGGTAATTGATTTTCAGATATCTAATTTTTCCACCATTTCTATCCTCAAATAAGATCTTTAAAGCCAGATAAGTCCTACAAGCTTAGGCTCCATTAGACCTCTGATGAGGAAGTTGGTGGCTCTTACAGAAGGTTAGCAAATAAGGAGGAAGATGGAACTAAACTAGATGGTGCCCAGGAAAGGCTGGCCTGTAGGCAAGAAGATGAGATTCCATACTAGTAGAAGCAGAAGGATGCTGATCTCTTACCCAAGGTAATGATGAATATCATGAGCACAGTTCAAAGAATGCCCTTGGTATCTAAGAAAGCAGTAATCCTAGGGGAAAATGATGCTGTATACAGTTAATCAGGTAAGATTATTTCTTGTTTCATTCTTAATTTGTTTTTCTATTTGTATAATTTACAGTGAAGTACTTAAATTATTTCTTCATCGAATCGGGTTTCACAATTCTCCTGGCAAGGGTCACATATATCTCTGCTTGGCAGTACTCCAGAATGATTATAGTATTGGTAAAGTTTTACACTTGAGAGAGAAATAGATATTGAAACTCAATTGAATAATAGTGATGCAGTATCTTTTTATATAATATTCAACAAAACCATTATTTATTTACTTTTTGTTTGACAATAGTAAAACCACTGCAGTTTTATCTTTCCAGCATAAAGTGAGAATAAAAGTGAGGAACAATAGAGCTCGGTAGTGCCACTATATTTCAACAAATTGAAGTTTTCAAAATGCCACTTCTGCTTCTCTCCAAAGGAAAAGAAGGTTGATTGTAGAGACAATAGCATGTTATATCTTTGGGGAAAACAGTTTAGAAAGATTTGAAAAGATCAGAGATGCGGCAGCATTGTTAGGACCATTGTGCAGACACTTTATTTGTATTGCTGAGAACCGTAGATGTTTTCATTTACTGGGAAGGGAACTGTAAATATGCAACATTGCTTTTTATGTTGCTAACTTCAGTGAGTTACTGTTTAATTGGTATACAGAAAAATTTCTGCCAATGACTTTACAGCCGAATGCTATAATGAAATGTCACTTCTTTTAAAAAAATGTTACTTTCCCTTGGTTAGCTGAAGTACTAAATCCATTTCGGTAAATGAATCTATTGATTTTTAGCTTAATGTGTTGTAATAAAAAATATTTGAGCATGTTCTCAGTGGTAGATTCATGAGATGCTGTGCTGGATTCTGTATGGGCAATGATGTGAAATTTTTGTCTATTTTTCATGCCTGAAGTAGAGAAGTCAGCACTGGTACAGAACAGAAGTAATGACCTGGGTTCTGTTGGAGACAATGGTCTCAGTTAAAACTCTGCAGAAGTCATCCACGGACTCTCTTCCCCTGGGTCAGCCGAGACCCTGAGAATGCTCCAGCTGTGAGGGAGAGAGGCTATAGCAAAACAGTGCTGTTGAGCCCCTTGATCCAGCTGCAAGGACTCGAGACACTCTTCTAGTGGTGGTTAATACTGACCATAGTCCTCACTGCCCTGAGGAGCTGCCCATTACCTGTGTATTAATGCTGAACCACACAAGAAATAAAATGCCTGATTAGTGTTGTATGGTAACTACCCAGTTGTGATTTAACAGTAATGCAGACAAGTGCAACCCAGCTTCTGCTTCATTTCATTAGTGGGTCATGGTTAGCCGTGCTTGATTGGTGATCATTGGAGTAGCAGATTAACTTTGTGCTGTAGCATTTCTTTTAAACCTGTGTGGGGCATAGGGAACAGTCTGGTCTATGGTAGCAGCAATGCAAAGGAATATGCAAAAGAAGAATATTCAGGTTTAGAGACGAGAATGTTTTTTTTTCTTTTAGACAATAATGCAAGATACAACTACTGCATTTTACTGCATCATTACATTCTCTTTCCACCTGTTACACTTTGGATGCCATTAATGCATAGAAAGAGGTTTCAGAGTATTTTAACTTCAGTACAAGGAAAACAAAGGATGTTTCTGATTAATTTAGCAGGACATTTATAGATCAATGAGTCAGAGGTTTTGGATTTACAATACTAAAGTTAACACTAATGCAAACACTAAAGCAAACAGACCCTGAATTACTTAATTACTAGCTTGTTAATATTTCATTCAGAGCTTAAAGGAAAAAAAAATCTGTAATTAGTAATTAGTGTTAGCAGTTATAGCAGGAAACTGCAAACCAAGGCTTTCTGCTTCAGTTCATGAATTTCCCCACTGTGTGCACTCTTGCTTGACAAATGAGCTCTCTTTTACCTTGGGCTTTTCAACTGCAGAATTATGTATGGAAAGCTCTTTTATCTAAAGCAAGCTAATGAAGTTGGTTTAACGAATAAGAATACATTTGGAGGTTATTGGGCAACAGGTTTACAGAGTTGCCATTACTGTTACCTGGTTTTTCTTTTCTTTTCTTATCTCTCTTTCCCACTCCTTATTCTTTTTAGAGAAGAGCCTATAAGGATTTATTTTGTCCTGGCTGGAATTGCTGGTGTCATTGGCTGGCTCTAGAATGGGTTTTATGAGGTTATTTGCAATGCTGTGACATCATGTGAAAAGCAAACCAGATGGTTTTGGCTGTATTTGTTAGGGAACTAAGGCTGTTTCAGTCCTGGACCTCAGATAAGGTCCAGGACTCAAACACAAGCGTAGCACTTGAGCAGAGTGCTCAGATTAAGCTTGAAATTTCAGAATGGGCCCATGCAGAAGGTCTTTGCAGGCCACAGCTTTATGACAAGAATTTTTTTGGAGTGGTCATATGGTTGGAAAGCTCAAGATACTTTTCTTGGCTTTGCTTCCTTAGCTTTTGCAGGCTAAGTGGGTAAATTTTGTGAAATATAAATGAAGACTAAATGTTGTTGCTTGCTTATTTTGTTATTCATCTGCCATACAATAACAAAGTATATATGGACAAAGCCGTGAAAAGTGTGCTCATGTGCAGTGGGCTTTCCCAGATTTCCTATCTTTTCCTATCTTTCTGGCTTTGGCAAGACCAATTATCAAACCATTATTTCCTCTTATCAGCATTCACCACTGAAAGTTGCAGTCCTGTTTAGCTAATTGTACACAAGTTTTTGTTCTACTGTCCTTATTGATCTGTTTAGAAACACTGCTGCCCAAATAGGCCAAGAAGTTTCTCAGACCACATCTGGCAAAATCTGTTATATCCTCTGAAGCCAGTTGTGACTCTTCCAAGTTCAAGAATATTGTCCATTCCTCTGCCTCATGATTACTGCAGTCTCTGTTGCTCCACCCCACATCCATTACTGTGGTGTCCTGGGAAATCTGGCTTCATAACTCTGCAGATTCATTAATAACAAGGAATGGAAAGGAAGGAGGGGCCTGCAATGAAAGGTACTGACAAATGTTGCCATTGATAGATTAGCCCTTGCTTACCTTTCTTTCAGCAGACTGACCTCATCAGCTGGCAGGCATTGTAAAACTGCAGTTTCTGAGCCACTCTTAACTTCCCTATGGAGCCTCTTCCATTCTATAACCCCACAGTGATCAAGAAGACCTGCGTGCGTAGATTTTAGATTATAGGTCAGATTATACTTCACGTCTTTAATTGCTTTTGAAGGAGGAGGAAAAAAGCTTTCTGTGTCTTAAGCCTCAAAGCCAGTTAGGCTTTGAAGTTTAAAGGAAACCATTCAGGAAAGGGGAGGGAGTTCAAGCCAGCTCAATGCTATAAAGGCAGCTGAGAAGTGGGTTAAGGCAGTTGACTTTCACTACAGCACTTGCTTTGATCAAAGCTAATTTTTGAAAGTCTGCATTAAGTCAGCAGCCATTAATCTTTTTGTTGTGGTGTATTATCAGTAAGAGGAAAAAAAGATTATTTTCCTTCTAATTGAAATCTTAGAAGGATGAAAAATCCCTAACATGACTTTTGCAGCTTTTTTCCCAACACATCTTTACTCTATTATTTTGATTTCATAGCACTGCTGAGATGATTATTGTTGTTGTTGTTGTTGTTATTGTTGTTTGGCTCATCTTGGCTTTGTGTTCTGTATTATTGCAGTGTTTCGTCAAGGTATTCATCAGCTTCCTCATTCAAGTGGTTCTAACAGTTACCTAAAACTCATCCTATTAAAAGTAATTAGCTACGAAAATGAAGGTTGAGTCAGCAGGATTGGGATGTCGAACCTCGGCCATCAGGTGTAAAAATGCCCCCTCAAAATGGCAAGGTTTTAAAAATCATTGTAGTTTGTCTTTTGTTGTCATCCTGTATTAGAAAAATCGAAGTTCATGCTTTATTATTGTCGTGGGTTAAGCCAGCCAGCAGCCAAGCCCCTCACAGCCACTCGCTCACTCCCCCAGCAGCAGAATCTGTGAGAGAATCAGAGCAGTAAAAGGTAGAAAACTCGTGGGTTGGGATAAAGACATTTTAATAGGAAAAGCAAAAGCCATGCACATGAGCAAAGCAAAACAAGGAATTAATTCACTGCTTCCCTTGGTAAGACAGGTATTCAGCCATCTCAAGGAGAGCAGGGCCCATCATATGTAATGGGAAGATAAACGCCATCACTCTGAACATACCCCTCCTTCCTTCTTCTTTCCCCAACTTGATATACTGAGCATGATGTCATATGGTCTAGAATATCCCTTTGGTCAGTTGGGGTCACCTGTCCTGGCTGTGCCTGCTCTCAACCTCCCATGCACCCACAGTCCTCTTGCCAGTGTGGCAGTACAAAAAGCACAAAGGGTCTTGGCTCTATGTGAGCCCTGCTCAGCAATAACAAAACCATCTCTGTATTATGATCATTGTGTTCAGCACAAACCCAAAGCACAGTCCCACACTAGCCACTGTGAAGAAAATTAACTCTACCCCAGCCAAAACTAGCACAAATACAAACCCTGAAAATTTTGTTTAAAAATAAGATGTTATTCTGCTGTAAAAGACTTGTGTGATTTTAAGATCTGATATTCTTCTAAAAAAACTGTTACACAGACTGTATAAAAGCTATGATGAGCAAGACTGAGCTCTTCTCTGGCTCAACCCTTTGGTTCATAGGAGACGTGATTGATAACAAACTATTCAGCCTAATGAAGTAGTTGGGGGTCATCAGAATTGTATTTCCTGCAAGTCCTGTAAATCTCTTTATGTTCTAGCATCATATTTATGAGTAACTAAGAATTGCCTCTGAAATTTATGAAGAAAAGAATTTACTATTTTGGGTAAATATGTTGTAGGCAAAAACTGAAACACGTTAAATACAGAAGATTAAAAGCAAGTTTGCTTTGTTCTGGTCCTAATTTATATGCACATTCTCTCTGTACATCTCCATGTTTTCAAGTATTAATAGGATTTCTAGATGTTAAAAACATTTATAAATTTATAATCTTTCTCCCTACCCCCATCTTTCTAATAATGCTTCCGTAGCATGTTTAATAATTTACGTATCACTTAGATACCAGTATTTGATAAAGTCAGTATGATAAATTCAGCTTCCAATGTTATTTTCCTTTGTTTGCCCATGATAGTGCAAAATACAAAGTAAAATTTTGATTATGTCTTTCTTAATGTTGTTATTCAGTAATGTTCTGAGGCAAAGAAATTTGAACCATGGGGGAAGCAGATCTGCTAACAAACCAGTTTGGGCTTTGTTAGGCAGTGAAGTAGACATATGAATATATTACATATGATTATCATAAAATTATGGCCTGGAAATTGAACAGTCATGCTGCTGCATTTTAGACAGTACATTTATAATAAGCTGCAATAAAGTAAACACTTTGAATGGATATAAGAAGAGGCATTACTTGTAATCACAAATGTACGTTCAATTCATGCTTTTGAAGCTCAATTTAACACAGCAAATGAATTTCCTTATAGTGTTGACACAGTTCTTCTCAGTGGTGAATTTTGATTTATGGGGAAAAAAACTTTAAGCATAATCAAAATGGTTGTTTGGGATCTGAATGGAAGGAAGGAATATGATTCTTAACAGCTGTAATTTGAAAACTGTATTTTGTTCACAGTAAAAGAGGGTTTAAAAGTCTCACTTGCAATTACTTGATACTTTAGATTCTACTTTAAATTTCTTTTGGTTTATTCTGATGTCATTTAGCATCTTAGAAACCCATGGTTTCTAGGAACATTTCAGAAGCCAGATAAGAAATTACTAGAATCAGGTTTAGGGCCTCATCCTGATAACACTGGTGCAGGCTAATTGATCTTCTGAAGCTGCTCAAAGGAGTGTAACTTACAAGATAAGAGTTTGTAGACCTGGATCCTACATGAATAGCCATCAGATACTGCCTGAACTTGTAAAAGTAGTTTTTCCTCAGTTGACACAGGCTTCTGGGAAGCTCCTGATAGCCTAGCCCTGTGGAGTCTCCCTCTAACCCCTCCCCAGCAGTGTGACAGCAAGTGACAGAACCCCTGTAGGGTGTAAGAAGTACAGGTAAAACAAGATTAATTTAGACTCCTACAGTAGCAATAACTTGGGTACAGAGAACAGATGAAAAAGTCATATGAGAAAGTACACTGTAAAATCTATGTATGGTAAGCACAAACATTTGTCAGAAAAGCCATCCTTGTCGAGGTGAAGTCCAACATGTGAAAGGCAGCTAATGTCAGAAAAACTTTTCATCCTATTCTGATACAATCATCTAGGCTCTCTTTCATTTATTTTGAGGTATAGAAATAGTGTTGCCAAGGTTTGTAAAATAGTGATAGCATTGCTTTATCTTTGGAAGATTTGTTTGGGTTTCTACTGATAAATTATTAACGAGATCTCAGCTGCCCTGTGTCACAAGATTTCTTGGTAGCATGACTGTAAATACCTGAGGGGTAATTAAGATTGGGTTTAGAGAACCTAATGGGGGGTAAATGCTTTCCCTGTGGTGTGACCACAAACCATCTCTCTTCCCCATTTGCAAACTGAGAATAATAAGCCTTACGAAATTCATAATTTATGGATGAGCTAAGTGGTGTTTTCAAAGTATATTCTTTACTAGTGATGTGTAACTCTTGTCTTCTGGATCTTTTGTGTCTCACCATGCAGTGCTCTCTGTTTGGGGCTGCCACCATTTTGCAAAAGCAGTGTGAATAAAGCACAAATGAGGGTTAAGTCTGGCTTTCAGAAGCAAGCAGGGGTACAGTCCTCAAAATATATTAGGCTGTGAATAGAATATTTTCTTACAGAATCATTTCTACATTATGATTTTTTCGATCAGTTTACACTGTATATCGTAGCTCTCTCTTCCCCTTAGACAAACACCTTCAAGATTCAGTACTGAGCCCACGGATTATTAGTGGCACAGTTATTTATGATGTGCCAAATCCAAGGAGGCTGTCTTTGGCCTCTGCAAAGTTAACCCAGGTGCTTACAGAGAAGCATTGTTTTTACCTCTACCTGCAAATTCATGAGTAGTAAAGCAGGTGAAGCTCTTTCGTGCCAAACATGCATCCTCTCTGCAATAAGGTCACATTGACAACTTGCTTTAAGAACTCTGTTGCTGTTCTCTTACTGCCTGGGTGTTTCTGCAGTTCCCCTGAGAGCTTCTTCCTCTTTCATCAGCATGCTGAGGGTCAGAATTACATGAGCCACTTTTCAAATAAGACTTTATTTAAGAACTCATCACAGCAAAGGTATGCCAAGTTCACAAGTCCTCAGCACAGAATTTTTCTGTTTCTCAGTATTTACAGGAGTTGTGCAGAGAGATCTCTTTTTCCTTAGTACAGAAACCTGTGATGATTAGGATGCCAGGGCAAGGGATATCGATCTAGGAGGACAATCATTTATTGCTTTTTTTCATTGAAGTGTTCAAGATGTGTATGGATCCCTAAACCTCTGCCTCCCATTCTTGATGATGATTAAAAGAAAACAGGACTTTTTAAAGCTTCAAAGTTCCCTCAGGAGTTAGGTGATGATAACGTCTAGCAGGGAGGTCAGCTGCTCTTCGAGTAATGTAGATGCCTGAGTTGTAATGCCCAAAAGTGTTCAGAGTTTATTGGTTTGCTGTGGCAAATGGCTTTACCATTGACTGAAAGAAGTATAAAAGTATAAAAAAAACCATTATCTAGAAGAGTGGTCATTGAACAACATCATTATTTCCACGTCATGGTCTAAGCAGTTACCTGCTTGGTTGGAGATACCAGTGCTCTGCTGAAACACTGGTTTCTTACAGATAGTTCAAATGGTGTTGCAAGGTCGGGTGTACCGGAGATCTTCCAGGATACATTAAGAAATCTATTTCCAGCTGGCACTGGAAGTCATTAAACTTGTAATATCACTGATAAGAGGAAGGCTTTTTATTTCTGATGTTTCCATCAGTCAGTTGTCAGGAAAACCCCAGGACTCCAACCCATTTTATGTATCAGAAAACAGTATCCGTGTTTTAAATTGCTACCTGTAAGAATGAGAGATTCTTTGAGAAAATATTGTATGTTAAAAAGAAAGACTAAATCATGAACTGAGAGTGCTAGACCCTGGAAGTCAAAAATAAACAAAAAAAGTCCACAATTTTAAAAAGCCTCATTCTCATGATTTTGAAACGTGATTTTTCTTTTTGGCTTTTCCCCTGATTTTCCAGTACTTGGTGTTAGCATTGTGGTTTAATTAGGCATGAACAAAAATGCTAAAATTTCTGTATTTCTTAATGTTCCTTTTCAGGAATGACATCTCAAAATTGGAGCATTTCCATTTCCTATGTACACAAGAAGCAATGTAGTTACACTTAGAAGGCCTCATTAATGTTAAATAACCGTATCAACTGCACTCTGTTTACCCAAGCTGATAATCATTTGTTGGGTAATATATTACTTAAAAGGAAACACAATCAGTGTGTTTAGTTTAGCAACAAATCTATGGTTTTGGTAAAATAATCTCTTGAATCATATTAAGAAATAGATGTTAAGCTGCATTAGAATCAAAGAATTGGATGGGTTGGAAAGAACCTCTGAGATCATCAAGTCCATCCCTTGATCCACTACCACTGTGGTTACTAGACCATGGCACTAAGTGCTACGTCCAGTCTCTTCTTAAATACCTTCAGGGATGGAGAATCCACCACCTCTCTGGGCAGTCCATTCCACAATCTGTTTGGGCTTGAACAAAAATGCAGATGCAGATTAACTGATTAACTTTTTGCAGTCTACAGTATTCATATTTGTGGTTCAGTGTACACTAATGATGTAAACAGGCATTTAGTAACTATCTCTTACATTTTTATATTTTTTGAGAAGTTTGACTCTGAAAAACATGTCAAGAGATACTTTATGTGAGTTTGGAAAAAAGTTCTTTAAAAGCATCTGAACAAACTGTCCAATAATTAGGAAGAAGCACTGAATGAACAACTTGGGATGTGTGTTAGGTGCTGCCCTATGCCCTGTAACTGTTGGGGCTCTCATAACTGCATGATCTTGCTTTGAGTTTGGTTTATCTTTTTATCTTCAGAAGCTGTTTGTTATTGCTGCTTCTTTATTTTTTTTGTCTCCATCCTATTCCATCATGAAGTCTTGACACCTCTTGGTTTCCTCAAATTCCCATGTAATTCCACTTTTTGTTCCCTGACTGTTGTCATTGCATCTTCCTGATCTTCAGATGTTGCTCTTAGTTCCGTGGAATCATAGTACGAGTGGGGAGCTTAATTCTTTCTGTTGGGCTGGACATTCCACATCACTGGAGAAGTCTGGAGATAAAGTCTGTGGTACTTTGCAGTTGTGGGCAGTCACAGCATTGGAGACTAATGCAGAAATCAGGATTTGAGATGTGCTGTTTAGCTTATTTTCTACACTTTCATTTGTGGCTGAATGTATCCCAATACCTTCAGGACAAGGAGATCACAAATGTCATGTTTTTGGATAGTTCTTAGAAAAGTGTGGTTTAATTTTTGCAGGGTGGCCTACTAGGGGAAGTGTTGGACTTCAGTTCTCCTGCAATAGGAGACCAAGAAGCAACTTTCACTTGTTTGTTTGCTTTGGCTGTGAGAATGTATCTTAATGGAGAAAATATAGTTATGATATCAGAGAGAGGAAGAATTATTTTCCAGGCCTTATGTAGCAGCTCTAAACTTTTCTCCCCTCCAGGCATTGGAAGTTGTTTTTAAAAAAAGAAAACAAACAGTTTGTGTACTTGAGCATATAAAAAAGAAATGCCTTCATTGCACATGCCAGCTATAAAAAGACAAGACAGATTTTTCTCAGAAAATAGAAAGCCATTACATTTAGAATGTATCTTGCCTGTGTGCTATAGTTCCCTTTAATTTTGAATTCTGTATTTAGAAATAAAGAACTTTTAAATTTCACGAGATTTCAACTGCTGCCTTCTTTCATTTGTTCTCTCATGGAAGTTAACATTTTCTGTGTCTACTATTATGATCTTCTGGGATCTTAGAAATAGGCTGATGACTGGGGATGTGGAATAAGAATAGAAATAGGTGAATTGAAGAACATTTTTCTTTCTATAAATGTTTGGTAATAGAGGGGAAAGTGCAGCAAAAAGACATTTAAAGAAAGAAAGCATTTGAAATAGAATGTTTTAAGGTTTTGCTTACAAACATCACGTTTTTGAAAGGGGATTATTTGCTAAGCTAAAATCATTTCAATAGCTTTGAAAAAACCCTCGGTATGGAAACATAGGGCTTCTTTCAGCCAAGTCTTTATTTATTTAAAAGTTTATCTCCATTTTTCTTTCTGAAGATATGGGGAAGGTAGATGTATTTGTAAAGTTTAAACTTGTCCATTGTAGACATGCTTCCTGAAATACTAACTCAATTACCTTAAAATCTAAATTTTTATTGTTAATACCTCATATATAAAGTAGCAGCTTGGCCAGGAATTTCATTCTCCTTTGGAATTAAGGAGAGTGGAATGATGGACCAGGTCTAATGATCAGGTGCACTGTGGATATACACAGAAAAGTGTTAGCAGAGTAGTAGCTGGTAGTCAGCAGAGATAATACAGGCATGTTCAGGGGACTAGAGCTGACTACATTCAATATAAATGGTTTCTTCTCTTTTTTCACCTGGATATATTGGTTGGGTTTTTTTCACATTTTACTCTAAATTACCATAAAATGTGGCTGCATGTTGTTACTCATCTCAAAATGACTCCATTATTCAGCCAGGCAAGATAATTTGAGATGGGTTAGCTATTTTACTTTTTTAATATATTTTGAATTTCTTTCAGAACATAGGGGATGGAAGGAGACTGCAAAATGGGAGATTTCCTAAGCCTTGAGTGTCATCATTTTTAGAAAAAGAAATAAGCTTACCCCACTGAAGGTTTTCCTAGTGAATGGCCCAGATGATGATAGCAGTGGGAAGCCTTTCTCAGCAGGGAGAGGAAGATAGCTGTCATCTTCATGTAATCTGACATTCTTAGGCAATGTCTTGTCTTACATCCAGTCTGATTTGATAATGAACTATTGCTGAAATGGGGATGCAGCTCAAGCCCATTTTTTTCCAATCACATCCTGCGATCTAGCAGTAATGTAGTGAATAAGCTTCCAAGAGGATGCTCATCTGTATTTTTTGAAATTATTTCTGTTGTGCAAATAGGCTGGCTCCTGATAATTCGATCAAATACAGGCAGGAACAGTGAACGTTGCTGCTGAGGAACAATTTCCTTCCGTTTGAAAAGAGAGTGGTGCACAGCTTGGTGTTTGTCCTTGCCGAGGATACAGTTGTTGCCCTGACCAATGATACTGTTTCGATGCACGCCACCTCTGACAACCCTGTGTCCAAGACCTGATCCTCTGGGCTTCTAATTCTGACTGGCTGTCCGAAAATAGGCTAAGGAATAAATATTTAATAAAGGCAGGCTCCATGGAGTCCTTAGTGTGTGGGAGTTTCCGTCTTGAAATGGCTGAATGCTGGTTCAAGGCATTTTATCAACAGTATGGCAGAAGCGTTGGCACTGTACCAGAACTGAGGATAAGCATTTTGGCTGAGAACAACCATCGTTCCTAATTCATTTTCTGTGAAGCACTAGCTAGAGAAGTACTTCTCGGGAAGAGAAGTGATGGTGCACTATTCAAATAGTGCTGTGGAGTGTAATACTTTAAGGGAAGAAGAAGGGATGAACTCCATACTGCAAAAGCAGAATCCAGAAGACACTGCCCTAAACAGCTCAGAATGAATTCCCAAAGGGAAGGAATTTCAAGACAAGTTAAATTCGATGGCTTTCCTGTCTCACTTTGAAGCTGCAATACCACAGAGTAGCATGGGCGTGACAGGGAGATGTAAGGTGCGAATTATGGATACAAGTATCACTATGGACAGGTTCAGTCCTGTGTAAACAATACCTGTTTAGAAATCTACCAGGATGCAGTAGGGGAAGAGTGTTTTTAATGCTGCAAAGTGTGTTTTGCTCAGAATACTTGTAGTCTTAGTCAAATGACCAGCAGTTCCTAAAATGTTCTTTAATATTACAGTAAGTACCTTTACAAGACTAAGGTCACTTAACAAAGTACATGGAAAAGTAGGTGCTATATTTCTTCCTTTGTAAAGTAATTACTACAACTTGCAATTGTTAAAGACTGTTATCACCAGTTTTCTAAAGGGAAAATTCATTTAAGTCAATGCTTTGGCAGGTGTTCATATTTTGTGGAAAGATGTATCTTCCAGATTGCTAATGAATGGCCAAGCAAGTCTCTCGATAGTTAATAATATTGCTTAATTGCCACAGTCAGATAAAGCTGCCATCTAATTTATTGCTACTCTGAGCATCTGAACATTAGAAGAATGATAAGCCATGAGAAAGCCTTATGAGCTGGGTGGTTAGTGGAAGTCATTACCTGCAGTTTTATACATTTCTTTGTCTAGCAGGTGATCTTTCTAACATTTCCCTGCTTTGGCTAAAAAACAGGCATGGCTGTACCCCCTGTTGCCCCCACTTCCAATAAGCAGCTGTTTTCAAAATAATGTGTCTTCCCAATGCACTGCACAGCCAAGAGTTACTTCCTGCGTTTATGTTTCCATAGTGTGCTGAAAAAGGATGTTGTGTTTTCTTGCGTACACCTGATGGAACATAAATGAATGTGTGTCAGTCAAACCTCTGGACTGTATATAGCTTTTCAGCATGGTTGGAAGAAGTGCAGTGCTGTGCTGTAAAGGGAAAGATTGCTGATCTCGGCAGTCGGCTGATTTCATCCAAGTGATCATCAGCAAAAGACACCAACTTCACTTAAAGAGTAAATCACTTGAGGAAAAAGTCATTTTTGCAGGTGATGGAATTGATGAAGGAATAGCGTGTGATACGAAAACCTGAATCAAACTCTGTCAGTCCTGCAAGCGGGACAGGACTCAGTTGGGAGCGAGTTTAACAAAATTTTCTTATAGTACTATGTTCACTTGACAAGTAAAATCCCAGTGCTTCCTGTCCAGGAGTGAACACAAGTATTCAGGGTAAACACCAAGAAGAATGTTAGGATTCTGCTTATCAAATTAGGGATAAATCCTGTATGTATGTATAATACATACATAGTACTATGTGGTATAGGAGGGCTTGATCCATGCTCAGGACTACTTCATTAATTACTTGGTTTTATCTGGGAATTAATGGAAAAGAGGTTCATGGGGTTTTCCACTGTATGTGCTATTAAGCTGTCTGGAGACAGTTATGGCCTTTTTCAAATCTGCATCCCTCTGACAGTAGTAAATTCCCGTGTCACCACTCAGGAGCAAGTAGACAACAGAGGTGAAAAATTATGCTAATGAATTGCAATAACCTGTCCCTTTTTATGAGAGTGCTTATGCATAAGATCCTGAATCCAAAGTGTTATATATATATTACCTTGTACAGCTTTGCATTAGTAAACTGTAGCAACTAAACACAGCTAGCAGTTAAATACAGCTTTGTACTGCTGAAGAGGCCCTTTGGAACAAAGTGAAGTATATGGGGAAAATTGTTAAAGCGTTAGATAAGGTTCTCGGGTTACCATGGTTACTTGAAAAATTTGCATTGTATTGTAGATTATGATGCATAGGATGAAGTAGCCAAAACAACTAGGAAGTCCAATGCATATAAACTACATTTCCAAAGCACACAGTGTTGACAAATAGAAAGACAGATAGCTCAGAATATTGACTGCTGACAAATCTATGAATCAATGAAGAGAGGCCTGAAGGAATATATGTAATCTGAAATCCTGCATTGTTTTGGAGTTACAATCTTAGTTTTTAAAGAGAAATGAAAGAAAAAACAAAAAAGGAAAGAAAATAAAAAAACTCAGTAATGTAAAGAGTGGAATGATTTTCCCTAAGCTCTTTCTGGTATTGAAATCTGACATTTGGCTGTGAGACCTTCAACAAAGAAGGTTGATAAAACATGGATAATACATTTCGTGCACTTAGGCTGGCAGTATCACTTATACTGGAAGCAGTTTATTCCCATGGAAACCTATTTGCATTTGGGCCAGAAGTGACTTTTTCCCCCTCTATTAGCACTGCTGATGTTTTAGCATAATATAATTGCTTTATGTTGACAGCAGATTCGAAAAGTATTTTTAAAATGTTGAGTAGCTGAGCATATGTATAATGGAGATGTAGTCTGTGCAGTTTTTCTGTGTAGGATGGAGGCATGTTGCTGAAAAATGCAAGGCAGCTTTTGATCTTCTATTATTTATCCCTAAAAGAAAGAAAAAAAAAATTAATTAAAATCTGTTTATCCCAAACAATTTTTTTTTTTTAATGCAGGTGACAAAAGAACTGAAACAGTATGACAATAAAATTATAGAGTGCAAGTTTGAGAACAACAGCTGGGTCTTCATGAGACAGAGGATAGACAAAAGCTTTCCAAATGCCTACAGCACTGCCATGGGTGAGTAGAATAATTTGCTTTGAAAGTTTCTCGGGCTGAAATTTTAAAGTTTTAACCCCATTCCGGTTTAAGGAGGAAAGGCACTCGGTGTTCTCATTTCTAGTGTGACTCCTGGCTTCCCTAACTTATTATAGTAATGCCTCATTTTGCAAATGCTATGTCAGCTTTAGCTTTTATATAGCACAAATCCTTTGACTGCAGGGTTATTTGAGGAAGTCAATTAAACCAATACTCTGATTCGGTATTTAACAGATAAAACAGAAACAAGTGCCTAAGTCTTTGTAGAACTGCAAACACTTGCACAAAGACAACTTTAAATGGCAGGGCATGCCTTTTAAGTCAGAGCCAAGAAAGTTTGTATTTACAGTGGGGTTGCAACAGCAGTTAACTAGCTAACATCCTTTCCTAGCATTGTGTTGGCTTGCTGGGATGCAGTGCAAACTGGCACACTATGAGTGGCATTTGTTGAACCAAAAAAATCTGCTATAATTCCACCTCTATTTAAAATACCAAAACCATTATTTGGCAGATGGGCTAGAAAATTAATAGGAGAAAAATGTCATCTTAGGTTTCAGCAATAGCTGTAAAACAATGAAGAGGGAAAACAAATGAAAAGTGGGGTTATATCCCTGCAGAATTGTGAGACTTTTATGTTCATCTACCAAAAAATGTTTTCTCAAATACTCTAAATTAAGTGCTACTTACTTTCAGGTGAAGTGTAAAAGTTTTGAGAAGTGTGTGCAAGGCTGAATAACAATAGTCATGTTGATGCTTAAATTTGTTTAGTTTCAAAATGAAGTTTAATCACTTTTAAGACCATGCTAATTCCTAGGGCATGCATAGATGATGTAGGATTTTCTCTGAAACCTTCTCCTTGTATTTCTACCTGAGCAGTGAGTAGATTTTCTTGAATAAACACAATGTGGTCATTTTGCCAGGAGATAATAAATCTGTTGGCACCTTAGGGGACCTGCACACAATGTAGCTGAAATGCTTGCTGAGCAGTCTTGTTGTAAAGGAGGAATGGGGCCACAAGAAACAACAACATCTCTTTGTGACCATGACCTAAATTTCTCTTCTCTGTTTCATCTTAGTGTTTCAATAGTTTGTTTCCTTTGGAGTGTTCTCTTCTTTGCTGAGTAGCATATTCTTCTTTCCTTCATTCTTAAGAGCCTATGTATCTGCCTTTTTTCTCTCTCATTTTCTCCATTTGTAGAGCAGTTATTACTGACTTTTTTCTGCCAAAATATAATGAACTACCTAAAAATTAAAATTAAAAGAAAATTAAATGCTACAGGAAGAACTTTTTTGTAAGACGTATTTCAATTTTTCCATACAAATTTTCAAACCAGAAAATTTTCTTTTGGTTTTAAATTTTCACTTTTGACTGGTTTTTCAAAATTTCCAAAGGTTGTACTTTCTTATTTGAGACTTCCATTGTGTCCTTCTCTAGATCCTCTCTCCCCTATTTGCTTTTTCTTGATGAAAAATACTATTTATTTTTCCCTATTGTTGAAATAGCAACAAAATAAGGACCTATTTGTGTCTTGCTTTGGACTTCAATAGTGTCAAATTGAAAAGAAAAGGGCTTTTTGAGTGATTACACTAGGGCAGCCCTTAAAAGTTGATGTAGATCTATACCAGCTCCCTTGTGGCACAAATTCTGTTCCTAAACTTCTGGTAATCGTAATGCTTCCCAAACGCTACAGTCAAATACAGTGCGACTCTTAAAGCACCTTCTCACCAAAAGTAATGAGATAATTGTAAATAATGCTAGGAAAGTGTTTTATTAATTACAAAGTAATCTTTTGAATGATTCTGGAGTTCTGCAGATAGAGAGGAAGGGTTTTGAGAGTCATTGTTATTCGTAACAATGCAATATTTTAAGTACATTTTAAGGAGTCTTAATGTTGTTTAGTACTTTAGGGTGTCAGTAGATTGTTTTGCATGAAAATTACATCTGTGCTTACATGCTATCAATTATCCTCTAATCATTTTGTGCTTTCTTCCAAGATAGTTGTAGGATTCCTACTGAATTTCTTTCTCCTTATTTTTTCCCTCTCCTTCTCTCGGGAGGATTAATTAGGGGAATATAAAGTTACATAGGAAAAATATTAAATTTTTTTTTTTAAGTGAAGCAAGCCTTTTTATGTCTTCCATAAAGTCCTATGGGCCATTATTTACAAACTGTGTCCTGAGCAGTCAGTTCAGTACTCCAGGGGTGCTTGTACGTGTGTGCCTTGGCACCATGGATTCTTCTCCATCATATGGCCCGGTGTGCTAGACATGCTGCTTGCTTGGTGTCAAGTTTTTCTGTCTCATGAAAGTATATAGGTTAAAAAAAATGACTGTGCACTGCAGGGTTGTGGTATTTATAGGATTTACTGATGATTAAAAATAAGTTACCATAATTCAGAGGTTTTTCAGTACTAGACCTATCTTGTTTCTATCTACTTGGATTTGATGCATGTTTTAAAGCCGTGTCTCACAAGGCCTTTGTTGCTGTTGCTGGCCTCAGTAGGAGGTCAGTTCTTGGTGGTTTTATAGTTGCTTCATGAAGCCTTACACACACAGGCCTTTTGCTAGTTTTAGAAAGAGAGATTTCCATGATCTTAAGGCCCATGACATTGCTTTGCTCTCTGGGGGACAAAGCAGAGATTCGTGACTCCTGACGCAACCATCTTGTGAAAGTGTATGTATAAGGCTGAATACTCGAGCCAGAATATGTTACTTATTTTGCAAAGAGGGGATAAAATTATTGAAGTGCCAACTACTACAAATTGGTTTCGTAACTTGAGAATATGTTCTTTGTTCCCAGCTGTATGCAACAGCATCCAGAATCCAGTCACGAAGGAGATGCTGTTTGAGTTCATTGACAGATGTGCAGCAGCTTCTCAAGGACAGACACGAAAACACCACCTTGATCCTGACACTGAACTTATGCCACCCCCACCACCCAAAAGGCCACGTACTATAACGTAGGGCCATGGTCTCAGTGGATGGTGTGTTTACAGTTCTGCTGAAGGTGATCTGCAAGCGTGAAGGCTGGAAAAGAAGAAATCTGATTTTGCTGTAAATACTTGTGTGTGTTTTTTGAGTTTGGTTTTTGTTCTGTTTTTCCAAATTCCACATACAAATGGACATTGTTTTGTAAGTGCTAAATTCAACCTTACTTTATGGTATTTGAAGAATAAATTTCCAAAGGTTTAGACAAGAACCAAGTACAATGAAGTCAGTGGAAAGCTGCCTTGTTTATATATGGATCTCTTTTCACCTTTAATTTATAATGTCAGCGATCTGGAACTGAGGAAACATTGGGATGCTGTACTTTTTAGAAGCTGTATTTAAAAAAAGCAGAAGTGTTTTTTTACTATTGTTATTCAACTGGTTGTGATTTGTCACCCATAGTATAACTATGATCATAGTTTCCCTGCATTTCTGAGACTTGTGTTTAACAGCAAACAGCAACGTTGTTTGTGCTCTCTGTTGATTGAAAACTAAGCCGCCTTAGATCACAATAATTTCAAAATTAGCTGGGTTTTTGTTGTTGAAATATTAAAAGGTGAATCCTTCTTGTAAATAGCATCCCTTTGAAAGGGAATGTGGTGGGTGTTTGCTTTTTCCCCATGTTTGAACCTAACGCCAAATGTATAGTGGGCTAATTTTAGCTTTGCCTTTTAAGTTTGTCTGTAGATGGGAAATATACCAAATCCTTAGTATTAAGGTCTCTGTTAAAGAGACTTTTTAGTACAGGGCTTAGTTCTCCACAGTGATACTATTGTAAATACTACTAAAAAGTACACATCACTGTGATATGCAAGAATAATAAGCAGTGGTAATAATGATGTCTTGCATCCAGACACAAAACGGCAAAAGAAATGCCAGGCAACTCCTGTGTAAAAGAGAAGGTGGTTTCAGTGGAAGAGAGCCACATCAGACAGAGAGTCTCCTGGTTTAGGTAATTGCAGGACAAAAATAAGTCATTTGGGGGTGGTGGATGAGTGTCCCAGGGAACAGGACACTCATTTTCAAATGTGGGGTTGGCTGTCCTGCGGTACCGTACTCATCCTCTGTCTGACTTTCTTACCAAATGAAGAAGCGCATGAATGCCTTGATGGCTTTTGTTGCAGTGCACTGGCAGATGTTCATAATATTAATTTTGAGAAGCTGCCGTCTGGTTGTCTACAGGAGGAGTTGTTCTTTTCTGGGATTAATTGGAAACCAAATGCAGATTTTAAAGTTTACTGTACATTTATCAAGCAGGGATTGAATTGGCTCTTTGTATCATTTACTTAGCCTGTGAGTCATCCATCCATTCAGCAGTCTAATTGGTGAAGGTCATTAATTTGTTATAACTAAAATACTTTTCTGTTCAAATGAGTTTTCATGTTGGTAAGCAAAGTTTACTCCTGCATTTTTTTTTCTGTATGGAAACTTTACGACTATGCTTTGTGATGGCTTCCCTGGTTGTTTCAACCTGTTGTATAAATGCACACGGCATCATTTAGATGGCATTCCTGGCTTTTCTTTCTGGGATATTCCATATGTGTTTTAGAGAACTGAAGGAGTTATATAAGTTACTTTTTATACTATGATAAAACTCGAGGGGAAAATAATGTGTTCATCAGTGTTCTTATTTTCAACTGTACATAGTTTCTGCACATTATCTATAGAAAAATATTAAATCACCTATGCAAGGTTGCAAAATGATCTCTTAAAAAAAGAGCCTTATTAATTTGATGTGAAAACCTATGCATCCTCTGTGCATCTTGCATTGAAACACACGGTCAATTATTTCTTTACTCAGTATAAATAATTTCCCGCAAATTATACTTGTCATTCAGATTGTCATAACATACACTTTGTCACTGATCTTCATGGCTCATGGCAGTTGCAATGTGTGTGATGATTCCAGCCTTCTCTCTGATCTTAGGGCATTTCATTTTTGTAAGGATGTGTCTGGGTTATTTCCGTCTTTCTCCTTCCCAGCCTTTGCATTTTGTATTTCAACAAGACCTGGCTTCTGGTTTATCTTTTACTTCGGAGCTGCAGCACTGCAAGCTGTCTTCCATGTGCATTCCACCAAGTCCACGAATGTGTTGTGGCCCCTGTATTTTGAAAGTGTCTTTTTTTCTACTCTCAGCTTGAAATGGATATTTTGGAAGAGTAATGACTCTGAGAAGGTTTAGAGCTCCATATTCACATTTGAGTGTCAAACTCTTCTTGCAGTGTGACCTGTAGCGTTTTAGAGAGGTCAATTGCTTTTGCTTTTTCTGGAAGAGGAAGCTCCCGAGGAAGGGTTGAATGAAGAATCTGGTGAAAACAAATGGACTTTCGCTTGGATCAGATGGGTTTAATGCTGTGAGAAACGTAAACCTCCTTTCTCTGTTACTAGATATTCAAGAGATTGAAGCTAAAAAGCAAAGAAGAGTCTGTGCCAGGAAAATAATGATGACAAAAAAAAACCCCTAACTTGTCTATTCTTTGGTGTACAGCATGAATTCATCCACTGTTTTGTCATTTGCTAAATATATAATTAAAATTTGGATTCAGTGGAGTTTCCAGAAAATGTAAGTACATTCCTCTACAAACCATGTATTAAGTATTTTAATAAAGTCAATGGTTTAAAATACTTTTCCTAAAGATGTGTTTACTTTTGATGCCTGTGCTTTCCTGGTACGAGTGCACGCACCAGGATACCACAGTGTTATTGCTATTGCTGTTCTGTCCTCCAAGAAAAGGAACCACACTTTTCAGAGGTCAGTGGCTTTTCTCTCGGGTAGGAGCCCCCCCAGCCTGGTGGTGGCCATGATCCATTATACCATTTTTAAGTCCAATTTGCTCTTCCTGCAACTAGAACCAGAAAGAAACTAAATGGTGCCTGAAGTAACTATTGTATGACAGTCTAACAGTTATGTAGCTTATCCCGTTCAGTGTTTAGTGCTACTGCATAAAAAAGTTGTGCAAGAGGTCTGCACAAGTCTTCCCTGATGATTTATCATTCAGCATGACCCTAGAGCTGGTAGCCCAACTGTTTGGACCAGCTCCTGGATTCGAGTTGTAATAAGGCAGTTTCCTTTTTCAGGTTGCAACTGTGTAGCTGGCATTTTTCAGGAACGAAAAAAGCCCATCTTGATTTTTGAAATTTCCTTCTAATTAAGATCCCGCCTCCACTCCTGGTATGTTCTTGTTACGTGTGCAATTCTTGTGGGGCTGGTCTCAAGCGTTTCTGACTTTGCAGTGTTTGAGTGCAAATGCAAACCAGGTCTGGCATTTGAGCACACCAGGAGAGGTATGGTTAACTTCTGCAACCCCTCCTCAGTGCTCCTCTCCACGTGCTTTAGCGAAGGCGGTTGATGCGCCTGGGACAGCACATCACATTGTGTAGTTTGTGTTGGTTTGCATGATCTCTAAAGCAGTCCTTCAGGATCCCCACCTCTCTGCATGGCAGTTCCCTGGTTCTGTGCCTAAGAGGTGTGAGTTTATATTCTCATAATGTGTAGGGCTTACTTGTCTCTTACGACCTCAGAGTATTCACAAAGGTGATGGCACAGCAATCTGATTTCCTAGGATTCATCTATAGAATGAGAGCCAAAGACAGGTTTGTTTCTCTTGCACCTCTCCTGCAGATTTCTGTCTGTCCCACAGTACTTCCTCTCAGTTGTTTTTCAGTGAATATGATGTATTATTTTATGTTACTCCCCTGTGTTATTAGGATTTTGTGATCAAAGTGTTAAATATTTTATTTAGGGTAAATTTCATAGCATCAAAATTCTTGCAGTAGTCAGTTAAATTTATAAGGTCATTGAAAATATTTATTTTCCGTCTGTTAAATTACTTTCCTTTGGACCTCTAATCAAATCCTAAATCCAAGCAGTTCTGTTAGGTTGAGTGGGAGTAACATTTGGCTGAAATGCCTTAAAAGTAGCCAGACCGCTTTCCTCCTACACTATAGTATAAGGTTTGATCTCACCTTGCCTGGGAGCTGCTGCACCTTCAAAGGCTCACAAACCCGGCAGGGGTTAAATTTCACTTGTATCCCAGTGTTTTCAGTGTCAAATTTCTACCCTGTGTGCTTACAGCACAGTTCTTCAAGCTTGTGTTGCTCCGTTACACCTATCTGCTTTTCCAGTTGTCCCACCATCAGATGTGAGATTGAGAGAAACTGTTTCCTGTGGCTGACCCTCCACTCGTGTTCTTTGAGGGCAGGGCTGCACTCCAAGCCCGTATGCTCATCCCTGTATGACACCAGCCTTGAGAACTGATGGGTAGGGCAGTACTGTCCCTGTAAGTCATGCTTGCACAGGGAAATCAAAGCAGCATCTGCCAGCTGTGACAGTATTCATCATATGAGCAAGAAGCCTTTTTTTCCCTTCCCTCCCTCATGACCCTGTCTCCCTATTTTCATGTACAAACAAAGGCAAGACGTACTCTTTGCACTGACATCTGGATAAATTAGTTAATGTTTGCAGTGGGAGTATAGGTTAGTGCTCTTTCTGCTTCCCTGGTGAGAGAGTCTGCTGAGCTTTTGCAGAGATCTGTAGGGCTGAGGCTGGAGGTTGATTGAGATATTTACCAAACAGTTTTCCCTCAGTCGGGGCTCCTTTTAATCTGGTTTATTTCAATCCATAGTCAGCAGTAGAGGTGGGGGTACATGAGTACAAACCTTTCAGTGATATTGGTGCATCCAGAAGTGTGAAAATGTGGAAGACAGTTATTGAACTTGATTAGGGAACAGTAACGACAGGTTTTTTCAGTTTGTAAAGAAACTAAAATAAAATCTAAGTGCAGCCTGTTTCCACTTCTATTAGAAGGCACTGGATATAAAAAGGATAGGTATTTTTTAATAAAATCAAATTATAGTAAAATTGACTCCCATGTTGGAAATTTATTTAATCAGAAGTACTGTTCATCTCCTCTTTCTCCCTCCTCCTCCACCCTAAGTATCTTTCTGTCTCTTTGACTAGCAGAAAGCACACAAGTTGGGTTCAGGAGCATTCATCTATGATACTTTGAGAAAATTAAATTTTTATTAACTCTTCTACTCAGAACTTCCTCTAACGTGGGAAGGCAATAAGGTTATATTAAATAGGTCTGTATAAATGCCAAGTATGTAACACTGGATGAACAGTATTTTGGTAGTATCAAAACATACTTCAAAGAGTTTCTGAACTAATATGATCATCAATGGATGGGAAACTTTAATCCAAATAGTAAAAAATTCCATTTGAAAAGGTAAGACAGAAAAAGATTGGGAAAAGAGTACAGACTGAGCTGTGGGTTTGGGAAGGGGATGCTGAGTGTTTCTGTGGCCAGCAAGTCATCAGTGCGAGGAGCTACAGTGGGAACGACTGGAGACAGGCGGCAACGCAAAGGACACCATGCAGATGCTACAGGTTAGCTCTTGTGGAGGAACAGGTGTGAAAGGCAGCCAGGACTGGTGGTAGGTGGTGTACCAAAGAGGAACAGAAGAGGTGGAATAGTGGTGAGGTGGTGCTGTGAACAGGGAACTCCAGTGGAAAGATGACAGGAGAGCAGACATTAGTTTCACTGAGAAAAGGGGCTTTTTACACAAGAAAAGAAGGTGGTGACTGGAGGAGGCAGAACAAGTGAAGGCAGCAAGGGCTGGTGTGAGGGTGAGGACCTACCCTTCAGCCAGGACACTCAGATGCACTGCCTCTCAAGGGGGCCAAGGACCAAGAGCCGAATTGTATGGGCTGAGGTCCCAGAGGAGCAGAGTAACAGGTAAGCCATTTTTCTTTTCTTAACAGTTGCACTGTCCCTGAGCTCCAAAAGCTCTGGGGTACAATTATGTGCTCAGGCATGCGCATGCTCCCAGATCACTGCGAGTAGCAGATGCAGGAGACACATCCCTGTATCACAGGACAGGGGCATGGGGGCACTTTTGAGCCCTTTTTAGGTAAACCAGTGCCATATAAACGCACGTGCAGTGCCAATAGAGCTCCCTGTTAACAGATTTTAGTATTGCAGCAGCTGGGTGTGCCCTTGGCTTGCATGGTGCACTGCACTCTGAGTTGGGGCATGTGGAACCAGGGCATTACACACCCCACTTTCCTTTTACCTCATATCCTGCCAATAGAAACACATGGGTTTTACCTGTGTACTTGTTAATTTAGGCTTTAGGACTGAACAGACTCCAGGACTGGAGAGGTAAGAGAATAAATAGCAGGGGGCTGTCTCTGCTAAACACTGTTCTGGTGAACTCTAGACTAAGAAACCTCACAAACAGGCCATAACCATGCCTAGGCAGTTTTTCTGATCAAGTGGACCACGAGAGAAGCAAGTCTGCTGAGAGCCCTGGCATTACAGGGACGAGGGGGTAGATTAAGAGTGGCACCACAGGAGTGCAAAACCAGAAACATGTCTTTCTCTAGGGTAAACAAAAACTCTGACTTATAATGAGGTAAGATAAGAATAGAAAAACAATCTTAGTTTGAATTCCCCCTCTCAGTTTGCTTGGCAGTTGATGGGGTTTCATTGTGTATTTAAGTACTTATAATCCTCTCCTTTGGTTCAGTTTATAGACTATTGTATGCAACATCTTTTTAATGAAGAATTCTGGTTTGACAACATGGAGGTTTGAGACCCATAAAATAACTGCTTGGAAAGCATTCAGGAGGAAAACAAGTCTCTTTCCTCTGTCAGGCAGTGAAAAGCATCTCTGAAACGTTTTCTGGTCTTTAAAGCAGTGGGCTCTTGGAATAATTTACTTTCTCCTGCTATGGTAGTTTGTTCTCTTAAAAGAAAAGATTTAGTATGTTACTCTTTGGCTGAGAAATCAATTGTATGAAATCAATGATAATTTTGCTGCCAGGTAATACTTACCCGTGTGAGTCAGTGACCTGCTGGTATTCTGCAAAAATAATCTACAGCAGATAAATGCTGAAGTTTGAAGCAGTTGTGGTTGGCTTTGTGCTTTTCACCGTTTGCTGCTTACATCAAAGCTGTTTTATCCCTGAAACTAAGAAGAGGCTGTGCCAGCCAGTGTGACTAGCAGCTGGCCATTTGCTTCCTCTTACAAATGTGAAGCATTAAAGCACACCCTCCTTCGGTTCTTGTGTCACAGCCAAGTCATTTTTCAAGAGTGCACGTAGCTAAATGAGGATGGTGATTTCCTGTTGCTGAGCCTGGCTTACCTGTTAGTGCTGGACTCTCCCTCTGTGTGGGGCGAGCTGCCTGGTGCAGTCTCCCAGGCACAGTGAGAGCAGCGTGTTAGGGAAAAGGCTGGTGTTGCACCCTCCTTTCCTCAAATATCTGAAATTAGCCTTTTGACATACATATCCATCCCAATCCCCTCCAGCATTAGTAGCAGTAAAAGCAGAAAATGGCTTGAAACTGTTATTGACACTCCCTGTGGCTGGCCTTGTACTGCTGGCTCTGCAGGGAAGGTCTTGCTCTGTGCTCCCTACATCCCTGTCCCCATCAGGGAGGATGGAGAAGGCGTGCACTGCTACTCCTGCAGCACTGTAGCTGCACGTGGGCATGCTCACCACCTCCCTTTTCACAAGGGGCTTTTAGTTTAACCACGGAATTTTACTGGGGATGGTAATGAACTTGGGGCAGTGGAAGGACTAGAGAGCCTGGATATGGCCTTTCTCCCTAGGCATTCCCCACTCCCCTCAGCCGTTTCTAGCATGACCTTAGAAGAGTGTTGCCCCATGGAGGTGAGCCGAGACGTTTGGATACTGCCAGGCGGGTGCGTGTTCCCCCACTGCACAGCTTTTGACTGCACAGCTTGGTAATGCTCTTCAGTCCCCCAGACCAGGGCTCAAGACTTTACAGAAGAAAGGCACAGGTTTTTGAAGGGGGTGCTTTGGTCTGATGGGGTGGCAAAAATACCCATTTTCCTTTCCCCAGAGAGCACCACTTTATCAGCAGGGAAGGCAGGTTGGTCCCAGGGCAGCAAGGGAGGCTGTTTAGCTCCAGTGAGAGGTGAAGTGCATGACTGAGTCATCCTGACTGGTGGAAATGGGCTGACAGTCTGCCAGTAACAACCATGCGGGCACACAGGTCTGAAGCAAAAAGGAAGTCGCTGTTATCTACAGCTCTGTAGTTACTAACTCCTGTAACTCTTGTATCTCTTCAATTTACAGGAGCCACAAAGCCCTGGACATGGAGGAGATGCGCAAGTACTAAGGCCTTGTATGTAATAAGTGTTGTCCCTTTGGAGTCTGTCTGTGTCACTGAGGCTTCTTGATGCTTACAGAAAATTAGAGACACACTCATTAAGACTTGGTTATGCTGGCCTAGAGCTGTGAAGGAACATGTGAGTGATCATAAGGCTTGCAAAAAGGGAATGAGAACAGCAACCTGTGTCACTGGGACTCCTCACCATATTGATGGAGAAAAGAGTTGAGCCTGTGTGTCCATGTCTCTGTTGAGGACTGTGCAGCAGATACCAAAAGCTTGGGACATCTGCTAATGATAGCTTCAAAGAGGAAAAATAATCAGCTCTCGCTCAGTATGAAATTCAAAATTTACTGCATTATGTAGTAGCTCCTGTTCAATCCATAGGCAAAATATTTTCTGAGTTTGTGGAGATTTGACAAAAATACCCATTTCTTAAAGCCAGTTGTGAGCACAGAACAGTTCTGCTTTCACACACAGTTTTGGGAAGGAAAACAGAACAATTCCTGTACAGGCAGCTGGGCCATGAAAACTGACAGAGCATTGCCTGTGTGAAGAGAGTTTCAATGACGCACGAGGGACTGGTTAGTGTATAATATGCAAATGCAATTCTATCTGTGAGGCATTACAACTACAAAATGTCTCACAATTATGCTCTTTTCTCAAGAAGTAATTTCTTACTATGGATCCCTCCCCCCTCACAGCAGCAGAGCTGCCTTTCCTGAGTGAACTGCTGTTGGTCCTTTACTCCCTCTCCACTCTTTTGCTCTAGCATTTCCTAAAGCAAATGAACTGACTGCTGAGTGAACTGTAATCTCTTGAATTGTGCCTTAGAATCATAAAGTAATTAAGGTTGGGAAGGACCTTTAAGATCGTAGAGTCCAGTTTTTTTGTGCTACAAAAAGCGTGTGATGACTGTTTGCTAACTAAATGCTGGCCAGGTAGTCTGTGGGGTAAATGATGTTTGGCAATGGCAATGCAACGTCAAGATTATCCACAAACACAATGTGCTCTGCAGTAGCAACAGTCAGCAGGTAGAATTCAGAAAACCTTCTCTACAGTTTTCATAAGCTCTATTTTTTCAGCTTTGGTAGCTGTGCCTTGAAAATGGTTTGCAATACTCCGTGCAAATTACTTTGGCCCAGATACTGGAAGTGTTAAGACTCTCGTTTTCAAGTTCCTTGTCAAATTCTAAGTGACAATGGAAGTCAATTCACATCCAAAGAGTGCCTGTTGTTCGTTAAAAGAAATGGTATCAGATGTGTCACATCACTTCCCTCCTACCCAGATGCAAGTAGCTTAGTGGAAAGATTCAGTCTGAGATTCAGGCTAGTGATCAGTGCTGTGATCCCAGCTAAAGGTGACTTAAAACACAAGATTGCATGAATTGGACTAGGCCGTGGGATGCCAGCCAAGCCATTTCGAATCAGACAACAGCAATTTTGTTTATCAGATACAATGGAAAGTTTTGTTCAGACTTACTCAGAATGAACTCCATGGAACAGATGATCATGTTGACGTGAGTTTACAGGACAGCAGAAGTCTTAGTAAGCAACAACCAAGGCAGCTTCCAGGTAACTGAAGCGTATGTGTCACTGACTGGTCTTTTCCTAACACATGTGGTCCTCATGAAACCACAGGGGAGAGGAGGATATTGTTTTCCCTTTTTTGGAGAAGGATGTCAAACCTCAGCCATGCCAAATGAAACACCAAGCCTAGACTTAGAAAAGCAGACCACAGCTTGTATCACCACTGTTGCTGTGGCAAGCCACACTAGTCCAGGAGCTCAAGAGGGCAGGCAGCGACAGGAATGTAAGCTTCCCCAGAGACACACATGCCTGAGCCCTGGCCTTGTGCACTTTTTGATGGCAATGTGCAGTTTTCTTTCAGTCCTTTACAGAGAAGCACATTTAGTGTGCTGGTGTTCAGTAAGGCACAGGAAGATGGGACCGGCTGAAATCCAGCCAAGTAATGGCTTTTGAGACCTGTTTTTCAGGAGAAGTATTAACAAGTTACATGGTACAAGCACCTGTCTGAAATGGCACTCAGGGAGCTCTCATGTTCACATTTTGTAGTGAAGTAAAGGCAATTCTGCTGCAGTGTGAGACAAAAGTAACTCACTACAGTCTCATTTGTGTTACCAGCCATGTCAGTGTCTCAGCTATCTGTTCATGCACAGGTGATGATATGCCCTCTAACGCTCTTTAAAGACTTCAAGATATTTTCACAGAGTCACAGAATAGCTGAGATTGGAAGAGACCTCTAGAGATTGTGTCAAGTCCCACCCCTTTCAAGGGTTGCATTTGTCATTTTTTAATTGCATATTAAAAATGAAAAAATGGCAGAAGAGGAACGTTAAAGAGTTCTGTTCCTCATTAAAAGAGGACAGCTAATGTACATACAGTAGGTTCGGTGACAGCCATTAACTAGTCAACAAATCATCATCCAGAATACTGCAGTTGCTTCCTCACAAAAGTGAATGGCTGTTGTGCAGTGTTAGGGACAGCAGCACATGCCACATTGTGCACATGCAGATGAAATCTGAAAGTTCATTGTGAATGTTCATCATAGCTCAGAGTTCTTCAAGCCAATGATCTTTTAGGGAATTTTAATTGGTCTCTCAAATACATTTGTTGGCAATAAAAATATAAATTAAAATATATAAATATATATTTTATATATTTATATAGTATATAAATTATATTTATATATTTATATAATGTATATTTATATATTATATATAACTATATAAAATATAAAATTAAAATAATATTCTGTGTTTCTGGAGTACTCCCCCATCCAGGGGCCACCAAGGTAGCGGCATTGGATTATGCTCCTCCAAGATGGTCCTTGTCCTGTTTTGAAAATGGGGATAAAAAGTCAGAGGTGTTACTACAGAATGCCATTTCCATGGCAAAACCTACTGCCGAGCCATGCTCCTGTGACAGAGTACAAAATTATCCTCCATGACAACCTAGAATCTTCTTCTGCTTTTTTTCAAGGACATGAGGACTGTAGTACACATACATAGAGCCTGGAGTAATTAGAAGATGATTTTGCTAAAAATATCTCCAATCTCAGCGTATATTTAAAGCACTGTAATTTCCCAAATAAGAACCCAGCCTTACTCCTTCATAGCTGTCATCCCTAAATCATTGCCACATCTGACTTTCCCTAAATGGGAGCTCAAAGCTTCTGGTGGCTCTCAAAGACTACCTGTTTCTGTTTTGCTCAGTACTGAGGAAAAATCACTTGCTCCAGATATAGGGAATTACCTAAAATCAAAAGACAGTGATGTGAAGGTGAGATCTTCTGTTGTCATGTTTTGGTCTAGGGCTTTGATGACGTGAAGGAAGGAAGGAAGGAAGGAAGACTGTCCTAAACAGGGTGATCATGATGGATCCGTTTGAAAGGAAGATCATTCAACTAAGTTCAAGGTGTGATATTTTCCAAACAGGATCAGCAGGACCTTACAAACATCCTGTTGAGCTGATCTAGTTTTGTTTGGTTCCTCCTCTTTATCCTTTGGATAAAGAAGAGTTGAGCTTCATGAAATCCATGTGACTGGGTATGGGGGTAGCATTTTCTATTGCTGTAACTTCCTCAACACATAAGGATGTGTTCCAAAATGCTTCTGGGAAGATAGAATGATGTGTAAACTTAGATATAGGGAGTAAGTGTTCTTGTTATAACTAGGAGGACTGCTTACTAAATTATCAGAATAAATGGTTGCCCAGACCATTGTTAATTCCCTAAACTTTCTGGAAATGAGAGTATCAGTCCCAACAAAACGTGATTGCAGTTGATGTTTCATTTTGATGTTTCTTTGACAAATCTTTGGAGTAATTTCTCAACCACATCTGTGCATAGTGCAGAATTAAATACTTTTTGCAACCTTACTGAATTGCAAACTTCTGTGATACTTGGGTTGCAGACTTCAGTGGCATGGTTTTGTCACTCTTTAAAAATAGAACATAATTTAAAATCGTTTTTGACATATTCTGTGTGCCTGGCTCTACCTCCTATTTCACAAGTGAATCTTCTCTTCTCTGATGTACTTGGGCAACTAATAATTCAAATAGCATTTCCGTCTCTTTAAAAAAAAAAAAAAAAAAGGAAAAAATTCCTATTGTCAAAAGATTTTGTTGGTAACTTTAGTTATTGCAAATGGAGACTGGAAGCTGATCTCTGGGTAGGAAAGTTTTTTGCTTAGCACTCTGTGCTGTAAACAAAACTGATAATAAGTCACTTCTGTGAAGTGGATCAAATTTTGTTATAATACAAGAAGCTGTCAGAAAGTGATAGGAATAACTCCTAAACTGACTGAAGATCTGGATGGAGTGTTTTCTTCCCCCTGTTCTCCCATGCAAGTATTGCATGTGAGAAGAAGCTGTTTTGAAGTCCCTGAACCCTCTTGAGAAGCCTTTGATTTGCTGAATTTCTCACTATTCTTCCTTTTGATATGATAACCATCTAAGAGGTTAAACTAGGACATTTGGTTGCCCCCACGTACCAGTCTGCATTACAAAGGTAGATGGAAATAAACATTAGAAGGTATTACTGCTTGCAAGCTGTATTTTTCTTTGCAAGTGATCACTAACAAGAGACGTTCTAGACATGAGTGTTCATTTGAGATGAGGGAGAAATGGTAGGACCCACAGGTTCCCTGTGTAAGTTGCTCTGCCAACCTCTAGTAAGACGTCTCACACCTTCTCTGCAGCTGCCACTGGATGGGGAGGATTTGAATAGTGACTTGCTGAGAAGCCAGCCATTGTGTTTCAGAGGCTGAGCTGAATGGATTTTCCACAAATGAGGGGCTTCATAAAAATACTGGTGTTAGTTTTTCCCCCTAAGCTGTGTGATATCCCTCTCTTTAGCTTCCTATGATAAGTGGAGGTTTGGATGGTATCAAAATTCTTTTCTTACTCCATGTGGTCTCTAATTAAATGATTCATTTAACCTCTTTGGTCTCAACTGACTTGACTCTTCCAGAAAGTACAAGTCATCTCCCTTCATCCCCCCTCTGTAGGACTTCGTCCATCCAGAACCTATAGAAAAATCAGCTTGATTGATGTTTGTATGGCCATAAAGTTTTTACAGATTTTTAAAATAGACCAGGATAGTGTTGTTAAAATCATCTTTTCTTGCTGTCTTGCCACAGGTTTCGCTTTCTGGAAATGACATCGTTGGCAATGGGACAGTGGAACTTTGGAGAAGTCATTAACAGAGCCTGCCCTTCCTGAACAAGTATCACCTTGCAAGCCATCTGCTCGGCTTGGAAAAGCATTGCTCTTCTCATAGGTCATCTGAGGATCTGAGAGCAAAACAAGATAAAATCACGCAGGCACAGCACTTTGTGCCAGGCTAACAACCAGCCCAGACATGCCATCAGAGGTGTAGGAGTGGGGAACTTTCAGAATTGGAGTCAAACTGAGAACTAATGTGCAGTGGAAATAAAGGCTGCTGCACAAGCAGACCTTGTCAGGAGGATCCATTGTCTGGTCAGTTCACAGGGAAGCACTAGTTGCTTGGAGGAGAAGAGCCACACCCTGCTAGAGGAAGGTACATTAGACATTATAAAAAACAGAGGAAAAATAGGTTTGCTTTTCTAAGATATGAAAGTTGGATTTGAGACTGGGATTAAAAGCCATTTTTGCAGTTGTACCCTTGGCAATAAAGAATCATTTCTCCACAGATCTCCAGTGGTGCAGCTCAGAGAAGCGATGTTGAGTGTATAGGAAGCTGAGAGCACAGCTAGTGATGCTGTTCATAAATACTGAGGGCTCAGCCCTCAATGGGGCTCATTCATCCTCTTGTACAGAATGGTGGGATTCCTCATTAGCTGGGTCATTGCTGTTTGACCTTGTCCTGTCCCTCCTCAACTCCTGAAACATTATTCTCATCCTAAATATGTACCAGACTGGAATACAGACCTTGTTTCAACTCTTCTGTTCTGAGAGTAGTACAAAGTATACCAACACCTTTTTTGTCTGCTTTTTGGCAAACAATGAATTTATTCCCACCTTGTCTGATATTTGAACTTAGCTTGTGGTGCTGATTAGTAATTCCAGACACTGAAGAAAGAAATACTTAGCTGTAGATGTATGTTACAATCTAAAATTAAAGCAATTTCGTTTAATTGTTCTTGATTTTATCAAGCATTCAAAATGACTGATTCCATATGCGGAAAATAAATACATAGCAGCTCAGAAATGTCTTTCTCATCATGGTAGTGATTTGATACAGTTTTCTGGTCTGCCAAACGATCTTTTCCTAGCACTGGATGAACATGGCTTGGGGTGATGATAGTTTTTGAAATATTAGTTTGCTAATATTTCAATGTTCCCAGAAGAAGCAGGAGATTTGGAGACCTGTGCAGCTCAGGTAGGATTAATGCATCCAGCTCAGCAATTAGTCTTGGCCTTCAAGTGAAAGTGACATCCTCTCACTTCCTCTAAAATCATGTGGCCATTTCAGGCTCTTCTGGGAAGATTTTCCAGAGATAACCTGAATTTTGCAGTATTGTTCTGTTCACTCTTCAGTTCTACTGCTGCAGAACCCAAGAGTGAGGGGAATGAGAAAGCAAGAGGTTGGAGGATGTAGTTGCAAGAACTGTTGTTGGCTTTTTATTATTTTATAAATTTTTGATCTTGTATCTAGGAGCCCCCATTGAGGCCCAGGACCCATTGACAGAAGTCGTGTTGTGAAGAGCTCTCAGCCTGCTCTAAGAAGGGAAGGAGGCTAGGTAAAAACAAAGTAGTGGTGCCATTTAAATGACATGGACTTTCACCACACTGTGTCAAGAGAAATGAGTGGATTCACCTTGATTTGCAGCAACGGAGGGAGAGATTGCATGTCCTGCCTCATGTACCAACACAAGTACCAAGCAGGCAGCAGAGAGTCTGTATTGTTTGCATGGATATGGCTCCCTGTTGGAGCCTTCAGCCTCCTGGTTGCTCTGAAACTGTATGTAATATCAGTGGGAGGTGTGTGTTTCCCACAGGATCCTAATTTACACATTCTAAATCCTCTCTGCATCAGACATCATCCTTTTGTTGCATCAGTGCCTGAGGTCATACAGCTGAATATGGCTCCAAGGCTACTGGAAGCTTTTCAGCTTGCCAGCAGATTTTTAGGTCTTTTACCTTCCTTGTGTCCTAGCTCAGTCTCAGGCTCCTTTGTGTGGTGTCTGACTATCCTGGCTAGGCATGTTGAGTCCATGCAGAGAGTATGTGCATGCAGAGTGTGTTGTACTTTCCAGAACCACCTGGCTCACTGCAATTTTTCAGAGCCAAGTCTGTTGCACAGCCCTTGCTCCAATAGGATCTGAGGGAAAATGGAGGGAAGAAGCAAGCTCCTGGTACCTAAGGACTTCATGCACCCCCATTCTGGACACTATCCTTCCTCCAAGCTCCCCAGACCTGAGGAAGGGAGCAATGTAATAAGTACCTGTGGTGGCAGCAGACTGCCATCTGGGAGCTTTCCTTCTCCAGGGCCTCCCGGTCAGATGACCATATCTGGGCCATTATGTAATGGCAGACGTGGCCAACGGGACAGATGGTGACTGCTGCCAGCTGGACAACTCATCTGACCTACACACTGCGCCACTGGGGCTTGGGAAAAGGGCCAGGGGACACCACACTTCTCCCAGCGGGCAGTAAATGGTGGCGGCCTTTACTCATGCTCAACTGATCTCCTTTACAGAGCCCAGAAAGTATTTTATTAGCTGTCTCTGGAGAAGCTTCGTCTCCAGAATAGTTTCAGACAGGATGCTTTTTCACTTACTAAAGATCTGAGGATCATGTCCTCCATTGTCAGAAACTGTCCTAGTTTCTTTGAATCCTGGGGAGCTGTAGCAGACTATACCAGAAGAGGATGTGTCTCCTTAGTTTCTTCTTAATGGTAGGAAGAAGGTGAAATTTTCTTGCTAGGAACTGATACTTTTTTTTTTTGTTGTTCTTTTGTGTAAAGAGAAGGAAATTACTTAATACTTTTTTTTTTAAGTTTGTAGTACATGAATTACCTCTTTACCTTCCTTGTTTTTTATAGCTTTGACATAAGACATATGATTCAATTTGGATTAAAACAGAAATAAGCTTGTTTTGCTCCTACACATTTCTTTAAAAGCCTGCACATTCTGCTTTTGATATTTTCCTACCAGATGATTTCTGAAGGGAATATGGCTGCCTCTGTCTTGTGAAAAGTGTAGCTGTGGTTTTCAAAAGCTGCAGAACTAATCTAATCCATTTTATGTGTGCATATGTGTGTGTGCATGCACTCAAGTTAGTATTTGGATGTGAAATGCTAACTGGAATATACCAGTATATCTGTATAAGTCAGTTATTCCCAGTTTCCTCTTTCTTGCATTTTGTGAGCTATTTTCAGTCTCTTTTATTTGAAACTTCTGGAAAACGTTAAAAACAAGAAGTTTGTTGAGGTTTCTTCAAGTCAGAACATCAGTGAGTATGTGAGGAAATGGTCACAGTTCTTTTCATACAGATGCATTTATTTAGATTTGTTCATAGACGGGAAATAGCCCCTGGTACGTTTGGTAGCATGTGTCATGCGTTGGATATCTCTAATTTCATTTGAAGGGGAAAAAAAAGAGCAAAACTGATTCCCCCATTTAAGCAAAGAGTAGCCATGCAGAATGCAGAGACAGCCCAGCCCAAAGAAATTCACCTTGCAGCTCATCCTTCCACTGTTCCCCACCTTCACTCTCTCCTTTGCCCCTGCAGTTATGCCACATTTCAGACTAAGGGACAACCAGCCCTGTGTCTTGGTTTGAGAATTGTGAGCAAACACTCCAGCAGATTCAAAGCAACCAACACCGGGCAACACAAATGACCCCTCGAGGCACAGTGGGCTGCCCATGTACCTCTGCAGTGCTTTCCAGCCACGGGCAGAGGCCAAGAAGGGGAGGGAGAGGACCCTCTCTCTGCCTGGCCCTGCACTGGTCCCAGGACTCTGTCTCATGGAGTCACACAGGTAGCCACCCTGGCACCTGTCCATCACTCTCACATCTGTGGTGCGGCAACATCCCATTTACTGTTCTTGTTTGTGCAGTTTTGCAGTGGCTGCTTGCATTACCCCAATGGCCTGAAAAGTGATTATTTCCATTGATGGCACCCCAAGGCCTCCTGGCAAATGGGATGCTGCTTCAGCAGCAGATTCAGTTCCCTCCAGCGCAAATGCGAGGAAGCCCGTTTGATGAAGCGCAGCATAGCTGGAAATCCAATTCTAGCCTTCTCCAGGCAAAACACCAGGCATGGGTACCAAATGGGTTTGGCTACAGCACCAAGCCTCAAGTGACATTGCCACTGTTGCAATTGCTGAAGTCGCCCACCAGCAGCCAAAAAGCTTTTCTCTGAAGTCACATAGGTGTGATTGAGCATTTGCCTGAAAATAAGTCAGCATTGCTCACGGTAGAGCAGAGCAACATGTGGGCACAACCAGCAAACCTTCATGCTTCTCTTGGCATGACTCTCCTGATCTCCCAGGGAATCAAAGGCACCTAGTCTGCCTCAAAGTGTCTCAAAGTGAAATCTAGTCCTTGCTGCCAGACTGGAAACTGCCCAGTGAAGCAGGATGGATGCATGAACCCCTGGTGCCAGTGATGGCCACCTTCGACCCACTGCAAGGTGACCTTCTGGAGGTTTCTGCCCACACCCACCATATCCTGGGGGCTCAGAGAAAGCTGGCCTTTCACTGAAGGTTGTGAGGGCTTCCTCTGGCAAGGAAACAGAAATGCTAGATGACTTCCCTCCCTTGGCTGTCCCCAGCTGTCGTCGTGGGGGTACTGCCCCTATGGCAACAGCCTTTTCTGATCTGGCATCTTGCTCTGCCAGGGAACAGTGGAACCAAGCTGATGGCAGCAATGGGGCACAGCAGAGCTGAAAATATTTGTGGCCGAGGTGGCTTTCATCGTGTTCAAACGGCTCGGAAAATGTGCCATTAGGGAGAAATGACTTCCCACTGCCTTTCCCCACTGGCCCCCCTTGCATTTGATGTACACTTTCACACGACTACCGTACACTTAACCCAAGACCCCAGGCTGCCACTCAGAATCATCTTCCCCGAGCTGCTGCTGCTGATGTGGACACAGACCTGCCTGTGCTAATGCAATGCAGAAGAGCCACAAAGCTCTCATCTGTCAGCCCTGGGTACGAATTTAAATTAAACCTCATTTAGCTTGGTGCTCACTTTTGATTTATTGGCAGACGTTTCTCACTGTTTGAGCCCTGTTAAATTTCTAGTGAACACTTCACTGACCAGCTGTTCCTATTAAGTCACAAGAGTGCCGCAGAGCAGGGTCATTGCCACCTCACTTTCGGCGGCTCTCGTACATGGTCCTGAAAGAACTCTCTCGGGGAGGGAATTATACCCATTGTGCTACAATACGCCTGGCTAATGCCAGTGAGGCATTTTAGGTTTTGTGCCTCTGTCTCTCCCAGTTCTCGCATTTTGAGTGCAATGAATCAGCAAAACACCTCATAATCTTCCTGTCAGTTGATGGGGTAGGGTAATTTTCCAATTCCCTCTCATTACTAAATACTGGTTCTTCTTGTTATTAAATACTGTTTGCTACGAACCACTCAGTTGTTTTCAGGTGGCTGTGGAAGAATCTTCTCGGGTCTGCAGTGCAGTTGCATGCATTAATCCTTTAGAAGTCAGATTTTGTTTCTGTACTTACAGATCTCAGTGAAGAAACTACAAGGTACTAGTGTTTTACATGCAAAAGAGGGTAGCTTTTAGCATCCAAGCACATCTCATACATACAGTAAAGGTGCCAGAGCTTTGAATTCTCCTTATTTATCACAGTGATGCTACTTTACATTTAGATTGTGTCTCCCTACTGAAAGATACCAGGGTAGCTCATAAACAACATATACACTTTAATAATACATCATGGAAACATAGCATCCTCTGGGGTGGAGAGAAAAGCCAAGGAAAACTCAGTGCCTAGCATGGTGAGAGCTTGGAAAGAAACTTGTCTCAAAGCAGCAAGAGAAATCACGATGCTTATACAACACTGTCAGAACTATACTGCTGTGGAGAGAAAAAAAAACCAAGCCTGTTTTTTAAAGTTTTCATCAAAAACCAATACATGGTGAACTCTGTGGAATTCAATTTATCGAGCTCTCAGGATCACAAGTTAGGTCAGCCTTGCCAGGAATTGGTGCAGTTTCTAAGTAATCCAAACTTGAGGTGCCAGAGCAGCGTTATATTTCTCTCATCTCTTGCCTTGCTCTGTTGTTTATTCATATGGCACTCTATAGCTGTACTTGGGGCAGGAGAGACACTGCTTCTACCCCCAGAGGTAGAACTTTGATCTAAAACTGAGAAGGCTTGGGAACCCGAGGACCCTCAACTCAACCGACGTGTTTGTATAAAAGTGTGTGTGGTGTTGGTGTTAGGAAGGATCTTTTCTCTTCCCTTCCTGCTGAATTGAGTGTGTCATGCAGGTAACAGTCCAGTGTCGACTCTGGGCCAGGACTCACGGGAAGCCAAGTGGATGTCTGCTTTTCAGCGCTGAGAACAACAGAAAAGCTGTTCCTGACTCACACTTGGAAAGGGTCCTTCCGCCAAAGGAGTTGAAACTGTTCTACTCTTCATTCAGCAAACTCCTCTTACCAATTTGTTTTGAGTGAGCTGCTGGAATATTTTGTTGAGCCCACAACAAAACCAGGGCTTTTCCTAGAATATACTTTCTGCTGTTACAAATGCTGGATACAAGTGAAAGAGTAGATGGGAACAATTTGTCTTTTCTTTTACCTGTTAATTGAAAAATGATGCAGAATGGATTTTTGCAACTCTGTCACAGCAATCTGTATGCAAACATTAAAATGGCAGAGAGTAATAGATTATTTAAAATTTAGACTCAAAAGATTTAAGAGCACAAAAGAAAATCCTGTGTGTGGTAGGGAAGACATCATCCAACTCTGCCCTGTCAGCTGCAGTTAAGAGTCTGCTAACTCCCACTAAACTCCTTGCAGATCTGGGCTTGTCATCCTCTTTTTAATTCTAGGCGAGTAGTAAATTGGCTTAAAAATGTAGAAGCTGTCCTGATGTGTATGCATGCTCGCTTCTGCCTTCAACTTTCAAGCATCTGAAGGCATCCATTAGATTAGTTATCGTGTTAATAAGTAGATTTTAGGAATGCAGCATGTTCTCAGCTCTCACTTGGATAAAAACTCAAGTGATTAGAGGCTTCTGTCTAGATATATCAGGGAACTGACCTCCACCCCTGAAAACGTTTTATCTGTCACAGAGAGAGAGGGGAATCTTAGTGCCCAAGTAGCAAGTAAAATTGAAAGGTACTTGAGAGATTAGAGATGACTCCATATGATATGAATTCTCACGCCTGATGAAGAAAGGGGAGGTTGTTTATTGGAGAAGATGCATTTTTCTGGGAAGCTAAAAAGAAAAAGGAAATAGCCTTTCTGGATCCTTCTCAAGGTAGCAGAGGGTACTTGTCTCTGTTATTCAACACCTCCAGCCCAGGTTTATGGGCAGGGCTGTCCATGAACAATGACTGACAGAGAGGACTGTCTGTCAGTCGTGTATGAGGAGTGGGGGGCTCTTTGTGGTGGTAAGGGGGGCTCTAGTCAAAAAAATCAGCCACCAAACTGAAGGAATGGTTATTTCCCTGCTTTGGTGTGGAATCAGCCCCTCTTTGCATCTTGTTAAATCTCCTCTGCCAGAGATGACTCATCCCTGAGGTTCATAAAAATACTTCTGAAGAGCTGAGGGGTTTTTTTCTCTTTTTCCTTTCTTTTTTTTTCTTCTTTTTTACTTTTGAAGTGGACTCATAGCACTGAATGCATATTTACAAAATTATTCCCTAAGGGTACTCTAGAATCCTGCACTTTAATTCCATCATAATTTTACCATAAATATAAGAATGCCTGTGACACGAGGGACACCATGACAGGAATGGGGGTAAGGAACACACTTCTAAAACCTGAAATCATGTTTAATGGTTTTGGAAGAAAGGACAGTAATGTAATTTTTTTGCTGTAGTAACTTGGTAGACACAGGTTCATCTAGGTTGCTTGCTTATTGCAAAGAGAGGTCTGAGAGAAAGGGTTGAGGGCTGATCAGTTAAGCACTGTCCCATGTGCATAAGACAGCTGGGTGGGGACCATCTTCCTTTTGAGTATGGGGTCTTATTAGGGGGACTGCCTCCTGGCTGCAGGCCAGCATGGTGAGCACTCCCCGTGTACACTGGGGTAGTCTCTCAGTGCTGCAAGGTGTTGTATGTCGTGTGTGCACCAGGGAGTGCAGAGATTTGCTCCCCAAGCATTTTCTGTGTTGCATTATCCATCAGGGCTGTGACATGGGAGCTGACTGGGAGTTTTGTGTGCAGGATCAGTCACAGCAGACTCAACCTGCTGCAGATGGGGGTACTCTAAAAGCCCTGGACCCTAAGAGGACAGCACAGGTGATGACATTAATGGTTTTCTTCCCTGTGGAAGTGAACAGCAACCAGTCAAGAGGCATCTTAGGCATGAGTTATCTCTGTTCTGAGCAGCATCTTTGTTTTGGGAATTCACGAACGGAGCATGTGCCTATTTTAAAGGGATAACAATGAACTCTGCACCAAAGAGTTTCTTACAAACCATTATAACCAAACTGCACAGAGTTTGGCAGAGGTCAGGCAAACTGTGACGTTTGTATTTGCAAATGCCTTATTGATGTTATTCCAGTGCTACTGCCATTATCTCTTGCACACTCTCTATCCTTCTCTGCCACACATTTAGAAAGTAAATAAGCTCATCAGACACATGTTCCATTTTATGAGAGCAGAGATGTGTACAAGAGCGTGAATGAATATGAATAGCCCATTTTTGGCATTACCCAAGCTTTGGAGTTGATTTGTATGACTCAGAAATAAATACTGTGCTAAAAGGGCTCAGATAAAAATATGGGCTGTGAAAGTAACGGGGAAAGGAGGAAACCTTCCTCTCAGAAAATGGTTGCTCCCTGAGACAGCTTCCTGAGACGTGTGGCAAGTTTTCGTGTGGGCCTGGTTTTGCATGGCATTTCTTTGGCTTTGCTGACAGCTCTCTGCCCAGGGAGCCCTGCCACTACTTCACATTGAACGAATACCTTCAGAATGCAACAAAAAACAGGCTAGTCTCTGAAGGTGAAAAAAGATGAAAGAGAGTCTGTAAAACCCTCAGCAACCGAAAATAAGTAATTGTAAAAAAGACATACAAAGCTTTAATTTTCTTTCTGTTTTGTTTTGATTTGTTTTTCTTAGCACTTTCCTCGTTTCACACTCTCAGTCTTAAATAAGAAGGTGGCTTTGATTACTGCATTTTCACACTTGACAATGAAAATTATTAGACTAGTTAGCATTATATGTAAACTGGGAATGATCGTAAGCCTAAAGAGGCTGATGTAAGATGGGCCCCCAGAAAGCTGTCAGTTGTGCTGACTTCTTATTCCAAATACATAAGAGAAAAGGGCATTTTTTTCACTGCTGGATTTGGTACCCCATGCTTTTTGGAAGGAGGGCTGTTAACACTACGCAGAAGCCCACAGGCATATCTCTAGCCCGGTAGATCTCAGATCCTCACCACCTCCCCCAAAATCTAGGCAGCTGTTGAGATCAGTCTGTTTTTTGTTAATTCTTGGAGCTCAACGAAGGGTGAATAAATAAGACAGTCCATTTCTGATGGATGGAGATACTTCTCTGCTGGACTATTAGTGCTATTTTGATAGCAACGTGTAGTTTGCAAGGCTGCCTCTGCCTAGGTGTTAATCCAGTCTACATGGTGTCAGTTTGTTCTGTCCACTGTACACTCAAAATGATGTGTGGGATGCCCCGAAGAGATCTCAGAGGGAGCGTGCCATCACAGGCCATGCCTTCGAATGTTTGTTAGTGGCCTTTCCAGCCTTGTAGCAGAGTAGATCCAAGTGTGCCAAGCTAAGAGAGCCTTCAGATCCATACTTTGTAAGGCAGATGTAAAACATGATGTAGAACAAATTTCTTTTAAAACTGTCATTATCACAGAATCGCAGCCAAATGTTTCTGAAGTGGCCTGGAAAGAAGAGAAGGCCTGAGCACTGCCTGGACTGACTCCGTCCAAGCAAGGAGAGGAGGAAAGATTCGGATCAGCTCTTTTCCTACCACTGGTTGATAATACTTTCCATTATTGAAGATTAATGTGACAACATTAAGAGTTTTATTTAGTAAGCCTTTACTTGTCATTTATTTTGGTATGTTTTTCCTGAAAGATTAAACTAGAAAGCAGTGTTCCAACAGGGAATAAATATATCATAGGAACCAGAAACTAGAAGGCTTCAGACCTGTGCTGTGGTCAGCCTTTGGGGTCCTGCTGCACAAATTAAATAAGTCTTTGAGAAGAATAGTGTGGATTCAGTGTCCAGCTTCCAGACAGAGGGTAGCTGAAAAGTGGGCCTTGGTCTGACTGCAAACCTGCCATTCCAAAAACCTGGGTGGGCAGGTAGAGACCCACTGATGCTCAGAGCAGATGGGCTCCTGCGAGGAAGGGGTGCCTAGTCCCAGAGAACATGCTTGCCCTCCAAAGACCACCAAGCGGGAGGAAAGGAAAGATCTGTCCTCAGGTCCTTAAGTGGATTCAACCAGAGGCTTGTGAGGGTTTAGAGAGCCCTTGCTCCATGGATGAAAATACTGACTACAATTTCCCTTTGGACACTGGGCCAGAAGGTGAGTAAAAGACACAAAGTGAGCTTCCTGGAGCAAACAGCAGGGCTTTGGTGTACTTGTTTTAAGCCTGTGGTCCCTCTCTAAACCCAGGGTTTATTTAGGAAGGAGTTTATCTTTTGCACAGGGGTATCTGTAGTGGCTCGGGGAAGGCTTTATAGATCTGCAGAAATCTGTGGGCACGGGGTAAAACACCAAAACCTTCCCTTCCTGCCTGCCCTGCCCACTCCTGGGGCTCCCACCACCACCCCAGGCCCAGGTCCCCATGTCACCCCCCAGGGCCATCAGCCCCTGCCCCATCAAGGCTGCAGTGGGGTTTGTCCCTGGCTCCCTGCAGCCCTGCCCTGCCCTGCCATGGGCCCCCTGAGCCAAGCCCACAGCAGACCCGTGTCCCAGCCTGTGAGAACAGGCTCCTGCTAAACAGTACATGCACTGCAAGTGGCATCCCAGGCACGGGGTCCCCCAGCTGCTCTCCATCGACACAGTTCTCCCAGTGTGGTGAAGTCTCCCAAGTCAGGGAAGAAACACCAGGTCACGTCGCAGAGGGAACGCTATCATCTGTTAAACTTTCAGCAGTGCACTTTGCTCTGAGAGTTTTTTGCTAATTTGAGATAAGATGTTAATGAGATGCAGGCATATGCCCTGATCCAACAATCTTGTACCATTTCTTTCCCTCGAATTAGGTGTGGCATTCACTTCCAGCACTCTTGAAGGCAGTGTGATGGGAGTTTGAAATTTAAGCATACTGGGAGTGAATTAACAAGGCAGCAGCATTGGTACATCTGTTCCATCTGGAGTTGTATGATACTGAATCACTTTTATTTTCCCCCTACAGCTTCAGCCACTGGAAATAAGGGGGTGTAAAGAACGTCACTCCTTGTCATTGTGGTTACAGAAAACCCTGGATGTGTGACTATGAGTACATGTAGCTTCAAAAATCAGGAACCAAAACAAACAAAACCCTGCAACATTTATTAATAAATTTCAGTTAAGTCTCCCTGGTTTCAAGCCCAGTTACATGATTTCTCCAGGGGGAAGCAGGAGGAAAGTAGATTTATGACTGTTTAATGTTTGAGCCTGTCAGAATTGTATTGAGTGCTACAAAAAAAGGGGTGGCTAGAAATAAATTTGGGTGTGAATAAGCTGTTTCCTCTGCAGGTCTGGTTTACGTTGGCAGGGTGTGCTTAACGGTTGACTGGAGAGAAAAAAAAGTGACAGACAGGGTGGTTTCTTACAAGCTCCTCAGGGAATTTAAACACGAGCTCTGTTCTTCTTCCCTTTAACTCACCCTCTGGTCACTAGCAAAATAATTTAGACTAAAACTTCTGGTTTAGAGGAATTGCTGGTAGAAGGGGAAGGGTTAATTTGTTTACTTGGGGTGTTTTGCTGTTTGTTTTGTTTTACTTTTTAAAGCCCTGATGTGAATTATCCATCTTGGCAAGTGAATGAGAACAGTTGCATGTACTTGGTATTTTCTGTCACATGCACTATTATTAGTAAGAAACACATTTCCTTTTGGGGCGCTAAGGACAAAAATAAGGCTGTTCACGTTACCACCCCCCCTTATTAACTCTACTAAAGCAATTGTGCTGGCATTTAAGAGAACTGGTGAATGTATTTGTTCAGCTGCAAATGTGATGCATTCAACGTTCTTTTCACATGAAGAAGAAAACATGCTTTTAAGCACAGGGAATATAATAGACAAGTTTTGGTAATGATTTCTAATATTTTAAAGAGAGAAGAGGGCAAAAAGATCCCATTTACTTGTTCAGTGTGAAGGAAGGGGAATAGCTATTATCCAAAATCTCCTCCAGAGCTTTCAGTGCTACTTGTGCACATTTTCTATCCACTTTTAGACAGATTTGCCTTCAGTGACAAATCATTTGGCTACAGCTTGGATTTGCATGCTGTACGGATAGTATTCCTTTACCATCTAAAGTGCAAAGAGAGTCTTGGTAGCACAAAGTCCACTTGTAAGACAGGATAAAGGATGAGCGGTATCACGATGCCCAGATGCTGTTGGCCTCTCTTCTTTTGTTAACAGTGCTATTGTTCAGTCATAACACCAGGGTGGGTCACCTTGCTGAGCATCCAAGCAATTCAGGTCATGGTGTACAGAAATTTTCTTCATTTCAAGCTGCTGTGCTCACTGGTATTGGCTTTAAATTTGGCCCAAATTAGGTTGGTTTGAAACTGTTGGGGTGTTTTCCCACTGTAGCTCACATCCTTTTCCACTGATACTGATTAAACAGAATTCTTTGGCTCTCCAGAGAAGACTTTTTGTGCTCATCACTCACTGCTTGTCTACTTGTCTACTTGTCTCCACTGTTGTGGAGAAAGCTGGTGTTTCTAAGTCCAAATAGGGCTTAGTTTTGCCTCTCGAGATTGAATGGAATGAAAGGCAGTAGTGGAAAGTGCTATGGTAACTGATGTACAAGACATTTGTTTGCCCCATTTTTTTTTTTTTTTTTAAACAAAATGCCCCAGCAGCTGGTAGTGATAGAAAGCAAAATACCTCTTTATGGCTGATGGGAACAAAAAAAGTCATACAGGTAAGGCAAACAGATAGAGATGTTTGCTTTACACTTAGTTATGAAGTATTTTTTCTATGTCTATTTCAAGGACTTTGGTCTTCATCCATTAGTCTTTATATATATACTAAATAGCATTTAACAAGTGGCTTTTAAAATAGGGTGAACTTTTGGAAGGGGAGTATTTATAGAAGTAGCTATTTAGTTTGTTAGTAATTTTCGGTATTCATTTTTCTACTGCTGAATATACAGAACAGGATTATTCACCCACATTACCCAGCTGCTTCTGTTTGATAACACAATAAAGATTGTGAGGTAAGTGTCTTTCCATGGAAATGACTGTGATGTCATTATTCATGACTATGAAGAAGTGGGATCTGCGAGAAGGAGTTGTTTTTGAGACAGAAAATCCCAAAATATAAATGTCTTGCATTATTGGTTAAATGGTAGATTAAAATGCAATCCAATTAGGGAATATTGCAAGAAATTTATTTTTCATGACACTCTTGAAAAATACTTCCTGATACTGGAGTTCACTCTAAACACAATAATATTTTATTAGAAGAATCTGTGGTACTTTTCCGGCTATTTTTCCTGTAGATGAGACTTGGTGACACCAGAAGTTTACAGAAGGTGATATGTCACAGTACTTAGTAAGGAATATGCTACAGGGGCTGGGATTTTTTCATTTAGCTTGCTGGCAATTCCCAGCTGAACTGGATTTTCAATTACATTTAGAAGTTCTCTGACCTCTTCAACAGCTGGGACTTGTAGAATTGTAAACCTGGCACACACTTGCATAAGATTTTTCTAGTGCTGCAGCTCCGTGGAACTGCAATGAAACCACACAAGAAAATATTCAGAAATGTAGGTTATAAGTCAGGTATACAACCATTATCACTAAATGTGTCAGTGGGTGTTTTGCATAAAAGTCCTCTTACATTGATGGGTTGATGAAACCCAAAATGCTTTTAGTTCTTCTCTTCAGAAGTCTACTGAGATAACATACCGCTCCTCTATCTCAGTAAATAGGGAAGGTCTCTTGAGCTGGACATGAGCCTCACACAGCTGGTTCTGAACTCTGTGCTGGATGGTAGGCAAACCTGCTTCTCATTCCCTTGCAGCTGAAGACTGGGACTTTTCACTGCTCTGTGACAATGTGCATCAGGTAAGCCTCCTCAGTCATTCTTTGACCAGACTCAGCTGGCATTTGGGGTCCAAAGCAGGGCAGAGGCTGTGCCGAGACCTTGCTGGTAACAGAGCAAAGTGACCTGTTCAGAGTCACAGTTCCAGGACAGAACCTTCACCATATGACCCAGTGTAGCTGCTGGCTATTTCAAGGTCCAACATTTTGATGTTTTGAGCAGGCGAAAACCTGATACTTGAAAGCCTGATTCTTACTTCTGAAGTCTGCTGTAGTGCTCCAAATCTTCTGGTTTGTTCTCCTCAGCCTGCTAACATTATCCCAGTCCTGTTTCTGCAGGGAACAGGGGATGCAGTGCTGTGAAACTCGTAACTGGTAATGAGCTAAATGGTCTAAGATTTCTCTGCTGACAGTAACGTGTACTTATGTCTTTCTCCATTTGGCTGAGCAGCACGTCAGCTGCTACATAGGAGAGCATCTCTTCATACTAAGGGAAATATGCTGGGAAAAATCCATTTGGGGTTTATGTCTGGAGCATCCACAGATGTCTGCTCAGGTTTTCCATTTTGTAACCTTTTGTAGTTAGGCTGAAAATGTGACCGAAACTGGTGTCAATGGACAAATACATAGATGTTCTATCCCTTGGATCAAAGAAGATGGACAGGGAAAAAGTTACCGGAAATCTTTAACAGGAAAACTCAAATGCAGGAAGACAGGCAGCATCTTTGAAATGGCACAGACAACAAACAGTTCCACAGTTGAAGTTCTGTCTTCTTGTCCCGGAAGATCTCAATTAACGTGGTCTCCTCTGGTGCTGTGGATCGGCCAGTTTGCTCCACCAGAGAGCTGACTTTCATTACACTGACAAAACTGTGAATGCTAGTAACTGAGAGGAGATTGATACCAGAAAAGTATGTCTGGAGGTGGCAGCACACGTTCAATCTGACCAGGAAATGATCACGGAAGGCAAGAAGAAATGATAGCTTTGAGGGAGTCTGCCAAGAACCACACAGAACAAACTGTGGTGTGTTTCGGACTCTCAGGCTAACCCCATACTGACCAGCTAGAGCCTGAGATGCCAGAGGTAGTCTGCCTCTGGGATACTCCCTGGCTCTGAGCACTGTCCAGACAGCACACAACACCATCAGCTGCATGAACCAGCACTTCTGGAATTATAAAGCAGAGAGAAGCACTGCCAGTGCTGAGTTTTCCAGGAAAATGGTAGATAACTGTGGAAAGTACAAAGTCTGCAAGTCATCTCTGCAGAGGAAAAAGAAGACAGTAGGCAGCTTTATTTTTGTCAACAGGTGATCCTGAAGATGTTTTTAGTCATTTTCTATCCACTCAGACAGAGACAGTTATCCACTAAATTGTTACAGATATTTGAAAAACGTTGCACTGCCTTTGAAATGAGCAGTATGTTTTTAAACTGATAATGTAAAGAGAAGGTGAAGGTCTAACACAGTTTGTAATTGATCTAAGGTTTCTGAGTCAATCTTGTAATTTCAGAGCTGGTAAAACAGCAGGCTGTGATCTGTAGCAAAAAAAGTCCCCCCAAACCCTTCAACTTCCAAGATAGTGAGAGTGGGAAACAAAGAAGTACTACTGTAAAGATAATTAACACTTGACAACAAAACCAAAACCTCTTGCACGAAGGGCAGCTGTTTAGCTCATATTAAAGTTTAGAGCAAATATTAATAGTCCAGTAATGTTGATTTGCACATAATCTGAAATATCTTTGCAGAAAAAAAAACCAAACAAATCACAAACACATAGAAATAGATCATGGAGCTGCCTGAAGTACAAAGAAGGCACAAGGCATGATAATAGCCAGTGACTGGAAAGAAATATCCAGCAGTTAAAATGATTTTCCTGTCTTGCCAGAACATGCAGGCATCAACAGTCTTGACAATAGAAAGGGCATCTTGATGCCTTCAGTGGGATTCCTTTTTGCTCTATCTTTTCCTTTCTCCACATATTGAGAGAGGAGGGGAAGGTTCTGGTGAACCTGTTTTCTTTTGCCCTGGTGCCAGAAGCAAACCCTGATATCCTGCATGGTGAAATACAACAGGAAGGAGACATATACATGGCTAGAGGGACTGAATGACATTTCTTGTCCTGGTTATGTACCTGTTAAGTCCCAATGGCCATAAGAGTTGCCTGGGTTGGTGCTGCTCTGCTGTGATGCCAGACATTGTTCAGGATGTGACAGTGATTACAGTGATTGTCTAATATTGTCAGTGCCCAAGGATGAATGTAGATAATGCCAAGAGAGAATGATGTCAGGTCCCTTTTGCTCAGAGGTGTTCTTCTTAAGAGTGTTGGAGAAGATGGGATAAGAACAGAAGAAATAAGCCTTTCGGAAGAAAACCAAAAAAATCAGAAAAGAACCCCCGATGAACCAAGGAAACTTCTCATAGCAATATCAAGAGCTGCTAAGCTCTATCAGTCTTACCAACTTCCAGAAACAAAGAAGAGTGATCAGTTTCATAGGAGCTGTTAACAGAATAGAGACATTTACCTCACATACTCTGCCTACAGCTGTACCTGTGAGTGCTTCAAATCCCTATTTTCTCCAGCCCAATGGTTTAGGGAGAATGAAGTAATTTGCTGACTGACGAGTGCTGGAGAACAGGACTTAAAATCAGAGTTTATGATCTGTGAATGTATGATTAGCATGCAAAGCTAATGTTGTGGTTTATATCTCCCATCTTATCCAAGATTGTTTTGAGCAGGTGACATCCACAAAAACACCAGAACTGGAGTATCAGTTGCTGCGTTCTTATGTACATATTGGACTACTGTCAGAAAGAAATTAAACAGGAACAACCCAGGACATTTGCATCTCTCCCCTCCTGGGTTGGTACCTCAGCAACTGGGCTGACCAAAGTATCTTCTGCATGCCCTTTCTCACTGTGTCGTGGCTGTACTCCTGGTTGTGAGATGGCTCAGTGACGCAAGAAGGTGTGGGGAGCCTTCCTGCCCAGGGTGTGCAACAGGTTGGTGGTGGAATTCCTGTCCAAGGATGCTGAAGAGGGTGATTTCATAATCCTCAGGTCCTAGAGCACCTCTCCAGCCCAACAATCATTATCTGTCCCTAAGGGAAGCCTAGGGTCAGAGGAACCTGCCAGCTCTAAGGGAGTAGTTAGGTTGGGCATTCCCAAATTAAGGGAATTGGAAATTATTAGCAGTCTGAACACAGATTCTGTGAAAGATGATGTGAACACTGTAATATATGTAGCATGACTGGTGGTCAAGGGAAGAGTGTGGAAAGTGAAGTGTGAGTATTCTCATGTGCAGTGGGAGTGCAATCATTAGCTGTTTCTGAGATTTACTGAATTACCTGGAAAATAAACAATTTCTCGTACAAGGCAGGAATGGAACTGAAACTGTTTAGAAAAACAACAAAACCCTGTTTGTTGCTCTTTCTAAGAGAAGTCTGTTGTTTAAGGACAGTTATTGTAAACATATGACAGAGAAAATGGCATTTGGAAAGCAGTTGTGTGCTCAAAATATCATTACTTAAAAATGTAGGGATTTCATACATAGATTTGTTTTGTATCATTTGACAGGGGCATTGAGTTAGATTATAGGGTTCTTAGATTACTCTTACGAATGTTCTATTTGCATGGATAGTTAAATGCCAAATATATTTTAAGAATATTCTCTTATGCATTTGAGGCAAGATTTTAAATGCAAGACAGATTTGGAATAGCATGCGTGACTTCCTTGGGCACTTAGGGTACTGGATTAATCATGACATGAGATGTGTCCATATTGATGGACTTCGAGCTTTTTAATCTTATCCATGTTCATTGTAACATTTTGACATGCATGAGTCCAAGAATGCAACAGGAAAGTGGGGCATGAAATGAACCTCATCCAGCATCTTTATCAATGCAGTACATTTCTCCCAGCAGGCCAGAGTGTGCCTAATCAGACAATGAAAAGCCAAGAGACTCACCAAGACGCTACAAATCCATTAATTTGGTATCACTTGTGGGAAAATGCTGGAAGCAACTGCAGATTTGTTTAGCAAAAGGCTTGGCAAAGTCAATTGATTCGGGATGTTTCAGAGAAACTGTTCTTGCTGAGCTGCCAAGGTAGAAGGGGGTATTATGTCCAGAAATTATAAAGTGTCTTGTTGGCACCACGTAAAACAGAATGGGTGCTGCCATGTAAGAAAAACTGAAGAACTAAATGAAGTTTTCTTTTTTTAGGAGACTAAAAGTATTTGATATTTCACCAGAAATTCAGTCAATCATCTCCTTTCTCTCCATCAAATCTCCACAGTGCCCAGTGCATACTAGGAACTGACAAATGCAACTATTGTAATAAATACTCATTAACAGTGTTAGAGAAAAGCATCTCTGTCAAGAACAAAATCTTTACAAAGATGAAACTGTTTCTAAGTAGGAGAGAGGCTCAGTCAGCAAGCACATAACTCAGCATTTATCCATTTGTTTTTTGTTCCTGATCCCCTGCACCAGCTGAAATCTCAAAACCAGGAGGGAGCCTATGCATCCCTGCAAATTAAAAGCTATGCTCAAACACCTAGGATTTCAGAAGGATCTCTGAATAAAATGGAATTTTGTCAAAATCTATTAAAAATCAAGTGGGGAGATGGTATTACAGGAAGAGTTTCCACACGGTCATCAATCAGATGTATGAAAAATCTGTTATAGTTGGCCTCTATTCCACAGATAATGAGGTCAAGAGACCCAGGTTAGGTGTCTGGAGAGACAGAGCTGCTCCACATCATCTTCCCAGCTTCGGAACCTTTCAGAGGCAGTGTGGAGACACAGGGACTAACTAAAGCCTAACTGCTGTGCTCTGCAAGGCTCTCAGGCAGCCAAGCAAAGAAAGCCTGTGTGATAAGAATGAGACGCACAGTGACGTGCTTTTGAATGCTTTTGACCAGTCTGAGCTTACATCTGTGCTCAAGCTCACACAGAGCTGTGGTTCAGTGATCTTTCCCCCAGGTGAAGGAGCAGATATGAACCCCACAGCGTAGGGTCTGGTAAATGCTGCCCAGGGAGAAATGTCCAGGCCCATCAGTGACCAGAGCCTGAGCCAGCAGTCAGTGACCCCCAGTGGGTACCACTATGAATGAGACTGCTGTCTGAGGGGTTCAGAGATGAAAGGAGCACCGTCCAGGAGACCCAAACCTGAGCACAGTGCCGTGTCCATGTCCCCTTGCACGCTGGGGAGGCAGTCAATGTGTGACGTCAGGGCAAGCCCACAGGAGACCAGAGCACTGCCCAGCGCTCCTGCAAGACTGCCAGGCTGCCTGGCTGAGCATGCAGGGAAGGGGAGCAGGTGAGCAGCTCCTGGGATATCAGTGCTCTCCAGTGACATGCAGGGCAGCAGCTGCAGAACAGCAGGAGCAGCCACTTAGAAAAGCTGTTGCAAGGAGTCCAGACCTATTGGGCTTTTTTTTTTTTTTTCTCTACAGACAACTGGACAGCACCCGAAGACATGAAGGGACAGTGTAGGCTCTAAGTTGCTGTGCTGCTGGTTGTAAAAAAACATTCAGGAAAATGAACAGTCCTTTTCTGTTGTATGACTCTCCGCCCAATCCAAATGGAAAGGGAAATGAAGTGAGGAGTTACTGGTTTTTTTATGCTCTTTCAAGAAGTGCCTACATAAAAAGATAGGTTCCAAGGGAAAAAACCAAAAGGTTTCTGACATGCTTGTTCTTTGCAATAAGAATATGAAAATAGTTTAGTGTGGTTGGTTGCTTCTTCAGAATTCTTTGTATTTTGCTTGGTATAAACAGGACAAAAGAGGCAATGACTGGGCTACAAGTTTTGTATCTCTCCACGGCAGAGAAAAAAAGAAACTGAACTAAGTTTGTGCTCCCTTTGATGAAAAATGACAATATATCTAATATTATGACCTGTGGGATGTGTGATTTTGACAAAGGATAGGCCAGTGTTACAAAACGCCCTAAAATAAGACAAACTAAGACAAATATCCTTCCTTAGGGGCACGTGTGAAACCCTCACATACATCTCAGTGGGAATAAAACTTGGTCTTTTCTATTCAGGTTAAGGTGGCACAACTACTAGATTTTGTTGATGGACTCCTGGCAAGCTGTAAGGGCTGGTGATGCTGCATGTAAAAGAGAGGGGGTGCCTTCATGCTGAAGGTGGTCTGCCTAGTGTGGAGTGGCCCACAAATTTTCCTGGTGGCTTCTAGCTGCCAGCATGGATGTAGGCAGGGGGACAGGGCATGTAATCTCAAGAAAGCTAACCTGTACAAGAATTCTGATTGCCTGTCCCTCCTTGGCCCACCTAAAAGGGAGGATTAGTCAAGACTAGCCACTCACAGACTGAAGAAATGTCTCTGAGGCCACTTCTTTCTGTCTCTGAGGAGGGTGTCCTGCCCTTTTCCCCTCACAGGTATGGTTATTTATCTTTCATGCAGTTTAATGAGCTGAATCAGTTCACCAAGGGCAGACTGAGATCAAGAGCTGTTTTGAAGGAAGTAGCCAGACACACACCCGAATGCAAGCAGGGAAGGGAGGAGGACAGGAGCAGGGAGGACGACTGCCCTTTAGCCACAACAGTGAGCAGGTAGAGTCAACTCATGCCCCCTTGGTAGATCTCACTGAAAGCAGGGGGTAGGTAACCAGTGCTGGGTGTTCCTCAGACTGGGCTGAGGGACTCCCACCTTTTCCCACTTCTCTTGTTGAAAGTAGCTGCCTTCCCTGGAGCATATTCTGCTGACTGTGTGCCAGGCCAGGTTGTCAGAGAAACAAACCCTGAAATCCCATGTCCCGGGAAGCTAGAGCAGTTTAGTCCATGTATTTACAGACATGGGCTGACCCATGCCCACCTTGACCAAATATACCCAAAATGTTTTCTGTGCATTGGCACCTGTCCTTGAGTGATGCCTACTTCTCTGAGGAAACGACTTAGATTTCCTCAAGAAAGAGAAGCATCGTGACATTCTAATTTCTGGTAACAGAGGTTTTGCATGTTCTAAAAACAGGCATAGCCATCATGGCTTACTTACAGCACTGGGAGGAGAGTTTGGCAGGGATAAAATCTCAGCAAAAAGTCTTTTGGAAGCAACCCCTCCTCTCTGTGCTGCTGACGGTCTTGGCACTGTCCAGATCACGACTCTTGGCTGTATCCCAAGTTTCTCCTGGATGTACTTAGTGAATCTCCTCCCCTTATTTTCCCCAGTGCATTTGGAAGACAAAGCCACGCAACAGGGTTTAGTGAAAGAGTTTCATTTTCCACCCTGAGTGCTGTTTCTCAGGGGAAGAAAAAAAAGCAAAATCCCCACCCTTTAATTAAGATTAGTTGCTGCCTTTCAGTTTTGACGACCTAGCCTTGATGCCGCACTTTGTAGAGCTCGGTGGTTGTTGTAATCAGGTCTGGCCAGGCCTCTTGGCAAATGTATCAGTGCAGTGTTTCTTTGGAAGATTTTTTTCTTTTTGCCATTTGTCAGGAGCTGTGGACGTGCTTCCAAGCCTTCTGTTGGCTGAGTGGTGCATATGTTTAGTATGAACAATATTTGTGTGATTATAGTAAGTTAATATATACCTGAAAACCAAAGGTGTAGTAAGATTGGTTCATTTCAATGTGAAGTATCTGGTCTCAATTGTAAGGAGAACATATTTCCTGGGAATCTGTAAGAGTCTGGCATGCTCAGTAAAGTACTTTCAAAGTAGTTAAATTAAATGATACCTGTATCTTGGACAAGATAATCTATTTTGAGACAGGATGATATTACATGCTCTCTGCATGTCGATGCTTCATGGTTCCTGAAGAGAAACTCATCAATTTGTGGTGATAATTATATGGGAAACCTCACTGGAAGTGGATTTTAAGAAAATCACTTATGGATTTGTGATTTGAAATGCAGCAAAGCATAGGGGAAGCAGCTGAGCTGGATCCTTGAAGAGTCTGAATTATTTAAGTATCAGTTAACAGGATCACAGAGAGCAAATCCAGGATGATATTGCTTTTAGCAAAGGTTACTTGAATATATCCCACCAGCACATGTTTGACACTGGGCGAGGGAAAGCTGTGAATGAAAATCTTGCTATGCAGCTGGCTCAATGCAGATCCTTTGTGGAGAAGACAATCATGTAGCCAAGTAATGCTGCTAGATAAAGACAACTTGTCAAAGCACATTGAATTTACACCTTCATAATACTATTATTGCCAGTTGTTCTTGCCTAAAAAATAAATAAAAATCAATAAATTCCAGATCCGTGTAATCTATTCTTAAAATGTAATGGAACCTCATCAGTAATGTCTGGTAATTTGCTATCAGCTTGGTCAAAGACAGACAAATTACTTAATTGCACATAACAGTTATTCTGTAAAGACTTAGGAAAACACAGATAAACGTGACTAATCCCTCTTTATTTATTCCCTGCAAACAAAAGCCTAAGGGTTTCTGGAGAGGGAAAAAAAAAAAAAAAAAAAAAAAAAAAAAAAAAGGCAAAAAGCTGTCCAATTAACATAACTGGAGATGGCTGTCACTCAAATATTCACCACAGCCCACGGACATCCTGGGTGTTTCGACTGCGCAGTGAAGTCGCGACCAGGTTAACAACTTTTCCAGGGATGTTTCGTTGCCTGCTCGTGCAATGCGGCCCTGCTGCCACCGGGTGGCATCTCATGCAGGCGCCCGAAGGGCCCGGCAGGGCGGGTGGGGACCCTTTGCTGCAGCGCCTCCCTCCTCACCCTCGCGTGTGCGGGGCTGCCCTTTCCTTTGCAACGCTGATGGCGTACTAATGGGAATTTAGAAGCGAGGAGTCAAATTGGAGCTCTGCCAGCCTGATGCTCTAGCTCGTAGAAGATGCAAGGAAGGTCCCTGGTGTCCTCCCACTGTCCTCCTCAGCTGGTTGACTGGCTGGATGGATGGAAAGACGGAGGGAGTCAACCAGTTCCAACAGCTCCATCCAGTTTTAGGTATGCCTGCTGAAACAATCTCCAGTGGGAGGACATCTGTGTATTGGGGCAACCTTGAAAATGGTCTTGGAGTCCCCTGTCCACAATAGACACATGCTGAACAGTCACTGCTTCCTAGTTTCATTGCCACAGCAGCTCTGCTTTACCTGAGAATAAAATATGATTGCAATCAGGAGAGACAAAGTTTCAGATGACCTGGCACTTTTCTCTCTTGGGTAATTACATTGCTCCAGGTGAAGTCTTTCCTTTTAAAGAAACTCATCACAACAGCAGTTTGTGCAAGATGGGATCTGTGCTCTTCACATCAAAACAAGAGGAGTTTTCGCTGAACTGCTACCTGATCAGCATTAAAAGACTGTACTACTATAACATAACACAAAGTTACCTGCACTGTATTCTGCAGCCTACTCTGGTCTGCATTTGAATCTTGGCAACCTCACCTCTCCCCTGGGGCAGAATCTGTAATTCCTGAAATTACGACAGGTGACCCATGCTGCACATCATGCTTTTCTTCATGGAAGAATGTCTTATGAGCAGTGGGGGGTGGTGGTAATATTTGGTGCTGTTTACTACCTAAATGCTGAAAAGATCTTCAGGTTGGAGGGAAGTGTGTGGAATGCCAAAGAAAGCCTTCTCTGTGCATTGAGTGAGGAAAGACTCCCAGCTCTCAGTCCTCTTCTTGATGATGAACACAGGTCACTCCTCTTTGAAGGACGTATTCTTAAGTTCCCTTTTAAGACTACAGAAACCAAAAAAGACACAGAGTAATGAGTGTTCTGGGTGATAAATGTAAGAAAAGCATTAAAATAACCACAGCAAAAAAAGCAAGAGAAGTCAAAGAAGCCTCTCTGGAGGAAAAAAAAAAAAAAGAAGAAGAAGAATCAAAAAAGATACTATAATAAATTCTGACCAAGAGATAAAAAAGAATTCCCTCCCTAAAACACATACACACAAAAGATGAAGAAAAAGGCAGCCTGATTCTATTAACCAAGTATTAGCACCTCTGGCTAAAGAAACCCTGTAAAAAGGAAGGATTAACATTTTCAATAAAGGGGACCAGACATTGCAGTGATAATCACCAGCACTCTCCGCTGACAGAAGAATAGAAAATAATGTTCTTAATAGTGTGAAAGAGAACAGGAGGTTCAGAGGCAAAGAATTAGGGGTTGCTGACAGCTAACGACAAATAACTTGGTTAGAAAAAGGCATCGCAAATTAGGGAAAGTCTCTGCGAGAAATAGCAACTATGCAAATTGTCCCAGCACCCCTGTGTCTGGCTGAGCTGCAGTGCTGCCAGTGGGTGTCGTGAAAAGGGCTTTAGTGCTAAACATCGAGGCTACATTTTGCATCACGATTTTCTGCTCACCATTTTTGGAAAAATAGACCCCTAAATGTCCTATACGTTGCATAATCTTGTGAAAAACATACTGACTTACTGAGTAGCTCTGCAGCGTAATGCCTTGTGTTCCTGTGCCACCTGTCATTACAGTAGCAGCCTGCCTGTTACGTTAAGGTGCATGTGGGAAGACAGGAAATGGTGTGATTTAGTGTAACAAGTCACAGCCTCTTTACAACTGCGTCTGCTTGACTAAGTTATTCAGCATCAACCTCTAGAAGCCAAGCAGGACTTGGCCATACCCACCCCTGCAGAGCAGCTTGCCAGGTATTATGGGTAAGGAAATACTGGACAGGGATCTCTGATAGGGAGGAGAGCTGAGGCAGGTGGGGAGAGAGGCTTCTTTGTTCCACCACCTTTGTTAGCATTGCATTTCTCTGTGATGGCCAGCGGCACAGGGCAGTCCCTTTAGATATCTGGAGCTGTGCATGCATACACACTTCTTGCTGCTTGGATGCTGTAGAGGTGATGCTGTATGTATGCATTAAGTTCAGTATCATACATAGTGTGATCAAACCTGTTTCTCCCTCCAAAAGCCTCCTCAGAGAGCTGCAATTCTTATACACCCCATGATGAGAAGACTTGGGGTCAGATAAAATGTGTAATTTCTAGCTGTCACAGAACTAGGGCTATAGGTTATTTTTAACCTGTTTTATTAGACGATAAGATAGTGGGGACAGGTTTTGCTCTTTCTCTGTTTTCATGCAACTCTCAGCACAACTGGGGCCTTTGGATGCTACAATTATACGACATGACTGAATACAACCAAAAACCCTCTTGCTCCCTCCCCTAAAGCACCTGCAGAGCCAATTAACATTCACGTTGTGCACAGGTACTATTTGGTCCATTCCTGAAAGACTGTTCTTTGCAGAACAATGCGGCTACACAGAGTATTAGATTCCCTGCCATTTACAGGCTTGAGGAGAAAAACTATCCTCTCCTGAGACTTCTGGGGCATTTGAGCAGGCAGAATTTAATTACTGACAGCGTATTAGGATGTTCTCTGAGCTTCTTGGAACAAGAACGAAGCAGTAGCAGGACCAGGAGCACAGACAACCCACATGTTTACTCAGAGGGCTCCTTCCCAAGTTTGCTGAATCATGAACTACTCTGACGCAGGGAATTCTCTCCCTGGTGCTTGTTTCAATCTGTGCTGCATTAGGGGTACAGAGCCTGGTTTACAATGCGTTTTGATTTATCTGAGGGTGAAAGGTATTCAGTTTTAAGTATCTTTTCTCCTCCATTAACCCATACAGTTGCACAGAGTCTACTCTATCCTCAAAATTTCATGCCTGGATCCAGTGAAAGATGCTAGTCTGACGTTTCTCTGAAGCTTCCTCAGGGGCCCTTCGGTTCACGAGAACACTGTTACCAAGAGATTAAATGAATTAAAAATTGATGACTGTTCTGTACTGAATGTCTTGCAGTCAAGGATATTTAAACAGATAGCAGGGAGGGTGGAGGGAAGATTGTTTGGCCAGAGTATTTTTTCCTGGTTTTAAATAATAGTTTTATGGGGGCAGGGAGGAGGATAATGGAGGGTGGAGCAGGGGGAGTATCTGCTAGTTCTGGGTAAGGAAATTCCTCTTATAAATGAAATATTGAGAAAGAATAGAGTATTCTACAAGAGGCACATTGCCTAAACAACACAGAAAGCACCCAGAGAGAAATCAAAGGATTTTGCAGATTAATGTTATTTGAACACAAAGCCTGTCCTGGCAGGGCTGGGCACTGGTGGGTGCTATCAAGGGAGCTCCCCTGTGGGGCTTTCTTGCAGCTTCTGGTGGTGGAGGAGAACAGAGCCCAGTGCCATGATGGTGGCCTGCTGTGGCTGCTTCACAGAAGGGCAGCGTGATAGGCAGAGTGAATGGAAGAACCATTTGTCCAAATCTACCAAGCTTTAGAGTTAGCTGAGATTTGCTGCTTCTGTAGTGTCTGCTGGCTATGGGGTCTTGCCTGGGCTGTGTAATGTTTTTTGTAACCATCTGGTGTGATGGTTCCTGGGATGGGAGCGTGTGCGTGTTGTGGCAGATGTTTGTGCCTCTGCTTTCACCAGTGCTGCTACTGGAGGTGCATGGAGGAAGGACTGGCCCTGTGACCCTGGCCATTTTAGGTATACTGCAGATTCAGGTCTGCTTCAAGTTTATGAAGCTGTTATGGTCCACATGACACCATGTTCAGTGTTCAGCTCTTTAAACCAAGACCAGAAATTTTTAAAAATGCTGGTGACGATGATTCCTTTGTTTTCTGGTTCCCTGTTGGAGGCAATTTTAAAGGAGTCCCTGTTGGAGGCAATTTTAAAGGAGACAGTTTCATAGTGTCTGCTCTGAACTTGTTGGGCATCTTTAAAGGTATAATGATCTGAGTACTCCAAAGCAACTCTCTTTTCTCAGACTGATGCTTGAACTCCATCTGCATCCCTAACTTCACCTCAGGAGATGCTGTCATGCACAGAAGGTAAAATGTGCATGCTCACAGATGACAACAATTTAATCCTGTTATGTCAGATCTGCTAAAAAACAGGGGTGTAAACTGATTTCTGTGCATAGTCTTTATGCCTTTATCCCACATGAAATGCCAGTAATTTTTGGCACTATTCCAGACTGGATTGATGACTGAGTGGCCTTCTCCCCTGTCCTTTACCTGCATAAATATAAAGACTCTGTGACAGTGTCAATGGTATCAGAGCACCAGTGGACCAGTAGAGAATGTTTTGTTTGCTGTGAATTTCCATGCTTCGAGATCCATTTGTTATGCATATGAGATTGGAATTCAAGTTCAGAAATACAGATACATGAAGCAAACTCCACAGATCCACTGGGCAAAATCCAAAGATCCAATGAGCAAAGTGCTACAGGTTCTCCATGTGTGCTTGGAGCAGGAGGGAGAGAACAGGAAAAAGTGAAGGAGAGCACTGAGGAGCACCTTGTTTACTATGCCTGTAATATAAGTTCAAACAAACGACAAAACTTGTGACAGCCAGTCTTGATTGAGAGATGAATAAATAGCTCAATAGGTCCTCAGAATAAAACAGAATTAAATCCTTGCTGTATGATTCAATATATTGTTTGACTCATTAAAATGAAAGGTCTCAGTGAACACCCAAGTTGCATTTTCTTGTTCCTTTTGAAACTACTAATTTCCTCAGAATTTAAAAACTGTTTTATTCTGAAAAGTGGCTATTATACCTGCATGTAAGCTAATATTATTATGCATCATCTCAGTTGTATTAAAGCCACAGTCTTTCAAATACTAAAATGTAATTCACCCAGTTAAAAAAACAACAATCGAGAATTTATTTTTCATTCTAATTTTCCTCCATGAAATGAGCCTGTTTTCTTTGGAGAAGAATGAGGAAGGAAAGCTTCAAATACATGCATGTAATTGCCTTCATTAAAAGCTGGCTGAATAGTCTTTATCCTGTGGGGTCTACTCCCTGTCTCTCTGAGGTAAGTTCCCATGTATTTTTAATGGGAAACTTATTACCAATCAAACCTGTATTCTTGCACTGATACATAAAAGTGGATGTCCTGTACTGTTTCATCATGTTGGGTCTCCTGGGAAGAGCAGCTCATTACCGCATCAACTGTCCCTGCCCTTTGCAAAAAGCCCCACCAAGGTCATATCAAGAGGTGATGGATAAAGGCGAGCTTTAACCCTTGACCTTGACTTTCCTGGTGCCGGGTGTTAATAAATCTACATTTAGGGGGTAGATGTTTTCTCCCAGCTGCTTTTTGTTTGGGAAACGGGGTGGCGTGCTGTCACACAACAGGTTGCATTTCCAAGGGCAGTGCTTGTTTGTCCCCACCACAGGGCCCTGCGCCGTCGTGGAAGGAGGGCTATGAACAGGGATTAGTCATTTGGTGGGGCTCAAGTCACGTGAAAATCTGAAATGTTTGTATATATGGGCTCTCCTGTTTTCACAAGGGAGCACTTCTTTGGTACCACAGAAAACAACAGGGTTTCTCCTCTTTCTACTGGAGCACAGGTGAGGCTGAAACAACATTCACCTCTGTAATTGTCTTCGGAGTGGTGCTTGAGGTGACCTTCAAGAGGCTAAAACATTTTAAAAGGGGATCCCCTCCCTGTCACAACCATGAGAAACCAGCACTGATGAGTACCAAGAGGAAACAATTCCTTTGAAAGGATTCAAAACCATAGGGATATCAGGAGCAGCCTTCAGCTCTCCTCTTTCTCAGCAGGCTCTTGCTGGGAGACCAGAAATCCTTTCCCAAAGTTCCATTGCTCTATGTGTCCAGGACGGAGAAACTCCAGTGAAGGAGAGGCCTCTCCTCTTGTCTGCCTTTCTTTTCCTGTTCCTCTGCTTAGTTTTCTCCAAATGCTCAGTCTTTCCTCTTATTTTGTCCATTCTCATCCCATTTTCCTCATCTGTCTTTAGTGAATAGCACCTCACTCCATCCTCTGCATCATTTTTCCTACGAGCTGTAATGCTGCTGGCTCTTACGTTTCCCAGTGGTAAAAGGGGCCATTTGGGGCACACCTGAATATAGATTAGAAAATAAGAAAATTAATGTCCCTGGCTGATGCAGGGTGCTTCTGAACACTTGGTTTCTTTTCTGATGGAAAGTATTGCCCTAAAACTTCCAGTGCATGAAAGCTGCCTGTGATAAGTGAGGTGGAAGAATTAGCTCCTGCATAGAGCTACTTTCAACGGCTTTGGGCATTTCAGTGCTGTCATCTTCTAGGGAAGTTAAATTGCTTTGTTCCCTGTGTCCAATTAGCTGTATAATCAACTTAGCAGAATGTGGAGCAGGAGTGTGCTGAGATTGGGTATAGTAATTTTGTCAGAGGATATGTTCAGATTCATCCCAAATTGGGGCAAGGACCCGTGAGGGGATCTCAGAACAGAGGGTAGAAATTATTATACCGAGCTACTTGGAGCATTTACAGAACTGAGCAGGGGTGGGGGAGGGAGAGGGGGAACTCTTTCTGCATGCTGGAGAAGAAATACCAGAGATGTCAGAATTACCAAGCCCAGAAATTAATGGCACAAACATTTGGTTTTTATTAATTCAATGTAAACGTTCAAGCTTGCTGTCAAAATAAAAAGCAACCAGCAAGAGCAATGAGTACTGAGCTTTAGAATTGCCAGCACTGGCAGGTAACTGCAGTTGGCTCTAGTATTGTCCCCTCTTGGGCTTTCTACGCAGCAAGGCTTTGTCCTGCGACTGTAATTTGTTTAAACTGATCTGTAACCAGAAACTCATTTATCTCTATCTCTTTGGGTTTCTGATTCTACATGGGATAAATAGTGGAAAGGAACCTTTACCCCATCTAAACCTCACAGCTTGTGCAAACTTGTTAGAGGAAGGATTCACAGCCCTGCAGTTAATCGGCCAGCACTTTGGAAAAGTGAGATCTTTCAGCACAGCTCCTTTGCAGTGGGCACCAATCCAACATTTGCTTGCATGATTGGCCAAGGTGACAACCAGTGTCAGAGCAGTTCAACAAGGCACAACCCTTTCACATCCAGGGCAGGGTCTCTGAGACATCACTGGCTTCATCCTGTTCTGTCTTTTCATAAATAATTCTGACAAATGTCCATTTGCTACTTGGATGAGTTCTCTCAAGCCCTGGCATATAGGGCAGAGATCAAAACAAAGGCCACGTGAATATGTCAGCAATCCATAAATTGGAGAAGCAAGAAAGGCCAAAGGAAATATAATGACCTTCTTCCAGTGAGGCAACTAAAACTGCAGTATGTTTTTCTTTCAGAGTAATCTGTAGAGCAAGGAGGCATAAAACAAGGTGGAGTGCTAATAAATAGAACAAAAATTGCCTTCTAATGACAAATTATTTAAAAGTATACCATTAGGTATACACCTGAAGGTTGTGCTGCCATTTAGTGGGACCTTGATAGGTGGGAGAGTTGAACGGAGAGAATCCTTACGAGGTTCAACAAGGGCAAATGTAGGGTTTTGCACCTGGGGAGGAATAACCCCAAGTACCAGTACAGGTTAGGGGCTGACCTATTAGAGAGCATCTCTGCAGAGAAGGACCTGGTAGTATTTGGTGGATGACAAGGTGACCATGAGCCAGCAGTGTTCCCTTGCAGCTGGGAGGGCCAGTGGTATCCTGGGGTACATTGGGAAGAGTGTGGACAGCAGGTCGCAGATCTAGGCAGGTGATCCTCCCCCTCTACTCAGCCCTAGTGAGGCCACATCTGGAGCACTGTATCCAGTTCTGATCTCTTCAGTACAAGACAAGGAGCTACTGAAGACGGTCCAACAGAGGGCCACAAAGATGATGAGGAGTCTGGAGCATCTCTCTTATGAGGAGAGACTGAAGGAGCTGGGCCCGTTCAGTCTGTAGAAGAGAAGACTGAGAGGGGATCTCATTAATGCATATAAATATCTCAAAGATGGTTGCTGAGAGGATGATGCCAGACTCTTTTCAGTGATGCCCAGTGACAGAATAAGGAGCAACGGACATAAACTAAAACACAAGAAGTTTCACCTCAAAATGAAGAACTTCACTGAGGGTGACACGGCACTGGAACTGGCTGCTCAGGGAGGTCGTGGAGTGTCCTTCTCTGGAGACATTCAAAACCCACTGGGATGACTTCCTGTGTAACCCAGTCTAGGTGACCCTGCCTTGAGGGAGGGGTTGGACTGAGTGAACTCCAGAGGTCCCTTCCAACCCTAACAATTCTGTGTTTCTGTGATTCTGTGACCAGGTCTTGAGGTACGTTTGACCCAGTTGGGCACTGCGATGGTTGCAGAGTATTGTCAGTAAAGGCTTTGCTAACTCAAGTATGAAGTCTTACACTTTTGAGCAAGCAGTAATCTTTTATCTTGTGGTCTGCTTCTTCACAATCTCTTCCCTTGAGCTCTGGCTGATTTTCAAGGAAGACATGTTTTTGTCATGCCCCTCCACATCGTTCTCATGTTTCGTCTTCTTCTCATTTATGACTGGGTACTCATATTTTGGTGCATTGGGTCCTCTGGCTGTGCTGGTCTGCTGCTGTGTAGTATGTCAAGCTTTGGGGTCAGGGGGGATCCTGGCACATCCGCAGTCTCTTTTCTGCAGTCATGGAAAATGAAAAGCTTGTGCCTCTATGACTGCATATGAAAGTGATATCAGTTTAGGAGCAGGCGGTGGTCCAGAGTTTCATGTCCAAAGTGTGAGACTTGATGGGTTTGTCTACATTCAGGGACTTCCCGTCATCTGCAGTTTCATCCTGTTTGATACAGGTCTCTGTCTGAGTGACAAGTGGTGTCAGCCTACTGCAGCAACAGAAGGTGAGGGGAATAGTTATTTTTAATGCCCTGGGGGCACCCTTTGTCCAGATTAGTCCTTTGTCCTCACCCCATATCACTGCCCTTTAAGATTCAAAAGTTGGCATGTGTCATCAGCAGGGTTATAGGAGGGGAAAAATAAACACGTTTTCTTCTCCCCCCAGCCACGTGGAAGCCAAACAAACTTTCCACCCTTCTGCAGACAGAATATAATATTTTCCTCCTGGTACTCTGCCAAGCAGAAACCTGTACAGGAAAAGGCATTTTGATAAGCCAGAGCAGGAGCTGTCTCTGTCTCCTAGGTCAGGGTAAGGTCAACACACATTAAATGAATGTTACTGGTGCTTCTGTTACAGCAAGGCCTAAGCAGTTCAAAGCCAGGCTGCATCATCTGTGGCTGAAAATAATTTGCAGTGCTGCTTCCTGAGCAGCAGATTGGCTTCCCATTACACAGGCTAATGAGAAAGTGTCACAAGTGGTCTCAGTAATAATCTTGCAGTAGACACCCCCCTCCCCCCACTTTTCAGCACACTTGCAGAGATTTTGACAGGGAATGAAGGAGGGAAGAAACGAAGGAAGGAGGGAGGAAGGCAGGAAGAAAGGCAGACAGGGAGGCAGGCAGAAAAGAAGGCAGGGAGGCAGGCAGGCAGGAAGGCAGAAAGGAACAAAGGAAGGAATGAAGGAAGGAAGATATTCTCACAACTTGTTCTTTTCTATCCTCAGCCTCAAAATACTGAACCCACAAATCGAAGCAATGGGATCGAGAGAACTGGAAGCGAGATGTGCATGTGCTTACATCATTACCTACTTGGCTGCTATTCCACTAAAGCTCTGAGCAAAGCAGAGCTGTTGGCTCCCAAGGGCAGTGTACTGAGTGTCTCTGGGACCACCTGATTACACTGTGGCATTTTAGGAATTCCCAGGTAAAGGTATCTATTTTTGAGGCTTGTCTTTTTCTGCTACACCTCTATATCACCTCTCCATGGATAGTCTTGTACCTAGCTGCCAACAATAGAGCAAATGGCCTTTGATCCCTGCAATCTCATGCCAGTTAGGAGCAAAAAATCAGAATTTGCATCAAAACAGAGATGAAAAATGCTGATCACAAACCTGAGTATACCACAGACCCTCATGCTTAAGATACAGTGAGGGAAGGTACCTGACCTTCAGATTGCAACAGCATGGGGGATCTTAATTGGGCTGGTGTCTCAACAACAGGGCTAAATTGTTACATTACAAACTCTTCTTGAACATGCAGCATATATCTTTTTGTATTTGGGCAGTTGAGGGGGCAGTACAGTGCCCTCTGCCCCTTAACCCCCTCTTTTTCCAATGCAGCTTCAGGGAGGAACAACAACAGCCTTTGTAATATATTGCCATGATACTGACAGGTCAAAAAGCATCTTGCTCATAAACCACTTCTTTCCAGGCTAAGGCCAAGGTTTACAAAGATTGATTTTCCTGACTTGCATGCTTCCAGGGGCCTTCACTAATTGCACTCCGTTTCTCATGAACCATTGCATTAACTCTGGCTTTCTAAAGGGCCCCACCAGAAACATTGCAGACATAAAACCACCAGAGTACACCACAACCTTGGAACAGAATTATTCCTTCTCTAATTTATTTGTTGCCCACTACTGTATATTATACATTATGTTGTAGAGGTTATGAGAGTGAGAAGTTTCCTACTGCTGCCTTCTGGGTCAAGCCAAAACCTCGGGGGAGGAGATGAAGGGAGGACAATTGCTTTTTCCCTAAGAAAAGGTGGGCATGGTACAGCTTTCCCAAATGAAGGTAGGATATGCAGTGGCCAAAAGGGGCATCAAGCAGGGAGCAGACTAAGAAGCATGTGAGAGAAGAAGGAGGCCTGTCTGACAGGGGAGCAGGCTTACTGCCAAACCTTGGTGAGATTTTTTTGGCTCAGAAAGCCAATGAAAGTTGACCAAGCACTGGAGGAATGTGCCTACCTTTCCAGGACCCAGTGGGTAAAGGGAAGGTTGTTTACCAGCCTTTCTAGTAAACCTTTTTCAGGCACTCAACCTAAATTTTCCCTATTGAAATAATGTACCTATCTTTGCGTGATTGTTTGTATGTTTTATTAAACCTAATTCTGTGAGAGTCTGGGATAATCTCATATCTTCTGTGTGATGGATTCAGCTGGAAGAGAGGAGATTGGAAGGTATGCTTCAAGGCTCTAGTCCATTTTGGACACACACAGCATGGAAAGAAAGTAGGGTGTGTTCAATAGAGAAGGTGGTTGCTATTAACAGCATCACTTGAATAAAGAGAATACACACAGGTACTATGCCCTACATATGCTCACAGGGCTCCAGGGGTGCTTGTAGGCTTAGGTCCCCTTCTGGTCCACAACTGCAGTACCATCTAATGTCTCACCTGAGCATCTTTACTGTAGTGTCACAGTTTGGTGACTCAGTGGTTCCTGGGCAGGTCTCACCCTGGCGAGGAGCCAGAAGCTTCCATCTGAGACTGAAGGAACCTCTGGGCCTGTGCACCAATTTTTCTGCAATCATGAAACAAGTCACAGATTCTGAGTCCAGAAAGCTAAACTAGGGCATTCTTTATGCTTAATCCTCACCAGAAGTCACAGTATATCCAGTACAACCTATGATAAATTACAGACTTCAGATGGAAGAACGAAAGTGTCAAAGATCAAAAAGGTGCATTCTTATCACTGTGCACCTGCCTTTTTCAGCATATGCCTGATTTGGATTCCCAATTTCATCTTTCTTCCAAAAAGTAGCTTTTGACCTAAAGTATCGCCTGGGTCAGGCTCTCTCTTTTCTCCAGAGGAAGTGATTAATATTATAAAGTTGAAGGGTTATAAAAGAAGTAAGTGTGAAGAATTCCTGTGAACATTTTCTTGGCCACTGGTAAAAAGTTTGCTTTATAATTGGCTGTGAGTGCTGTTTCAGAAACAGGCCAGTCTAACAGCATAAAACTAGCTGCCATCACCTCTCCTTTCTGCAGCAGATACTTGTACTGAGGCATTATGAGAATTTAAAAAGGGAGGGAAAAGGGACAGGGAGGAAACAAGACAGATATTCAAAGAGAGAACAGAATGAGGTGAGTGACACTGATGGCCCATCTGGTAACCTGAGTTTATAGTGGTTTGAGATTTCAGAGACATTAATACATAGGAGTTCTATACATTAATATATATTCTACATCTAATTCTAATTGGAGAAGAATGTTTTCCCCTTTCTATTAGATGATTGCAAGAAGACTTAGATTGTGAGTGCTGTGTCTGGCTGTTCATGGAATTTTGTTGAGGCTGGGTTAACCAGGAGACCCATGAAACTTGGACCTAGCATTTGGGAAGCAGCCTCTCAGCTAATCTGGGCTATCATGTCACTTAGCCTCAAATCTAGAAGAGACATTGAAACCCATAATAAAGCCCCAGGACTGACAGTCAGGATGTGTTACAGACAGGAACATCACTGTGGTTTAAGCTGTCAAAATACTAACCATGAATAATAAGAAGGGATAGTTGAAGGGAGGAAAGGTAGTAACTTCCAGGGTGTAACAACAGTTACAGGTTAATGCGTCCCTGTGGGTTAATCCATCTCTGTGGTCTCCTTGGCATTTCAAGTTAACCCCTGCCTTTGCCATAGCATAAAAATGGGGAGGCATAACTGCTCAGAAACAGAAAATATTTCAACCCCTGGGTTTTGGCTGATCTGTGTCATTAAATGTAAACTGTCCTTAAGCAGGCATCTTCAAGAGAAAACTACTGAGTGGGAGAGAAGGAGCTGAGACCTCTGTGGCTTGCCTTCTGGTGCTTCCTCTCTTTCAAAAGTGCATATGTTACTTTCCAGTCGGGTTTAAGAGAGAACCCCTACTGTTGAGAAGATTACGGGATTAAATAGAAAGGGCTCCACTGTAAAAATTTCTCTTCCAGCTGGTGCTTAGATGGGGTAGAAAGTTTTCTGAGATAGAGAGATACAGATATGTTGTGCATTCAGATATATTTGGCTTCTCTGATTAATTCAATGTTAATACAATGCCACATTTTCTCTTTGGAGAAAATTAGAGTAAGATAGTGCCACATGCTGTCAGTCTTTAGAGGAAATCACTAGGGACAATTGAAGTCCTGAAATTATTTCTTTCAGGCTTTTAGTTCAGACTCATGACTCTTCTCCCTTCCCCATGTAATTTTAACATTTTTTCTTTTAGTTTTATCACAAGTGTCACAATTACAAATCTATGGCTGGATAGAGTAGGTGGACTGTGAATTTTCTCTCTCTTCTGCTGGGTTAAGCTCTGCCTTTCAAGTTATTTTACACATAAAGACATTCAGCTGCCTCTGATCTTCACGAGCTTTCTCTTGGTTTCTTTAGAATACAAAAGTGAAGGGCTCACGCAATCCAAAGCCCATTGAAGTCAATGGTCCGTAAAGAATAGAATGCCTCTTTCTTACCATGTCTTTTTGGGGGCAGAGAGTGCAGTGCAGAAGACTGGGTGTATTGGGGAGGAAGAACTGTACCCAGCCTTTCCTCTTTGTCAGATGTTACAGGATTGCTAATACACTTTAAAGGTGGTTTGAGCTTAAAAACTCACCTAAAATGCAGAAACACATCTCATTTTGTAATACACTGAGCAGGCACCCTTGTGCAGTTAAGAGGGGTGTAAGAACAAACTGTGTGCTGGATTGACTTATCCCTATTATGTGGGAAATTGTGCGGTTCATTACCTACCTTTTGGTGAAGCATTTCCTCTTCCCATATTCCTTTCTCTTTTTGTCTTGCTCTACGCTATTTCTGCCATGTTCCTTCCTTGAATTTGTATCTTTTTCCCTTGCTTCCACTTTCTTTCTAGAGGGAGTGATCAAGGGGGCCTGTTAAGGACATTGCCATGTTCCAGTTCCAGTTTAAACATTATTATTACTGTGGACAAACCATTAACCTTTTTCCTCCATCTGACTCACATTCCCCCTATGGTTGTTTTATCTCATAAATCTGATTTTCTAGGATAGGAACCTTCAGAATTGCAAAGTTTTTCTGAAAATGAAACAAAATGAGTTCCCATCTCTTCTAAGTGCCTTGAAGGAGGATTATAAGGGCTGGTGCAGTCTCTGCACAACTACTTATTTGATTACAAGGGCAGTAGTGAGGACAAGGAGAAAAGATATCATATATTCTCTGTACAAGTCACTCATATTTTATAGTCATTTACTCTTTGTATTATAATTGGAAAAAAATCACCAGAACAGTAATTTCTCCCTATTTTCTTGGTAGCCACAACAAAACCCTTACAGATCCAAGATACATGTGTTCACATAGCTTGTCCTGAGCATGACTTAAACCAAGAAAAGGAAGGAACTTTACAGTTCTCCACTGTATCTTTTTCAGCTAAGGTTTTATCTTAATTTTTGTTTGATTGATTGATTGCTTTTGTGTTTTGTTTTGTTTTGTTTTGTTTTTAATGAAAATGTTTTAATGAAAGTTACTGGAGTTTCAGTGTCATTAATACTTGTGTGTTTGTTGATATGATCCATACTGTTGTGGACTGCAGAAGCGTAAGTTCTTCAGGGGCCAGTAGATCTCACTCTTCTCCAACCCCACCCATTACCGCTGTCAAGTAATAAATGAACTGGTTCCTCATGTCAGTTTAGCGTTGCTCGTGACCCATATTTTCAAGGATGCTTTATCAGGCTCCTTACCAGCGCTCTGATTCCCCAGCTCCTGCTCCCATGGCTCCCCGTGCACAGCCGGGGGGCCAGAGCAGGGCCCCAGCCAGCTGGAGGGTCCCAGCTGCTGTGCTGCCTCTCTGCAGCCGTGCAGAGCATTCCAGCCTCCGCTGGGCTGGTGTGCTGCTCCGCCTGCCCCAGAGCACACGGCTTGTCACTCAGAGAGGATTGACACGAGCCATTAGTCGTGACGGATGCACACTTGACTGGTTCTGATGGTGGTGTTTTCTTTCAGGCTGTGACATTATTGGAACAGATCACCTTTGTTTAGCATTCACCGTGCTCTCATTTGTCAAGCAGTTCTCTTGAAACAATGCGACGGTACAAAATTCCCAAATATGTCTATGTTTGAAGGAAGTTCTCTCCCTTTTCAGTCCTTCAGGTGCCACTATTAGGAGTTCAAACACCTTTGTGAAAATAAAGCTCGGGAAAAGCTTCCCAGCTTTAGTACAAACACTAAGTAGGATTTTCCTTGTTGTTCCTAACTGCTGGGAGCAATTCAACTGCAGGTCTTTCAGAGCTTTGACCTTTTATGACCGTAGCTTTGGACAAATTATGTTCCTAGTGGGGACATAACAATCTGGGTTAGAGGGGATTATCTGTGCAGACCCCTGTGTAGGGCATGTTCTTGGTCTCTGGAAAACTATCCACATTTTCCTCACTCTGCAACCCTAATGAGCAATCAAGCAAACTTCAGAGCCAGGGCAAGCAAGCTGGACCCATATAGAAGTGCAGTCTTGTATATGTAGAATCACAGAATCATAGAATCATCAAGGTTGGAAGGGACCTTTAAGACCATCCAGTCCGAACACCCACCCAGCACTACCACTGTAACCCCTAAAACACTAAACAAGATCACCCAGTGCCAGATCCAGATGCCTCTTGGACACCTCCAGGGATGGTGACTCCACCACCTCCCCAGACAACCTATTCCAATGCCTGACCACCCTAACAGTGAAAAATGTTTTTCTAAAATCTAATCTGAATCTCTCCTGCCTCAGCTTAAGGCCATTTCCTCTGGTCCTCTCAGGCACAGTAGAGACTGATCTTCACCTCACTACAACCTCCTTTCAGGCAGTTGTAGAAAGCAATGAGCCCCCCTCAAGATTCCTCTTCTCCAGACTAAACAAACCCAGCTCCCTCGGCCCTTCCTCACAGGACGTGCTTTCTAGACCTTTCAAAGCCTTGTTGCCCTTCTCTGGACAGCTCCAGACACAGGGCTCATGCATGCACAGTTCTGAAATACAGCAATAAGCCAATAGTGCTACTATAAGCTGGAAATGGTGAAAGATCAGAGAACTGCCTGCCACTGAGTACAGTATGTATATTGTGGGGAATATATCCAGGAAAGAAACAACAAACAATCCTTTTAGTAGCAGAAACCCAATAAAACATTGTTGCAGTGCACCATATATATCAGCAAGCCCAAACTCACAGGAGTTATGTGGATATACAGAATAAAAACCAGCTCAAGGTATCACAATACCTTTTCATGCTCAGATAGGCAATTATTTTCTCACTTTTAAGAGAAATAATGCTTTTTTAAAACATCAGTGAGCTGAAAATGAAGTATGTTTTCAAGATTAAAGGGGAGAGATTCCTGGTCGAACTGGAAATCTTTGTGTAATTGTCTAAATCTTAAACTTCTTCTCCACTCATCTCCCCAAATACCTTCCATTCATTTCAATTCTAGAGGGATTTTTTGTTTCCTGTTGACTGCTAGAGAGCTGCTAGGGGCTACCTAGAGCAACTCAAAGCAGGACTGTCACCTACAATAAATTAGATCATCTGTGTCTTTGTTTAGGTGGGTTTAGAGATGATTTGTGGCATTGCTGTTAACTACCAGATGTCTCTGTACTGTGCTGGGGATGGATTCCCGCAGAGGTGGGCTCACTTCTTACAAATATGGAAAATAACACATTCTGGCGGGTTTTACTATGCCTGCTCAGTATGGCTCACTGTAACAGTACACGTGCACACATTGGCAAAGAAACTGTCAATTAAGATATCTCACCATAGTATAAAGCTCCTGGACACTAAGAATATTGGTATTTATGGTTCCACACCACACCTGAGAGCAGTACTCTATGGAACTATCAAGGAACCTGATTAGTATAATGAATTTTGGTTCCATCCAGAAGAGGTAACAAATCAGTTTGCTGAGCCAGTATCACCTGATGAGTAAGCAGGACCATAGTAGTTCCTGGTGAAACTAAAGGAGGAAGAAAACCCTCACTGCAGAAAAATAAACTTGCATGCTCAAATATACACTGCATGCGCACAGAGAAACTGAGCTTTGTTATTGTGCTCAGCAGGATCATGTAGTGATAAAGTGGGATTGCTCTGGCATTTCAGAATCGCTGTTCTGTGTTGTAGCACGGTCCTCAAAATGTCAGAACCTTGAGGAAGTGATGGACTGGTTTCTCAGCAGAAGTAAATCCCCAGAGCTACCCTGAGTGCACTGATTTGCACCATGTGGAGATTCTGGCACAGTTTTAGACCACAAAGAAAAGAATTATTTGGGGAACTAAGTTTATTAAATTTTAAATAAAACCTCTACTTTTATAAAACTTGCATATTTCCTTATCTTTATTTATAAAAGGTGCATTTGTGTAGAGAAAAGTTGGACTTTGCTAACTCTCTTTGCACAAAACAGCACAAGCCCCTACATGGCTGTGTGTGATTATTACATTAACACATCTCTATGGTTACACCACAGAAACCTTTAAGTGTGAATGCATTTTTTTTTTTTAAGTACCAAGATGTTCCTGATGGAAAAAAAATGACCTCTTCTTGGCTCCTGAGATAAAGTCAGGGATGTGATTAATGCTGACTGTATTCCACAGTTTTTCCCTGAAGACTAGCTATTAATATTTTCCGGTGATGTATGTCCTTTCACTTAACCACAAATGGGTGGTCAGCAAGATATCTAGGCCCGCATTTTGTCTTAAGAAATCACTTTCACTGTACCATCACACGTAGGGCCTTTGACTTAATACTCAGGGACTATCTCTTCCAAGAATGCATGAATGGACACCTCATCTCATCTTATTTTTTTTTCCAGTTAGCTGCCATTTAAAGCAGATTCAATAGCCTGTGAAAAGGAGGGTATTTCTAGATTTAGTGTATTACTGGGTTAACTCACAGTGGCAAGCTACTGAAAAGCTTTACACACCAGTTACTATCTGTTCTTTGATGTACAGCCTTGCAAAGCTGTTTTGATTTGTCTTTGTTTTTGGTTCCATCAGTTGTATCATTGGATTGGCCCAGCAAAGTAGCTGACACTTTCAGAAGGATCCACCTCTCATTTTCTTTTAAGCGAGCTTATTAACCAAGCAGAAAAGTTACTGGGATCCAAAGCTGTACTTTGTTACATAGATGTGCACAAATAAATAAATAAATACATCCCTGAAACAAATTGAACCGCAATAAGAAAAAAGTGGCAGAACAAACCAGGATACTGATGGGTGAGACAAATTAAATAAAAGGATTGAAAGCATATCTGGTTAACAGAGGGGTGCTCACTCCTCACTCTGTCCAGTAACTTTCAGTTTTTACTCAAGATCTATGAATTTCTTATGGTTCTCTCTAGATTCTTAGGAAAGTCTCCTTTCTTCTACAAGCTCAAACTGAGATTTAGGCTTTGCTTCCTGCTACAGGCAGTCCTTTCTATCCACATAGACATTTCTTCATCTGCAGTGTGGCACTGCCCACTCTGTTCCCAGAGTCTCTGCCATGCCACTCTGCTACTGAGAAGAAACAATGTCTCCCTCTTGTTGCTTCTCCAGGGATTTCACCTCATCTGGCAGCTCCTCCTGTGCTCCTCCCCATTGTCACAACCTTAGCAGAATATCCTGTCCTCATCCTGGCCTCCATCCTGCTCAATGCTGTAGAAACGTGCTACAGGAAGAAATTTTTTGCATTGGGCACTAAAAGCATTGGGTTTACAATTCACCTTTGCTGTCTCCCCACTATTGTTCATTATAACAACATTGATTTCTTTTTAAATGTGATTGCAAGCTGCACAGGAGTGGGGAAACTTGCAGCTGAACAACACCTTGCACAGACAAGGAGCTGCTCTTTGCCAGACATCGTGGGGATATCCTCACAAGAGATCAGGGCAATAAGGGGACAATGGAGGCAGCTGTGAGGGAGGTTTAGTGTGCCAATGGTCCTAAAGGGGTGGGACCTGCAGTTTTGGGACAAGCAGGCTTATGATTTCGAAGTTAATGTCTACCAGGATGTTTTCTGTCTCAGCTCTATTTATATATAAGTTTTTATATGACACCATACCTGGATTAAAAATTCTCCAGATGTGGTGTCACATCATTTTGTCTTGTTATTGATCTTCTCTCTTTCCCTTCTGCCCATTGATTGCTCATTCTGTGTCCTGGTGCCCAAAAACTAAGGTGTCCAGTTAGTGTCAATTTTGCAATGTATAGTCTTTAAAAAATTATCTTCTGTAATTTATAGTCATGTGAATGTACATGTTCAACCCTGCAATGATTGGACCATCTTGTCACTAACAGATTTGAATCAAGAGCATGTTTGTTAATGAATTAGTGTCTAGTCCTTTAATGATAACCCAAACACCTCAGTTCACTTCTTTAAAATCATTGGTAAGACTAAAGTTTGCTGGTTTCCTTCCTGTAAACAAGGGACAGAATGTAGAAGCCAGTGAGCATGCCCCTGGTGTCTGGGTGTCCTGGGCTGTATCAGGGAGGGCTTCAGGCAAATCTCACGACCAAAACCATAAAGTATGAGGCACAGGGTCATGTATGATTTTTCCCCTTGAAGAGATTTTTTATGCGCTGGGAAAACAGGGCTCAGCTGTTGTACACACACCTGCACTAAAACTGACTCTTCACCTCTCTTTGAGTAACCATTTTGACAGAAAAGATAGTATTTCTGCCTTTGAATAATTTTCATAAAATAAAGGGTAAAAGTGTGCTCCTTTGTAAAGAGCTAACAGCAAGTGGTGTCCCTCACTCTGAAAATTTTCTTGAAAATGCCTGTCCCCCAAAGACACATAATAATAGTCCTGTTGCCAGGAAGCAATTGATATCTTCATAGAAAGAGCTTAATAAATTGAAGCACAGTGGTCAGCTTCTCAGCAAAAATGTCAAAGAAGGGTAGGTATCAGGGAGAAACTATAGTAGCATGGGAGGCAATGTATGAGTCCAGACAAATCAATTCCTGCCACAATTTACCATCCTAAAATGGTATGAAAATGAAGGTGAGCTGAAAACCTAAAATAAGATTTTTGGAAGAACTATACAGTTTAATGGACATGGTCAGAGTAGGTAAAGCCACAAATTTCATTTAGTTGTGCATTGGTTTTGTATCTTGCAAGACTCAGGACTCATGAATAATGTCTAATTAACTTTTTTTTTCCTGTGATTTTTTCCTTTCAGTGTCTGCAAGCTCCAATTGCACAATAGTCCATATGAGCCAGGAAAGTTAAGGTATTTGTAAGCAAGTTCTCCTAGACATTACAGTGATAGCAGTGATCATATAAATCACCCAGCTCACTCACTGTTGTGAAATGGTAAAAAATAAATAATGTTTATTTTTAACTTAGTTCACTTCAGCTGCTAGTAACTGAATGAGAAATATTAGAGATGAGAATGTTCTTCCTAAATATTGCCCAGATCATGATACTGATTTCAAAGGATGACTCCCTACTTAAAGCAGTCGTTCTGCCTCACAAATGACTGGTGGCTTGCTGGCAAGCTTGGTGGCTGATGACTTGCTGACTATACCAGCACTGTCTACCTAGAATGGCTTTAATCGGGGAACAGGCTCCAAATCAGAGACAGCCTCAAGGAGTAACAGTGATATTTGGATTTACATGTTCAAAGAATCCTAGATTTAAGTTTTCCATCCATCCATTTTAGTATATTTTAGAGGTATTTACAAACTGCAGCTAAAGTTGCAGTTTTTGGATTTAGGCCCTTTAAGACTGCTGTTTGTTTGTAATTTTTAACTGGTTCGTCAAGAGTTTTTTGGTCTCTTTTATCTGTAAAGACACAGCAGAGTTGATTTAATCTCTAATGGCAAAAGCAAGGCAGAGAGGTGTGCTCCTTCTGTTGCTTTCAGAACCAAAAATGTCATCTACCACACCAGCTGAAACACAGATCTTCAAATTTAGATGTCTGGAGCACAGTTTAGCTGTTCCTACCTGTCTTACTCTGATATTTGAAATACTTTGCAGTGTGAGCACCCAGGACTATTGCCTCCTTCCTAATGTACCCAGTGTTAGAGACCCTGTGCTCTCCATGGTAACACTCCTTTATTAGCTTTTGGATAGTACTTGAAGCCCTTTGAGCAGGCAAGGCTGTATACAAGACTACAGAAGGTAGATCTGACCAAGGTTTTTGTAGAAAATGTACATCTTTTAGGGTTCTTGAGCAATGTTTTATGTCTCAATGAAAAAGACAAGCTATGTTTACCCTTTAGGAACAACAGATGGTTATTGTAGGGTGTGGGGAGAACAAACACAGATGAATGGGTTGTTTCCAAAGAGGATTTTAGTATACATGGAAATTAGAAATACGTGGGGATGAAGGTGAATAAAAAAGTTTTTAGGAGGAAATATGATCACATATATCATACTATTACGCAGACAAATTCTCAGTCTGGAGCCACGCCTGTTCAGGTCATATTTTAAACAGCTGACCTGGACTTCCAAACTGAGATGCATGAAGAGATGGTAATATTGTGTCTTTAGGTGCTAAAGTGCATTTCAAGAAGCTTAAACTACCTTAAGTCCCACTTTCAGAACAAACTTTCCCAGGAAAGGAGTCGTACTGATAGCTGTAGGGCTGTTCTGTGGTGATAGTGAAAAATGACTGACTTGTTAGCAAAAGGGGAAGGATGAGACACAAGCAAGTGCCTTAAGGTATCCTTCAGTAGAGGAAATATGGGAAATTTTGGAATCCCTATTCAGAGGCTTAGACCTACCATGTAATCATTAGGAAAATTCCATTAATACACTCAAGTTCTCTTACCTCATGAAGATGTCAAGGTTTCCAGATCTCAAGCCACTGTCTCCATCAGAAGCAGGGCTTTCTTGTTCTTCTTGCTCATACCAGAGCAGATCCCAGGCTGCATCAGTGCTGGGGCAAGAAAGTTCACTGGGAGTCTTAACCTGGTGCAGGCATAGCCCTGATGGTTATGAGGTATATTAAAGGATACAGGAAATAAGGCCCATTTCTTCTGCTCACTAAAGCATTAATTCTCTACAATGAGAAATAAAAAAAATAAGACCTATGTGAACAGGGAAATACAAGTTGAAATGGGTTCGACCCACTTTCTTTCTTTTCTTATGAGGCACCTCCTAAATCATGCCAGGGAAGATGGATTATACTTTCAGTCATGAGATAAACCTGTAAACTAGTTCTTGTCTGCAGCACTTGTGTATTATAGATCTTGTGTCTCCGGAAAGATGAATAATTACAGTCCCTGGGGAGATACTCTTTCAAAAACGCAGTCATCATGGATTCTGTGGTGTGGGATAGCTGTATGGACAACAGTGATAAAACGATGAGCCTTCTTGTCCCCAACAGGCATGAAAGTCAAATGGGAAGAAAGAACAGCTCTCGTTAGATTAATGAGTGAGGCTTCCAATTTCTGGACAAGTTTCTGTTTCCTTTGCTTTGATGAAATAAATACCATTTGATAAGGACAACCAAGCACCATCAAATCAAACTGTGGCATAAACCAATTGCATAGGCCTTGATTTAAAACAGGCTTCTTCCAACACAATGTCCTATGGAAAGAATGGATCCTTCAGAGTAAATTGACTGGATTTTCTTTGCCTCTTTTTTCTGTTTGGCAATCTGTCTTCATTGAAACCTTGGTGAATCCGATAACAAAACCTAATATGTTGTGCATCGTAAATCTGTAGCATATGTCATGGATGAATTCTTCCATGTGCATGTGACATTTACCCTATATTTAGAGTTTCAGGCATACTTCATATCCAAGTGCTACATGAAGAAGGCTTTACAAGAATTCCCTTTGGGTGTATGCTCTGAATGTAACATAGAGAGATGCTACACAAGGTCTCTTTTCAGGAGCCTTTTTTGGAGCAAATATTTGAAGTGTGTATTGTAAAGAAGTGCAGAAGACACAGCCATGGTTACGAAGCAAATGAGCTTTTTAAGTCAAGGCATCTTTTGGGGTAGACAGAGAGTTCCTTGCTACCATGCATGCAAAAATCACTAAGTGATACTTCTCTGTCTGCTGGTGTTTGTTGCCACTGACCCACCCTGCTACCACTGAACTGGCACACTTGTATTCCTACTTTCCTACTCTGCATGTTACTAACAGGCACAATGGTCACAGAGACCCAGCTACCCTACCACCAAGAGATCCCATGCACTCAAAAGGGAGCAGAATATAGTCAAGCTTAAATTGCCTTTGCCTGCCAACAGTATTCACCATCATACTCCATTTTACAAAGAATCAGACCTCGCTTCATCAATGCGTTGGCCTAGAATTGATCTGGGTAGAACAAAGGAGGTGGGATTTAATAACTATGCAAGTCAAAATGACCTTTCCAGAAAGGTGACAAGAGCTGCAAGTTGCATAGAGACACAGACCTTGAAATCTTTGCACACATGCAAGGAAAGCTCACCATTTTGCCTCTGGCTTTTGGGCTCAAAGTAGGAAAAGGACCAGAGTTGTCTTCAGCTACCTCATTAAATGAAAGCACAGCTACTCTCCCAGGAGCAGGGAGTAGAGTGTTTGTCACTCTCCAGCTTAAATGATACATTTCAAAGCCACTGTTGTTAGCCACACAATGCCTCAACCTTGAAAGGAGTTTCTGTGAAGGAAAACTTGAAAGTGTAAAGTATCTTCTAGCTTTAGGAAGACAAAAGATGATCAGCATTTACAAAGGTTAGAGCACAGACACAATAGGGTGCTATTCAGGACAAGCATTTAGATTTTTATTACTGGTTGTATTATTGCTACCACCAGTACTTTTGTTATTGTTATTATCATTAGGAAGGCAAACACAAAAGATCTGTGAATATGCTCCTCCATATACAATACCTCATCTCTCTAGAATGACAACGATTATACAGAAATAGAAGGGAAAACAGCAGTATGAAGTTAAGTCTCAGCATTTAAGCTTCATCAGTCCTTAGGCAATGACTCTGTGACCCATCCAAAAAACAGGATATATTGATTAGACATGAGAACATTAAAAGCACATACCTGCTAAAGCTTCACACAGATAAGGTCCAGATAAGGTCTTGTCCAATTTTTATCATGTTATACAATACAAAATTGCCTGAAGTAGCATTAATAAACTATATTTGAACTGATCATTGCACCCTTTCTATCTTCACACAGCATTTAAAATTCACATCAATATCACTTTAGGTCATAATCAATAACAAAGCTCTTTCAGCTTGTCTTATTTTGAAGACCAGATATGAAAAAACTGAACCTTTCCATGATATCTCTTAGGACTCAAAATCCCATTTTAAGACACTTAAAAAAAAATCCCAATGTTATATCAAGTGCCAGCATTGACTTGAGGGGATGATGGTGTTTCTCCCAGTGTCTCTGGCCATGGTCCATTTTCTGGTGGTGAATTGTCCCATATTGTTTTAGAAAATAGCATTTAACCACTCAATACTTTGCTCGTGGAGACTGGGTCACGGAGCAGTGTTCTGTCAAGCAGTTTGAAAAGGGCAATAGCTTGCAGAGTGCAGACAAAAAACCAACGACAAACAAATAAAAGGAGATTAATCCCAGGCCAAAAAAAAAAAAAAAAAACAAAAAAAAACCAAGAAAAAAAAAGGGGGGGATTTGCAAAATCCCAGATATTCTGGAGCTTTTGGCTTGTTTCTCAGAATGAGTCATAAAAGAAGTCCAAGAATGGACTCATTCTGTCAAGTTCACAGCCTGACAGGATGCTGCATAGTCATTCTAGAAAAAAACTTACCAAGATGTGTGCAGCCTGCAGTAGTCCAAGTAAAGAGCAAAGACACCCTCATCCCACTGTGCTTCCTGCATCCCCTCCATGTTCCCAGGTACGGATCCTACAGGAGAAGTGACCCTCAGCTGGTCCCAGGTGGAGGGAAGGGAGGAGAAGTGTAAAGAACCGGTGGGCTAGCCGGCAGCTGGATTGCATTACATGTTTGAGGGGCATTTCTGCTACAGTGAGTGATAATATGAAGTGAAGAAAGGAAAAGATATCGTGTAAGAGTTTCCTGTGAGGTGTATGAGACAGGAGAAATGGCTTTAAAAATTCCTGTGAGCTAAGAAACTATGTTCAGTTCTCACCACTATGGATATTCTTTCAACAGCTGAAATAAAAAAGCTGTTAGCAGAGCTGTGAGAGTTAGCTGGAGTGGCCATCAGAGAGGTGAGCAGCAGGAGGAGTGAGGGAGCAGGTTATAGAAATAAGTCACTCCATCAGATCAGATCAGTCTAAATCAGGCCTTGCACCTTGTGAAAAATTAATAGTCTCAGACTGAGAGGGAAGGTTACAGCATGATGGGAAAAGCAACCCACTGGCCTCCTCCAGAAGACTGAAATTGTTCAAGCTCCAGATATATTTATCAATTAGTTATTGCAAGTCTGCCTTGTCAGGGTGGATTTTTTTCTTCCTTTAAAAAGAATATTGCCTATCATTAATTTTATCCCCATTTGCAATGGATTCAGCTCTTCAAACATGAGAAAGTGCACTTCAGTTTTTCTGGATTTTTCTGGGGAGAACTTCCCTAAAATTTGCACCTTGTGTCTGCAGCTGCCAACTGAGTCTTGGTAGGAAGGAAACACACTCTTAGTTTTGAAGGCTACCAGCTTTGCATGCACTCATCTGTTATTAGGGAAAAATTTTGCCCTGAGGTTTATAAAACTTTGGAAGAATTGTAACCACTGACAAGTCAGGAACTGCTACTGCCCTTCTCTGTATACTATGGGTTGACAGGGTCACCAGGGAATAGGCCAGTGAAGGAAGGCTCACCAGGGTCATTCCTCCATTGACCATGTGCAAAGGAAAGGAGCTCAGTTTGCTCCAGGAACACCCTCCTCTTTCAGCAAAATCTCAGCATCATGCTGTAGTGTTCCCAACATTACTGATGCCCTGTCCTAAGCATTGAGTTTCTATATTTCACTTATGGTTGACCACCTACCTTGCTTAGTAGGATGTGATAGAGGAGGGTGGTGATTTGGCCTTGCAAGGGGAAGTCTGAGAGGTCACTTTTGTGACCTCAGTCAGCCACACGACTTCTATGGCAGCCACGGTGGTGTACAGTCTCAGCACACCACTTTGAATTTCAAGATTTTTTAGAGAGCTCATATTAAGGCAACAGGAAGGTGAGGAACATCTATGGGATATTGCCTGCTTTATCAATATACAGGTGTAACATACCCTGCAATACAGGTGATTAATTGTTATACAGAGTGATGGAGAAAGAGCAAAAGAGGGGGAGAAAGTCTGCTAATGCCAAACTGGTGGATTCAGAAATTTTCTGGATGAGGACAGGAATCCTGGACTCACAAAAGCTAGATGTTTCCAGGAAGGGATTTTCTCACATTTCTATGTTTTGCTGTTCAGAGAAAGAATGTTTTGTTTTGCTCTGTTCTGTTTTTAAAAAAATACTGGTTTCCGTTCTTGATATGGCTGCTGTTCAATTCCATCCTGCCCTGCAGGCCTTACCTTCATCTCTGAAACAAACATACCTGAATCTCCTTGCATCTGGGAGAACACTAACCTCCTAACATATTTTACCAAAATCAGGCACTGACCTGTGGAAATAAAACATAATTCCAGAGACTACATTTTCACACGTGGCCTTTGCCTTATCATGATGCTCCTCCTTGCCTCTTCCATGCTGGTATGCAAGGTAGGGAGGTGCTTGTATAGTCTGTAATATTTTAAAATATTTCAGAGGTGCTATATAGCAATAGAAGAATTTTAGGTACCAGCTGGTGCGTACGAGCGTGTGTGTGTGCACATGCACACCCATCACCCTTGCCTACCGGATTAAATATACATGAGGGTTGCTCAAGTGTTTATCAGTTCTTTCCAGTGGCTGAGCTGAAAAAATGTTCTTGTAGATTATTGTGCTGAGATGTGTCCTTTGGAGGTAAAGGGCATAAATATTTTGACTGCATCCTGCATGCATATATTTATCCCACCTAGAGTTACACCAATTATTTTACCCTCTGAAATCACTAAACTGAAGAGTTCCCTTATTTATCTGAGCATCCAGTATAGGGCATGAATTTTCTTTGACTTCTTTTTTTGATACTGTCCACCAAAGGAAGAGGTTAAGGTGGTAAACATGGCACAAACCATATATGTGCTCAGGACTGCAGAAAGATGTGTAGGAAAACGAGTGAATAACACCACCCCAGGGAGCTGCAGGGAGCATTGATTCATGTGCTCTTCTGCTGGCTGCTGCCGATCATATCCCCAGTGGAAATCCTCCAGGTCACTGAAGAGGTGAGCCCTTATCACTTCCCCAGAGCATGGCAGTCACTTTGCATCTCCCTGCTCCAGATGGGGCAAGTCTGCAAAGTCTTTGTAAGGATTTAACTGTCAGGAGCACCAACTGAGTTATTACAGGAAAATGGAGTACAAGTCTTGCAATGAGCCCAGTAAAATCCAAAGGGGAAGCATCATTAAAAGGCGCAGTGTTATGGACACTTTAGAGCTAACAGAGTGATGCTCCCTTGAGGGGAGAAGAACCCTTACCAAAGCTCTGTCTTTCTTGCCTAAGGTGGATTGGCAAAGGAGATGCACTCCAGAAAAAGCTAGAGCCAAGACTAATAGCAAAAATGCAGTTAGTAACTTCACAGGGAGCATCCACAAGATGATTTATGACAGCAAAGGAAGGAAGGGTATGTACCATGGTAAGTGTCTGTATAAAAGAAGGGCAGTTCTGCAAAACAGGTTTATTAATATAAAAAATGAAAAATGAGATTTTACATTTCCAAAGTTGAAGACATTTGAAGGCACAACTCATTCTTTATTTTTTACAGTAACATCTTTCTCTATTAATTCTTCATAAGGATTTGGTTGACCCTACAAGAAGATCTCTTCTGAATTTTTTCTTGGTTACCTTCCTGTGAAGACAGCCACTAACACCTCAGTGGTGTCAGGTTGATGTTTGACACATGTAAACAACTGGGATCTGAAAGTGGACCTACAACACAGCTTTTTCTCTTGGGCTGGTTGAGAGACCAACTGACACCAAGTCAGGTTACAAAATCATTTACAGACCAGGGCATTTAGATCTAGAAAGTTTATATATTGTCAAAATTACTGAACACTTCTTCACTCTTCAGTGCCTGCTTTACCTTTGATGGTAAAGTCAGCTTACCTGGAACATCCTGGTCAATAAGAGGCACTAGGTGGTTTTGATTCAGCCCTCTAGGTTTGCTTGAAACAAGCCTAGTGGCTGTCTTTTAGTGTCTTGGGAGTACTCAAGTCCACCTTCCATGTGGACCAGAACAGCCTCAGGCAGGCTTCTCCTGGTCATGCTCATTCATCCGTGCAGCTTTGAGTGGGCAAGAGCAAAGCAATTTCCCTTGCCTGCTTGCCAATACCTGTCCTGTTACACAGGAGTAGCAGAGGATATGTAATTCCCCCAAACCAGGCTTTTCATGGATGTGTCTGTCACTTCCTAAGCCTTCAGATTTAATTCTCAAGCCGTGACAGTCCGTATCTTAGATGATGGAGGTGACTGACCCTGAGTCCTGCAGCCTTCCAATGCAGTCAGTATGAAACTCTGCCCTTTCCCTGCTGAGGGCTGTAGGAGATGGGAATGAACATGCGTCACCTACAGATACCCATACAGAAATTTAACTATACATAAACTCTGCTCTATTAAAAGTTTGACCTTGACCTTGGCTAATCATCTGGCCTCCCTCCACATCCATAAAGAGATAAATGCATCTTGTCTCATTCTGAGATATGGGTTTAATATCAGTCCTCCATTGCCCTTATCTCTGCCCCATGACTGTCTCCTGATATCTATCAGAAGGACAGCACAGGAGGGCACAGGCAATCCAGGAGGCTCCTGGAATACACTGATGACAGCTTCCTTCTCCAAGTGATACAGGAGCCAATGAGGAAAGATGCTATGCTGGACATTATTCTCACTAACAAGGACAGGCTGGTGTAGAATGTGAAGGTTAAGACCAACCTTGGCTGCAGCAACCATGAAATTGTGGAGTTCAAGCTCCTCAGGGCTCATTATCCCGGACTTCCAGATGCAGACTTTGGCCTCTTCAGGGTCTGCTTGGTAGAGTAAAAAAAGAAAAAAAGAAAGCTTGTTGATAGTCAAGGATTACCTCCTCCAAGCTCAGGAGAGATGCATGCTGACAAGGAGAATTCAGGCCAAGATGCCAGGAGGCCTGCATGGATCAACAAGGAGCTCTTGGACAAACTCAAACGCAAAACAGGAAGCAAGGACAAGTAGCCTGGGAAGAATACAGAGAAATTGTCTGGACAGTCAGGGATCAGGTTATGAATGCTAAAACCCTGATAGAATTGAATTGGGGCAGGAATATCAAGGGCAAAAAGTAAAGGTTCTAGTGGTATATCAGTGATAAAAGGAGGAATAGGGAAAATGTGAGCCCTCTATGGAACAAAACTAGATACCTGGTTACCCAGGACATGGAGAACACTGGCATACTCAACAACTTTTTTGCCTCAATCTTCACTGGGAAGTGATCCAGCCACACCACTCAAGTCGCAGAAGGCAGAGGCACGGATTGGGAATGACGACCTGCCCACTGTAGAACATCAGGTTCGAGACCACCTAAGGACCTCAAAGGTGCACAAGTCCATGGGATTTGGGAAGAGAAGGCCTCAAGGAGACCTCATTACAGTCCTCCAGTATCTTAAGGGGGCTCCTAAGCAGGGAGAGAGACTTTTTATACAGGCAGATAGTGTCAGGACAAGGGACAATGGTTTTAAACTGGAAGAGAGTAGGTTTAGGTTAGATGATAGGAAGAAATTCTTTACTCAGAGGGTTCTGAAGCACTGGAACAGGTTGCTCAGGGAAGTTGTCGGTGCCCTATCTGTGGAAGTGTTAGAGACCAGGTTGGATTGGGACCTTGAGCAACTTGATCTAGTGAATGGCATCCATGCCTATGGCAGAGGGGTTGGAACTAGGTGATCTTCGAGGTCCCTTCCAACACTAACCATTCTATTATTCTATGATTCCATCATTCCATAACCTAATGAGATGCATCTATGGGTCCTGAGGAATTAGAGGGGGAAGTTGCTAAGCCAGCGTACATCCTTTTTGAGAAGTCATGGGAGTCTGGTGAAGATCCCACTGACTAGGAAAGTGGAAACATAACCCCCATTTTTAAAAAGGACAAAAAGTTTCAGTTGTGGGTCACCACACCTGAACCACCCTGTGGAGGATGCTGGTTTGCTTTGTAAGTTTCCAAGAATGTGTGTATGTGGTGAGGTGGCAGTGAAGATTACTTTATGCAAACATTGGCTTAGTTTGATAGCAGAGAAATAGCTGGAAGTCTGCGCAGTGCCTCCAGGTTACCAATTAGCATGTCAGGGGTCATGACAAGATAGCCAGAGTTGGGAGGATGCTATTTGCAGAGTTCAGCTATAGATTTCTTTTGCCAAGGCCAGGAGTCAAAAGATCCCAAGGATGCTGAACATTAAAGAGCAAGTTCCTTGAAAGACATGTTCACTAAGCTGTCAGGGAGCTGTTAGCAGGGAAGGGACAGGCAGATAGACAGACTCCCACAGGGGCCTGAAGAAGCAGAGCATGCCTCTAATGTTAGAAAGAGGTCAGAGGAGCAGCTAACCCTGGAACTGTGACAAATCCTATGTCTCAATCTCTTCTACACACTGGCTTTTCCATCCCTATAATCCTCTTTGTCACCTGTCCCCAGGCCCCTGCTATTTTTACAGTATCTCTTTTTGGATCTGAAATAACCAGAATGGAACAAAGGTCTTCAATTTATATAACGGCACAAAAATAATACTAAAAATTCTCCCCCATAGAGTCGGAGAAAATGACCAGCATAAAACAGCAGAGTTTTCAGTGAGCTGCCTGGGCTTCTTTTCTAAATGGTTACAGTTAATTCAGAACCCAGCAATGCATATGGGTAATACAAATGGTGTCTCTCGGTGTGCATTACTTTGCAGTTGTTATCTGCCGGTTCTCCTCATTGGTTATCAGAGGAGGTACCAGTGCAGTGGCTGATGTTTTTCAACAAGGTATAAAGAAATGGCCATTTCAGAAGTAACAAGGCAGAGGTCCAGAGAAATGGGAGTATTGGACTCTTAGGAAAGCACACTGGTGCAGTTTATGTAGGAAATTTTAAACATATTTACATTTCACAGTGTTGATGTTTTTGCTGTGTTCACCAGCCTCTCCTATTCCCACTCCTGATAGGCTCACTGAGGCATGGCAGTGTGCATAAGGAGTGACAATGCCACTGCCAGGGCTTCCTGCTTTATCTAATTTGGGTAAATGGCATCTTCTGCAATTCCTTGTTTTCTACTTCTGGAAGTGCTGCGAGTGGCAGCTGCCAGCTGCAAGAAAGAGCCTTCATCCTGAGCCCAGGATGGCTGTGGGAAAGCCAAGGCGATACAATTGCAATGCTCTTGGAGCCAGCAGGGCAGTGGGACAAATCTCTCTGCAGTCACCTTATGGAAGTGGCTTCTGGTTTTCCTTCCTTCTGGGCTTGATCCTGTCTCCACTGGAAACAGGAAGACTCTAATTGTCTCTTTTCCATATCCTCTCACCTCCTTTATTCCACTGATGTCTTTAAACAGTTGGCTTCTGCCAGTGGTGCCTATGGTTTGAGGCTGGTGTATGATGCATGAAGAGCTGATGCACCAAGAGCTGGCTGCTCTCTAATAACAGGGCTCTTTCCAGAAAGGAAATTTGCTCACCAAGCAGCCTTGAGAAACATCTGGCTCTTGAATGTCTCCCTCCTGAACCTGACACGGGGTATTGACAGTAAAAATGGACCTATTCTTCTCGGATGTCTATTTCCTTTTCTCCACCCTCAGACCTCTTCTTGGCTTCTTATGTCATTTTTCAAGCCTACACTTTCTCCTATGCTCTTCCTCCCAGTGATGTCAGAAAAAAAGAAAAACTATGCAGTTTGCAGGAAAATCCAAACTATTGACATCACTGCTGATTTCAGCAGTGACTCATCTTCAGGCTCACATTGAGACCGTTAACTTTTATTTCTCACTATGAGACAATATGTCCTCATGGGTCTAGGGGGGCTGAGGGGTAGTGGTGTAGTACTCTCTGATGCCAATAAGAGGACATTTAGCCTGCAAATTTGTGAGTGTAATTTATAGGGAAGCATGCCCGCGTGCACACACACACACACAGGTAATGATGGTGTTAGCCTTCTGACAAATTGCAGGGCCCTGCACATTTGACCTCCTCCCCTGCCCTGTGTGCAGTATCACATCTCCCAGGGGGTTCACCCTGACATCCCACCTCGGAGCAGCTTCCAGCTGCTGCCATTTTGGATATCCTGCCTATTTATTTCTTTCCAAATATCCTCCCTGCTCTCATCCCTGGGGTTACTCTGTTTTCACTGCTGCTACATGCAGCGCTCAGTTTTGAGCCAAGCTTTGCTTGAGGATCAAATACCTTATAATTTTACTGATTAGAAATGTGAACTGTATAAAGTGGTGGAAAGGGGAACTTCAAAGACTTCTACTGAGGTATTTAGCTTTTTCCTTTAGCCCTGAGTATTCTCCATACAGCAGACTCCAAAGCTGAGACCCTTTCCTACATACAGGAAAGTTATTCTGGACATCTTCTGAATCACTTCGGATTGATTAAGTTTAATCTTTCTTTCCTTCTGAGCTGTGTACAGTTCCCCTTACACTAACCAGGGCTTGAGATCTCAAAGTGGTCCAAATGAAGTTTTTACTGTGTTTACAACCATTGCCAAAATTGTTTTGCTTCAAAATATTCAGTGCATAGTATCTGATTCAGCACATCTTTTCTCCTGGATTTTAGTACAAGTTAAGTACTTAACTGCTGAATAGTAATAGATTAAAGCACATGTTTAAACACTTTGCTGAATACAGTCCGTACAAAATACAGGATGTTGTGCTACATGGTTTTTTCTTCACTCGTTCAGGGCTGAAAGTACACATTCACTAGTGGCTTTGCTACTTGTGACTAAAAAAGACATCTCACATTCAGCTGGGTAAACAACTTCCCACCACACTATCCAATGTCCTCATGCACTCCTTTTAGTCTGCTTGTTTATTTGGACACCTATATTGTAGTATTCAGCAAAATATGAAATCAGACATGTTTTTATCGTAGCATGGTAGTAAATAACCTCAAATTACAGAGCTATGTTTTCAAAATTTCTGATATAAAGATACTTGCATTGCTAGAGCATATCGTATTAGTAGGAGTCAATCCTTGACATATATTCTAATTGGTATGTTGTGATTTTAATTGAAAACTTTGGTAAATGTCAGTGTTAGTCCTGCTTCTCTCCCTCAGATTGTTTGGTTTCAATTTCTGACCATTTGCAGCTTTTTATTTACTCGCTCCAGCTTCCTTCATTTCTGTTTGATTCAAGAAGAGTCACTTCCCATTTTCCCCTGACTGCAAAGCAAAGGCTTCCCTTTGATCTTCTGAACCTGCATATGGCAATTATAATCAGTAATGAAAAGTCAGCAAATAGAAATTTCAACATTTGCTTTCCAGTAGAATGAATGCTGGATCCTCTTGCGCAGTCAGGGCAGGTGATGAGACTGTCAGTCAGAAACTCTCATACTTGGCAGGCTGATTTACGTGTCTGATGTTCCTGCTCGTTCTCCATCATAAAATAAACCCACTTCACTTGTCAAACATCTTCCTTTTCTGGGATGTGTCTTGCATGCACACTGCTCGTCCATTCGAAACCCAACTGCGCCTCTAGCAGTCAATCTGACAGCTCAGCCAGACTCTATCCCAAAGACATTTCCCAATAGCCCACTGAACTACCTCAAAAGTCTGGGGCCTGTACAATGGAAATATTTTTTATCCATTATTTTTCTTAACATAGAATTAACCCTTTGCAGGAACAGAACTGGACTTCTGAGTTCTTTACAACAGAAAAAAAAGCCCAGGTCTTCTAGACGCTGAAGTGTCCAGGCTAATGCTTAATGTTGCCCTCCTATAACAGCTTGTGCTGAGTAAGCAAACCCAGAGCTGGGCTAATAGTGGAACTGGCCACACAGACTCTGTGGGTTGAGCTGCTCCTCAGTCACTCTAACTTAGGGATAACTCTTCAGACCATAACGCCTCACAGTTTCCTGACTACAGCCATCAGCACTTTTTGTTGGCTCAGCTCTGAACTGATAGCCAAGCCTGGCTGTGTGGCCAGGATGGTCAGCTCAGGCTCCTGCCCTAAACAGAGATGCCTCAGTGGGTCTTCTCTCATCCATGCCTTAGGGCAGCAAGGAGGGAGGTGAAGACAGAGAGGCTCAACTTATGCCTGTTCTTTCTAATTCAGAGTAGAGGACTTTGGACAAAATGAGACAGAGAACCCTTGTCCACCCCACTCAGTTATCTTACTAAGAAAGGTATCTAGTGCCTGAAGGACAGCTCCCAGTTGGGGGACAAACTTTTTATAAAGAGAGTTTCTTTCCAACCTTGGGTTGCCAGTGATTGACTTCTGCTCTGTAGCCTCAGAGTTTTTATCTGCACCATTAGGATTATGGTGAAACATGGGCCACAGGGACTAGATCTGTGAGACTAGAGGTTGCCCAGTTTGGTACATGTGGAGCTGCAAAAAACCAGGATCATATCCAAGAAGCTTGGGGAATTTTAATGATTAGTTCCACTGCTAACTTTTGCATCTTGTCTCTGATGCAGTAGGGTCAGAGTTCCTAACGTGCACTTTGCTTTCCCCTAGCAGATTGAACTTCTGTCATCCTTTGAACAATGCAGATCCTCCCACCAGGTGCTCCCTGTGGCTGTCCCAACTGCAGCTCTCAGTGAGAAGGCTGTTTTGCTCAGGAATCTGGAAACTATTTTAAGGCCTGAGGTTCCTGCCATGCAAAGAATGGTGTGTTATGCATCTTGTTCTGAAAAAATCACTTCCATTCAGTTAATCAGTCAGTTATTCATCTCACACTGTAATTGTAGCCTGTAAGCCACTCATCATCTCAAGGTATGTTGAATGAACTAATCTCATATTTAAGAATTTGTCAACAGTGTAACTGGATGCAATGATTTTGACTAAGATTTTCTATTAAAGCATTTTACAACACATTTTTTCCTATGACCTGCAGTGAGAGGACAACCTTAATAAGTTCAACATTAATGTTTCTCCTCCTGTAGTTTATACTTGGGAAAAAGAAGCACAGGGTAAATTAAGTGTTTTTCCTATGTTCACTTAGGAGGAAAGTTGACACTGAATTGAAATCCAGAGCTAAATCCACCAGCTCACAGCCCAGGCAATATTGCCTACAACAGGGACTCTCAATGTACATAAATTGGAATGCAAAAGGGAGCACAAAACTGATTTCAGATGCCACAATGTTCCTCAAGCTCAAGGCTGACAGAGGCAGAGTAACAGGGTAAGTTGACTGTAGAACAAAGTACTGAGAAGACTGAAAATGATCACTGACAATATGCAGCCACCCCTTTTCTTGGCCAAATGATGCTCCAATTACCAGTCAGCTAATATTTAATATAACATATGTTTTAGCATTACAATAATGTGCCAGGACAAAGGGCATCACTATTTTGGTAAGTGATTGAACTTCCATCAGCAGAGAGGAAAGGTAGAGGGACTTTCTTATTTTCAAAGTAAATAAAAGGATTGGTACACACTGTGGCCTAAAAATTTCATTTCCTATTTTTTAGAATTATATTAAAGACAAAGCAAATGTTGGCTGAAGATCTTACCTTATGATTACTCAGTTGAAAGCTTTTGCAGCATAACAAATTACCACCCATCTGGTAAGCCATCATATCTAGCCCCAAGTGTGCTCTTAGCCATCCTTATATCGTGAGTTGGAGCACATCAGCATCAGTGGGTTGGCCTGTCCCTCAGAGGTGCTGATGCCATTTGTTTGGAAGGGCAACAGCACCCTTTGTCCAGGTGGTAGGAGCACTCGGCCATCTGCTGAGCTTCTGAAACATGTGGCAATAAGGGCTGGGAGCTATTGTCAAATCTCCACCTTATGCAAGACAGATTCTGTGGGGTAAGGAAATGACAGGAGCCGCAGTGACAAAGCTTCCTGGGATCTGACCCACCAATACCTCTGGCAGACACCTACAGTCTCTCCCACACTTCCAAGGCTGATAAATCACACCAAATGGAAATGATAATGGCCAGCTGTTTGGTTGACTGGACAAGAATCACTATTCTTACCAATTTTAATGACTTAATTGTTTTGAGAAGTCCTTTTATTTGCAGATTGTACCTTGAGTCAGCTGGTACGGACAGTGCCTGATGAGATCGATTACCTGCACTGATAAGAAGGGGCAGTGCCACGGTGTAGCATGCACTTTCAGACTAAAGAGCAAACATCAGAGTATGGCAGGACAAGAGGAGACAGAGGCTCTGAAGACATTGATCTGAGCTACATGTGTCTCCAAAAACTGTGTGGTTTTTTGCTGTAGACACAATCAAATATGCCAAATGGCTGCTAAAATGTAAATGTTAGCAGTCAAGGTCACCTTCCAAAGGATACCGAACATCATGCCCCAGGCAGACCCCATTAGTGGAGGCACTGACAGCATTCCTATCACCATCTCCTCCCCCAGTTCTTTGCTCCGTGCTGAGAAATATTCCAGAGGCAAAAGTCTTTTCCATCTGATGCTAAAAAGCTGTTCTCTCCTCCCACCTGGCTGAGGCTCAAGTTTAATAAAAATCCTCATTAGTTTTCATCTAAATATGCAGGAGGTCCATGCCAACTATTGCAGCTGAGTTAGGGAAAGCCAAAGCAGGTTCTAATTAAAGACAGGACCAGACCAAAACCTTGGGTCACAAGCCTATATCTTGGGGAAATTTGGATCCAGGCTCTGAATGGCATTGATCAGGATGATCTCTTCACTCAAAGCCCTGGGTACTACCTGGCAGCATAATTACAAACCCCTCAGAGCAACCCTTTGATTCAGCCACTCTGTGTAACACGGTGGAGTTTCTCTGGCTGCTTCGTTTTAATTAAGGGATGGGAAGCTTTAATTAATACAACATGACAGTGAAAATCTAATCAGTTGAGTGGCCCCTGTTGTTTGTTCACATGTTAATTTTGCCTTTTCTTTCTTTTTTTTTTTTTTTTTTTTTTTAACACGCTTGTTTTTTAATTTTGTGCCGTTATGCCTGAAAGCCACAAGCAGCAGTGACAAAGTGTTCCTCAAGGAGCCCGGGGGAACAGGGTGTTAATAAGTGCTGGGTTTGGCACCTGAGGAGCCATGGAGGTGCCTGGGGATTATATAAAACAAACAGGGTAGCTAGGTTTTTCTGTTAACATCATCATTAGGGAAGGACTGAAAATCAATGATATCTTTTATTTCTGTCCTTATGTTTCAGAGGCAACAATGTAATGAGATACATGGGATCACCCACAGTTTTCTCATGTTATTTTCTCATGTTTTAGATCTATTCTGCAGCAAAGATAGACTGTCATACGGCTGTGAGGTCTAGAGCACAGAAGAGAAATCCTGAATCTGAAACTGTGTGGCCAACTATGCTCGGCTTTCCTTGTCACTTAAAATGCAGAGTTGTTCCCTTATTTCCTAACATCAGAAAGGAATTGAGGTCCCCTCCAGATGAGTGGAAATGCTGTTTTCATGCTATAGCATTTACTGTGCTTTTGTAATGGGCTGTCCCTCCTACCGCTTCATTTCTGTCCAGGAGAGCTCTTCTTGGGTTGCGAATTCCTGTAACTTTGAGCAGTGGAGGTGCTGGTGGCAAAAACTGAAGCTGGAGCTTGAACTCATTAGCACATTTCCAACAAGTCCCAAAACACGGCATGTTAGCACTGTTGTTGAGAAAGAGGCCTTGTCTGGAAGGTAGGTATAAACTATGGGCTTTGTGGTCCTTTGGAACACTGGTATACTCCTGATAGTCCATGACTAAAACAGCTCAGCTGTTCTAGCCAAATGTAAATATCTACATCTGCTTTTCACATCTCAGTTTTCTCTAAGACTAATGGTCTGGAATAGGCATTTCATCTCACCCTAAAGGCTTCAGACCTTTAGGGTGCCTGTATCTCTCCTGAGTACAAGGAGAGGCTTGCTGGCTTGGGGGAGCTTGTTTGTACATGGATTTTGCATGATGGAAATTGAATGTTAAATGAGGTGAGTTCCAGTTGTCATATACATAACCCACTAATTCTGAGGCCAGAATCCTGCCTTAGCATTTTCAAAGAGTTCTAGTGAATGATATTTAGAGTAATAGTTTATGGATATAGAACTTATGAACTGAAGCATTGTTGCTCTGCTTATTCACTTAAGCTAGAGCTTACAAAATACCATCTTGTCAAAATATTTTTTCTATTGAGCCTATGAGTTTTGCACATCCTGAAATTAATTGCATGAAACTTTATGAAACTTTCAGCAGAAATAATACTTCTCAGCTGATTCTGCTGGCCAGCAGCCCATAAAAATCTCTGAGAAGTCCATGATAGCCTTCAGAGTTGCTTTTCTGAATGGCATCAATATTACACAGTGAAAAAGTAATCAAAAAATCTTTTAATGTTCCAATGGTCTTAAACATTCAGGGTCTTTTATTCTTCAAAAATCAATATTTTCCATTCATCACCTGGCAAATCAAGGTTATAGAGTTAGGAGCAGGTTTTAGTTGATGAGATCATAGCCAGAGCTTTGATTCAGGCAGTGTTTGCCTGAAACAGCATTACAAGCTCTAGTCAGCCACGTGCACTGCAGAGGTTAGCTACTTGCAGCAAAAAGTATTGTGGCTATTGTTAATGGCAATTGTGTGATGCTGACAGCAGACTAGAACTCCAACACCCTTTAGGAAGCAGCTAAGATGAAAAAACGAGAGCTGATTGAAAAATATCAATATTTCCTTCAGTTGTGTTAGACTCCTGTGAAGATTTACATAATTAATCTTCAGCAACAAAACATTTATAATGCAGTTTAATAATCTGGGTGATAGACAGGTCATGTTAATTACCATCTTGCTTCCTGGTTTTAAAAGGCATTGTTTCCTAGCTATTACTTAGAAGTCAATAGCTTGTATGAGCTTGAAGACAGTGCAGCAAGTTTGCAGATGATTAATGCCTGAGTGCTTGTCACTAACTGGGGATCTGTGAGAGAGGTTCAAGTCCTTGCACTGCCACAGGTCCTACACATGATTGTGGGGGAGCAAATGGTTTTGGGCACAGTTCTGCACTGCTGATATCTTAGTTGCTGATAACCCAGCAAGTGATATCTGTTACTCCTGCTGCAGGTTCAGTCACATCCCAACAAACACAAACTAATTGCGGGGCTGTGTTCTAAAATATATATATAAAATGGTGGGTGTGACTTGTAGTTTCTCATAGGGGTTTTTTTGGTTCGTTGTTTGGTTGGGTTGGGTTGCTTTAAAGATACCTTTTTGAAATTTTTTTTGTCATTAAATACTATTGTGTCACAATCTGCTGTAGATATTCTGACTTCTTGTAAAAGGAAGGAAGGGGGAAATGAACAGCTGGAGAGGGATTCTTGGTCATCAGGAAGAACTTTTTGCCAACCTAACATGTGTGAAGGCTTTTGTAACTCTTTTGTACAAGGTGAGTGTAGAGGAAGGATTTCAATGACAACAATAAGGTGGTTTTTACACCTGTTTGGGGGGATGCTGTTTGAAACTCCAAGGGTTATCATGGGAGAGAACATGGTATGAAAGAAAAGGGACTGGTCTGAGATTCAAGGAGGGCAGCAGAGACTACAACTATGGGCAAACTGGAGACAGAAATCACCTTTTAAGCGTTAAAAAGAAAATCACAGCACATGGACAAACAATATCTTTACACAACAGAGAAAGGGCAGCCAGTACAAGGTTTGACAATCAGAGGTGACACGGGCAAGCAGACAGTGTATGAAAAGGATCTTTACAGTGGTGCTCAGAGGAATACTGGCAAAGCAAAATTGTATTGGTGTTAAGGAAAAGGATGCTGCAAGAACCAAGACCCAAGTTAATGAGACTTTTATTGTGTAACTGGATAAGCAAGTCTGAATTTTGATTTTACTTTAAAAAAAAAGAGGTGAAACTTTAAGCTAGGCTCTGAATGTGAGAAGCCAAAGAGAAACTCACACCCCAGTTGAGAGCTTGATGCAAGGTAACAGTGTTATCCAATTGCTTAAGCAAGAACAAGCAGGAAGGACTGGGCTTTGACAGGAAGAGCTCTGTTGCAGTCTGGCATAACTTGCTGAGATCCCTAATGAATTGCTACCCAAGCAGATATTTTAGTTTGGACAGGAAGAGACTTTTCTTGTGAAGAGAGGAGATCAGTCACTTGAGGAAAGAACGAGCCAGGGAGTGGTGTTTGCAGAGTAGAATATCCAAAATCAGAGGATTGCAGGAAAAAGGAGGGCAGATCCATAGGAACAAAAAATAGAAGATTTGGTCAAGATACGGGTGGCTGCAGGAGAATCAGGATGGCTGGTGTTGCCCTGGAGCTTAGATGTGCTGGAGGTGCTTGATGTCAGCTGAGCTGAGAGTAAAGCCAAAGAGACAGGCTGGAGATGGGATTCTCTGCTTTTGAGATAGGGCCCCAAAACATCAAGGTGAAATGGACTGTATGGCAGGACAGAAGGTATGGGTCAAGCCAGGGAAGTATCACTTTAAATTGCTATGTCTTGTAAGCTATTAGAGAGTAGAATATGCTTGCTCTCTACCTCTCATAACCTGGCATTCTTCACTTCCTAGATGTGCATAAACCAAGCTTGCCATCATGGTGGCTCAAACTTGGAACAATCACTATCTCTAAGATTAGGAGATGAAACTTATTTACAGTAGTGCACCCTCCCACCAGGCTGTACAACCAGGGCTTTCAAGGGCAAAAAAAGATGTTTGGGCTTCTGTGAGTCAAAGTCTGTTTGGTCTTCTCTCCTGAGTAACACTACAGAGCATATACTGTAGGAATGCTTGCATGTCTTTGTATCCTGTGCTACCTTGGCATCTCTGCATCAGCACAAAAAAGAACAGATTTTCACCCTATATATCCTGGGAACTAGTATCCTGGCATCAGGCTGTTAAAATGCTCTTGGGAATAGGTTTTGCTGCAGTCATTTGAAACTGGTGACTGAAAAGGGGGGGGGGGGGGGGGGAAGAAATCGAATAGGGATCTCGATAAATAGAATTTCAGATCTTGCATAATACCATTCAATGGCAACAGCAGGTGTTTGACAGTACTGTGAACTTCCTCAGAATGGGATCCTGCCAGCATGGCTGTGATTCAGTGCAATGATTCAATGACTGCAGGACGGTATCCTGCCAACCAGCCTTCCAGCAGAAAACTGTTCACCCCACTGCAAACACTGCCAGTCCATTAGCATTTCAGATTTAGTCTATCTGCATGTCAGTAGAAGGAGTGTATACCCTTCAGGTAATGGAAGGAGGAAGGGAGGGACAAAAATTCCCTTTTCTCCCAGGGAATAAGAGGCAAAATCATTAGCTGCAATGTTATCACCGAGGAGGAGCACGGGATATATTTTTTTTAAAGCTCAGAGTTTGAAAAAAAATGTCTTCCTTTTATTCTTCAGTCCTGCTTTCCTTCCACCTCCAACCAGGAGCTTGTCAAGAGATTCTCATCAGCTTTCACTTCCGCCTTCTAAACTGTGCAGAAATACTACCAACAGCCTGAGATAAGCAAAGAAACTCAAGGAGCTGTCTTTAGCACTCCCTGTTACAGATATTTTTTCAGCTCCTACCCTGCAGCACCTGTGCTCTTTCCAGTGCCCACACACCAAGCTTCCTGTGCTCCTGCAGCACAGATGTGCAAGAATAAGCCCACATCAGGAACATTCCCAGCTGCATGGCTCTTGGAGACACTTGGCATGCGTACAGAGGAGGACAAGACTCGCTCAGCTGTCACTCTCCAACCATGCAGCCCACTAGCCTGTGGCTGAGCTATGCGAGATGAAACCTCCTTCGAGTAAACATGTGATTAGGGTGCGACAAGGTGGGAGAAAACGCAATTTAGCTCAGCTCTTCTCTTGCTCCATTTTTCCATTGTGTAGCAGAAGGAAAAGAAAGAGCGGAGCTGAGTGAAGCACAGTGCTGCTACTATAATCTTTGTTGCAGCACAATGTTCTCATCCTTTCCCAGCTCTTTTAAGCCTGCTGTAATATGAATAATGCTACATTCCGCTTACAGAGACTTTGTTAAATACTTTGCCTTTATCACAGGTGCTGCGTAAACTTCCAGGATCAAAAGGGACTCTTTGCGAGGTGATTAGAGCAGGAGGGAAGGGCTTAGTAGCCTTAGCACCACATTTGCAATAATTAGGCTCCCTGGAGTGATAGGTTCAAATCCTGGCAGGGTTGACTGAGCCCTTCATCCCTCTAAGGTAGATTAAATGGGTTTTCTGTAGTAGGGTCTTTTGGACAAGACCTTAAAAAGCACATGAGTTTTCTCCTTTTATTGCAAGGATGAATTTTACAGATTTATAAACCAGATATGCAAGTTTTTTCACATAAATCAAGCTAGCTGCCCAAGCATTACTTGCCAAAAACTCTTTTCACTACTGCATTGACCATACAGGTCTCCTACCCACCAGTGTCCTTCCCAGAGGAGCTCTTTTGAGGTGAAACATGTAGTGTAGTAAGGGACATAGTTTGGGATTAGGCAATGCAGTTTGAATGTATCCTATAACTAAACAGAGCCATCAGCTTCTAGTTTTTAGATTACTCTTTAAAAATTAGTATTTTCTACTACATAGTGCTATTCTCTCACTTGAGGGTGACTAACCCAGTCATGGGCTTTTGTAGCACCATAGGCTGAAGGAGAGATGATTCTGTTTTGTCTTTAAAAAAATAGAAAAAAGATTATTTTGTAAGATGATTTCCTGTTGCAGGGGGGAGGAGAGGAGGCATGACTTTCCTCATGCTTATTTGGTCTGCTTGGGAAGCTAAGGTCATTGTCACTGGAAGCAGTTCAAGAGAAACACTCAGAGCAAGTCTTTGGGAGCCCCCTTCGGAGAAGGGAAAATAAGATGGATTATAGAATCACTTAGGCTGGAAAAGTTCTTTAAGATCTTTGAGCCCAACCATTAACCTAGCACTGCCAAGTTCACCAGTAAACTATCCCTAAGTTCTAGGTGGTTTTTATCCCTTCTTATTTTCTCCCTGCACAACCTCATGACATCCTCGTAGTCCTCCTAAGTTGCTGCCACTTCTTCCAAAGGTAATTTTTGTTCTTAGTTCCTTTGTCCAAAGCTCTCTGCTCAGCCAGGCTGGACTGCCCCACCCGCTCATCTTTTGGCACATTGAGACGGTCTGATCCTGCACCTCTGAGACTTCCTTCTTGAAGAATGTCCAACTCTTCTGGACTCCTTTGCCCTCGGGACCCTACTTCCCAGGGGACTTTCTCAACCAGGCTCCTAAACAGGCCAATATTTGCCCCTCAGAAAATCCAAGTTAGCAGTTCTGCTGACTCCCCTTCTTCCTTCTGCAGCAGTCAAAACCTGAACCATTTCATGGTCACCTTCCCCAGCTGGCTCACTCACCACTTGTGTCAGGAAACTCCTAGACTGTTTCCTCTGCCCAGTATTATATTTCCAGCAGACATGTGATAAGTCGAAGTGCCCTTTGAGAACAAGGCCCAGCAACTGTGAGACTTTTGCTAGAATTTTTCATCTGCCTCTTCATAATAATTTCTCAGGGTCATGCCAGCACTGGAGCTGCTCACCTTGGTGACTGAAGAAAAGGCCATTTCAGCCTTGTGTCCTTAGTGCAAACAGAATCACATAACCAAAGATGATGATTGTGAAGAGAGTGATTGTGAAAGAAACACAAAAGAAGCTTTCTTTTAGCATTGGGCATGGGTAGGGGAGAAGGCAGGTGGGGCAAGGTGCAGAAAAGGAAATAAACCAGAGGTTTCCAGGACTATGAACAGAGCTGCAAGTATCTGAGGAAAGAACTGGCTGAGGAAAGAAAATTATGTGGGACAATACAGAAAACAACCACGCAAAAGTGGAAAAAAGGTGAGCAAGAGGAACTGACATGGACCAAAGTCACAGAAAGGACTAGAAAAAAGTGTTGCAGTTATTCCTCTTGGATTTTGTTTTCCTAATGGGAAAGGAGTGCAGTGGAGATGCAGGCTGGGCTTGGTGATGATCTTCCCCTGAAGTCCTGCGCTCTAGCATTTCTCCATGGCCTGGATATGCAGAGACCCTAGACCAGGCTGGCACTTCATTTGCCTAACCTGAGTGTTCTGTAACTAAGTCTTCTCCAGCAAAGGAAACTGACTTCCCATGCAGTCAATACAGGGGGAAAAAGGAGGAGAGGGATGCAAGCATGACTGAATAGCAGTCGAGAACAGCTAGCTAATTGCAGCTTCATGCAATTGCTTTCATAGTCGTTATCATAACTGTATATATTTCCAGCTCAATTCGTCTATCTTTTCCGGCCTCCTGTCTTTGCAGCTGCCTCCTCTTCTCTCCTTCCTGATGGCTGCAAATCTCTGCTTATCACCCATTTTCATGCTGTGTTTTGTCTGCCTCTTTGTGTTCATCCCTGTACCAGCTTCTTGGCTTCATGTGGCAATATCTTATTTCCTGGATGTTGTGAGAGACTTTAGTATGAACTACTTGCTTCAGTTAACATGTGTGACCTTTTGCCTTATTTTGTTTTTCTGGATGATTTAATTTTACACGTGTTTACACTAAGGACTAGTTCTGCAAACTGAAGTGGTCAGCATGGACGTGCAATTGCTATGTGAGGCAGTAAGAATTAAGACAATTATTTATTTATCAAATTTCTTTTTGTATGAATGTATCCATCCACTGCATTAATTTTTCATGGAAGCTCATCTTGAAAAAAACATTCTCTCCTCCCGGGAAGGATTTGAACTCTTTAGGGAATTCCCCCAAATTCTCGTGTTTTTTTCTTTAATTGAACCCCACCGTGTAAGAAGAGCTCAGTCTACAATATTGATTGCAGAAAAACATGCAGACCTGTCAATCTCCCTTTTCCCAAGGCAAAACTCTCCTATTGTCTTTTTCTGCCAGGGTATAATCTCCACAAAGACAGACTTCAAACAGTTAAGCTTCTTCCCATTGTATTGGGACTACATGTAGTGCTCCACTTTACATTAACATTTAACAGGTTTCAAGCTTCAGTGATAAACTAAAAATGTTTTGCCTTCATGACAACTGCTTGACAGTTTTTTAAAATGGATAAAAAATGGAAAATTACCCTACAGTGGAAATATCCCCTTCTCTTCATAACTCAGGCTGAGACATGGCATGAATGGAATAACACATTTATTACATTCTGGGCATTGAACATAAAATGCATTGCCTCCCTCTATTCTGCTTGATTTGATAATCTAGTACAATTTAAGTCCCTAATAAATTAAATTGTTCGGAAACTTGGTTCACTACCTAAACTCTGTGCAAGGCTGTGCTGTTTAATGATGCCTTTCTTTCTTTCAGTGTTTTATCTTTGGGATAAATAATTCAGCCTAATAAACCCTGTGATCTGCTAGGTTAATTGACACCCACAGTAATTCCCAGCTTGCTCACAGCACCCATATTGTTCTGTCTTTCACAGGGTCCCATAGCATTACCTCATCTGTGCAGCTCACCCGTCAGGTTCCCTGCACTGCCATAAGCCCTACTCACTGCAAACATCACTTCAGCTCCTGAACAGGCAGGCTTGTTCCCTTTCCTCCTGTTGGTTATTTCTCTGGTTGGTTTTCCAAGAAAATCCTAGGGCAATTGGGACTGGATTGATATTAAAAGGAAAAAAAAAAAGTGAAAAAAGTGAAAGGAAGAAAATATTATGAAGATCACAAATGTATTATCTGGGGGATTTATTCACAGGTGATGTGTCCAGCTGTACACGGGATGAATACATTCTTATTAATTATTAAATCGCTCAGATGGCCCTCCTCCCCAGACCTGACATTTACTGAAAAAAAGTAATTGAAAAGGATTTGGTCAGTTCTACTCCTTGTGTTCAAATGTTATATAACAGGCAACTCCACCTCTCTGCTCCTTCTCTCTCTCTCTCTGCTTTCAGGCTAACACACAGTTTATTGGGTATCAATAAAACATAAGAATTACTCCTGGTATAACAATAGCACCTCTTTGCAACCTTCAGCCTGCTTAGCTCCCAGGAATAGTGTGCTAATGAGGGTGTGCAGTGTTTTGGACAGATGCTAGAGTGTTATGCTGGGCTGATAACTGCATCTCTTGGATCAAACACTGTGCTGGGATGACTCATGCCTTTTACTAATTTATAAGAGCAGTCTTCCTTGAAATCCCAATGTAAATACTATCGCCCTGTTCTCTGTGAGTGACTACAGCCTTGAAGTCAACAAAAGTAATGGGCACTCTGTGTGGTGTAACGAGTCACCAACACATTCCTTTTTATCCCCTGGATGATATATTTGAATTTTGGGTTGTTTTACTGTGGTTTAAATTTTTACTTTTTTTTTTTCCCCAAGGGCTGTATGAACGCAAGGGCCACATAGCCTGAAGAGGAGCAAGGACAGTGCACAGAGCAACAAAAAAACGTTGAGCCTCAGTTTTAAAAAAAGGGAGGCTGGAGCTGTATTGCAAGCCAGATGGTTTGGATGCATGTAATTCCCTAACTTAAAATCAGGGTTCATTTACTGCATGTGTTTCCTTTACGGGATGGTCACTAAACAGGATGGTATCCTATTCACACCAGTCAGGAGTGAGGAAATGAGGATTTTAAAAACCAGACTCAGTACATTTCCTTTTCCATTTTGACTGAAGAGATATTTGCAAGTGTTTCTATCTTCCTGGCTTGTATTGTTTTTTGTATGCCTGTAATTATTCTGAGCAAACAAGGTGTTCGTGCTTTGGCATGCCTAGATAAAAATACCAGATACTCCATTGTACTTGCTAAAGACACTGGGCAATCCTGAGAGTGAAGACATGGTTCACATCTTCCCTCACTGACGTACAGTGCTTTAGCTGAGCACAAGAGCAGATTCCCAAAATGCCTGAGCAAAGCCACTTTCACAGCCTGTTTCAAGCACCTTTGCTTTTAGATCAATGAGCGTTGCTGTCCGCAGTGTAACATCCCCATCCAAGCCCAGAGTCCTGCAGGGCAGGATGGGGTAACTTACCAGTCATGGCCCTCTCACTGATTCTAAAGGAAAGGAAAATGACAAGCTCAGACCACACATCAAATCTTCAGGTACCTAAAAATAGATGAGAGGATCCCCCAAACTGGAACAGAGCCAGCTACTTTGTCAGCAGTGAGCTATCAGCAAGGTACTGATGTGAAGCTGAGGTGTAAAATCTAAATGTCCCGCATTCCCTTGCTGTCATTAATATCACAAACTGTGATAAATCTGTATGTGCTGACAGTGATTTTCCAAGGTAAGTAGGAATCTCTTTTCCCCTATGTCTTGTAAGGCAGCCATTTTAGGCAGATCCCTCCTCCAGATACATCTCTTTGATGAGAAGCTTGCCACCAAGGAGGCTCCACGCTTCCACAGCCAGTGACAAGTGCTTTTGTAGGCTACTTCAGCGTTCAGCTTGATTTTAATTCTCTCTCTTTCTTTTTTTTTTTTCCCATCATGACCTGAGATGAAGTGGGGCTGGCACCAGCTTCAGATATCAAACTGTTAAAGAACTGAAGTAGGTTGGGAAGGACTGACCCATGGCAAAGGGAAGAATGAAACTGGGACCCAGGGCATGGACACCTCCTGCTACTTGACAGCACCTCTACTGGGTTTGCTTACATTCTGAAAACTAGCCATGTGCTGGAGAGCATTTTTCCAGGAAGCAGCTGGTTCTCACAGGCTACCTATCCCAGCATGTGCTTGGCAATTTAAGGCAGGAACTCCACTCTGATAATGTCTCTAGGCTGAATAGCTCCCTTCTCATGGTGTGAGTGCAGCCTTGGTCTGTGGTACATCACAGCTACTCAGAAGAAGCTGGATGCAGTTTGTTGACAGATATGGTACTTCTAGTCTACATTTGGAACATAAGTGTGATTTGCACAAGAAATAAAAGTAATAGTTCCCTGTATAAAAAAGCCCACCCAATTTACAGGTATTGCCATGACCAAAACCACAGTTAGATTGTTATTGAGGAAGTAATATTATGACTGTCTCTAGAAGGTGTGGTGAAGCTTCCACTTTGGGCAAGCCTTTCTGCCACCTTTGATTACAAATGACCCTCACATACTGACCACCCTTACTGCTCCTTCTCTCCAAAAATTCCCAACAATCAAACCTCAGCAAAGAAGTAGCCTGCTCAAACAGCATTTTAAAACAGTGCCTGAAGGTTTCACTAACCCTGTTGAACTTATATGGATGGTGCCCTGGTGTTTGAGGGAGACCACATGCTGTGTGCAAGTGCCCCAGGGCAGACCAGAGGTGCATAGTCTTGTGTTACATATCTATCTAGATGACGTTTGTATGTCAAAGCTGCCATGACTTCTGCAAATCAGTATATTATTCTCTTTGAAAGTGCATTTGGCTGTCATCATGACGTACATACTGATCAAGATTTCAAAGTCACCAGAGGTCTCACAATTCCCACTAATTATGAATGGGATGAGTCTGAATGCACATTGAAAAAACTGAACTATTGTCCTTATTTTTTGGACTTTTGCACATAATTTTCCCTGAAGGTAATATGGACTTGTGAAATGCTCAGCTTTCACAAAAACCAGGGTCTGAACAACCTGGTAAAATGAGAGTCTGTAGTGGAACGGGGTGGGGTGGGGGGAAGGGGGACTGGAGAAAGGAATGTGGGAGAGGAGCAGGGCTGCTATGCTGGGGCGTATACTGTGATGCATGCACTTGCTTGGGGCTTGATTTAAAAAGAAATCTGGTTCCAAAGAAAACAATGAGATTTTTATGTTTTGACTGACTGAAGCCTTGATGCTCTTCCACAGCATGAGAGCAGCATCTTTCCTTAGAAAGACATCAGCAGTCCCAAGTGGCTATTTGTGCTTTTGTAGTGAGAGAGAAAATGGTAAGTGAGAGAAAGAGAAAATGAAATGCCTCTGACAAGAAAACAATGTGCCAGAAGCAACTCCTTTAAATACAGAAAAACAAGAGGACAGAACTCCATCCATTCTCCATCTTTTTTGTATTTATTGCTTTTTGGGGGGTTTATTCTTACCATCTAATATTTTACCTTGTGGTTTTTTTTTTTTCCTCTTGAAATATTGTGCTTTACAGTAAGAAATCATAGAATTGTAGAGGTTAGAGATGCGAGAAGCCTGTTAGATCATCTGCTCCACCAATCTTTGCCAGCAGAGAACTGCTCCCCTGTGGTATATTTTCTAGTGTTTTGTCCAGCCTTGTTGTAAAAATCATGAGTGACCAGCCTTCTACCAGATCCCCCAGCAGCTTTTCTGCAGCTGGATATATCTTGAAAGATTTTCCTTCTAGTCTGCCTGTGGTTTCATATTGCTAATTTCACCCCATTTGGCACTTCTGTATCTATGTAGCAGTCTGAATTGTTACCTTCCATTTGGCATTCACGTTTTCTGACTCTATGCCTGCTTAGCATGGAGTCACAGAAAAACAGGGCTGAAAGGACCTTTGCTGTTGCTACACACAGGTCTTTTAAATCTGCTTTGCAAGACTGTCGAGATTCCTGATGTTTTTTATTTTTTTCACACCCTCCTCGGTCCCATTTGTCCATGCGCAGCAACTCCCCCAACTGAATGTATTATTCCAGATACATTTGCATCAAAATGATGCAGAAAATAGATCTCTATTGCCTTTGAATCAAAATCAAGGGAGGGAACTACACCCTGAAATTGCATCAGCATTTTTGCAGCCAAACTGCAATATGCACTTATGTTCAATTGGCCACCCACTCTCATTGTAAAGTGTTTCAGTATTCCTGCTAGCAGTTTGCCATTGACTACAAGTGTTTTGGAGGATTTTGCCTCAGGTATGTTTTCATGCTTACAAGTGGAAATTCATCTTGTAATATTTTCTCTTGTAACGTCCTCGGACTCAGTAGATCACTCATGTTATTTCCGTGTCCTGAGTTACCTTTCAGTTCGTCCCAAGCCAGGGTCACCTGTGAGAGCCCTTTGTGTGCAGCTAATATTCCCTATAGATTATTAATAAGGACCCTAAATCACAATGTTTCTAAGAATTTTTTTTTTTACTAGGTAGCTCTGTTGTGTTGCCTAGTGCTTTCTCCCTTCCCTATGCATCTTCTATCCAGTTCAGATTCTCCTTTCCCATAGGACCATGATGTTGCCCTTTGCACCTATTTTTTATTTTCCTAATTATGTTTTTTTTTCTGAGGATTTTTTTGGTCGTCTTTCATGTTTTCTGGGCATATTATTTATAGCTGTATTTTAGTAAGATAGAATTAAAAACAGTGTTCTGGATCACTGAATCTAGATCTCTATTATTTCAGAGAGCTATGCCATGAAATTCCTTTAAAATATTAATTGTGTTCCAGTTTGATGAAGCTGTAAAATCAATTAAGTTTTCTGCTAAAAATCCTGCTTCAGATTTCCGTACTAAATTTGCTCATGACCAGTTTTTATCACTTGTCCAGGTGCCAACTATAGCTATGGTTAACTGAGTCCACACAGCTCTTTCTTCTCTGTCATTTCCAATTAGCAAACTTCAATTCACAGCTGTTTTTTTAAGTGCATAAACTCACATTGTGTGCTATCACACCTCTCCCTGTTTCTGTTCACCTAGCTTGTGAGTTAACACAGCCCTTCAGTTAACCCACTCTTTTGGAAAGCTGAACCTGATCCTCATTCCCAGGGTGATGTGTCCCAGCTTCTCAGATCGTTGCAGAAATATATTTTTAGCAACTTAAAATGAATCTTCTAAAAGTTTTTGTGGAGAATTTTGAAGCATAAGGGTTTCATGCCTAACCATGGTGATCATTTACATGAAGACCTTGAAAATTTACATTAATCAGAATTTCTTTTCTTTGCACAGCTTCAATCTTAACACAAAAATGCAGTCCTGGGTCCCTTTCCTAGTGAAAACTTGAAGATCTAGACAATAATATTGAAGATTTTTCTGCCTGTCTGTCTAGGCAGATGCAGTTTTCTAGGATTTGTATAGATTGTGCATTCACACACCCCATCCTGCAGGTGGTTCTCTGCAGAGTGGAATGTTATTTTTCCTAAGACGAGCTGTCAACATATTTATTTGTAATAGACTCAATAACAAGCACAGAAAGAAGAATGAGTAAAACTTGTCTGATGTCAGGAATACGTGTCGTACAGACTAATTCCAGGCTGTGATTTCAACTCCCTCTTTTGCAAGAAGGTTGCTTTTTTTTTCATTTCCACCTATAGCTTACCAATTCATGTATCAGACTCTAGAAATCAAAGGTTTTAATTCCCAGTCCCCAATTGTTTCTGTGGGGAAAACTATTTGCTGAAAGCCTTGATGATGGAAAGAAATATAAAGAACAGCTGTTATAAGAGGGTTTTCAAATGTGTTTGAGCCACATAACAAAACTAATAAGATTTCAAAACAGAAAGCAGATATAATGAGACTTAAGTAGCCAATTCTTTGAGTTCCCTGTTCCCTGTTCTTTGCCCGGAAAACAAGAAAGAAATGTTAAGTACATAAAACACATAGCTCTCTTTTAAACAAAAGCTGCAAAGAAAAGCTTTTGAAGTGTCTTTATTCCCTGTTCTCTTCTCTTTCACTCTTTTTGCCTCTCTTGTACATGCTCTCTTGCGTCACAAAAAAAAAAAAAAAAAAGAGCTTCTGATCCCTTCATCTTTTATGCTATTTCACCTTGACCTCAAGTTACAATGGACTAATTTGATCATTCTCATTTAACATTAAAACCCTGGTGTTATTGTTACTAAATGGGTTTTTTAGAGAACAGATTCTTCTCTCTGAATGTCGGGGTGTCTACTCTTACCAACCACTGTGTGCCCACCAGGACAGCCATGAGCTGGGGGTGTCATGTTGTCTCACCATTCTCCTCCGGGGAGGTCAGTGCCCAGAGCTGTGGTTAACGGCAAACCAAGGTAAATTCCATCATCATGCTTTGCTTCTGTTTCCCCTTCTGCCCTTTCACTTCCTTATGCTGCAGCCCCACTGTAGCAGGAAGCATCTTGTGTGGTTTGTTTGGGTTTTGCCTGGCCTGGTGGGCTCTGAGCTCAGCTGGGCTCATGGACGTCTAACTGACCAGATGTTCCTAGCTCCTCAAATCCTTTTTTTATCTCTTGAAAGCTGAGGGGGAAAAAAAAGGGAAAAGAACTGGCTGAAATCTGAGCTTTGACTTTTCTTCCCTCCTCCCTGCTGGATAGATATCCCCCTTGGACAGAAGCAGGATCTGAGTAATGGGGACCATAGTTCAGATGATTTGTAAATGTCTTGCAGTAACAAGTTTGACTTACATCTCAAATTCCTCTTGTTCTCTCCCTTACCCAGCTGCTCTGTGCCTGCAGACTAGCACAGCCTCCTAAGCTTGTCTTGCAGCACCAAAAACAGCCCATGCAGATAAGGTCTTCAACACTTACCCGACTCAGGTCACTGCACAAAGGCATGCCAGCCTGCCAGGCTCATTTGTTATTTTGGAAATGACCTGCCACAGCTTCTGCACCACTAATTGGCCACGATCCATTTTCTGTTATACGTATTCATCTCCTACTTCTGCTGCCTGGTCCAAGAGATGCCAAGTGCATCATTTAGTGCACAGTACTTCAGGCTTGGACTTACTGGGTAGAATATTAGACAGAGATTTTGGTTAGATTTGAGATCAGGATCTCTTTGTGATAATCCCTGCAATCGTTCTCCCCAAATCACCTTACTGCCTACAGTGACGACACTACTGGAGTGAAATGCAGGAAGGAAACATATACAACTCAAGGCAACAGAGTTCCATCAGAGATGGCTTTAGCCCAAGGACTTATGCAAAACATGTTTGTAATGTTCCAAATTTGTATTTTTTCTTTCTGTTTCAAGGAGGAAAAAGGCAACAGTTGATACTGCCGTGAAGCTGTAAGCCTGAAAGATGGAGGAATGGAAACTTCAATGTCTTTAACGATGCTAATTCAAGCTTGTGGACCTGTGAACCATTTTTGCAACCAAAAGCTTATGAAATGCATTGCAGTGGGCTGAGTAGTGTTAAGTCCAACATAAGAAATCCCTTCTAAAATCAATGAGATTTTTTTCTTATCAGGTTTTATAGGATTTGTTACTGCTTGAAGAACTACTTCACCCCTAAAGACCCTCACTAATGGGTTCCTCTTCTTTACCTGCTTCTCTCCTTTACTTCTGTAAGATCAGTGTGCTAGTTGGATGATGATATACTGTGTTATGACTGAGAGCTGTAAAGTAAGAGGCCGTGCATGTGCCTGAGCTTGGCTCACACAGCCCATGGCTCTACCAGCATCCCCATGCCCAGACCTGCTACTTCATGATTCACTTCTGGTGATAATACAGGCTTCCCAGAAAAAACTGCTGCCCCTAATTTTCAAGGAAATTCTGGGACTGACTTGAGCTTTACTCTCAGATAAAAGTAGAAACGCTCAAACATTTTGTTCTGTACTTGCTTCACCTGTCTAGTCAAAAAGAAATTACTACTGTGGTATCTGTATGGCTCTCTCAGAAGCCAAAATCCTTGTTAACTCACTCTATTGCTAAAATTAAGGTAGCAAAACTAACAAAAAACTTGTTATCCCCTCCAGGTCCATCATGTCTACAGTTTAGCAGGAGAAAGCAAAGGAACAAGAGAGTAGAAGATAACTTCAATGGGGAAAGCAACTAGCCTTTGCACAAGTGGCTTTTAGGCCTGAGCATATGAATTGGACATATTCATTTCCTCAAACTGTATATTTTCATGGCTCTTTCCTCGATGGCTTACATGTATGTGTTGGAATCAGTTCTGTCTTATCATCATTGCCATGGTTACCTTATCATTATTGTATGTATGTGTTGCTGTATTACTATTGCAGATATCCTACCAAAGTTCCCTAAAGCAAAATGATGCCAGAACTTACTCTGCACACATCCCAAACTACTAAGCATTTGTATCTTTTATGATTTCTTTCCCAGCTAAAACAAAGTTGGCTTGAACATCTCTGCTGAAATAAAGCTGTTTGCCCTTTCTGGGTAGAGAACAAATTACTCCATACATCATCTTTACCATAAGCCAATTCCTTACATCAAATGCAAAAACCTCCTCCTGCTTAACTGGACTCCTCAGCAGCCTGATTTGTCTTTACTTCCATTACTACATTGCTAAAAATCACAAGATAGTTGATGTCTGCAGCAGGGAAGACACGTCAGCCTCTGAAACGAGGCTGTCATGATACAGCAAACGCAGAGGTCATTATAGCAGGGTAGGGCACATCTCAAAGGCCAGGACAGAGAAAAGTTTGAATTTGGGATGAAAAATATCTTTGCTGGGGGCACGATGCCACAGGGCTACAAAGATTGTCAGAGATACGGAACATCTCTCCTATGACGACAGGTTGAGAGAGTTGTTCAGCCTGAAGAAGACTCTGGATAGACATTACTGCAGCTTTTGAATACTTAAAGGGAGCTTATAGGAAAGATGGCAAAAGACTTTTTGTAGAACCTGTAGCAATAGGACAAGGAGTAATGTTTTTAAACTAAAAGAGGGTAGATTCAGACTAGATGTAGGAAAGAAATATTTTATTATGAGGGTGGCGAAACACTGAAACAGGTTGCCCAGAGAGGTTGTGGATGCCCCATCCCTGGAAATGCTTAAGGATAGGTTGGACAGGTCTCTGAGCAACCTGATCTAGTTGAAGATGTCCCTCCCTTCTTATTACAGGGGGCGTGGACTAGATGACCTCTAAAGATCCCTTCTGACTCAAACTCTACTATGATTCTATGCAGTCTTTAAGAATAGAATTGGGAAAACCCAGATGTTAGCATCTGGTTTTAATCCAAACTCTGTATTAATTTCCAATGGCCAAATGAATGCAGAACTCTCATCCTAAAGAGTAACTCAGCTCAGCACTAACCACCAGATTTCTTGTGCTATTTATCCTTCTTATAACAACTGCTCCTTACTACGTACACAAGCAGAGGTTTTGAATATGTTGTGATAATGAATGCCATTATGAGGTTAGAGTACAGTGGCGTGAAGAAAGTGATTCATCACTGGGAAGAGACAAACAAAGAAATGTATTGGATGATACATTGCCTAGATGCACTATTCTAAGTTTATAAGAAAGAGGTTATGTATTGTTCCACAGATGTAATCTAGTATTACCAAACTAGAGAATACCAAATACATTTAGAATTTTTATAACAATTCCCATGATAAGAGGAATGAAATCTAAAATAAATACAAGTAAATAGCAGAACCTCTAAGTGGAAAGGATGTAGTAGTAGTAATTGTAGCAGTGAAACTCGCAGTTTGTCAGTAAGTGCAGCCAACTCACCATCTTTTTAAGTGGAAATGGAAACTGGGACACAAGGCCATTATGATACAGCAAATATTGAGGTCATCATACTTTTTAGCTAGAGGAAAATAAGGCAACACTTGCTTTGTCACATGTTCAAGTGACACATCACTACCCCAGACTGACAGTGACCCCATCACCCCACTATACCTGCAAAGTTATGGGCCATGGCAAGAATTACTATTACATGGTAAAATTTTCATAACTTTTTATAGATATTGCTCTATCCTCTGCTAACACCCAGGAGGTTTTGTCTGAGTGTCTGTTGCTTTGAGATGCCTCAAAGGTCCTGGTTTGCTGGGAAGGCCCAGCTGAATGCTTGCTAACCTGGGGACACCTTGACACTGGAAGCAAGTCATCATTTCAGGGAGGCGCAGAGGCAGTAGGGCTCCTGCTGCCAGCTGGGATCTCCTGGGCAAGCTGGGGCATCTCTGGGGATTGAGTGTGTGTGGATTTCTTCTAACAAAGACAATCTTCTAGCTCTAAAAAATGTAGATTCTTGGTGTCAGGCATTTGTCTTTCTTTACCATCCATCTGGGAAATGCAGATTGTGTTCATTATGCCAAACAACTTTCAAGGGTCCATGCCGTCTGGAAAACTGCATTGATGTTCAAGATAGGTTGTCCTGTCCCTATAGCAGAAACTGGATTCCCTAGCTGGTGAGATGCTTTCCTTTGACCAGGCTTTACTGCAGTGAGTTCAGAAAAAGGACAAAAAGATGATTCTCAAACTCACTCCAGTATGTCAACATATCTTGTGTACTGGGGACCCCAGACTTGGACCCAGAACTACAGGCATCTCACCAGGGCTGAGAAGAGAGGAAGAATCACCTCCTTCGACATGCTGGCAATGCTCTTAGTAATGCAGTCCAGGATACTGTTGGGGGTTTTTGCCACATGGGCACATTGCTGCCTCATGCTCAGCTTGGTGTCTAAGAGGACCTCCAGGTCCTTCCCAGCAAAGCATCTTTCCATCCAGTTGATCAGCTCTCCTCATATACTGGTGCCTGAGTTTGTTCATCCTCAGGGGCAGGACTCACTTTTCTGCTTGTGGAAATTCATAAGTTTCCTGTTAGCCCATTTTTCTAGCCTGTGCAGGTCCCTTGGAATGTCACCACACCTCTGGGATGTATTGTCCACTCTCCCTAGTTCCATATTGTCTGTGAAGCTATTGAGGGTGCACTGCTTCCTGTCATCTGGGTTTCTAATGAAGATGTTAACCAGTACTGGCCCCAGTACAGACCCATGGGATGCACCGCTAGTCAATTCTCTACATTTGGCCCCATTTTTTAGACAGTTTTCAGTCCACCTCATCAGCTTGATACTGTTTGTTAATCCCCACTAGTCCCAAGGAGCTACCTGATGGAGCCTGTGAGATGGGACTACTGTGCAGGTGCCTCTTCTTCTCCAGCCAGGTCCAGGCATTCATGAGATCGACTGGTGATTAACATGCAGCCTGTCCTGATTGTTTAGGAAAATACAGTTTGTAACCTAAATTGAAGAACTCTGGTGAATCCCACAACATAATAACTCAGTTAAATGCAAATTACTTCATCATTTGTGAAATTTCCAAGATGCATGTGCTCTTATAAACAACTTGAAATTAAAAATCCCTGGTTTTCCTTGAGTGCTATTGGGTTTTTCAATGCCTGCTGCTTTGCACCATCTGTGTATAGGGTTGCGTGTGATTACCCAGATCCTGCACACGTGAGGAAGCTTTATGAGCTCTGAGATCAGCTCCAGATGGTGGCTGGTTGCTCTCCTTTTCCCAACATCCATAGGATGCCTAGCTAGCAGGAAGTGGATGTGGCCCCCAGCAACACAAGACAGAAGAGAAGAAGCAGGTTGCTGAGCAGGGCTGGTGGAAGAGTTGGTCCTGATCCTCAGGTATGGTCTAGCAGATAGGCACGAAGATCCTACACAATCAAACCTTTTGAAGTCTATAGAAAAAGGTCAACTGCCCCATGCCTGAAAGTCACTCAAGGGGCTTTACTTATTACAGTTATTATTATGTTTGTTATGGTAAGATGTTATAGCATAGTTTTGTATGGTAATGAGTTCAGTTATTAAAAATTACCTTAAAACGCAAAGTGCTGAGCCTGGTTCTCATCTTTGCACCTTCTCCAATCAATAACATCAAGGAGACATGAGGCCATCTCAGAATGGCAATATGCAGCACCAGTAACAATGATGTGGAAATTAACCTGAAGTTCACAAACATTTGAGTGCATTGGTGCTTTTGCCTTAGAACTTGTTTTTTAATCAACTTCAGCTTCATAAAATTATTCATGGTAGTTATTTCAATTATCTCCACTTGGTCCTTCCAGGAGTACGTATTCCACAGAATGGAAGGGATGGAAATTTACCTAAAATGCTGCGTAGAATCTAGAATCATGGTTGTCCATTTGGAAAAAAAAAATTGCTCATTTCTGTTGAAAGATATAAAGAGAAAAATAATTTTGATGAGTCGGGTTTAATTTTAAAGAACAACTTTTTGAGTGGAAATAGATTTTGGATTAGCCAAGGTTGATGTTTCATGGTACCACTGTGCCTGTACCGCTGAGTCCTGCAGACACACACAGGTTTAATCCAAGGCTGCAGCTCCTCAAGAGGAGCAATGGTAGCAGCTCAGCATGGCATGCTGGAACTGTGGTCTGTGCAGATCTTACTTCCTCATTAAAAATTAAGGTAGCTCTATTTTGCTCCACCTTAAATAAATCAGTGACCCTGAATTTTCTGGCAAATCCCCAGATGTGGTCTTCTGTGGGAAAAATTTTGGGTCCTTCTTCTGTTCATTAAAAATAAAAGAGAAAAAAAATCGTATCACTGAGGATAATAGACTTTGTCAGCTCCAGTTGTAAGTTGCTTAGCTCAGCTGAGTAATGTCTGCCAAATGGCAAACTTGAAAGATCCTTTTTCCCCATCTCCTTTAAAAATCCTGTGCCACTTAAAAATCACAGGTAGAAAAAGATCATCTTGGCTCTCCACATTGGCCCCGTACCTTTACAGAATACTATATTATATTATTTTGACTGTTGCCTTTTCTAATATGGTCATATATATCCAGAGCTTTTGATTTGGACAAATGGTGGCCTTACTACACTATTGCCTAATTATCCTTAGTATCTTATCCTTGAATTTCCAGGTTTTGCTTTCACTTTTCTTATTTCCAGCAAAAGTTGTTCCTAAAACTGTAGATGAAATACAGGAGCTTCTGACAAAGAAGCATAATAGCCAGAGGGAGGGGGGAATGCATAGGGCAACTTCTGCCCTGCTTGGCTAAGCAGAACTTCCACTGACATCCTGAAACAGATGAGGTCCTGATAAAAACAGTCATGATTGACTGTTGTGCTATCTGGCTGCATTCTAGACTTGTAAATGAATTTGAAAACCGCCAGGAATCTAATCTTTTTCAGAGGAACAGCTAAGAGAGAAAGAATTATGTTATGCAGTTTTGAGGCTAACAGTGTACAGTAAATGAAATCCTGATCAAGCAAAGTGTCAGTGTAGGAGACATTTATATTACCCACTGTTGCCCACCTAAAAGCCTTAACTAGTACTTTACATTTCTGAGGGCGTTATGGAAGATGGGTGGGATGGAGTGGTCTGTGAAATATCCATTTCTGCCTGGTAGCAACAGAAGGAGTCCAGAAGAACTAGGTTAGAACTGGCACTTTTCAGTTTCAAAATCTGGGAGAAATTAATCCCAGCACCAATTTGACAAAAAAGAAACAAAGGATCATGATTGTTTGCTACTGGTGGAAACATCCAGGTTTTTGAAATGCTCCTAAATCAGTGCTTGACATCAGCAATATTTTGTGGCAATCATTTTCAGGAGCTGAACATGTAGGTGAGGAACAGGAGAATCCTGTACCAGCTTGATCAAGGTCTCCTCCCACACCCACATGTTACCCTAGATCTGTGAATGAGGCTGAACTTGGTGAATTCCACAGTGCTTTGTCTGCTCCACAGCTGTATTTTAGCCACCTTCCAGCTTGTTTCACTCCTTCTATATAAGGTACTGAGTTCCTGGTACCATGTGCCAAGTCTCCTTTTCTTCATATCAAGTCAAGGGGAGTTGGGGTAGGGGGCAGAATGCAAACAAACAGTCAGGGTCAGACACTTCTTCCTTTATCCTCTGAAGGCCTAATCCAGAGGTGATTGGCATCAGTGGAGAAGTTCAGGGCTAACTTCATCAGACCTTGATTCAAGAGTGATTCTGCTGAAGGACAGCGGAACAGTACATTTGTGTGGGATGCATATCTGTGACAACAAAAGAATAAGTTCCATTATCTGTCATCTTGGACTCCAAGGAGATGGTTTCTTTTCCAGTAAAATATTAAATTCTCTGAGTAAAAAATATTCTGCCACCAGATCTTTGCATCTAAAAGCATTTGTAAAAGGATTCATTTTAAAACCAGAGAGAACTATTATTCTCTGACCTCTTATTTTGAAGGGAGTGCACAAGGTAGACTACAGTGTTGTTATTGCTTGATCAAAAAATGCACTTCAATGTTTGTTGGGAAAAAGGCTTTCCGAGATACAGAAAAGTATCTTTTCATAACAGTGTCAGACCTCTTGATGAATTACAGTATGTCACCAAACTGTGATTCCTCTTGCTCAAACCACTAAATATGTTTGCATACATTGTGTAGACTTAATATTTCCTCATAATATAGCTGTATGGAAAAGAAAAAGCAAACCCACCACCAAAATGAAACAAAATAAGCAAAGAAAAAACAGTTGTATTGTCTGTAAGGGCAATTAAGACCACGTTAATATAGTGTGATTCCATTCAGATTCCCATTAAAAAAAGGTAAATTTATTTTTTTAATAAAAGTGGTTTGTGCTTATGAAAATAAAACATGCCCATGTGTGTCTCAGAAGACTAGATAGACAGAGAACATAAAAGGTACAGGACGGAGTGAAAGCTGCCCATGACAAGGAGAGAACACCCCTGTGTGTGACATCCTCTTCAGCAGATTTGAAAAGGCTTCCTGGCCCCGGCCAGCCAAGCTCCGGTGGGATTTGCCTCACAGGGCTGAGAGGTCTGCACATTAGCAAAGGTTAGTTGTACACTGGAACTGAGCACCTGAGGGTCTCAGTATGAAGAGGAGAAAAGAATGAGCCACTCTAGAGGCTGATTCATGCATGCTAAGGTAAGAGTTTAAAAGAGCTGAAAGAATCACAGTCAACATTATCTGCTTTTTCCCACTGACTATTGCACAAAATCTGCAATATGGAAAGGAGATGTTTCCCCACTTCAAAGCCAGTTGGTTTAGGCATCCCAACAGATTTAAGCTATATCCTCAGCCATGGAGAGCCTAAGAGCTTAAGTCAGGTTTCTAGGGATTTTGTATATGAATAATAGGTAATTTGGAGCTAAAGCATGATTAGGAGCCCTAGGTGGGTGTGCAGTGTGGCGATAACTTCAGACAGACTTTATTACCTTGCTACTTGGATATCTCCTTGATTAATTCCTGCAGCTTCTGCGCTCTTATTTGCTGCAGATGATCTGCCCCACCATATATATAGATATATGATCAGATATTTCTCTGAAGCATGCTTTTTTATTTAGGCACCATGAACACAGGAAGCATTTTCCTGAGCAAAATTTGAGACCTCTTTGTTCAGCTGTCATATTGCCCAAAGAGGTTGCCTGCCTTGTTGCCTTTGCCTCAGGCCATGCAGTGGTTTGCTCCCCTTCTCTTTCCAGACCCTAGCTTCTTGAAGGATTTCTTGTCATCTTTCTACCTTTGACTCACTGTCCCAGAGTATGCCCTCAAATATTTGCTTTTAAACCCTCACACTATGTGCCCTGATTGTCACATAAGCCCATCATTTTGGTCAGCTACTGTTGAGTAAAGGGGTACTTAATCAACATCTCATGAAAAGTTGTTGCTCTTTCCAGTTGTTCCAGCAAGGTTTGGGGTTAGACAGGCTCCCTAGGAGCCACTCAAACTTCCTCATAACAGTAAAACACCGAATCCTTTCCTGAACTTTACAGACTTCTTGGTGTCAGCAATGTTTCAGCATGTGTAATGAACCATGGTAGCATATACTATTAATTCTGTAGCCCTTCTGCCTCTTCCATCAAACCCTTCATTTGTTTGCCATGCTTACCTGTCCTGTGATGCTTAAACACAGGAAGAAATCTCCTTAGGTCAGGGTCCTGTCAATCAGTTAATGTCTCCAAAGTGCAACACACTTTTAACAGAATTGTATTAATAATGAATCATATTTGCTTTTCAGATGTGCAAACACTTATCTGAGTTTTCCCTTCTGCATGTCAGAGAGGGTAGGGACTCATTACATCCAAAGGGCAAAAAGCCACTACTATGATGACAATGTCAGCTGCTGTAGCCCATATGTGACAGGAAAAACAGGATCTACCTCCTGTTTAGTAGCAGCAACATTTTGTCATGCCAGCCCCTCCACAGCTGCAGGCAAAGCAAGGCATTAAAATGGACACAGGGCCCAACATGTCCAGTTTTACTGCAGTGGTACTTAGATACCCAAGTTTCACTACATCAAAGGGAAGACAGTTATCAGCATGGATGTTTTTCCTGAGGTAAGACAACCCCCTATTCCTTTCCATTCCCTTTTAGGATTTAAAGAACTCATGCAAGAGCTCACTTCAAAGACAGGTGGGTGAGGAAACAGAGGGAATATTGACTTTTAAAGTAGCTTCTTGCCTGTATAGGATTAAGGAAGTGGGGTAGGTAGATGGTCACCTTGTCTTCCTCATAATTTTCCTCTTCTCCTGAGCACTGACTACTTTTCTTTTCATTTCATCTCCTTAGAGGAGATTGACATGGCAACACAGGGAGAAGGAAGAGAGCAAGAAAAATCAGTCCCATGGGCTTTCCTGCAATATGGTCTGAGGCACCCTTGCCCTTCTTCTTTATCATCATGTCCCAGCACAACTCCAGATTCAATGCAAGTGATGGACAGGTGGTCAAGACACAGTCAGCCCAGGATAGTGTCCTCAGGGAACAGGGCTGAAAGGGTTCATAGGGTTGCATAGCTGAACGTGGTTACATCTGGGAAATGTGCATGCTCCCCCCGAGTCAGATGGCAGCAATAGTTTTCCATTGACAGACAGACTCCTGCTCCGTTCACTGTGTTGTTGGCACTTCACTTCAGTTGCATTCTTAGATGACCTTGTCTATTTGCTTTTGGGACCCAGCCAGCACCTCTCTTGCCAGTTACCCATTCTCCATAACGCATACTGCTTTTACTTTAATTCAAGTGATATGTATTTCATGATAAACCCATTACTTTTTTGTTTAGTAGCTGTTTTCTCTTTGAGTCACATTTTCTATGCATGCTATGGGTCAGTCTCCCACCAACCCCAGAGTGCTGGCTCAGGTAGCCAAAGATCCTATCGCCTAATTATTCCTGTGGGTGGAGAGGATTTCCAGAAGAGATGAGGCAGGCAAGCAGTTGCAATGAGCCAGCTATGGACTTTGGACATTCCACCTTCTAATTCCTCCAACCATCAGCTACCTTCACAGGCTTGACAACCTGCCTGCTGCCAGCTCTTCTGCTGTCTCTCCTCATCCTGCTGGTCATGCAATATGGGAGCTGTTGGATGCAACAATTCCATGAAAATTGGAGAAGTCAACATTAGGAGTCAGACATTAGATGCTGCCTGGCTGCAGCTCAGCTGACTTCAGCAATGTCACATCTCCTTTTGCATTGCCCATCATAATTTCTACAGTGTGTACATGAGCATATTGTGAATAGGAGATAAACTCTTCATCCACACACATTTTCTACAGCTCACCTCCCCATACATTAGCAAGAGATTTTGAAAAATGGGCATCAAGTATAAAGATGTGAAAACAGCCACCTGATCGAGAAGAGAAGGTTTAAGCTCTGCCTGCTCTTTCAGCTCCTGAACATTGACTGACCTTGCAGTGCGTGTGTTAGTTCACAAACAGAGGCTTTGCTGGCTCAGGGAGGGAAGAGAGGTCTCGAGCATAGTTTCTCAGCCACAGATTCCTGCCCTCACCTTTCAGAGGTACAAACCCAGCACTGTCGGTAGCTGCATCTCAGCTGATAATAGCTGCTCTGGCAAAACACTGTGGGTAATATTTTTCAAATGATTTTCCTTCTTATCCATCCCAATACTGTATTTGCCTTTTCTTAATTATGGCTTTTTATTAGCTACTCATCCTAATCTCTTCATGAGTGATTACCCCAGGTTCTTTTCCTGCACTGCTCTTGTCCACTCATGGATACCCCGCTTTCTATTTGCATTTGCAATTCTCTTAACTGTGCTGTTCCTATACTTGTTACATTTCATTCCTTCCTCACAGCTCCTCTAATTCATGCAGGTCATTGCAGTAGCTCCTAGATTATTAACTACTATGCCAGAGTGTTGGGTCATTTCTATATTAATATTTCTTTCACTCCTTCCCATAGATTTCTCTTAGACACCTCAAGAAACACCAGGCCTCTGAGAGATGCCTGGGAAGCCTAACCCTTAGGTGGGGATGAGGAATGGGGAAGGCAGAGGTGGTAGGCAATGTTAAGAAGAGAGAGAGGTGAGCTGCAGAATTCAATCAGACATATGGGTTAGTGAAACCACTTTCACAGAGGAAGGATGGAGGACACAAACAGGCACATCACCAAGATTTACAGTGAGATGCTGATGTGAAGGGGTGGGAAAGAGGGTTTTTTGGCGCTATTCTGACCTTTCCATAAAAATATATTTCATTGACTTGACAAGAGCAAAATGTTGAAAAAGCCTCTGTTTGTGAAAGGTAGGTCTAGTCAGCCTTGGACATCCTTTGGGCAGTCAGCACTGTGGCAGCAGGTCCCTAACCAGAGTCAGGCATGTGCCTTGGTGGTGTGATGAGCCCTATTCCTCTGGGGAGGGGACACAGCCAGATGCACCCCCAAGAAGAAAGGGAGGGTAGGACAAAGCAGTATTGCCATGGGAGAGGCGTAGAGGCTGGGCCAGGAAGTGTTGATTGCAGCTCACAGCAAGATGCTCTCAGCTTGCCTGATGCTCAGCCACAGCCGCAGCCCCACTCTGTGGTGAGCCCTGCCACAGTTGTTGCAGGCAGCTGTTGCTGCTGCTCTCTGCTTAATATCCTGCTTTGTTTTTCATGTGAAGCCAGCCACTGACCACTCCAGGCCTTCTGACTTACTGCCTTTTGCTGCGAGCAGCCCTGCTCTTTTATTGTATAAAGCCCTTTCTTGTTGCATACATTTTCTGTAAAGGTCATGCAAGAACAACCACAAGAGAGACCTAGGAAAACACAGCTTATGAATTTGAGGGAAGATATGGAGAAAATTGCGGTCAGTTGGCACACATATCACTGCTTAGGAAGCAGTTAGAGAGAAGAATAAAAGTCCATGGTGCAAAAAGATTAAGACAGAAAAGAAGCAGAAAGAGTGGAGACATCATTGCCCTCTGAGAGCATTTTCAATGCAGGCACAGCTTTGTCCAATTGTTCAAGTTACCACTTTTATTGTGCCGTCAGACCCTCCCATTCTAGGAGCAACAAATGGGAACTGAATCACTTTGAAAGAGCTGAGAACATTTCTTCACCCAGCAGGTCTTCTCTGACCCAAGCATTTGCACCAAATCCAGCTAATAGCACCCAACAAACAGAACTCAAAGGTATAAAAGAGGTGTGAACAGGTGTCCTAAAGTCATCTGCCTGCACTCTCCCAGAACAAAGAGCTTTATCTCCAATTAGGCGGTACTGTCCCCAGCAGACACATAGCCAAGAAGAGGAGTGTCCTTGGCTTGAGTGCCTCAATGGCTCCAATCACCAGTGAATCAATCTACTTTTAAAGGCAATTGTCAGTTGCAGCCCTTAAAAATAAGGGCTACAGAGCAAATACCACCTCTTTTCTTTCCTCCTGAGACCTATCTGCCTGGGACACTGTCTGGAGCAGGCACTTGCAGCTTATGTAATTAGTTGAGCCCAACGTGGTATGGGCTGTCAGTGCTACAAGGGCTCCTGGAACCATCAAGAATGGTAAAAGCTGATGTAGTGAATGTCTTGGAGTTGGGTATCTGCAGCTTCTGCTTAAATGGACTAAGAGCTGCAGGGCCCTCTTAGAAAAGATCATGCTAATTATGTATATGCAATTCATGATGGGACTTGTGCCCCACCAGCGATTAGTGTTTCATTGGCACAGTGAAAGCTGTTTCCCACCTTTCCAGATGTAAGTTGCAGCCTATCTGTGCTGAAGGACAGGCTGAAGCAAGTCTGGAGCTTGCCTTACGTTTCCCAGGATTGCACAGAACTGACATGTCAGAAGTGTTGGGGTTTCCTGTCATGCTGGGCACTGTTGCAGGGGTCACACATCAGTGGTGAATTGGAAATGATGGTCCAAGTGCTGCCTCTGCACTTTTGGGGATGAAGAGGAATGGTGCTGGTCAAATAGCATGTCCTTTATATAAGGCAGGATACTGAATGGCTGCTGAGAAGGTGACACATGTATTGGTGCTACAAAAGGGAGCCGTTTTCTATGCGCTGAATGTTTTAAGGTGCTGGAGTGCACAGCACGTGGTCGTGACCTTCCCAGGCATCTCAGGGTGATGATAGCTGAAATGCCTGTCCGAAGATTAGAGCCTCTTTCCGTTGTTTACGCTGTGACAGTGCCTGAATCCTGAGCCAGGTGGTGCTGTATGGCCTGGCACAAACACTGAGTCAGAGACATTTCCACTTTGAGGAGCTGATGTAAGAGCCATCACCTTGGTCATCACTAGGGCTGTTGTCTCTACAGAGGAACTAGAGCCAAAACCCTGATTCATCTTCTGAGCTATATGTGAACATTCAGCTTCAAACTCACGCTTGACTCTTACACAAACCATCTGAGAGCAATCGGGCTGTGAAATTTTCCCTGTCCTCTACTGCACGAGAAGAAACATTCTGGTTAGTTATATATAGGGTCTCCATGACTAGAAATAGACTTGTTCTTTCCTGATTGAAGGAGAGGGGAAGATACAAGACAGACCTATTTGCTGCCTCATAAACTTCATTTTCAACCTTTTCCTTTCACACTGATACAGTAACTGTATGTGTATGCTCCTGCTTCTCTATGAAGGATATGTTTAGGTACTTGCCCACCTTATTAAATGTCTGACTTTCCTGTCTCTTGCTAAAGAACATAGCAAGAGATTCTGTTTGCCATGGAGACCAACCCCTGTCTAATCTATCAAGCTGAGATCCTCCTGCGTGCTGCAGCAAGGAAACTTTCCCCTCCAGGGAGCGCCTGGAGGTCCCTGTGGGGCCATGACTGCTCTGGTCCTAGTCAGTCCTCCCGGGCAATCTCTAGACAGTGTAAAACACCACACTGCCTGCTCAGCTGGGATCACTGGCTGGCACTGGGACTTTGGTGTTGGAGTGCACCTGCAATCCAACAGAGGTGCATCTCACTCCAATGCCACTGGATACTGGAGCTGCTCATAATAACCTACCGTGCAGAATTGACTTCCTTTGGCAAGTTCGTGTCCTCACTCCATGACTCAGTTTACCTTTCAATTACATGGGGATGATCACACCTGCCTGCCTGCGGGCTGGCAAATGTTATCTTTAAGGCTTCAGATGAGAGATGTTGTAAATGTCAGCTCTAATAATTTAAGTAACAAGTTGGAAATACAGTTTCATGTGTTCCCACCGGGAAAAGTAGCATTTTGGGAATCAGGAAGAGCCAGGCATCTCTGCCACATTGCTCCTTTCCTTCCCATTGCACTGATGCAACTCAGGGTAAAACTTGGCAAGAGGGATTTAATAGTGAATTAAAATGTAGAAGGCAAGGGAAAGAGGCTGAGGTCACAGTACAGCTAATATGCAAGAGCCAGACCTACCCGGGCTGGTGGATAATGAGTTGTCAGGATTATATGTGGCAGCAGAATGGCTGGATTTGAAGTGGAATTATTGAACTGATTATGGGCAAGTTCTTGTATATACATTCTGCAAATAAATAGTGCAAATAATGAGCAGCAAACAAAGCAAGAGGCACACCAAGCCAGGAGAACAAGGAGACAAAGTATAATCTGTCAGAGAGACACACAAATTGAAAAAAGGGAGTCATTAAGAGAAGGAGATAAATCTGTGGATGGGGAAGAGTGACAGGAAAGAGTGCTGCTGTAAAATGGGAAGCACTCATTTTTTAATGCTATGTATCCCCAACGAGCAGCATGAAGATACCTGGCTTTTTAGGTATATCTGAGAGTGTACATGTCATGCCACAACACTGCTATATGCACCTTTGCTGGTCTGACATATGTGTGCCTCCTGGTCTGTGTGTGCTGCTGTAAGCCTGGTGCACCCCTGTGAGTGATGAACTACTTTCATCAGTTTGCACTAAATGGTGAGAATTAGCGCAGCCATAAGCCATATTTCATGTTGGGTTACGGGGAAAAACACTAGGAGATAGGATTTATGCTCTCTGTATAAATGAACTTCATAAGCTTTTCTTCGCAAGGGAAAAAGAAATGTCTGATAAAGTTCTGCACTAAAGAAAAAAAAAAAAGGAACATTTCTAAAGTGGGAAAAAAACAACTTTTGTTATCACCGATGATTAATTGAATTGATGTGTAACTGGTGTTCCAGAGCAGTGGAGATTAGAAACAGTGACAGAGTATGCCCCAGTGGTCCCAATTCTGCTATTACCTGAAATTACAGTCCAAAGCAGACTGACTTGTGTGCCCCACAAATTCATAAAAATTCAAGAGCCACTCTCACCAGTCTACTTTTGATAAATTCTTCTTGATTCAGTAACCTTTCTTAATGGAATTTCTCTCTCTCTTCCTCTCTTTTCTTTTACCCTTTTTTTTTCCAATTTGGTCCACACATTTATTATTCCCTCCCACTCTCCTCTGTGGGAGTGCAGACCTCTGACTAAACATCCATGTTGTAATCTGTACAGGAGTTTACTGATGGTGCATGACAGAAGGGACTTAAAGAAAATAATGCATTTCCCAGGTCTACCCTAGGGCACACAAATCAAAGTCTCCCATGAACACTATATAGTAAAACTGAAAGTACCTACACTTTATATGGAAATTAGATGATCCTAGGACATAATACAAGGAAACATATATCAAAGCACAGTGACAATGAACATAGAAACTAGTTTTTCTTTAGTGAGGATATAAACCTCTATTTTGGTTTATTTCTTCTAATGTATGTCTTTTTCTCAGGTTATGAGAAAAAAACCCACTAAGAATATGCACCTACTGGACAGGCTCCAAAGCTCGCGATTCTTTTTTCATTTTCATTTTGCTTATAGGCCACTTTTTTATTATTAATTTTGTCATTACTACCTTAGGAAGGGTATTTAGAGTAGTTTACACAGTAAGAAATACCTTGATCTCCTATGGACTCAATCAGAAAGAGAAGGGCAGAATTTCAGGGGGGAGGCATTGTCTCATGGCACTTCTAGGGCAAGGGAACACATCCAATTTTGTTTTCTTTTTCACTGTGTTCTTGTTTGTTTTATAACAAAAGGAAACATAGAGTGTAGTGATGCGATATCTTGTAGATAAAGCCTGCTGTTTTTCCTCACACTAGTTCCTTCCTGGGGGATGAGCCATTAACAGCAGAGCCCCTCCAGCTGCTGTTGTTGATGGCTGTGCAAAAGCAGCTGCCACATGCAGGCTCGTTGCAGCTGGGACATAGATCGTACAACATCTGGGTTTGTGTCACTTCCCTCCAGGGCTTCTGCACACCTTTCATATCCCATTTTTTTAATGAAATGGGGAGTGGAGGCTGGAGGGATCCATGTATGATTTGTGCACTGAGAAAAAGCAAAGAGGGACAGAGAAAGTTCAATGCCAAAATCAAACAGAAAAGCAGAATAGATAAAAGGAATATTGTGTTTATTTTGTTAGTATTCCTGAATCAGCATTTGAAGAATTAACTTTCTGCAATGTTTTGTATTATCATGTTAGAGCATGAAAAATCAGCTCATTTTGAGACAGAGTAAGAAAAAAAAGAGATGCTAAAGTTCAGCATCCCTTGGGGCTCTCAGTTTTGATGAGCTGATAGATTAGCCTAAGTGCTTTCCCACTTCCATAGGTGTGTGGGATCAGATTGTATCTTGCAACACATCTCAACAGAGTGCAGTTGATACAGGTCAGCTCATCCACAAAGGCAACAGGACACCAAAATAGAAGCAGAAAAAAAGGAATAGCCAGAACGCAGAGCATGGCAGCTGAGCAGGTATGAGTTCAGGCTCCTGTTCTGTGACAGCCTTCCTGTGGGCAAGTCTATTAGTTTCCCTATGCCTCATTTGCATATTCATAAATTCAAAATGAAACTAGTTTATTGTCTCATGGGACCACTATGAAAAGTAAACGATATTAAATATTGTAACCTACCCTAGTACTGTGATACCAAAGGCTATTTAAGGCTATTAGTACCAAAGGAAAAAGGAGGGATATTTTATACGCAGTTTCCCTTTGAGGCAGAAAAAGCAGACAGTGATGGCAGTCTACAAAAGACAAACATGACCCTGGAAAAAAAACATTTATGCTTCCCCCCAAAATATGCAGAGGCCTTGAGAAGTGGGAATCCATTGAGGGCAACAAACAAATCACTGGTACATCATTATCTATCTGCCTACTACTTGCATATATCATGGAAATACATTTCCATGTGATGCAGGTGATAGTAGTGAGTCACTCCCTGCTGCAGGGGAGGCAGATGGTGAAGGCAAGGGATTATCCCTCTTTACTCGTTAGACCACATAGGTTACTGAATCCAGTTTTGAGTTCCCTGATACACCGGAAAGGCACCAGGAAACAGAAACAAATTCAGCAGGGGGCCAGCAAAATGGCTGGGGACACTTGCCCCATAAGGATGTGTTGAGGGAGCTGGGCTTTTTCAGCCTGAAGAAAAGATGACTTTGGGGGCACCTAACAGCCACCTACCACCCGTGAGGAGGCCGTCATGATGCATGCTGGGGTCCCTCCCCACCTGAATGACTACGCCTCTCAAAATAGATCTGTCTTTCTTAACAGTAAAGAAGGAGAGGCACAGTCATCTTTTGTGAAAAGGTATTTGTGTATGTTTAAAGAGATAACATATATAAATATAACAATTGGAAAAAGTTCTGCCACTACACTGTATCCTGTAAATATCTGAGGATATAGAATAAGACCTGTTCAGTGACTGGGTCATATTTCTCAGAGGAGGATATCTCTGAATTTCTTTTACATAGCAGATGAGAAGATGTTTCCCCTTCAGTAACTAACGCATTTTTAACAGATATCACAGGTGCCACTGAGAAATCGGTTTCCTGCCTCGTTTTTTCTTTTCCTGTTTTGAACAATACATTAACTGTCCTGGTGAAGACAGAAAAAGTGCTCAGACTTAAAAATGCCCCTATTTACAGCAGTGCCTCAATACTGCTGGTATTACAATGTTATCATTCATACAAGCAATGGTATTAAGGAAATCGAGGTGATAAAGGAGGAATCAGGGATGGTGCTTTTGCTAATGAAAAGGAAAATACAGGTACCACAGCAAATCCCTGGCTGTCCCTCCTGCCTCCCCACCGGCTTTCTACAGATGTATCTGCCGGATTGAGCAAGAGGTATGGTGACAGAGGAGCCTGTTCATCTGCATGGAAAAGGGAAAGGGCAGTGAATGTATTCACCCTGGGGTTACCAGCCTGTAGAAATCTGCTTGAGCCCAACTCTGGCAGCGGTGCATGGCTCCCTGTAGTCACCTACCCTCTGCTGCCAGCTCCCCTGGCCCCACCAAAAACATCAGCATTTTCATGGCACACAAAGTCCCGGTTTCTTTATGGCTCAAGCAGAATGGTAATTCCAACATTGTGGCAATTCTTTTGCCACTTCACAGGCACAGTGCCCACTATACACAACTAACACTGACTTTGCGTAGGTCCCTTACCCTGTGGGGCCTTCTTATGTATCCCCCTGTGTATCTAAGTCTTGCTCACGCCACAGACGTGTGGGGAGGATTGACCCATGAATCTCCAGGCAGAGACACATAAAGGGCTGTTATTTATCACTTATTTTCATGTGAGAACGGCTGTGCAGCAGTGCAGACAAAATCCCAGTTTAGTACTTGAAGGATAGCTGATCCTATTCTGCATCTCTCTAAGTGCAAATTCTTTAGTACCCTGCAGGATAAAATCATACATGGAGTATGCTTACAACGTCCATTTTGCAGGCTAGATGTAGCTGGGCAGTTTATCATCCTTCCAGAAAATGGGCAGGAGAGCAACTCTGAGATCAGCTATCTTCATATTAAACAGCACTCTGTACTATAGCAGTTGAAACTCAGCCAGTTGCTTCCCAAAGAGCAAAGCATGGCAGATGCCTTAACCATCATGACCTGTCACATGAAGATTTATAAGCCACGTGGATGAGAAAGATTCAGCTCTCCTGCTTGGCCAACAAAATAAAATACTTGCTGTTTGTTGGGAAACTAAAGGTGTAGTTCTTTGATGGTACAGCCATAGTGGCTGCTGAGAGAAATAGAGTTGGTTACTCAGCTTCTCTACTGGCACTGCAATGCCAGCAGGACTCTCCTCCCATGAGCACCTATTTGAGGAGGGGAAGAGGCTACTAGGACTGTGTGGTGCTTGCTAGCTGAATCATAGCAGTTGGTACAAAGAAGATTGATGGGAGCGCAGAGGGAGGTAACTTCACCAGGGAACATGGCTGGTTGTCTTTGGAAAAGAGAGAACTTTGCTATAGAAGGGCAAATTATAGCAAGAACAACAAGTAGAAGAGTATATTGGATAAACTGCAACTGGAATAAGGCAAACCTCTGAATGAGAAATGAGAAAACAGACCAGGAAAAGAGCGGAACAGTAAATAATAATGTTTAGAGAAGATGAGAGGATTCGCTTAAGGTAGGCAAGGAAAGATGAAGGAAGTATAAAGGGGAATGGAGAATTTGGTTAGCAGTTAGAAGGCAATCAGAAAGCCTGTGGCAGGTCTGAGAGGGGAAAAATGTGAAGAAAAAGAAAAAAAAACCCTGGCAGATAGAAACAGGAATGAAGATGTTGCTTCATGAAGTTTGCACAGGTTCTTGCGATGATGGTTCCCCGAGTGCCCATGCGCTGTGCTCCCCACCAGTTCCACGCTGTAAGCACAGCACAGATGCCCACAATGGCCCTGCATGAATCCAGCACAGCCCTGCAGGACTTATAGGCTGTGCAGCATACCTTCCTGGCCTCAGATTTGCGCCTCTCCAGTAAGTCTTGCTTACATATTGGTAGCCATGTACTACAGAGCCCAGGAGCCACTACCTGAAAGGCATTTATTTAATGTTCAAAAATTAATATCCACCTCCTGGAGTCATCTGGCTCTTTAGCCTTTGGAAAGAGGCTGTCTCTCTCTTTCTTTCTCTTTTTTTTTCTTTTTTTTTTTTTTTTTTTCCTAGTGCACAGTAGATAGTGCTGAGCTGTTGATGTGTTTAGTACTAGTTTATCTTGAAGACATCTGCTTAGGCCAAGGGAATAGTATGAACTCCCAGTGACCTGTAGAGCCTGCATTCCTAATCAGCTGAGAAAAATTCCATAATCAGGGTATTGCCATTTCAATAGAGACTAAAGATAGAAAGGTTATGCTCTTGTTTGGGGTCATGAATAATAACTCCTGACTATATAATTTCATTCTGATCTAGAGTAAACCAGGTGCAAAGCTGTTCAGCAGCAGGACAAGATTACATTTCCTCACAGGGTACCCTGAGGGCTTGCTGTTTTTTAGGTTACATTTTTTCCCTCCAACCTCTAACAAACAGGTACATGACTGGGTAAGTACTTTGAAACAATGCCCACTTTTACAGCTGCTTTGCTAAAGGCTATCAGCCCCGAGAAGGTGCAACAAGCACTGAGAGTTGACAGTGTGCCCTCCAGCATCCTCACACCACCCCCAGCACCTGCCAAACCTTCTCAGCGGTCTCCCCATTTGCCTCCTAACCATCTGCTTTTTTTTTTTTTCTTTTTTATTTATTTGCCCCCTGCCTACCTGCCTTTTTATATTCTCCAGAGCAGCATTCAGCTTCTGGAGCTAATCAGCCTCCCCAATTCACCTCACTGCTTCATCATAGTGAGTGGTCAGAAACTGATTTCTCTCAAGGCCCACCACCACTTGGATCCTCTTTGCCACAGCAAAGTTTTGGGCAGGAGTAACCCTGCCTGCAGCAGGCACAGGGAACCATTCCCAGAGTGCTTCAAACTACTGACTTTGGTGGAAGCATTTCAGTTTGGAGTTTGACAATGTTGATTGTAGCTTCTAAGAGGAAGGGCTTGGCTATCCCTTGTTTAAATAACCTATGAGTGTCTTCTGCGTACAAATGTAGGCATAACTGTATTCAGAGTGGTGAGAGGAAAGGCAGAGATGATTTACCAGGACATGTCAACAGGATATACCATAACTGGATGGATAGTATGAGTAGGAGAAAAAAAAAAACAGATGGCCATAGACAGTAACGGAGCTGTTCATCCAGGCTGCAAGCTGAAGGTGCTAACACCCTGCCTTTTCTTTCCATCCCTCCCAGCCCTCTCCCCAGCTGGTAAAGCTGTCACTACATCTCTACACTGGAGGACATAAAAAACTGTAAATCTCTGTAACTACGCCTTGTTCCTTCCTCCAGCTAAGTTGTTTCAGGCACAAATGTAGGTTAGAACATTTCTCATATGGCTAAGCATAAGCTTGTGTCTGTGGAAAGACGCTCTGATTTTATGCCTTTGGTAGAGGGTATCTCCCCATCTTCAGAACACCTATTTCACAGCAGGGGCTGAGAACTGGATTGAGTTTCTTTGATGGATCTGTATGTACGGCTTCTCTACAGAGCAGGGTCTACAGAGCATGAGCCTGAAAGCAGTGCATTTGTGTCTGTGTAGTTGTAAGGATGGGCTCCCAGAACACAAAGCAGTGGCACAAAAAACACCAAGAAGAGTTCATCCAAAACAAGAACAGTTCTCAGGAAGTTGTGTGTTGTTGCTGTGGAAATTATAATTACAGTTCAGTTAACACATGAAGATCAGTGTCTTTACTTTGCCAGCAGTCAGGGTCCCTGATGTCACCAGCAGGTATTCTGCTGTGGATTAATAAATGGGATGGCATGATCTCAGACAGATAGGTCTCTGCCCATTCTCCTCCTCTCAGCTACATGTTCTTGCTTATTTCCAAAAAATACATAATTTATTCTGAAACAAACAAAAGGAAGACTTTGTTGGTGAAATAAGTTACATTGTAAAAAATACCATTGGCCACCTCCTGGAAATCCATGACTGTTCCTTTGTCCAGAGCCTGTGTCTCTCAGGCATGTTCCTTTACAGAGTGCATATACTTGTGGATGCTCACTGGTATCTTTGTTGTTTTGTTTGCACAGGGAAACAGTGTCAATATTCCAGTGTTCAGGTTGTCTAGAGGACAGTGAAACTGTGATGGGAGACTTAGTTCTTTCAGGCATAGTATTCAAACAGTGGTTATTGGAGCTGAATAATTCAGAAAGTTTTCAGATAATCTTTGCTTAGGTCCTGATCTTCTCAAGACAATGCTCATTCTTCATTTTTTGCTTGCACAGTCACACTGAATTTAATGGGAGCAGGACAGCATATTTATGCCTATCATAAATACTTTTCTGCATCAGGGCCTCAATCACATTCTGTTATCAGATACTTCATATGAAAAAAAAAAGTAAATAAGTTTGCTTTGGTCCCATTTAAATTCCTGTTGTGTTCGGTTCCAGTTTGGGAAATAGATCTTTGGCACCAAAACAACAACACAAAAATGGCATAAGGAAACAGTTTTTAAAGCCACATAAGGAAGTTCTTCTGAAAACCCAATTGTATGTTTGCATAAACAAGGATTCAGCCTAAGTATCTGCACAATGTTCCTGTCAGGAAACAGCAGCAATGTATATGATTTATCAGGACACCAGCAACTACATACCATGGATATTTGCTCTCGGTCCACAGAGCTAAAGATTAGAAAAGGTATCTGTTGAATTCATTTGAATAACAAATAGACTGGAGAATCACAACCTGTTCTCAGCTATTCAATGGGTGAAAAAAGTAATTCACTGAATATATTAGTCTCTCAATTCAAGCAATTATTGGAGCAGAGTTAGAGATCTGAAGACAATAATTTCAGGAGCTATACATAATTTCTACAAGCAACTGGTAAGTGGGGTTGGTGCATGTACTTCTTGGCTTCTGGCTCAGTCACAAGTAGTTTGTAACAAATCCTCCCCACTTGCAGTTTGGAGGCTGGCTGACAGTGCACTCAGCCAAGAAGAGGTATAAGGATTTCTAAGATCAAAGCATGGCTTAGCTACATTATTCATGTGGTATTAGATTTTTGATACCTGTTTGTAACTCAGGTTACACTACAGTTAAAAAACTTAGTCACCTACAACACTTGCAAATGAATTTCAACAGCCGATTGAACAGTTGAGCTAATCTGTACCATGAGTACACAGGGAAAGGAATCTTGGACATTCTTATTTTGCATAAAAGCATGAATGAAAGGACTTCAAGGACAACTGGTAGAAAAAAAACAAAAGCACTTTTGGGAAAGGAGACACAACACTGGAGATCTGGTATTTCCAGGACCAGTGTTCAGTTTTTGCATCATTCAGTCAGAGATTGAAGCAGGTTTCCCATCCTTCCTATCAGAAAGCTTTTCTCCCAGTTGTCCATTCTCTTGGAAGCCCTTATAGGGAGACACCGGGCTCCCAGTCACTCTTCCCTTAGAAGCCATTTCATCAAGTCAAGTCAGAAGCAGCTGGATGCCTACAGAAAAATCTGGAAAACCAGCATTACATGTGGACAGAAGAGGAGAGAGCACCAAAAGAGATGGCAGATTGCCATTTTGTACTCACCCAATTAATATGTTCCTTCCTCCATTTGCTCCCTTTCTCTTTCCAGTCTCCATAATCTCTGGTGAACAGATCAAGGGGTGGAGCTGAACTGGCAACTGTCACCTTATAACATCGCTCCCATAAACACATAGTACTAGCACAGGCAGAAGGCATCGTCGTGCTGATCATCATCCTCTGAGTCAGCCATTTGCAAACACCTTCTCCAGGCTGTCATATTGCCACTACAAATTCAAAATCTGAGTCAGAACCCAATTTAAACTGCTATAATTAACAGTCCTGATTTAACCAAACCTAGCAGTTTGTCATGTTGCATCCTCTGCATACATCTGAGCATCTTGCGTTCGGGCTACTTTGTGCTCCTCTGCTCGTCCCCTTCTGCTACCAAGCAGCTCACTGTTCAAAGAGCATCAGTGGGTTTAGGCTCCCATCGGGGTAGAATCCAACAGCAGCTGAACTACAAAATTCAGCCATTCTAGATTTGTTTGCTTGTTTAAAAGCACAGTACTGAATGTGATGGAATGGATGTTGCTGTGTGCTAATCTATAAATACTGATGAGTCAAAAGGGGGTGAAGCTTTGCAAGTCTTTGTCAGTGAAAAAGAGTTATTGTATAATGGAGTGGCCCACTGCAACGAGGGAGATCTGGGGCAAAGCCAGGGCTGGTGAGGGAAAAGCCTGGGTGCTCCTTAAGGGAAAGATGGGTTAAAGAATCTTGCTTGCTGGTGAGCCCCAGGAAACTTAGACAAGCCAAGATTTCTATGTGGAAGTTAATTGTATATCAAACAAGGTAAACATGAGTGCTATTTCCCTTATTGTTTCTAAATGCCAGTGTGACTAACAAATGCTTCACTCTGAAGAAGGCCTCTGGTCACTGAGGGTGGCTCAGGTATGTCCCTGCATTTACTTTTAGGGACTTCCCTGCATTTATTTTTAGGGAATTGCAAATAGGTGACTTACAGATTAACTCATGTTTTTGCAGCCACAGGTGATAGTATGCCAAATCTGTGGGTGGAAACATTTTTGAAAAATGTGTCTTTTTAAGATTTAGGGAGGATTTTTTCCTTTGCTTTCTCTTCATTGCTTCCTTTCTGTTCTCTCACCATCCAATCTGAATGATTCATTAGGTCTTTTGTGTTTTGCTATAATTTATTTATTTATTTTTACAATGCTGTCTTGAGGCCACCACTAAGAGCTCCTGGCTCTTGATCCAAATGCAACTGGAGAACCCTCCACTGCCCAGACCTGCTTGCAGCCTGCATAAATGTGAATGGACTAACTCACAGAGCTAATTCATTCCTAACATAATTCATACAGCAGATCAGCAGGCAAACTGGAATAAACCCCATGTCTCCATTCTGCTGCCTCAACACTTTGCTGTGATTCCTCTCCATCCTGTGGCCTCCTATGGATGCCCACTGTTTGTTTCATTCTGTGAACACATCCAGTTGAGCCCCTTTCAATGGATTATTTTTTATGATACTTTGCTCTTACAGAAGAGCTTTCTTACAGAAATACCTGCATGTCAAAAAGTAGGGGAATTTTATAAGAAGTCACTGACAAATCCATGACTCCCATACTAGCTCATATTTAGGTGCTAACCAACGTGTGGTGTTCTCATGGTGTTCTCATTATTTTAGCACCAGTCTCTACAACAATATACACAATGCTGTATAAATGATCATTACATGTCTTTGGAGAGAAAAGCAAATACATTTTTGACAATACATTTTTAAATGTCTTCAATGGTACATTTCCACACTAACCGAGGAAAGTGCACAGTGTTCTTCAAATCAAAGTTGTTCTTCACTAGCTATGACAGAATGTATGCATAAACATAATAGGCATATAGTATTATATGTCTTCATATGCACTTGCATCTGCAGAAAAAATTCCATGGAGTTCTCATTTTCACTCTCGATGACCAAACTGAGAAATAAAAAAATCTTACCTCATCCTACATCTTTCTATTTCAGTGAATTATTTTTTATTGATGTTGCAAGTCTTAATTTTAAATCCAGTTTTCACGAAAAAAAGTAGCTGATCTTCTGCCCCATTATTATACCAAATATATTTCTATCAAGTGGAACGGAAATATAATTTGCAGAATGATCAATTACATAATGATTATAGTGGAGAAATATATTCTCTAACATAATTTGTTAAATGGAGGAATTTAATATGAAATAGTAGATTTCCAAATTTTTACAAATAACGCCAGATGGTGAGCAGCTAGTTTTAATTAAATTAGGTTTGATAATTATAGCTGTTTAATTTTTAGGTTTGACTGAGATTAGAAAGAGTGTGTTATTTCCCTGTAAATTTATTTTTAGTTTTCTTCTAAGGTTGTGGATATTGCATTATTCACTGTGGCCTGGAGCAGCAGAGAGCTGTGGTCAGCTTTCTGGCGGCTGGCAGCCTGCCCTGGTTCTGCTTCAGCACTCCAGAGGATGCAGCATGCCATGCTCAGGCTGGGACCCCCCGATGGCAGTCAGAGGAAGTTTTGCCAACGGAAGCAGGAGGAAGTTTCAGCACTGGAATATGTTTTCACAGCCCAGTCTATTGACTCCAGCACTTCATTTCAGCTTTTGAGCAAAGGAAGAAGCCTAACAAGGACAATGTCTTTGCAGCTGAGCAGAAGTGGATGCCCTGCACTCGGCCACATGTGCTTCTGTGCTGCGACAGCAGTGATCCATCTGCACATGCACACACTTCCACTCCTGCACCTTCTGTCCTGTGACAGCTTTTCTGGGAGGACCCTGCAAGGGCTACAGCCTCTCCATCCACACACAGCAGTAAAGCAGTGAATCCTGGTGCTGGCATCCTGCTTTGTCGTACCCTTTCCCATCACTACTGCTTTCCAGAAGTTCCTCTGGTTTGGTCCCAATTTTGAGCTCACCAGGTCCCGGTGACTCTGTTAAGCCATGAAAATATGCTCAAAGCTACAAAAGCGTCCAAGCCCTTCTTAAAATGTGGACAGAGTCCAAAGCCTATCTTGCAGGACCAGCTCTCTGCTAATCAATGCTCACAGTCCCATGGGAATCACCTTGAGCCTTTGGAGCAAGCCAAGTGTGATCAGGACCCATGTAATTGAGTCTGTTCCATTTACAGGTCTGGCAGTTACAGTTACAAACCCAAATGAATGCTTTCATCAACTTTTAGGTCACATCTGCAAAGCGGGTGTCGGCTGCAGTGTTGTCTGGGAACACTCAACTTCTCCCCAGCAGCAAGATGTTACAGGTTGAAATATCCATATGAGAACACCTGTGAGAGGTTTGCTCAGGGGATGGTCTGATGCTCAGGGGAAGAACTCTTTTAGTGTGACTGAGTTCGTGGCACACTTCTCAATTGCTTGACCTGTTGACCCACATCCTGGAGCCTCTGCACCATAAAAAGAGGTGGGTGGGAAACAGAGGTTCGATTCACTGTATCATCACAGTTCAAAGGACTTCTGAATATTGTAATTGAACATTACGCTTCCAGCTGAACATATAATTTAGAATTTCAATATTGCAGTTAAAAGATATGTTCAGGATCTACCTATAACTCCTTCATGTGCTTGCAACTTCCAGAATGAAAGTCAAATTTTAGACTCAAAGAAGCCAGCCCAAGGTCTTACTCTCTGTTTCAGACGACATTAAGAAACTTAAAAATTGTCTTAACTCATCCTCCCTCACTTCAGCTTTCTTAGAGCTGGCACTTGGACTGGCACACGGGCAATGTGGTGCTGTCCTGCCTCCTCTCTCTAAAGTCCTTTCTCTTTTATCTCAGCTTTCTCTCGGCAGGGTTCTTCTTCCATTATCTGCCTGGTGCAAATCCTGTCTCCTACTCTGCTTTCTTTTTTTGTATGTGCTGAAAGGCGGCCTCCCTGAATTTGGATGATATTGATTATGTAAATCAGCACTTCTCCTCTAGATTGCTTTTTCTTTGTGAACTGGGAGTATAATTTGCAGTCTTCTACCTGATAATTGTGAGGATAATTTGAGCTGTCTCTTTGTGGAGTCATCAGTGACTATTTCAATTTCCATATGTGAGCAGTGCTCTTTTATTTTTAAATTTTTTTTTTCCCTAATCCTGTCTCCTTCTGAACTACTGGATTGATTCTGCTGTTCATAGCAGCATCACCTGAAGTCTATTTTGGAATTTCTGCTGCCAGCAAGTTTGAAATTTATCTACAATGTGGCAGGTTTTTCAACATTTTCAGAAAAGACATAATCCCATAACTATCAGCCTGACAATGAAGTTGTCTATCTCTAATGGAAAATTGAGGACTCCAATATGGTCATGTTTTTCACTGCAAAAATGTTTCAAAATGAAGTAAAACAATACAATCTTGTTGTGCATAGTGCATGTCTTTCATTAACTTGAAATGCCAACTATAGGTTTCAAAATTAAAATAATGAGAGGATCATGACATATTGTTCTTTTATTCAGCATTGAACACAACCCACTTACAAAGGGCCATGTAGCACATTTCACAGCAAATGAGATTTAAGTAATCTATTCACATGGTTTCTAAAGGATAGAGGGAAAAATATAATAGTCTTTTACTGGCTGTTGTCTCAGAAAAGATGACCATTGCTTTATTATACCATTTTTAAAAAAGCACTGCAAGCAGCTTCTTTCTTTCTTTCTTGTTCATATGATATTGATATTGGCTAAGCACTGAAAATACACTGAAGGTTTTATAAGATACTCTGAGCCAAGGTGGAGACCCTAAGGCTCCCTTTGGTGTCAGCAGTTCTCTGGAGATTGCTCCCAGAGTATCCAAAGGCTGCATAGAGCATAAAGTCAGGACATCTCTACAGTGCCTTGGGCAGGACTGATGATCACATGACCATGTTTTTCTCTTCATCTTTCAATTTCATATCAGATGTTTCAAGCCTGATCTCATGGAAAATCCATGTTAGATGTGGCTGAGATTGAACTAGCTTCTTTGGAACTGAGGTTCACTCAGAATTGCATCATGAAAAAAAAAAAGAAAAAATATCTTAAGCTGCAGTAAACTCTAAAAAAAACCTCCCTCAAATCTCTCCACAAGAAAAAAAAAATTATTAATGGGTTTTATTTTTGTAAACTAACAATATTCTCTTCTATTAATAAAAAAACTACCAAATGCTACACTAACTTTTCTAAATGCATGCAAAATAGTTTGGAGGAAGAATCGGTGTGTTCCATTCCAAGTATGTCCAAAATGGGATGACATCTGACCCAATCAATGTTTTTTTAAAAATTTCTGTCTGCGAGAGAAATGTCAGTGCAATTAGCACATTTTCATGAAATATTTTCCTTTGGTCAAACTGGCATTTTCTAACTGGAAAATATTCTGTTAGAAAATTTCAAATCAATGCTATGGTTAACACACTGCTCAGCTGCACCTGCAAATAAAGTCACACATCTGGGCTCTGTTGAAATCAGTGATGATTCTGTCAGAGGCTTCAAACAGTCCAGAATTACAAATGTGGAGTTATGTGTGTATGAATACATGTATCTGTATCATTTACATGTATCATCTATCTTTTACATATCTATAGATAATTATAGATTTTGCTATATACACACCAGGAAAATGACTGGTCTAACAGATGGGAGTCCCACAGGAAACCCTAAGAAGAGCCAGGTTTGGAGGAGAAGCAAGGCAAAGGCATATGTTTTGTTGTAGCTTGAATTACCAAAGAGCTAATCCCCAGGAAGAGGGTACATTTGACCTTCTGCAGCATGGGGAAAGTTAACCTTTAATATTTCTCAATCAACACTTTCATGGCAAAACTTTCTGTTTCATTGCAGTATTAAAAAAGCATCAAGATATCTGCATTTTCAGCAGGATGGAGATCCTAGAGGATTGTTTTTTTCAGCACTAGTCATGCAACTTGTCAACACTGTATGAGCTGAACAGTCAGTCAAATGAGATTCTCTTAATTCTTGAAATGTGGACAGTTTCCCAAATTTAAACAAAGTGCCCAAGATGTTTATTTTCATTCTTGGTTAGCTGGTAAATGCTTTGAATGTGATATTAAGCATCATTAGCAACTGGTGAAAGGTGAAATGATTGAAATGAATAAGAAATGCTACATTTCAAAACGTATGGGGCTGTATTGCTCCCATGAGAACTCCCTTGATAGATTTAGGGTATGGAGAGTCAATCCTTTATCATCATGCCTGCCCACTTCTTAAATATTTGACATCAAACTGGGCACTAAAGTATAATGCTGGAATATACCACGCAAGTAATAATTTAGTGGTAGAAATTTGTATCCTCATAGGAAAAATTTCAGAAGTAGGTGAATGGTAGGATTGGGGAAAAAAGTCTGTGAATGGCCCTTAAGAACACATTTTAAATGCATGCACAACAGCACTAAAATCTGCAGTCACAAATACAATAGACTAAAAAATAGGCTAACAAATTTTCAGCTGACGCACAATAGTCCTAAAAAAATACAGATTTAAATACAGTGGGCTAAAAATATAGATCTATGTTCTCTCTATGTGTAAGCACATGTTTCTTTGTGTCTGTCTGTGTGTGTCTGCATGTCTCTGCACATATGCATGGAGATATAAAGCAAGGGCATCTCTTTTTCTTTGATATATACAAAGAAATATCTTGCCCCACTAGTTCTGCTTTTGAAAAGTCAGTAATATTCTTTGTCTTAAGCCCAGTACAAAAATCCTCTGAGATTCATTGTCTGTTGTGACCTTAATTCTGTTAGCCATGTCTAGATACTGCAGCAATCTTTAGGTTAAAGTATGATATATTGCACACATCCAGAGAATGGAAGCTTTAACTTCAAATATTTCTGCTTTTGTGTATTTATGTCAGAGCTCCAGCACTGCTCTTTCAGTGGCAAAAGAGGGAGATTATGGGCTTGTTATCTGGCCAGTAGTTTCTAACTTCAAAAAATACAGGTCTTGATTAAGCTGTCTCCCCCAGCAAGGAATTTAATATGCCTGTTGGGTTTCCTGGGATAGTAGGTTCTGTATACACCACGTATCTGTCTATCTATCCCTCAGCATCCATTCTAAGAAATGTACACATGCATGTGTAAATATGTGCATGTGCATAAACGTGCACAAATATGCAGGTGAATATTCGCAATTATACATTATGAAAATTAAAGAGAATAACTGTACACGGAGCTGAAATAATGTTTTGTTCTGGTTGCCACATTCTGCAGATTCATATAGGAAGCACTTAGATTACTTGATGAGCATATCAGACAGAATTGGCAAATGAGGCTTCAAATGCTGGGTTAATTACAAAAGCAGAATCAGAAAGGTTAAAAAATGTTAATGTGCATCATTAGGGCAGGACAAGCTATTGAGCATCAGCTGATGAGAATTTATTGTGGGAGTTCAGACAGGCATACACGATGAGTGTAAGAGGAATTAAAGTGCACGAGAGGGCTCTTTTGTATCCACTACTCCTGATAGTGTTCTCACATGCTCACAGTAATAACTCTGCATTTGCTTTTAATTGTTTAGCTGCCTGGACCGTGATCTCTATCTATCAAGCACTTAGACTACTTAAACTCACCACTGAGGTGTCTGGGAACTCACGGTAGGCCTCCAATGATATCCCATGGATTTACAGTCCGTGGATGTTTGCCATACTTCTCTGATCCGAAGACCACGCTGCAGGATCACAGGCATATTGTGGGATCTCTGTTTAACCTGGACAGAGAGATGAAAGAGCAAACCTTGCTAATGCACCTGCACTCCTTCTGCCTGGCTAAGGGAACAAGCATGGTATTTCTGTTATAAAAGACTTCACTGGTTGCATTAGAGATGGCAGTAAAGTAGCCTGAGGGATATGCTTGTGTACTGTGCTAACAACATATGTTAGATCTATGCCAACATCCTGCTCACTCTCTCTCCCAGGTGCTTTAACCACAGCTGAGACACAGAGACTGGTGGTACCCACTCCGAGGGGAGAAGAGGTAAATGCTGGAGACAGCTTTCAGAAATGGAGAACATGAGTTATGTGTCATGATTTGTTTGGTTTCAGAGCTAGCAGTAAATGCAGACCCTCGGTAGGACCTAATTACCTCCCATCTGAACACTAACTCAGAAGCTAAAAGCTGTCGAGGCGAGATGGGGACTCATTTCCAAGAACACAGGCACAAACACATTTTTATTGGCCATAGAGAAAGGTAGTGTGTGTGCCAATATAGCATGGATGTCTGACTCAGAACATAAAGTGCAGGTGCCAGCAGCAAGAAGATGCTTCTAAGAAATAGCAGCTCTGTGGGACTGCAAAGTATCAGCTGTCTGGGGAGACCAGAACTGGGAACAGAAAGAACCACTGGTGATCGAAAACACAATTTCTTTGCCATTTCCACAGGTCCCCTTGCACGCTCTTCAACCTGCAGTTGGAGCACAGAACCGTGGCAATGAGAGTGAAGGGGTTGCCCCTTCTGAGATGGATCCAAAAACTCTGATCCCCTCTTGCTCCCCTCTTGCAACTACAGAGACTCTTCATCCACATGGGAAAGGAGTGAGAGGGCAGTATTAGATAAATGCAGCTATTCCTCTTCTCATCACAGGATGTTCCTGGCAGTGGATAAGACCTCGTGGCTTGGCTTGCCCTCATCCCTGGAGTCTGCTTTAGGAGGTAATCTTCAGAGAAAAGAAAATCAACAGCATTACTATATTTTGTACAGTGCCTTGCACAGTGTATCCATGATGTGACTGGGCTTTTGGGCACATCAAACCTTCAGGTAATAACTGCAAATAGTGACTGTCTCTGCGGATAAGAGTGGGAAATGAAATTGTCTTTGGATAAAAATAGTTCCTTTTGATTGTGTATTTTCTGCTGGCTCTTTGCCTTCAGGCAGTGTATGACAACTTGAGGAGCAGGGGTTTTTATCCCCTAGGCAATGTTTTATTGCTCTCTACCTTAAAGCCAGTCAATATTTGTAATTACCTGTACACACCACAGGTAACTGCAGGACCTTTGGGGGAAAAAAAAAAAAAAAAAAAAGGAATGAAGATGGCAGCATAGTTTCTGGAAAAATTTGGAGAATTAAGATAAAAAGCAGACTGGTGGGCTTAAATCTCCTGCACTGATCTGAGAGACTTTCTTGCTTTATACAAGTCCTTTGTGCTTTAATGTTATGCTTACTATACAAAACCCATGTAGATGCAAGTATATGTCTTTCTGTGTGTATGCACTTGCATATGACCACATTTGCTTATTTGCATATGTGTATGAATACATGCAGCACATGTGGGTGGTGAGAAAGCTAAAGGAACATTTTCAAGGTTGACAAGAGCAAAATTTGATCCTCCTTCAACCTGCTGGGTTTTTCTAAGTGCGAGCTGAGGCAGCAGGAGAAAGAATCCCCTTTTGGGCTGAACGATGTAGTGAGATTGAGGCTGCAGGAGGATAAAAAACTCCAGCTCATCAGCTTGGTGCTGATGAGTTAAGTCACAGCAGACTGGGTTTTCCGTTAGCACAGTTATGCTGCTGACAAGCCTCAGTGGTATGGTCGTCTTCTCCTTCCTGGTACCCAATGTGAGCCAGCAGAAACTCGCCTGGAGACAAGTCTTTCCAACTCTGCACACAGCATCCTGCATCCCTTGCCAGCTATCAGTGACAGAACTGACATGGAGAGGCAAGAGAGGGCACAGCTGGCATGCAAAACCCTGCCATCAGCATGCCCACATCTGCTGAATCTGTTGTGAGCAGTTCACCCAGCTGGGATTTTAATACGGCTGCATCCCTCCTTTTGGAAGGTGGTATTTTTCCCCCTTGATAATAGGGATGTGAAAAAAAGAACAAACACCAAATTAAATGGTTTTAGGGTAGGACATGTGTTTGAAATTTTAGCCCTGTTGACCCTGGCAGGGTCCCTGTAAGAAATTAGTACAAAATTAGTGGCATTTGTTGTTCTGGAAGGCCATCAGCCACAAAGGCGAAGGCAAAGGCAGGCAGAGAAGAAGCAGCCTGCTGATGCAGGGTCCAATCCTGGAGATCGTGCCTGTGATCCTGCTGCTCTCTGCAAGTTTGGCTGCAGGGTGCTTGGTGGGTAGTGGTGAAATGAGGGGGTGGATGTGTGGCACAGTCAGTCCTACACTTCACAGTTCCTCAATTGCAGCTGCCATCAGTGGGTGTTTATAGCACCAGGCACCCCACACCCAAACCTGCAAAGTGCTGCAGGAGCTCACAGGTGCTGACAGCTCTTGTCACCTCCTGGGAAGTGCACACAGGACTGGCCAGACACACCACTCACACATGGCATCTCGCCTGTCAGCTGCTGGCACCAACTTCTAACTCTAACAGATTTTTTTATTTCATGGATGGACAGACAGCTCTCTACTTCACCCAGCAGATTCATTTCCTTTCTTCCAAGGCCTTTGTACTTTAGTGAAAAGCCTTAAATAGCATTTGTATAATCATGCTTTTCTGCTGACCCATATTCTTAGCACAGGTTCAAACCCTGTTGGCAGCTGCTCCAGGTTCAGCTTATTAAATCCTTCCTGGGTAGCTGGGGAACCAGAATTAGTTACTTGGGATGAGAACCAGACATTAGGAGCAGGGAAAGCAAGTGTAAAGGACAGCCCCTTTCCTGGTAGTGTTGGTGCTCAGTCCCATGCATGGTTTCTCTTCTGCTATGACTCTTGCAAGGCCCTTGTAGGCATGAACCTAGATTCTGATTTAACGGCTGTGAGCTCTGCTAGACATAGGCAAAGGCTTAGGGCTGGTGATGATTTATGAATCCTGATGCTGGATTTTGAGGTGCTTGGCTCTTGGGGTGGCATCCAGAAGCAGAGACAAGGTGCTGAGTTCCCTGCGCCTCTGAATAAAATCCATTTGGGATCTTCTCCTCTTCCTACCTCCTCCCCTCTTGCACAGTATCCTCATGACAAGCACTTGGGATGGTGAAGATCCCAAGCAAAAATCCCTTTTCTCTGAATCACCATTCCTTCGTTTTAAAACTGGTCACTCTTCAAAACCAGATATGAAATCTATTAAATTTTACTTTCTCCTAGCATGGGGACATGTGAGTGTCAGTCCTTGCTCCAAGAGGCTCTTTTTTTAGACAAGATTCAAAAGCAGGGTAATCCCTACGAAGTTGGGAAAATGTGGATTTGAACTTCCAAAGGCAGGAGAGGAAACCGAACCTGTATTTGCTGCAGCTAGAGTAAGTGCCTTCACCACATGGCTACAAGGAAAATAATATGACTGCTATTCCTATCCCCACTTTATGCTAAGAAACCATTTTCTAGTCTGGACCATCTGGAAAATACATAATTTGTGGATGTCACTGGGCCTAAGCATGTGATAAGGGCTGAGTTGCTAAACTGTGGGAAGGTACTCAGGTACAGAGAACACAGCTGTAATAAATGTAGCAAAAGATTTTAGGCATCCACAGGCTCTTACTCCTGTACTGGGTTACCAGAATTTGCCTTTATCCTTTTCCAGATTTGAGCCTTGCCCTATTCATTGCACAGTAATAGGGTTCCACCACCTATCAGTTTTATTAAGTCTATTGAAGTTGCTGAATTAAATTTTGCCCTCAAAGCCACTGATACAATAAATGCTTGTGTTGTAAACTGGTAAGCCCACAGTGTATGGTCCTTCTAAGGGCAAAATATTTTCTTTTCAGTCTGATAAATCATCTTGCAGTATATAAACCTAGAGGGCAATCCCACATTTTGCCAAACAAGAGATGGGCAAGAGGTATTTTTTTTGGTTCTCTAATGAAAAAAGATGCTCAAATACAGACCTCAGAAAGAAGTTAGGCGGCACTGTAGTTGCAAATATGACAAAGAAGGCCAGTCTTTCAGAGACACAATAACAATGAGCAGACCAGAATGGATCCATTAGCAGCAAGAATCCATTACACTTCCTTTTATATTTCTAAAAGAAATATTTAAAAGCAGAGAGGAAGCAGACCATTAGACACCAAAAATCCTGCAGAATCACTTAGTTGAGCTGGCCAGCTGCTCTGTAGATCCCAAACCATCTTTTTATAAACTGGAGAGGAAATAATAGAGCACTGTAAACACTTCTTTTAAGTGACCATACTCTGATGTTGCGGAGATAAAAATATATATGTTCATGCCTCAATTTAAGGAGTCCAGGGAAGGTCTATCCTGGCTGAGCTCTGCTGAAGAGATACTGCATAGGCATACATTTTAATTTTTAATGAGAGATTGGACCAGACAATTAATCTCTGTCTTTAATGATGAAGATGTGGATAATATCACCAGGTTACTACTGTACATCACTGACGCTGGATGAAAGTTACTATGACAGCAAAAGGTAATGGTGTATTTCTTCCTGGTCAAATGCTTACAGGAAAATGCTTTGCTGACTTGCTGGTCACAATTAGAATTTGCACAGGGAAAATCAAAGTTCTGCTGAATTTCAGGAGTCCCAGAATTTACTCAGAAGGTTCAGATTCTGAAGGAGGAAATGACCAAAAAAAAGAGAATAATACTTTCTTTTTTGGAAAGAGACAAAGGTTCTTTAAACTCTAGGAGAGAGATTATGTACTTGTTGTGAAGGCAGAACAGCAGTAGAACATTGGTTTTTTTGTTTGTTTTTTTTTGGCACTCATTCACTTCCAATCCAAATAAATCTTTCTCTTCTTAGATACTTTTCTCCAGGAGTTACTAAACACTTCGAGACTTGGAGGTGACTGCTCTGCTCCTACCCTTTCCCACTTTTTATACAGTGGTGCTATAGGGCTTCAGAAGTCCCTTACCCTTCTCTTGGAGCAGTCTCCCAGCTCAAGTGCTGCAGAGACCACCAGAAGGTGTCTGTGCCACGTACTCAATGTCTCTGCTCAGATGCTGTGGGCATTCAAGGCAGGGCTGAAGCCACAGTAGAGCATGAAGATGATGCCATACTGCCCTCCAGAAGTGCTAAAACACTGCCAAGGACCTTAACGCTCTCCAGGGCAGCCAAGTACCCAGAGGGCAGAAGTGTAACCTGTAACCATACTGGTCACTTCCCTCCCACACCACTCCTTGCCTCCCACACACACTGTGCTGCGATTTGTGTTCATGCCAAGTGACATTAGGCTCAGACACTTTTTTAATACCTAAATCCCTGAGTTGGACACACAGACTTGTCTGTCATTTCCCAAGCTCTGCCATGGATGATTATAATTGTCAGTAATTGGCATCTGCCAAGAAGCTCCCTGAGACAGGGGCACCAATAGACTTTTGTTGAGGCTTATGTTTTGTATCAAATACCTCAATGGAGCAGCTCAGCTACATGAAACTCCAATATGTTGGATTTCTCAGAGAAGCCTCCAACCCACTGACTGGTACCTAGGAACAGTTATGTGCCCCAGCAAGCCAAACATATGCAATTATAAAGTAATTGCAAGAGTGAATAATACATCACACATCACTGTTTGAACATATGGACTCTCAAATTCTATGTAATGAGCAATAGTCTGTATTTTTGGGATCTCTTATAGCTTGGGGAGTAGGTTATATATTCATATAGTGTGATGTGGCAATCCCTCAGCTTATATGGCTCACCAAAAACACAGGAGCTGCTGCAGCCCTGCAGTGATACTGCTGGTTGTGAGGCTGCTCAGAGTTGTACAACTGAAATAAATAACCAATTTTAGGTCTTTGTACATTAAGTCCCTGAGTCCATTCTAGAAACAGCAGTGATAAACACCAGCTCCACATGGTGTCTAACCAAAAACTGGCATAGGTTACATCTCCTCTAGTGAAAGAGGCCCAGGACACAGGCACAAGGAGTTTCATGCTTTTCTTAGCATTGTCAGACAGTTAGTATGGGCCCTGAAAAGGTTTTGATGTGGGTCAAATGTGCTCTTCCAGACAGTGGCCAGGGTCACAGATTGACACAGGCCTAACTTCTCTCATGGCTGGTCACTGTGAGGGCAAAGAATTTAATTGCTCTGAGTTATGCACCTGGCATTCCATACACATGGGATTAAAGCATGGGAGCATCAGCATGGTTCAGCCCTGGAGCTCCTCCGTGCCCACCCGCAGTTGCCTGATGAGCTACACTGCCCTAAATTAGGCTGCTCCACCAGCACGACGAAGGGCATTCCCTCACCTTGCTAACACCCCAGCACCCACAAAATTATCCTGTAACTGGGGATTTCTGCACTCAAACACACAGAGCACCAAACAGCTAAATCTGTCCTAACCCCAGGTCTGCAGCCCCACCTTGGCACAGGAAAGCAGGGACAGTGAACAGCAATGCCTCCAGCAGCTGTTTTTCTAGAAGGGGGAGTGTTTCTCTGTGGGTTGCTGGTGCTGACATAAGACATGCACCTCTATGTCATGCATGGGCAGAGTGACAGCTGTGACAGCTGTGACCCAACCGCCCAGATCTCCCCATGGTAAGTGGCTCCTGGGATTTGGGACTAGGAAGGCCAAGGTCTGGTGCCTCAGCACCAGGAGCAGGTGGGCTTTCCAATGGATACGGAGTTTGCTGCTACAAATGGTAACCTCAAATATCCGTTCTGTGGGGAATTCTAACCTTTTTCATTCATCGTTAGCACAAATGGCCCCAAGGTTTAAACCTCCTATCTTGCATATTTCTGTGCAGAAAACGGAAATATAATTGCCATCAATCAAAAGGTTTTGTTTCCGTTTTGATTTGGAGAGCTTTTTAAATTTCGTAATTTAATTTTTATATATGAATAGAGCATAACAATGATTTTAATTATAAACAATATGAGATATGGTAATGCAATAATTCATTAGTATTCTAATTGTTAAGTGTTACTGTAACTGGTATTTGCTTTGGTAATTGGTATTTTAATTGGCAATTGCTGTTCCAAATGGCCATTGGGATAATTCTTACTAGTAACTGGTAATTACAATAGAAATTTTTAATTGATATTCTAATTGGTTTGGTAACTCATATTTGGTTTTCTCATTGGTAACAGAACGAAGTGGTCATTTGTAATAGATAATTAGTTTGGTAATTGATTCAGCAATTGGCACTGTAGAAAGTACAAAACAAGTGATCGAAACACACTGATTTCTTAAAAAATGTAAAATAGGTAACATTTTAAAATTAAATCTAATTTACAAAACTCGTAATCAACTGATTTCAAACCAAAAAGCTCTTCCTAAAATGTTTTTTAAAAAATGCCTAATTTTAAGGACTTATTTTTAATAATGGAAATTTATTGACATCAATAAGGTCCTTTCAATATTTCAAGTTCAGAAAATAGTTATTTTCCATTAAATAAGTATTCTCCTGTAGTATTTGTGATTGGCTGAACTCTACCATTCTGCGGCATCAACACTCAAACCTGCTACAGAGCTGGTGTGCCGCCTGCCTGCTGCCCTCGTGGGATAATATAATGTGGTCAAGCATCTCCCCAGCTACACAGGCAATTTTGTAGCCACTTACATCACTCACAACCCCATGGCATCAGCACAGTTGACTGAAGAAAATCCTAACTGTTGCTGAACTACGTTTACAGGGGAAATGAGTGAGGGGTCTTCTCTCCTCTTATTAAGAAGTCTTAGTATGTGTGTAATCACAGAGCAGCAGATCAGCCCCATGGCTCACCTAGTCCTGCTGAAACCCAGACCCAATAGTACCCACTTGACATACCCTGGACATAGTCCCTGAAAGAGCATTTCCTTGTTATTCAGCTTCAAAACACCCTGTTTGAACAATCATCTGAACATCACATCACCCTGTAGACATGGCAGAACATTCCCCAAGATTGCTTTTCAGCTAGGATATTTAATGCTGTAGGAAGTCAGACATGGTAAAAACAGGTGGGTCATCAAACAGGTTGTTCCTAATTTCTCATATATAAGTCATGGTCGTTTCCAATACTGGAGGTCCTTTGTTTTTCATTCTGCAATACAAGGAATTCATACTCATTCCACTGAGTGGGAAACCATGTGACTTCTTTTAAAGAAAAAAAGGGCTTTGGAGTGCTGCTATGCTAATATCATCCATATAAAGACAGCAAGTCTAAGATCTAAAGGGAAGAGTAACTAAAATTGCTCACTACAGCCTTTGATGCAAAAAAATACTTGGTTGCTTATATAACGGATGGTACAAATATTCACAGAAAAATACCCAGAACTGCCAGCACTATTTCTGTGCTATTATGGCCTTTGGAAAACTATTGATTTTCTTTCAGATGCATCAAGTTGAGCATCCAATGCACATTCTTCCTCTCCAAAATGCTTTGCCCAAAGATGTTTGAATATTTGGCTCATTAGACTGCATGCTTCCATGATTAGCATAGAAATCCAAGATAGAAAATACCCTTTTGGTCATCCAACCCAACCCCTGGCATTGTGGAATTGTTCCCTCTCCCTCCTATACACTTTTGACCATTTTATTCAGCCCAGTTATAAATTACTTAGATAATGGATTCCCCTGGAAAACTGCTTACCACCAGTGGCCACCATAATTATAAACTGGGACTGGGATTACATCCAGTTATAAGAAGGAAGATTTCAATGTGGTACATACAAAAAAAAAAAACAACCAAAAACCCCCCCCCAAAAAAAAAAACAAAAAAAAAACCCCACAAAAAACCCAACAACAACAGAGGAAGCAGCCAAAAGAAAACTAAGAACTGATTACAAAGAGCCTGTGTTTCAAAGTAAAAGACCCACTGCTTAATGAGAGAGTATAATTTTTGAGACTGCTTCTCTTTCAGATAATCAGTAGGTAATCTGGACCTTTAAGTACAAGACAGAAATTTCTCAGAGTTGGGAGAGTTTTTTCCATCAACCAAATGTCCTTTAGCTGGTAGCAGGAATTTTGATGAGAGTTCAGTTGTTAAGACTGACATTTTGAGGGTCTGACCTTCAAACTGTAAAGTTCTGCTCGTAGTTCCACCTACATGGATTCCAAGAAAGATTTCCTTCTGTCTCCTCTACTTCAAATAATAACAAGGACAGGGAATTATTTTTAAGAGGTTCCTTACAAACTGAAATATTGGGGTGCATTTCAAACATAATTTTTGAGACCACCATTATCTTTCTTAAATTATTTTCAAACTCCATGAGGGTTTCAGCAAAACAACTCAAAATGCTTGTCTCCAATAACTAGTAATTCAAGGCTGATTTGTGAATTGTTATGTGATGTTCATGGATTTTATAGTGTACAACTACATTTTTCAAATGCTTCTCCTTTCTCATATTCTTTTCCTAAGTCTTTTAATTTAGCCAAACAAAACCTGTTTATTTCTGATTTGAAAATTAGTTTTTGCAAATAATGGCTGACATTTACAAGTCATTTACAAATGCCCTTATAGCCTTCAATCCCTAATCTTGCCTCTTCAGAAACCACATTTATTAGCGTCTCTGTGTGACTGATGTATATACTTTGAGATACATCAAAAATACACGATATATTGCTTCTGGTCAGTATGTGTGCCACATGTTAATTGTTATTCACCTGTAAGAGCTTTGGCTATGTCTACATTGGAGCCCACAGCAGAGACTCCTTCAAAATCAATGATGATTCAGAAGTCTGAAGAACTTCTTCCTACACAGCAAAGACACTGGCTGGAGTCAAAAACATGAAGTAGCCACCCTATGCACCCCAGTGCCTAATAAAGCCCATGTGCACTATTCTGGTTCCATGCTTTATTGATGTATTGTATTGCTCTTTGATCCAGCGCAAGTATTAGTATGGGCAAATCATACCACACTCCTTTGCAGGGCTAGGCTTGTCCTTCATTAATCTACAGGGAGTATGGGAGCATTTGTTACCTTATTTCTGTCATATAAGTCTTATTAAAACCCCCAACAGTAAAGACCTCAGTTTCTACCTTCCCCCATCTCTCAAGTTCTGAATTAACCTCTCCCCCAGCATCACTAAATGCTCATCTTTTGTCCTTTTGCATATAGTTTTTAAGCTATTTTAAACCTGAAGTTAATCTTAGAGCTGGTGTTCCTCAGCTGCCTCTGGCTGGGGACACCTTCCATGCTAGTAGCAGGTTTGGTTTTTTTTAATATATTTTTTATTTTATTTTATTTTCCTTCTGTCTTTCCAAAAGAAACTGCAGGAGAAACACAGGACACTTTGGGTTGAATCTCGCCTTACATGTTTGATAGTTTCAGTACCAGGTAAAAACTCAAGGTTATATCACCAAATTAATCTTCACTTCTGCAGAATGCAATAACCTTATTACTCTGGAGAAGGTGGATCAACAGCAACATTGGCCTAAGGACCACCAGACTTCAAGGGCACTTCCACTGCAGGCAGCAATGCAGCATGAGGATATCACACAGCTATAAGCACCTTAGCTCAAGTACTGGAAGTTGATTCATTGCAGAGGCACTGAGCTCTACATGTACTAATTCAAGTTGCTTCTCAGCTAACAGCTGTGTCCTTGCACTAATTGCTATGACTTCTACCTGTTGTTTTCTAGAGTCTCGCTACAAAAAAAGCCAAAATGGAATCAGCTCTAGGTTAAGACACCTATGTTTTGGTACATACATGCAGGTGTTTAGGTGTTAACCATAGGTGTCCAAGCCTCAGGGTAACTCAGCAGAGAGGTAGTCATTGCAATCAGTTGAATTTGGAGAGTATTTCAATTAGCTCCAGCTGACAAACATAGAGCTTGAGCAGGTGCTCAAAACTTGGGTGCATTTGAAATGTCTGCCCTGGAGCAGCTGGTGTGATCAGGACCTTCAGAAGATCCATGCACTTCTGCAAAATGGGATACACTAAAAATTTATATACCGGATTGCACCTGAGGTGTGTCGTTATCTGTGTTCAGTAGTGGGTCACCTGATCACTTGACTCGATCTCCTGACTGTACTGACTGGATCATCACAAACTGCCATGGATGTTCACAGACTACCATGGGAGGTCAGCACCTACAAATAGTCAGCTACATTTAGGTGTCTTAATGTGGAGGTGTCCACTACTCCCAGTTTGTGATTATGAAGTACATCACAGTGATGACCCTAAAGGATAGATGTACACTTCAGCCTGCACTGGGGACCAGACCATAGTGATTTCCTGTTCTGGTCCACAGCAGTGTCTCAGTACACAAATAAAGGTACTTCACTCTTCCCCCTTCCTTCCCCCTGGGGCCCCCAAGATCTTTACCAACCTCACCTCTGCAAATGCTCACATAGTTTTAGGCTGTACTATAGGGAAAAATTACCACCCTATTCCTGCCCTTAATGTGTTGGTTCCTTTCCCTCACCTACCATTATCTAAAATCTCCCTCTCCTTCCTGATGAGGTCAGGAAAGTTTTGCTTTATGCCCTTCATGTTTAACAGCCTAGCCTCCAAATAGAAGATATGACAGGCAAATGAGGGTACAACATCCTTAGGAAGTGGGTAGGGGTGAAAAAGGACATGAGTCACCAAAACACAGTGATGTAACACCTCCAGTTAGACTGGCTTTGCCAGTGAGGTTCAGGAACGAGGGTCAGTTATTGGGGGTTTGTTTCCTTTCTTGCCTTTCTTCAGTGTGAGACATCAGGTGACAAGGCAGCTGGTGTGCTGTGACAGCTGCTTGTCATGCTGTTCATAATCACCCCATTGATACCTCAAGCTGCCTCTGGCTGCTTGTTGTATCCACCTGTTGCCTTTGGTCTGAGCTCCTAAACCCTGTATTAAAGGGCTGCTGCTTTCCAGTGTGCTCTCTCCAACTCTGCCACAGGGCCCCTGTGTGCTATCACAGGGTGAGCAAAAATGAGGCACCCAATTATTTTAGGAGCAGTGCTGCAGAAGTTGGTGAAAAGGTTTAAGCTAAGTAAAGCTGGATTTCTGTTGGAAAGATTTGTCGCTGGACATATTTTTTTATGGTCCTGCAGCTCATTACTGATGTACTGTTTCACCATCTCTCACTGCACTAATGTCAATGGATTGAAAAAAAGTAAGGAGAAATAATAAATTTATAATGGTTTTGTATGCATTTTTGTTTAAGTTTGTGTGTCGTATATTCCCAATACTGGGCTCTGGGACGTTTGGAATCATCAGATCTGTAGACACTTTCTAAACCCTGCCAACTCAATGGACAGATTGATTACACTTGGGACAGGCAATCACATTACAAAATGTTGTGTTTCATAAAAATAAGACTTCATCCTACTTCAGCCAAGTTTTCCAGAGCATACTATCCAAAATTATGCAATAAAAGCAATAACTGTTTCCTGCAAGAGACACTGGCTCCAGTGGTCTTGCTGCCTGTATTGCACTCTCCAGTTTATCAGGAAGGGAGGTGTCAAGAGCTGGAGGGGTTTTTTATATAATATGATGCTTCACAGTGACTTTAGACACAGTTAAAATAAAACAATGAGGACACTGATATTCAGAAAAACACTGAAGGCTCAACAGAAAAGCTCTAGTTTGTCTCAGACAATAAAATCTGAACCTTTCCATGGAGGGTTTACTCATGCCAGCATACACAGGTTTATCAGAACATCATGTTCCTGAAGAATTTGACCTTGACTGTGGTTCTCCCTGGGTAACAGAGGCCTACAGAAATGAAATCTAAAGTAATAAATAATACAGAAGCACAGAAACTCTAGACTGAAAGGGTTTTCTGGAGGTTATCTGGTCCAGTCCCGATTCAAAGCAGACATTACAGAAGGTAGCTCCGGGCTTTCACTAGGTAACTTTTGAGTATCTACATGCACTCTCTCTCTCTAAATATATATTTCATGTGAATTTCCCTTGCTCCAACTTTGCCTTTTTTAACCATTTTTTAAAAAAGACTGAAAAAAAGACTGCCCACTAGCCTGAAGAACATGGCAACATTTTAGGTTTATTTCCCAAGGAGAAGAGGTTCCAAAGATGACATATTCAATGGTTTTATGTCTGTCTGTTCCCCACTGATACTTTCTGAACCTGATAGTTTGTTTCAAACAAGTATGATGGAGTATACCAATCTCCAATAGATTTGTACAAGTCTGATGAAAACTGTTATGTGGGCAGATGAGAGAGAGCGCATCGTCAGTACCCTCATTGACAAAAAGCTGCAGTTTGAAGTCAATTGCTATTAGATACCTGAGGATCCACATGGCACAAAGGCATTCTGAATGTCCCTGTTAAAAGAAAAGATATGTTCAGATGACCAGCGTTGTATTAGTCATCAGAGAATCCAACCACAGGTGCAAATCCATAGGCAACTAGGCTTCATTAGTTCTGCTACTCATAAAATGTCTTGGGTTTTTTACCTTTACTCTTATGCTTCAGCTGAGTGGTCATAAATTCCTACAAGCAAAAAGAAAGCTCCTTCATATAATCTCCCTTTATATATCATTCCTCTCTTACATGAGCAAAAGAATGGCTAAGAATAGCTGGTCAGATGATTTACTATTACAATTTTCTGTGGGTATATGGGATTTCTGGATGTCACTCAGCTGCCCTTAACAATAGCAAGGACACAATTGTTTCCATAGTAATACCCATTCTAAGGGGGTGAAGGTATGTGTGTGTTGGGGGGGACAGTACAAAGAAATGGGAGGCACAGTTACACCGGTTTGCATAAAGGACAAAATCAGGCACAAGAGAATTTGATTTTTTGATCCTTGCTATAGAAATTCCTTTTTTTAAGGTCATCCGATTACACTGAAAGCAGCAGAAAACTAACTTAGCTAGTGTGCAGGCTAAGACTCTTTCACATTTTAGACAGTGGGAATAGGTGAGGAAGCTTTATGTCTTTTGTCACTCTTCGGTCTTGAATTAACTTAACCACAACTGCATCACTGCTAATGAGAGAAGACATCTCTAGTCTGTGGTGACAGAGTAATACACCTCACAACACTGTTTCATGTCTTATTCTGTGCAATAGACAAGTGTGGTCCCTCACGCTAGCCTCCTAAGTAACCCAATGGGCTAAAACAGATGGTCTCTCTGTGCTGCTCCTAAAAAGAGTTAACAAAATAACAATTTCCTGACAAACAAGCTAAACGTGTCTTACACCTTTTCATCTAAAAATACCGTCTGAACAGAGAAATTCTGCTGCTGCAGCATCTGTCAGGGCTTTTCTGTCACATTCTAGTATTCTTGGTCACCCCCAAGGAAACAATCGTTGCAGAAACAAAGAAAAGACAACTCTGAAGTAAACAAAGCACTTCTGCCTCTTTCTTCTATGGTTTAACAGAAAAAGGTCATCACATGGTCTCCCAGCTGCAGCAGAAGTACTCAAGAAGGTTTTAATAAAAATAGCTTTTATAAATGGCTGAGGGAGGTGGGGAAATTGAAGACTTTATCCATGATTCCCTTTATCCAAGATGGCTCCTGGTGCTGGTGCTAAAAGCTCTGCTATTGACTCAGCTGGTTATATGACTCTGAGCTGGAGCCAATACAGATGAACAGAAGATAAGCTCACGCCTCAGAAATACAAAAAGAAAATTGTATCATAGATAATAAAATAGTCTAGTCCATATCCTAGTCCTTAAATGGCCCTGTTGTTTTCTAATATTTTGTAATATGAGCTATGAATCTAAATACTCAGTAGCTATGAAAAAAACACATTTCATTTCTAAATCTGCTTCCCAGGTTGGAGTTCAGACATCAACTTTCCCCAGCCAACCACAAAGGACACTTCCAAGTCAGTGCTCTCTTAGGGACATATAATTTTCTTGATTTTCCATGTGACAAAACACATATTGTGTCCCTTAATCTTTTTAGTGAATTTATTATGGAAGCCAACTCTCCCTTCTCAACCACAAAATGATGTGAGAAAATCTAACTCTTTTCAACAGAGCTGCAAGATGGGATTGTGCCAAAACACAATTACAGGAAGGTTTCCTTGGAAGAAACCCTGTTCCACCGGCTGTTGGTCCCATTTTTTTTCTTGAGTTAATGCTGCAAGTCAAGTTGCATGGATTGATCCCAGGCTGATCTGTGTCCAGAATCTCACTGCCATTAAAGTGAAATTATTTTCCAGTGGATCCAGCGACAGTGTGGGGATGTGAACAGCTGATGGCACTGAGTTCCCCCTTGCCCTAGTAGAGACAATGTTGAATAGGCTTGAGCTTTGTGATTTGGGTTTTGTTGTTTAAACAAGCAGTTGTAAAGCACACGAGTGCACCCCCACTGTTTTACAGAGCTCAGAGTGCTAGGTGACCTCTCTGTCACACAAGTGCCACAAGATTTAAGGTGAATATTCTGAAGTAACAAAACCTGAGCTCGCAGTTGCTCTCTGACCAAAGTGTTTTATTAAGTAAAAACAACCACACAACATAACATTTCATGCTGAGTACTATATGCCACTATAATGCATAATTTGTGGTGCAGGAAGGGATAGCATTGGCAATCTTTGACCATATGAACAGAAGCAGCCACAATAATTGTAGTAATTGTGGAGAAGGCATAGAATATCTGGCAGAGGCAAAAGAAATAGCCAGACTGTCTCTTGAGGACCTGACTGTGATACAGCTTGAGGACTGGCACTGGAAGAAGAAAGAGAAATTTGTATTTCTTTCTCTTTTGGAGTGGCTGCATGTTTCTCCTGAAATAGAGGGGTAAGTGGGTTCTCCAAACTCACTATGCTTCCCCATGCAGGACAAACTGATGGGAAGACCCAGCCTGGGGAGAGAAAGGAACCCTTAAGTACAGCTGCACCTGTACACTGAGCAGAGTGTGCTATGACAGGGAAAAGATCTACTGCAGTCCTCTGCAACCTGTGGGAAGGGACGAGGAAGCAGGTGATGAGTTACTAAGTCACTTTTCCTTCTGCAGCAGTAACAGAGCAGTGCACCTTTCCCTGGGATAGCACTTACACACTGCGACATTCAGTGTGTTTTACTCTAGCTGAGGTTTATAGTCATTATGATAGCGACTGAGCTCTTTCCCTCACCCTTCAATAATGGCCTCATTTTATTAGGTGCCGTACAAACACATACACAGAAACAGTGCCTCCTCCACACAGCTACATCTCCGAAGAAACCTGAGCTAGAAAATGTGTAGTTCTCATCCAAACTTGTAATTGTTTCTCTTTCCTGGAACTGAACATGTATGCCATGCTTACTGATATATACTGTCCCTATTTAAAAACTGACTTGATGTGTTGTTTTCATATCTACCAGGAACAAGGAAAATGTGAACAAAAGTCAAGAGAGAAAACAAATCTGTATATTTCCATGAAAGAACCAATCTATTTTAGAGTCATCTTAGGCTGTGTTTTTAGTTGGGCTTTGTTTGTTTATTTGTTGGTTTCTTTTGCCATACTGATGAATGATATTGATTTGCATTGCACAGAAGTTGCAGACACAATGCTATGTCTATTTCCATTAAATGTAGCTCAGAGCACCCAACATCACTTGGAGACTTTCCTGACTTTGATGCCTCTGTACACTAGCAAAGGTAGAGCATCAGGAAAAAGCTTTGTCATCTTGTTTTTCTCAGTTCCTTCCCTTCACCACAAAGTTTTGTTTATTTATTTATTTTAGGAACCCACTTTTTTTATACTTTGCTATGCATATTTATAAGGCAAAGATGATCTGTGTCCTCATTATTGCTCTATTGCTCAATCATGAAAAAACATGTTAACAAAGGAGAGTGACTTTCAGTCAGCTCATAAATTTCTATGCAGTTGAACTGGAACTGTGAAGTGTATGGTTTAAAGAAAGAAGGTGAGAATATAAAAAAAACCCCTAATGAGAGTGTTTCTGTGCATTGAAAGATCACTTAGGAGCAGAGCAGTGATTTCCTTTGTGTTAGAAAAATACAATGCATAAGGTTCAAAAGCAGCATAGCCAAGGTCAAAGAAGCCCATCCTCTCTAACACAGTATATTCACTCTCCTCCCCTACAACCTCCTTCTTCCACCTGTATCAGCATTTTGTAATTTTCAGACAATGGAGAGAAAATAAACTCATGTGTCTCGGCCACCTTTTATCTCTGAAGGAACATGCAAAAATGCCACAGCAGGTGCTTGAAGCTGCATGTACATTAGTGAAGCAGCTCATCAAACTTTACCTAGAGCTGCTGACACAGATTCTAATTGCAGGAAAAGAGACTCCAAAATCATGATCTTTAAAATGCTCATGAGATTATTGCCATTTGCTCTGGAGACTTGTGATGAAGAGTGAGTCAATACCAAGCCACACTGAGCAGAGCACACAGTGCCGAATGGTTCAAAGCACAGAGCCAATTAGAGCCACTGAAGCCAGAAGGTGCTGCTCCAAACGGGAGCACCGTGTCATGGATTCACACTGAACGCAGCAGCTTCTGTGCAGTGAGCCAGAGCTGAGACTTGAGCATCAGAGAGAGACAAAAAGGAAGGAGGAGAGGACAGTGGACTTCAGCCCAAAGTTACATTTCTAAGACTCCTTTCCCCAGGCATCAGGAGATGTGTGGCAGGCAACAGGTGTCAGATCAGCAATTCCCCACCTCTGAATCTGGAAAAGCCTGTGTTTTAAAACAGAGGTTTCTCTGTAGCAAGTGCTCACCAGTATTCTGGCTGTTCTTCTTTTCTGTCATCTTCGTCAGGAATTAGTGGAAGGAATGTGACAAGGTACAGTATCATTGCCATCAGCGCAAAAGAAAAACCTTGTTAGTACCCTGCAGTGCCACCCACAACAGAATAGGCAAAACATCACAAAAAATCAATAGAGCAAAAGATTAGGCTCAACTGCATTCTGGCTACCAACACCTGTCAGCAGTAAACTGAGAATTTTTTTTAAAAACAGACATTCATAACTGTGTTACGTGTTTCTCTCCTTAATTCATTGAGTTCATAACCTAAATTACGTAGAACAGCAACTAAATTGGTTCATCATTGCTCAACTCTAAAAGGACAAAGCAAGAAGCTGAAAAGAATAATATTTGGGGAGCTGGATAGCTTCAGGGGATAGTTAATAATGGCATAGAGAGACTTGAATGCCTGCATCACTGGTTTTAATTTGGTCCAGGGCAATAGTGACACAAATCATCACTGTATGAGAGCTGTTCATTTTCCTGGGTGAGATAAGGTGGTGCTCTCAGCCTATTCCTAGCTGGTGGACATCTGCTTTACAAAACCCGGCATCACATCTCCCACTCTCAGCAGCTGGCAGAGCCAAAGAGCCAAGGTCAGACTCGGGGAAGGAGTAGCACTACTGCACTACCTGAGCAACAGGCTGAAATGTGCGGTGGGGACACTGCCGTGTCTCATTAGTGACACAAAGAGTGACTGTCCCCTGGTAGCTCAACCCTTTCAGAAAAGACCAATATTTCACTAAACATGGAGATGGATAATTAGCAAAGGCCCTGGGTAACCCTCTCACTTTCACGAGTTCTGTCATTCCCTGGAATGATTTTTTAATTTGCTGGGTGGTAGTAAAGCTAGTCCTGGACAAAAACATTTCTGATTGGATTTTTATTGTTATTATTTGCAATGTGCTAGTGCCTGCAGGTCACAGACAGGATTATGACTTCGTTGTGATAGGTGTTCACAAACCACTAGAAAGAGACAGTTCTCGCTTTGATGACCTTACACAGCTTAAACAGAAAAGCCTGAGAGTGATGGAAGAAAGAAGGTATTATTATCCTCATTTTACGGTGGGGAAGCACTAGCACAGAAAGAGAAACAGCAGTACATCCTGAGGCTGTGAGCTCATGGTGCTCTTCCCGAACTCAGTAAAAAGACCAGGTGTTCAACAGTACTGAAAAAAGGGGGCCAACATCACATAACAAGTAAGGAGCAAAATGAGGATTTCGTGGGGCCCAACCTGACCTTGCTTGTTTGACAGCTCGCAGAGAAAATGTAGAAAAGCTGAAAAATCATGTTGCCTTAAGAATACTTGTCTGTGCTGCAGCAGCACCTGAACATTTTAGGTCCTCAGGCTCTGTGGTTTAGGAAGAGAAGGCTACCACAGGAAATGGTCAAGGTTTAAGGTCTTGTTTTTCAATCCTTTGTTCTCCTGGTCCAAAAGAATTTCTATCATGGCCCTCAAGGCATGCAGGGGTAGAACTACACTTATGGTGAGTACTCTCCTCAGCTTTCTCCAGACACTGTATGCCTGTGAAATGGTGGAAGGGTTTGCGTGCACCCATGGTGCTCATTGCTATCCTAGCAGTAAAGTCTCCTAAACTGGACAGATAAAGATGAGCCCTTGGGACAAGCAGACAGTCTTCTAAATTAGGAACTGGACATAAGACCAAATCTTCTCTCTCATTTGAAAATTATTTAAGAAACTGACACATAATCTTTGTGATCTGGCTTGTGGGCCAGACACTGAGTAAGTGTTAGAAGACAGTGTACTTCCAAGTGCATCATTTACATCTTGTTTGATAGTTGGCTCTACCTACGGATAAAGGGATAAAAGTGAGCAAAACCTCTAAGTCTATGGCAGCAGCAGGAAACACTCTTGAAAAGAAGTGATGGACAAATCCTGAAAGCAGCCATGGTGCTCTAGGGTCTGTAAAACTAGAAAGGAAATGATCTTTCTGAGATAACTAAAGCAAATGATCTTTCTGAGATAACCAAATCATAACCTGATTATTGTACGGATTTTTACTACGTAAATCATCAAGGTCACTTATTAGGCACTTCTGATCAACCTAAATAGATGCATAAAATGCTTAATGGTTGGAGAACAACATTCATAAAGTGGCAAAGGTAATTTTTCACAAAAATATAAAATAAGAGTATTTGGAATACAATCTGACTGAGAAGGCAAGAATTTGTGATTTAGAAAGAGTATAGGATCATCTAGATTATCTCATCTGTTACCCCCTTGTCTCTTCTTCCTGAAATAAGAACTGAAGGAAATCCCAGTTGCAGTATGTTGTGGTTTAACCCCAGCCACCAACTAAGCACCACACAGCTGCTCACTCACTCCCTGCCCCCACAGGGATAGGGAAGAGAATTAGGAGGGGGTGGGGGGAGAGAAGCAAAATTCATGGGTTGAGATAAAGAGAGTTTAATGGGACAGAACAGGAAGGGGGGGAATTAGAATATACAAAACAAGTGATGAATAATAATAGTAATAGTAGTAGTAATAACAAAATGAGTATACAAAACAAGTGATACACAGTGCAGTTGCTCACCACTTGATGCCCAGCCAGTCCCTGAGCAGTGACCCCTAGACAGCTTTCATCCCAGTTTACAAACTGAACATGTCACCACTCAGGATGGAATATCCCTTTGGCCAGCTTTGGTCAGCTGTCCTGGCTGTATCTCCTCCCATCTTTTTGTGCCTCCCAGTCTACTTACTGGTGGGTAGATTGGAGAAGCTGAAAAGTCCTTGACTTTTGAGTAAACACTGCTTAGCAACAACTAAAACATTGGTGTGTTATCAACATGATTCTCAGATTAAATCCAAAACACAGCAGTGTATCAGCTACTAGGAAGAAAATTGACTTTATCCCAATCCAAACTGAGAGACAATAGTACTTGGGGTGGTCAGCAGATACCTGACAGATGCACTGCTTTGAAATATGTTAACTGGGAGGAACCAAAAAAAGGGTGAACTTCTGCTCTCAGGGTTTATGTCTACCCGCATCTTTTACTACAGACCTCATCTTTGTTAAAGAATGGTTTTCTCTCAACTGGCAGCAAGGCTTAAAGTGCAAGACAAGACTGCAAGTAGCCCTCTACTACTTCAAGCATTTTGTAATTATGCACTTTAAAAAGGCAGCTGTGATGCGTTCTGGAATTCCATCATGTGGTTGAGAGCCCAGTAAAATTCAGATATTCTAGTTTCACTAGGTGTTTGTAATTTAAAGTTTTGCTCCAAATCAGAATAGAACAATTCATCACCTTGAGAAAGTTGTGGAGAACCTTAATTTCAGACTGATCATAACAAGTGACAGCTTTTCAAATTTTTGTATTATTTTGTAATATATAAAATAAAAGGAAATATTTTAAAACCAAAACTCATTTTGAAGGAAGAAATTGAAACATTTAGCTTGGAAATGTCACAGCAAGATGTTCCCACACTGTTGGAACATCCCTTCACCACTTACTCTTTTTAAAATTACATTTCCAGTGCAACTGACACAAGTTTGAAAAGCATTTCCATTTTGACAGGGTTGCATTTTCCAGTGGAAAGCTGTTCTTTCAGAGGTTTTCCAACCAGCTCCACCAGGAACAGGTGTCACAGGATTGCAACAACCCTTCCTTTGCCAAATTGCTAAATTACAAGCAGGATCCTGGAAGAGGCGAAGGGGTGGGCAAGACACGAGGGATCACAGGATGCTCCACAGTGAAGAAGGTTGAAAACCCCGTGCTTGAATCACCTCTGGCTACCTATACGTCATGTCTCCTGTGGAACTGTTAAACTGTGGGCTGAACTGGCAGTAGCAGCTGTAGGGGATTTTAGAGGGGAAAAAACCCTCAGGAAGTGGGCATGGTGACATGTTCAATCCAACAGTTTCCCTCTCTACCATACAAGTTTAGAAGTGATGGAAAGAAGGGTTATGCTGAGACTGGAGTAACTCCCAGTTAAGGATGAGGATCATCAGCCATCAGCAGCCATGAATGTGGAGGTGGCATGAGCAGTAACACATGCCCTTAAATTCTCCATGAGGGCTGATTTTAATCTGGCGATGTCCACTTGATGTGACTTGCCTTGCAGAGGGGACGTGTCCCTCCATGACCATCGAAGACATGTTTAACTCAGTAGGTTCACATTAAAAGCAAAAGTACCCAACTCTTTCAAAGAATTTAAATTAAAAAAAAAAAAAAAGTTGTAGTCCTCTGAGGAGGACAAGTCAGTACTTTCTGAAATGCACAATCAAAGAGAAATCTGATCTGATTTAATGCAGTCTTAAATAAAGTTTTTTTTACACACCACTTCCAAATGACCAGACGGACTAATACCAGAAACTCAAGCTGGACACAAATGAGTTAGCCTTTTTTCCCCCCTCCACTTTTCTCACAGAGTGTGCCAATTGAAATTATCTCCTTTCTTGTTAATTTAACGATTACCATCAGAAAGAGCTAGTGGTGGAAAAATTATAGGCAGTAATTATGATCTTGCAGACTCGCTGTGGGACTCAATGCAGGGAAAACACTAGATTGTGAGAATGAGGCTGTGCTCCTCAGCAGATGCACTTCAGTGGATGGAGCCCTGAGATTTTGGTTGCCTCAGACCTTGGGGGCCCAGCTTGAGTAGCCTTCAGGAGGAAAAGTCAATGTCAGACGGCAGCAACATCTCGAGTTGAACACCCCTAAAAAATACAGCCACCCAAAACCTTTACTCCTCACTTGGGAAGAGCCGAGTGCTTTTTTTTTCTTTTTTTCCTGAGAAACAAGGAATATGACATACTCTTCTCCATGGGTGGATGGACCAGTTAATGTCTTTAGACACTATGTCAAATAATAAATATTTATCATCTTTCTGTATTAATTCGTGTGAAGACAAATACATATTTATGACACTGCAGAGGAAAAAGCACACGGAGCAAAGCCAGCTGGATATCACACTCTTTAGGAACTGACTGTTGAATAAAGCTCGGCTTGCCCGTTGTGCCCACTCCCTGTTCGCCTTTGGAGCTATGTCGCCCCTCAGCACTTCTGAGGGTTGCCATGAAGGCTGTCGCGTGAGGCCCAGAACACCCAAGGCGGGACACAAGGATAGTGACAAAAAGGGAAATAAACGATGGCAGAACTCCGGTGTTTCACAGGGAAAACTGGGACGGCGAAGGGACGCCCCACGCGGACAGCCACGGCCGCCAACGCGCCCGTCCCCTGGGTGCGCCAACCGCGCGGCCCGGGGCGAGCTCGGGGCCGGGCCGGCTCTCCCCAGGCCATGCCGGCGGGTGCCCGGGCCAGGCCCCCCCGGGGGGGGAAGCGCCGTCCGCCCCCGCGGGCCGGAGGAGGCGCTGCCTTCCACATTGGTCCGGGGTCCGGCGCGCCGCCTCCCCCGGCCCGGTTACCCGCGACCGGCGGCGGGGGCGCCGCTGCGGAGCGCCGGCACGACGGGGCTCACGGCCGGTCATCGCCCACGGCCGGCGGGGGCCGCGGGGCACGGCCCGACGCGGACAGCGCGGCCGGGGCCCGCTCCGCGCCGCCCGCCCCCGCGGTGCCCGTCGGTGTGCCCGCGTCCCTCCCCGGGGAGAAGTTTGGCCGCCGCCGCCCGTCCGCCCCGGCGCTGCCCGCGCGTGCGGGGCGCCTCCGCCGCTGCCAGGGCCGGGACAAAAGGCACACACTGACACGTGATGGGCGCCGGGCTTCATAAATGGGACCGGAGCGGGGCGGAAGGCGGGGGACGCAGCGGCGGCGTGTGCCGGAGCCGCGCCGGGCGCCCGGCGGCTCCCGCGCTGCCTCCCCGCGCCGAGGCGGCGGCGGGCGGAGGCGGCGGAGGCGGCGGAGGAGGGGGCGGGCGGCACATGGAGCGGCGGCGGCGGCGGCAGGGTGGCGGAGCCCGGCGTGCCGCCTGATCCGGGCGAGCGAGGGCGACGGTGGTCGGAAAGGAGGCGCCGAGGGGAGGGAAGGGAAGAAAGGGAGGCATCCGGGGGGAGAAGTCTCCCACCTCCTCCTTCCCCTCACCGGCACCGCCTCCTCGGCGCTCCCCAGTGCTGGGGTGTCCGGGCGGGGCGGCGCTCACGCTCCCTGCTAGGGGTCGGCGCGGCCGGAGCGGGGGACGCGGCTGGTGCCGTGCAGAGGGTAAGGACGGCGAGGGGAGGGGGGCAGGGAAGGAGCCGCGGGTGCCCGCGGTCTGGGGCCACGGACCCGTTGTCCCCCGCAAAGTTTGTTGGTGGCGTGGGTAGGACGGGGATCCGGGGGATGACACCTCCTGCCCCGACGGCGGAGCGGACGGAGGAGAGGCAGCTGCCTGCGGAGCATCCCTCCCCGGGATCTGCCGCGGAGTTCCGCGGCGATCGCGACCTCCGCTGCGGCGGGGGCAGGGCAGAGCGTGGGTCTCGCCCCTGCCCCAGGCACGGCCCTGCATCGCCGCCTCGGGCTGTTGGGACCAGTTGGAGGGTGCCCCGGGACCACCCGGGAAAAGCTGATGGTCCGAGGAGCGGGGTTTGGTTTCGCGATCCCGGCCGGAGGAGGGGAGACCCGGCGGCCGAGGGGAGCCCGTCAGCGGGCGGGGGTGCGGGAAGCTGGTGGCGTTATGGTTAACACGCGTCTATTCTTCTGTGCGCGGAGCCGGCAGCCTCCCGGGCTCCCACAGGACCTCATCTGACATCGGAGGTTTCTCCTCTCATCCTGACCCACTGGTGATTTGCAGCGGGTGGTATTCAGCCCGGCTTTCCTGTGCACTTTTCGTCCCTAAACTCTGCCTTTGACGCTATAACCGAAATAAAAGGCGGTTCGTAATTTTGTGCGCAATGATGTTCCCTTAAAAGATGTCACTTAGGAGTCCAGCATCCTCAGAATATCCCGGTAGGGTTTTTTGGTTGGTTGGTTGGTTGTTTTTTGTCTGAAATTCGGAGGTATGGTGGGGAGAGAGCCGAAAAAGAGTGAGCCTTTTAAACTTCACGCAGCGTTTGTCATGTGAAATCTTCAGCTGTTGAGAAATAATTTTGAGCCAGATGGGCTTATTTTAAATGGGCATCTTTTTGTCTCAAAGGCGTCTGCAAATCTCCATTAAGAACACCCCTGGATGAGGTATGTACCAAGCCTTTGGTAGGAGAGAGCTCATTAATGTGATTGCAGTTTGATTAAGTAAAATGGTGTCAGAAGATGAAGTCTATAGTTTTCCTTCTTTCTCTAAAATTATCATCAGTGTTATTTTCCGTGTGGCAGCAAATGATGAGATTAACAGTTTCGGCACATGTTTTTTTCCTTCAGAAGATAAAGGGACATATATAACATAGAGCCAGATAGCAAAATACTCCTCGAGTATCTATAAGTTTTTAAAAAACCGCATAGTGTGGCTTTTTTAACCTGTTAAAGACGTAGTAATGTTTCTTTTTTTTTTTTCTTCCTTAGATATATCATCTTGTTTTCATTGTTATTGTTCACCCTTTCTTAAAGGAATATAGCATTCTCTGCTGGGGGTGGCACTGCTGTTAACACACACCAGGATCACTCAAAGAATCAGAGTGATGCTGGGTATGATATTTAATAACAAAATGTGCAACATTGCAAAAATTACTTGGGTGTGCTTAATTCTTTTCTCATTACACCTCATATCAGCTACCAGCATGGGCTTTCCTTTCTCAAGAAAGGGAAAAAACCTCTGTGACTGTAGTAGGAATATTTATTATGCAGGCTTAGAGTTTATTAAATCAGTTGTAAAAGAAATGAATGTAACATCTTTAAACAGTTCAGAAGATGAATGTGGAATTCCTGATTTGCTTGAGGTTAAAATTAGTTTTGTAGCAACCAGTAGCAGCTTTGCTTTATTTTCTGTTGGTCTTTGGAATAAGAAGCAGAACCATTTGAATAAAATCATTTTAAAGCAGAATTGATAAAAGCAATAATTGTTTGACTGAGCCAACCACCAGGCATCTGTTGCCAGGAGGGGGAAAAAAAGTTGGCTAGGTAAAGAAACCGACTTATTTGCTGAGAATTTAGCTTGTCAACCATTCTGTGACACCTAAACCCACAGTAATCAAATCAAAATACCTATAAAAATCAAGGTGAAGGTGGAAGCAGGTTACAGTATTGTGAGGATGAGCTGGTGGACGCCTTTGATCCTGGCTGTTGTTCTTTGGTGAATGATGTTAGCTCAGTTGCATAAAGGATCCCATTAAAGGCTTTCATGCTCTATTTAGGGAATGGCAGTTCTTAGCCAATGCAAACCTTTCTTTCCCTTCCCCTGTTCACAAGTTTCTGATTGGGCAGTAGAAGTTTAGAAAGAAGCAACTTCTTTCTTTCTTTCTTTTTTAAACCATTTCTGACTATCAGCCTTTAATGGGGCTGTCTGAAATGCTTGCAGATTCATCCCACCGGGAATTTTGGTGCTGAAAGTGTTAGGCAGTAGAGAGGGAGAGGTAGCATGGTTTTCATTTCGGTTGAGTAGAAGTAGGTGAAGAGATTAGGAGGCAATGGAGAATCCAAACTCATATGTTAATTTAGTATTGCCCGAGATTTTTACAAATACATTGCTATTCACGGTTCTGCAGGTCTCATGCGCTGTCTTCCACTCACCTAGTTTCTCTAATTCTGCACCTTTAGAGAGAAATTACTGTAACTTCTTTCTCAAATGCAGACTTTGTGACCTCTCTAGTCATGCAGTCGTCTAGGTGTCCACAGAATTCGTTTTTCTCAACAGTGATTGCTCTTCATTACTTTCCAGATGTCTGTATTGTCTTTATCTGAGTCTTCTCATGAAACAGTAAATTGGTTTTCTGCCTTTTTTTTTGGGTGCAATTTCCCCAATAGTTTAGTCTATGTAAAATGATGCATATTCTACAAAACCACTCATCGACCATTTAGGTGAGAATTTGGAGATTAACAGCAAATTCACAAGTCTGATGATGATTTAAAATATGTACTGAGGGCAACCCTAACACTGGGATTTGGCCAAGTTCAAAGCAGCTATGCAGATGGACACAGAAGACAGAAGGCAGAGGGAAATAGACCCTTTTAATCATAACAAGGCTGCTCTTGTTTTCTTATCTATAGTGGAAATGAATGCCAGCCCCTTGTACCTAAAAGCAAGCTTGCAAATGTGCCAGAATAGACAGCAAGAGCATTTGTTATTAATGTAAAGTTAAAAATGTGACAACCTGTCTTCTCAGTACTGCTCTTTATGTCTCCATTTCTAGAATGACATTGTACTAGCTACCAAAAGTGCACATCCCATTGCTGTTGGTGGGATAAGAATTTCCCTCCCAGAACTGAGACCCTTTGAAAGTGCGTGGCTTTGTTAATGATCGCTGAAACCAGCTATGACCTGTCCTTTTGAAATGGTTATAATGACTTATAAATCAATTTCTCGTTAGACAGAACTTTTTTTTTTTTCCTTTTTCCCGAAGGTGCTGTTGTTGCTCATGAAAAATGATTGGGTTTGCAACATAAGGTCGGAGCACATTTTATTCTGCCATTTGTGCCTCATGCAGGGGCATTATGGTGATGCACACCCCAAGCCTGGGTTTGCCTCTCTTCAGTAGAAACATCCTTTATTGATCAAGCTAGCAGCATCCAAATTACGGACAAAATAGATATTTCACTACTGGATATGTTAGTAACATAGTCACTCGTTATACTCTGATTGGACTGTTTGGTGAAACTGGATGTTTTATACAATTCAGATGTTGTATTATTTGTGTAGATTGAGGCTAGATGGCATCAAATAGTACCCCATCCTGTGTTAGCTGTTTTATGGCAATTGTATATTCATAAGAAAAACGTGTTAACTCACTACAGAGTGCTGAGCAGGAGCAGTTCTGTACTGTCAGTTTCCTTTCAGCCCTCATTGGAGTCCTTTCCATCTTTCTGCATTTTAGGAAACATTTCCAAGTTTGTGGGGACTTGGGGATCTCCCACCTTACTGTTGTGCTGAATATGTGAAACATGCTCTCAGAAATCACTGGTTTTAGTCAGCTGTACCTGTGTTTTAAGGAATGTAATACTGAAGTCCAGACTATGCATGTGCCTGGAAAAGTATATGGCATATGGATATAAACATGCAGAATAACTCTGTGATAGATATACTAGTTTTAGATTCCTGCTTTTCCCCAAGAAGGCTGTGTATAAGGGAATTCAAAAGTATATTCATCTTGCCTGTATTTTTTGTATCTGAACTTCTAGCTTGTCTGCTTGTCCTCTAGCACTTGAAATTTGAGTTTATGCATGAAAAACAGTACTGCAGTGTTTCTTCCTCTAGGCATGTGGGCTTTTTTTTTCTATGTGTATACCTGTTTGTAAATTTATGCACAGAAATATATATTTACACGCACATACAAATAAAAAGTCATAACTGCAGGCCTGAGGTTAGCTCAGTTCGTCAGAGCCTGGTGCTCATAATGCCAGGATTGTGGGTTTGATCCCTGTATGGGCTGCTCACTTAAAAAGTTGGACTCGATGATCCTTGTGGGTCCCTTCCACCTCAGGATATTCTGTGATCTCTCAGTATATTTTAACTATTTCTCCAAATCTGATGTTATATTGTTTGGAGTCTCTCTACAATTTGGTGTTCTGGCTACCTGGATATCAGATTCCATTGTAATTCTTTCTCACTTCTCTCCCTCTCCTTTTTTTAAAAAAAGAAAAGCCTCTGCATATTTTGAAGACGTACACCACTGCCAAGCAATCTGGTGTAGCGACTTAATATGCTGGCAAATAATTTCACAAGTTGTTTGTGTGTGTGAAGACAGTATATTTTAATATCATTATAATTTGAATGTAACTATGAAGACAGTTATCTGAGCTTATTTAAATCTTATTAAAGGCCAGATAGCTCCAGAAATGAAAGAACGTGCTACATTTTTTTAATTGGAGTGAATATTTTTGTCCTTCACTAATGCTGATGGTGTGGGACATTGCATTTGCCTAAAGCCTTTCTAACCTAGCTTCTGAGCATTGCCAGTACTTGGTGGCCTAATAATAACTTTTTGGAGAAGTAGGCTCTTCAACACTGAGGTAGAAGGGATGTTACTTGCAATGTATTGCTGGCCTTCTGTGCACTAACTTTTTGTCATAGCCTGTAAACCCCCTTTTAACTTCTGATGTGTTTATCTGCTGTATGGTTCACCCAGTGGCTCCATTTGAGCACTCTCCTCCTTTCCACCTCTGAGGTCCATATCCTGTACTTCATTTTCCTTGAGCAGTTTGATTTTAATTAATGTCCCTGGCCAGATTTACTCAGCTGATCTCTCCTGCGAGGCCCCAGCTCGGTCCCCACTGTCCGTGCGTACAGTGCTGTCCTTTTCTCTGACCTTACCAAAGATGGCTTCTCAGCGTCCTTTGCGTCTTCCTTCATTGCTTGAATACAGATCAGAAATGGACTTTCAGAAGAGCAAGTCACTGCCTGCAGAGCAGTGGATCTGTTCTTTCTTTATGGGGAGATCTGAAAAATCCCACTAGCTATATCCTTCAGCTTACGGAGGTTTCTGAAGTTCACATAGCTCAGAAGAGGAGGGAGGGTTTCTCTCGTGAGTTTTCTCCTTCACCTGTTCTACTTTCCTCCAGCCGATCACAAAGGCAACTCTTCTCTTTCTCTGCATCTCTGCCTCACAGAGGCTTCTTCCACTTGGGTCTTCTCTTACCATTCCCCACTTTGCTTCTATCTTACCTGGAGATGTCTTATTTCCAGTATGGGGACAATAGTTATCTTTCCTCTCTCACACCAATCCTCGTCACACCAAAAACTACCTGCATTACCTTTGCTCTTAACATCTCCTTGCTATCTCACAAAGCCTTTAATTAAAACTTGTTACAGCCAGTTTGTTGCAGGAGGATGAAAAGGCAGGCATACACTCTGCAGTTTATAAGCATTCTCCCTGGAGCCTGATGTTTTTACTATCTTTCTATTTCTAATTCTTACTCTTTTAATAAAGTTCACTAATATTTTCTGCTGCAACAGTGTGCTCTGGCCATTACATGGAAGCTGTTTTCTTGGAGTGGTTCTCTCTTTCTTTTTTTTACTTCCTAATAAATGTGTTTTCCCCCCCAGTTTCATCCTCTAGACATTACGTTCTTCTGAAGACCTTTAGCATTTATCATCCAATGGACCCTGGGTCCTTTATGTCCTACTCTGTTGTTTCAAATTATTTCTCTGCCTTAAACTACACATTGTGTACCAAACTGCCATTTCTTCTAGGTGCTTTCAGGAGAATGAATGTTCAGCCCTCTTTTGCACCTGGCTGGGCTTCTCTGTCCCTGCAGTATTAAGTGCATGCACTTTTTGGCATTAGAGAATGGCTAGAGAAGAGGCTGGAAATTATACAGTTTCTGTTGGAATATGGAAATCCAAGATAAGATAAATCCTTTTGTGAAAAAGTTTGAGTTCAAAATTGACTAGCTTCATGAGTTCTCTTCCATTTTCTTTAAAATGTAAATACCATAGCATTGCATCAAACTTTTTGTATTACCTGTTCATTCTGCTGTATTTGGAAAGGAGAAGGGAAAGTCAATTATTGGTACTCGAGTCCCTAAACTGGAGCTGATTTTAAGCAAACAACCAGGTCACAATTGCTTCATCATTGCTCAGTTGTTTCCTTTGATCTGAGTCTTACATACTTCAGCAAACCTCTTTATACTCTTCCAAAGTTTTATCTTTAGATGCAATTAAGATAAATAAACTGTGAAAGGTATTAAAATTCCACATTTTAAGATAGGCACCTTAGTCTTTCCTTCTTTCTCACAAAAGCTGGGCAGAGCAGGTGGCTGTAGTTTCCCATTAATATGACCCTAATAGTCCCCTTGCTGTTTTGTGATTTCAGTACTTCAACTTGTCTCCAACGTGGTAGGCAGCGTGTGTATAGGGCATTGTATTTTATAAGCTGAGGGCTTTTAACTGACCTCAAGAGTTTTGGCCATTTTTCACAGGCAGATGGGGCAGCTGTCCCCGCTCTTCCTCCCCTGCGCCTGGGTGGGATGCAGGAGAAGCATCCTTGGGTTGCTGAGTTCAGAGAAAGGGCTTCAAGCTAAGCCTCTCACTTTCCAGGTGCGCGCCCTGCCTCCTGGAATATCAATTGGTACCTTTATTTCTGGATGTTTAGCTCCTGGTCCAGCATGGAAGAACTTGAGGAGTTTAGAGGTGGACAGCAGAACGTAAGGGCTGCCAGCACACTCACCTGCCTTGCAGGAGAGCAAAGTTTGGGTCCTTCGCCTGCACCAAATGGAGCAGGACTTCAGCCTTGCTTTTGAACCTCTCTGATCTTAGACGCACATTTATCCCCTGACTGTTTGGGAGGTAAGGCACAGCCTCCTTTTCTCTGTACATGCAAGTCACCTGTGCTAAAACTGGTACACACATCTCACCAACAAAACTTGGGAGGGAGAAAATAGTGTTATTTGTATTAGAAACATTGTCTACCACTGACTAACACCCTGTTTTCCCCCTTGTTTTGTTTTTGTTGTTCAGATTGTCGGCTGCTGGATGCTGGGGGGTGTCACGTAGGGGCCGTTTGCCTACAAATTGGAACAGTCCAGTCCTTATTCTGCTAGTGTGCAAACGGTATGTTAATTAACATAATAACCATGTAACTGTGGCTTCTTGCTAATTAAGGTTCAACTTGCCAAAGATATGATCATGTTACATAAGAACAAAGTTTGGTTCAGTACTTGCATGTCCTACTTTACCCCATAGCTGATAGTGCCTTGCTGTATCTAGAAGATAACATCCCTCATTTGGTCCTCTCCTAGTGTCTGTCTCCTTCCCCATCCCTCACATAGAGAAAATTCTGACTGAAGTGAATGCAGGTTTCCTGAATTAAGAGTGACAGTGTTTTTGCCATTTATAGCCTAGGAGTAGCACAGTGTTAGAGATAGAGTAGTAAACCAGTAAATAGGATAAGGGTAACATTGCCTTCACATTCTTGTCAACATGTGTTTTTTCCTTGCTCAGTGTTACTGAGCCTACAAATGCTATTTCTCAGTCTGCACATTTCTTTCTCCGTCTTGGAAACCTTGTTCTGTCCTCGAAGCAGTATTGTTCATCGCCATATGGGATAAGGTAATTATTAGCCATATAAATTTTCATTTTATAGGACAGTTCTAATTCCTAAAGGCCAACAGTTACCATGGTAAACCTCATTTCTCTCATACTTTTCCAGCTGACTGCATATGAGTATAAATTTCTGTTTCTTCTGTGGTGGTACTTTGTGGACCCAGTTTGGTAGGAATCCCAGTGTACTGGGCACTGTGCAAGCCTGTCAGAAGATAAAGCCCTTCTCTGAACACTTTACAACCTTACAACATGTACGCAAGGAGAGTACATTTACATATTTTTGTGCCTTCAGAAACTGTTTCAATCCTACCTACTTGTCCTTTAGCCTGTTCTTAATTAACTGTGATAATCATAGAACAAATGTATAGACATGGAGATCAAAATATTTTCTAAAATAGAAGCTAGAAAGGTTTGATTGTGGATTTCCCTTTCTAGTTTCGATTCCTTTTCTTGCCATCTCAACATTTTTGCAGTTATCAGTAGCATCATTGTATTGCTCATAATTACTTTCCAAGGAAGAACACAAATACTCACTGCTTCTATTCAGGCTTTAAAAATTGCTCTATCAGTCATCGTGGTTTGAAAATAATAATAAATTCAGCCCTTTTTATAGACAACAATAAAAACTTTCCAGCTCTCCCTCTCCTCCAGAACAGCAGGAGAAGATAGGTAATAGCATTTTAATGAAGTCACATTCTTGTTCCCAAGTGAACTGGTCTTGTGGACCAATAAGAAGTCCACAGGAGATGTAATTCTCCCTCTTGTCCTTGATGATGTTACCAGTCTTTTATATGCTATGTATTTTTTATTTTACCTAAAGTATATGTATATTCTGGTATCATCTTAGCATCTTTTAGGATGTAACCACACAGTGGAGGGCAGTAGTAGACTTGCCGCCTCGACTCTTCACTAATTCTTTCACTTCAAAGGCAAAGTCTTAAAAAGTTGTGCCTTCAACCATCGGGTAGATGTTTAACACCTCAAATATTTGATCACCAGTAAAGTAGGCTGGGAAAAAGGGCTGGAGGAAGTTGAATGCAGGTCTCTGCAGACAACTAATCTGGGACTTTGTCAAAGCCACTCCATCTAGTGGCAGTTGCTTCGCACAGCTGGTCTGACAGTGCCCTTCAACAGCTGCTGGATGACTGGAAAAAGGTCTAAAATGATGTTCAGCTTTACCTTTTCTGGTCTGGTCTTCAAGATAAAAGATGCTTGAAATTTTCTTCTGTTTAATTTTTATCTGTAATCATAATTCAGTATTTGATGTGAATTTCTGTGTGCAGTCGTGGAAACACGTCAAAAATTTTGAATGCCGGTGTCGGAACAGGCTCTCCCTCGTCTTTAATCAGTGTTTCAGTCCTTTAAAAGCTATTTTAAAATGAGTGAGGTGGTAGAGCTCATTTAAGGAAGGGATGAAACTGAGAGCTTTGAAAACTCAAAGGCTCTGGTGAAAGAGTGAATTCTGGCAGGGCAGGGAGGCTCTCTGTCACTGCTACGCTGTCTGTGAGAGGAGCTTGCCACAGTCACTCCAGTCCTATCCAGAGAGGACAGATCTGTGTATGGGATCCTTGTTCTCTAGGGAGGCTGTGAGAAGCCACAGGGGCTTCTGGAGTATTTAATGTAGAGATCACCATGGGTGTTGAGCATTATGGGTTTGTGTTCTTGGTCTGTATGGGTTTGGGTTGTGTTGAAGCCAACTGCAAAGAACAGTGTGGCCACATGTTTCTGTGCACAGTGCCTGCTCACCACAACAGGTTTGGACAGGAGAGCTCAGAGAAAGAATTTTTATGTTACTGGGATGTGCACCTGACCAAATGAAGAGACCAGAAATAAGACCACTGCTTCTGCCATTGCCTTTTTCAGTCTGTGTCAAATCGTGCAGCACCTCAGACTGTGACCTGATAACCACAGTGCCAAAGGTCCAGTCTTATTTTCACTAGACAGCTGTGGAAAACCTCGCTGATCTCTTCAGTGCATTTCAGTAGTGAGCTTATACTGGGATAAGCTAGTATCTAAATTAAAACAAATGAATTTCTTGTAAAGTGCAATTCCAGATCAGGCAAATGGTTGTTTTACTGCAACTTTAATAAAAATCAACTGCTGCTTGAATAGGTGCATGCACACATACAGCTAGAAATTTCCAATTATGATATTCCCAGCAGCAAACAAAACCAAAATTAATGTCAGCAGCATCCCCCAAAGCCTAAACTACACCACTAATGAACTTCCAAGCACTCCCAAAGAAAACTCTCTTTGCCGATACAATAAGGTAGAAATTACTGTAATAATCTGAATGTAAAAATTCAGAGGAAAATAAAATCATTGACATTCAAAGTAAGATTTGCTTCTCCTGATCCCATTAACCATGTTGTTAGCATAGCATATGCATGCATAGTGATACTGTCACATAACTCACTGCCACCTTCAAAAGAACACACAGGAATTCGTGTTTTTTCATTTGTATTTCAAACAAAGGCACGACACCTAATTCTGACGAGTCTATACTTGACATGACTCCAACAGGGACCAGCTACCTCATAACAATTTGTTTGTCTGTCTAGCAGAAGTGCTCAGTTGTATACAATTTTTGAAGCTTTCCTCAAACATAATCTTCTCGACATGGTGCTGTGGCTTTAATCATTAAATTGGTTGTCTTTCTTCTGTCAAAAATAAACTGGAATAACAGAGGATACCACAACCATTTTTACATGTTTCTAGAACTACTTGTATTATTTAATGTTTTTGGGTAGTTTTCAAATTAGTAACACATTCTTCACTTCTGATTTTAAACTGGTGTTATAATGTCAAGTGTAAAGTTGCCAGACTTCACCCAAAGCAGATTTGTTAAGCAGCGTCATCTTTGCAATATGTAACATTTGCAGATTCTCTAGGAACAGCTGTAAAGCACCTTCTTGAAGAAAAGTACCTTACATATTAGATGATTGCTGTTCATTTTTAATGTATGCTTCAGTGACATTTCTCTCCCTCACTGCTCACACCCTCAGACTAAAATTCCTTAATGTTGTTTGTCATCTAATAATTGTATTGTTACTTGCTGAGCAAACTATATCTACAAAAGCTGACTCAGCCAGTGTATTTTGTGTGTTAAGATTATCCCAGTAAGGTTTGTTTATACTCATCCTTGTTTGCAGCACTGGAGTTGCAGTGTCTTCTGAAGGTCTAAGTTCAAATATTCCCTTTACTATCAATATCCAGGCCTGCTTAATGAAAGGTAAAACTTTAAAGAACTGTGAAAAAAGTCTTGAGTGTTCAAATGCTATAAGCAAGGGCAGGATAAATACATCATGAGCCAAATGATCTCTACTTTTAGAAATGCTCATGATTTCCTATGTTTTTAAGTTATTGGTTATTAAGTTATTGGTATTGTTGTTAGGGAGGAATCTTTTTCTGCTTTCCGATAATTTTCATGGGAAAACAGAGCTGTGGTACCTACTGTACAAATCTTCTTTTTAGGAGTTGAGGTAATCAGTACTCAGAGTTTTGGCAGATAGTCTCTCATGCCCTTTTTGGCCATTTATTGTCACTTGTGTCAAGTGAACAGGTTAAGTCAGTACAAGCCTATATATTTCTGGGATTTCTTGAGTGTGACAAATAATTTCCTCCATTCTAAAATCAAGAAGAAGCTTGGTTTTGCTCCTATTGCTGGTGTAATCATCGAGATGTCCCATAGCAGATGCAGATTAGCTGTTACACTCAAAAGAAGTGATTCTGGCTCTTATTTATGTGCAGACCACTCTCATCCACTCAGGTGGTGGAAGGGGACCCTAAAGCACATGTTCAGTCCATATTCAGGGAATTTTCTACGGGCAAAGTAATACAAAGGATAAGATATAAAGGATAATATAAATGCATAAGAAGAGCTGTAAGACTTGTCAGGTGCTGATGAGGGTCGTCTCCCAAGGGTACCCTGGCCAGGAGCTGCACCTTGCACTGGCAGGAGTTGCAGCCATGAACAAAGGCTGAACATGACAGGACTTAGACCACTGACTACCTGGAGACTGACCTGCTGGGTCCCCCAAGTTTCTGAGGGAACAGAATATTTTTGAGGGTATCCACAGCAGGGAGTTACATTACCCTGCTTCTCACAGAAGCAGTGGCTCCTGGTCCCCTTCGCCTGGAGTTTTGTCCAGAGCTGCCCTCTACCCCAAACTTGGTTCCATGTTTATCTAGGCAAGCGTGAACTGCCCTGATTGAGACTTCTGGTCTGTACGGAGCAGATCACCGATTCTCTCACTGACTTAGCAATGCTGGTCACCTTTCCTGAAACTGCAGACAGAGCTGGGTAACAATCCGCCTCCCTCATGTAGCCTATACATCCCAGTTACCTTAGTTTGCTTAGCAGAAGGAAGGAATAGAGTAATCTTTGTGTATGAATATAATGAAGCTATATATTTGTAGATTAAATCCCTTGCTAATAAATTTACAATAGCAAATTCAGGATGTTAATAGACCTCAGATTGCTGTAACTGGCTAATGTGAATATACAGGCACACTGTGTGAACTGTGAAATTGAGAGTGCATGGCTCTGTCCCTGTTGCCTCTCTGTTGTTAAGTTTTCAAAACCCTTGGTGCCTTTTGAAAGAAAAGTAATGAAGGTGATGATTCAGTTTACTGCTGCTCCTGCAGTGGTACTTGCTATTACCTACATGAAGTAAGCCCAAGGAATATTGGTCTGCAAGGTATTTTGCAATCAGAAGTCAAGTTCAGATCTAGAGAAAAATATTTTTCTGGTAGAACAACTCAGAAGGTTTTGATGAGAAATGAAAATTGCTTTCCTGTGAAACACTTGATTACCTGTACCTCTGTTTTTCATGCTACTTTTTAATGTATTTCAGTTTTGGTGAAATCCATGTGATTTCTTTCTAAGTGCTTAACCCACCCTTATTCCCACAGTGGCAAAGTCTGGACTTGTACTGAATATAAGAGAAGGGTTGATTTTGTTTGACATGGTTCAACTAAATTGTTTATGGAGTTTGTCTCCCTGTTTATGTTAATGAAGTCTGATCTCTTCCCCATATAGGATTTCCTCCGATGCATTTTTCTGTCCCCCAAGTCTCTCTGAAACCAACAAGACTGGGGTTATGAAGTCAGTCCTAGATGGCCTCGCAGACACAACTTTCCGAACAATCACAACAGATCTCCTTTACGTGGCCTCCAACGACATCCAGTACGAAGACATGAAAGGCGACATGGCATCCAAGCTGGGGTACTACCCCCAGAAGTTCCCTCTGTCCTCCTTCAGGGGTGATCCTTTCCAAGAAAAAATGACTGCAGGAGATGATCCCCTGTTGAGCATTATTCCCTCAGATCAGGTCAACATCACAGAGTTCTACAACAAGTCCCTGTCCACGTTTAAGGATAATGAGGAGAATATACAATGTGGGGAGAACTTTATGGATATGGAGTGCTTTATGATCCTGAACCCCAGCCAGCAGCTGGCCATTGCTGTGCTGTCGCTCACCCTGGGCACCTTCACAGTCCTAGAGAACCTCCTCGTCCTGTGTGTCATCCTTCACTCCCGAAGTCTCCGGTGTAGACCCTCCTACCACTTCATTGGCAGCCTGGCTGTGGCCGACCTCCTGGGCAGCGTCATTTTTGTCTACAGTTTTGTGGATTTTCATGTTTTCCACCGGAAGGATAGCCCCAACGTCTTCTTGTTCAAACTGGGTGGAGTTACAGCCTCCTTCACCGCCTCCGTAGGTAGCCTTTTCCTCACGGCAATAGACCGATACATATCTATACACAGACCACTAGCTTACAAAAGGATTGTTACCCGACCAAAGGCTGTCGTAGCGTTTTGTGTGATGTGGACCATTGCTATTGTAATAGCCGTTCTTCCTCTGCTCGGCTGGAACTGCAAAAAGCTCAATTCTGTTTGTTCGGACATATTCCCTCTCATCGATGAGACGTACCTGATGTTCTGGATCGGGGTCACCAGCGTCCTCTTGTTGTTCATTGTCTATGCCTACATGTACATACTGTGGAAGGCTCACAGCCACGCTGTTCGCATGCTTCAGCGGGGCACGCAGAAAAGCATAATCGTTCAGTCGACGGAGGATGGTAAGGTACAGATCACTAGACCTGATCAAACTCGTATGGACATCAGGTTAGCCAAAACCTTGGTCCTTATCCTAGTCGTTTTAATCATATGCTGGGGCCCTCTCCTCGCCATCATGGTGTATGATGTCTTTGGGAAAATGAACAAGCTTATCAAGACTGTCTTTGCCTTCTGTAGCATGCTCTGTTTGCTGAATTCAACAGTGAATCCCATCATCTACGCTCTGAGGAGCAAGGACTTGCGACACGCCTTCCGCAGCATGTTCCCCACCTGCAAAGGAACGGCACAGCCCCTTGATAACAGCATGGAGTCTGACTGCCAGCACAAACACGCCAACAACGCGGGGAACGTGCACAGGGCTGCCGAGAGCTGCATTAAGAGCACAGTTAAGATTGCCAAAGTTACCATGTCTGTCTCCACAGACACAACTGCTGAAGCGTTGTAAGTCACAGACTTCTCAGCTTGGGAGAGAAGGAGATGGTTTAAAAAAAAAAAAAAATCAACAACAGAGAAAACCAAACCCATGGCTTAACGTGTTTGTACCCTCCTGTAATAATTTTTGGTTTGTCATTGTAAGCTGAGCAATGATTGTGTTAAGAGCATTACCATCAGCCAGTTCTTCAGGTTTTGCAGTTAGGTGTTCAAGCTAAATTTTCACAAGTTTTTTCTCAAAAGGTGTTCACTGAATAATAATGTTTCCTGAAAGAGCACAGAGAAAATACCAGGTTAGCAATGGTTCCTTTTGGGGTGTGAAGAAAAATTGTGAAACCTAATTGAAAAATAATGCATTCTTAACCAATACCATCAAGTAAGAAAAAAAAGCCTTGTAATCATGCTGTTCATTTCAATGTGGAGTGTATTTCATGTCTGTAATAGGAGTTTCTGATTTTTTCCAAACGCGGCAGTGCTGAGTTTTAGAGGTTTTGTAAAATGTGTTGTGTCCTGTGAATTGTATGCTGTTTTATTATGTGTTATTGATATTTGTCTAATTAAACAAAGTGATAAGGTAGACTTCCGTGAAAATAATGTGAAACGTGATATGTAAACCCCATTGAAAACACTTACTGTATTTGAGGAATTCCTATGAAATTTTAACACTTTTAGTGGTCTTCTGTGGACTTAGAGGAGAGGCTTTGTGTTCTTCTACTAAAATTATTTCCCCACTACCTTTTATTTTCACATGCATATGAGAGTAACAGCAACAGAGGAATAGAGGAGGAATGTGAGAAAGGAAAGCACTGGTTCAGACTTTTAAATACTACTGCATTTATGCAGAAGGATGTTTATGGTTGCACAGACTATTGCCCTGCTCTTGGGCGTTGCATGAATATGAACACTGAAAAGCAAATGTCCTGGATATTGGCTCCTTTAATGGGTCACTGGTTTTAAGCCACGTGCTGGTGCTGGACCACTGAAGACAGCATGTGTCAGACTCAAAGTGCCATCTTATCACTGTGCAGTTGATGTATATTTGAAGTGTGTCACATTCCGGTGTCCCAGGTTTAAGCAGATTCAGAGCCTGAGATGCCAAACTTCTGTCTTCAGTAAAAGAGGAGGAAATATTGTCAGACTTAGACATTTTCTTATTGTGTGAGCGTGTATATAAATAAATATCTGTGTGTGTACGTGTGTTTGCGTGTGTGTGTGTACTAATCAGTGTGAGTCATGGTATCATAACTACGATAGGACACTATGACCAAATGTAACTGTATTTCTTGTTGCACGCTTTGCACATGAATTCTGTTTCTAAAATTGAGTTCTTCCAACTGATTACTGGTGAAAGTACCATATTAAGAACATCTCGGTCAACTCTGAGATGTATATCAATATGCTAGAGAAAGCAACCTTTCAGCTGCTCTTGAGAAAAGGGAAAAAAAGAGGCAGAGAGCATGGAATGAGCCCACACTGACAACTGCTGTGGCTGTCAATGATGTTCCTGAAAACTGAGAAAGCCAGAAGTAAATGATAGTTTGTTTTAAGGCTGTCAGTAGTGAAATCTGATGGCTTGAAAATGAAGTGAGTCTCGCTGAAACCAATGACAAGGTTTTACACTACCAGCTTCAAGGAAGAAGCTATTGAAGGAAGATGGTGACTGTTCCATGGTGGGATAGTTTCTGCTGCCTGGGACTGTCACAAGGAACATATTACAAGATAGTTTTTGAGGCATGGATATTCTGTAATTCTATTCTGAGTCAGAAGGTCTGGGGTCCTCTTCTCTGCTGCCTTGCTTTTTTTGACTGTTCCCTCACCCTTCTGGCTGATTTCTGCCAAAATAGCTGCAAACACAGCTTAGCCTTCTAGCGGCCTGACACTTGCCACAACAGGGGTGACTTTCTCCATGGCGCAGGGCAAGTGGAACAAAATCCGTGCTGCCCTGCCACTCATCACTTGTCTTACGTAGAGGAGGAGAGAGGGCAGCAGCCCGGGGTCTCTGGCTGCCATGACATTCCTGGGACACTTCTAATGCCTCAGTGCAGGCCAGAGCAGCCCAGCCCCGTTTTGGCCAGTGGCTCTGCAGGGATGCAAGTGGCTCCAAGTTCAGTCTTGATGAGTGGTGACATTTTAAAGATCAGATTAGGTGAGGATCTGAGCAATAGCTGGAAGAGTCAGGGGTATTTTCCTCCTCCACCCACCTCCCCTGCAGCTTACCTGGGTGAGAGGGCAGGGCACCACGCTCTCGAGGGGCCCACCACGCTCAGCCAAAACCAGTGTATTGCAGAGGAGTCCCAGAGTCTGTACAAGTCCTCCTGAAAGATCTTTCTTATATCTAGGTCTAATCCATCCTAAAGAAGTCCTCTGGGAGGAGGGGGGGAAAGCCCATTTGAAATGTAAAGGTATTTTAAGAGCCATTTTTGAAACTGTCTTCTTGTGAATTAAATGCAAACTGGACTTTCATTGTGCATACAAGTTCTAAATTTTACATGATAAGTCATGGGACAATGGGGCTGTCTTGGCACTTAACTTGGTGCTGATATAATAAGAAATAGCATCCTGTGAAATGTTATTGTCTATCATCCGTATCTTTATTTGCATAATGTGTTTTTCTAAAGCTCTGGGAACTGCATCGGTTCACTTAGAACCATTTATTAAGAGTCGGCAACGATTTCCTTACATGTTGCACACTAAGTAGAACTACTCTTTCATTAGAAAAATCTGCTGCCGGTCCAAGAAAAGCTGTACTTAAACTTCAGCTTTAGGTATTCCTAATTTGCAGTTGCCTACCCTCACTTAGTGATAGCACAGCCAAACAATGTTGTGTTCCATGGCCACCCACACCATCATCATTAACCAACCAGCGCTTGTTGCAGTTACGTCTGTGTACTGACTCCAAGTGTCACGTATCTACCAAGAAGACCATCCATGTTAGATTCTCAACAGTCTGATTGTATATTTGTATAATATAATCTCCTCGATGCTGTGCAATCACTATCCACATCTTCTTGCACTGGCCTGTTGATGAAAATTTTAGTGTGTCTATTGTGAGATAGACAGTGCATTTTACCTGCTGTTAATGGGCTGAATGTATGTAAATAAGTGGAAAAAAAAAAGTCATCTGTACAAGCAGTGGCCTAAAAAGTCTGTAATTGTAGACTAGGAAAATTGTTGAAGTTGCTGTGACATCTCAAATACTACCTTTGAATAAACTGTTTCCAGGGTCTCTTGGGATGCTGTTTCATAGTGAAAGGAAAATCTTTCCTTGTGATAATATGAGGTAAAGAAATTGGATTACCTGAGTTTTTTATTTCCAGTGTTTCGAAGTATAGAACATAACTCTTTATTGTCTGTAAATCTAACATTATTACTTCCTCTTAGAAGAATATTGTATCATTAGATGTTTGTTTGAGCTGGTAACATCCTTGCAACTGTTGGAATATTTTTCATTAGCAACCTGTATAATAGTTTGTACACAAGTACTGTTCAGATTGTCATGAAAAGTAGCTTTGACCATTTACCTACCAGTAGCAGAATAGTATTTCTGTAAGAATTCCAGTGTACTCCTACCATATCATATTTTATTTCTATAATGTAATTAAACTGTTATTTATTCAAGGAGAAAAAGTATTCCTCTGCTTTTTTGTTTTCCAAATTTTTAGATAACTGAGGAAGCCATGTGATAATGCTGCCTCATTCCACAATCTGGTGCTCTACGTTTTGTTTATAAGTTTGTCTGTCAGATTCTGAAACAACTGCTTAAACAACTTGACAACAGGTTGTCAAGCTTTGTGGGTTTTAATTGTACGTTGATATGTTTGAAGGAGGAGGTAGATTATATATTTTATATTTGTGTATTCAGTACTATGGAGACGAGAGAAATGACACAGTTAAAACTGCATCTCCTGTTTCATTATGTAGGCAATTTCCCCTTTCCTCTGTATTAGCCAAAATGCAATAAATTTCTTTTGCCTTCCTTAGATGCATATGTTTGCACAGAGATGTCACATTAAGACAAACCCATATACTTTAGAAAAACAAAACACAAAAGAGCAGAAGAAAGGAATACAAACTAAAATAGTGCTGCCAACAGCAACGACGATCCAAATTGGTTGTTGGGGTTTGTGAATGTACTCAAGAACTTGAGACAGACAGTCTGGTTTTGGCCAGTGCCTGTGGGGGCAGAGTCATGGGTGTAGGGAGTGGAAGATGGAGTGGTCCAACAGGGATGCACAGAAGCTGTGCAGGGAGAGCAAGCTAAGCCTTGTCACTGCCTGTGGGTCACACTAAAGTGCTCTCGCTGCTGCTCATCCACAACTGAAAGGAAGGGTTGAAAAATCCCACTAAAGGCTGTAGAAAGGTCCCTGACTATTTCAGAGGATCAGTTTTCCATATGACATAATCTCAGATTCATCTTACTTGGGCAATTTTCCTTCCTCACATCTGTGGCTGAAAACATCCTTAGGGGGTGAAGTGAGCATGTCATAGAATCAGAATCATTTAGGTTGGAAAAGACCTTTAGGATCATCAAGTTCAAACATGAACCTCACGCTGCCAAGGCTTTGGATCATGGCTGTGTCACAATATTTTTAAAAATTAGGTCACTGGTGAATTGAGAAAGTCTTGGAAAAGCAAAAGCAACTAGGAATAAAACATTAGCTCTTTAACTGTATACTACATTTAAGAAGTCTGAATATTTCTGCTAAAAGTTGTCACTTTCAAGGCAGGCAGGAGACAATTCCCACTGTATTTCCATGCTCACTGGAAAACAAGGGTTATACTGCCACAAACTGTCAACTCCTCCTGATGGTAACACCTGACTGCATTTATAAGTCTGTTCTAACAACACAAGAGGAAATAATGACAGCTTTCCCACACTCTACCAGCTCAGGAAATGCGGGGGCAAATGTACTGTTTTAGCCTTTCATATTAACATCTGTTATTGTTTCCACTCTTCTGACAGATGTTTTAAGAAGTTACAGTATCATCATACACGCATATCATCAATAAAACTTCTTCATATTGTTGGTAGGGTTTTTTTTAAGTGTTGTCTTCAGTGAAAGTCCAGCTTTGGCTTGGTTGAAAAATCATCATATGAAGGAACAGTTAATAGTAGAAGAGAAAAAAGTAATTTTGCCTCTGTTTAAGTACGCATAGGGTGGGGAGTTTTATTTGGCACTTTAGAATACATGTCCTCCTCCATTCTGTTTTTGTGCATTTGTCTTTTTAGGTAATCGATATAAAGAGTTTTCTTTAAATAGCAGTATAATATATGAAGCACATGGTTGGCTTTAACAGGACTCCTTAACATGAATGGCCATCTAATACTGCTCTTTGAAATTCAGTTTCAGAAAAAGTGATAATGAGTCCAAGGTAATCTTAGTGACGAGGCATGACATGCCCTGGTATTGCTTTCCAATAAATCATCTTTGGTATTTAGAGCAGTACTCAGTTTAATGTTAAAGCATTTTAAGGTATTGAATCCTGTCTCAATAAAGTCCGTTGGAATTTTTTATTGACTTCAGCAGAGATGATGTCTTATCCCAGGTTTTTGAACTCTGAGCTTGCATTTGGAAAGTGCAATTTTATATTCCAATGTATTTGCATTTTCACTGACATTAAAAGAAAGATGGGACAGAATAAATAACAGCTTCTGTATTCATTGGGGGGTTTTACCTCCAAGAAAATCTGTTTTGAATTTGGGTGGGTCAATGCAGAATTCAAAAGTTTGACAGGAGCTCAATGGACTTATCATGGGAGTGAAACTATTTATTTATCCATAAGAGTGTAGATGGGGTAGAGAACATAATGAGCAAAACTGCTTTCACTGTTACTGACAGTCGCTTCCTGATTGCTTGCACTGGTGGTGTTTTGACACTGCTTTCTTCCTTCTCCCATATGCATATATGTGTATGCATGGTGAAAACAGGCCACACAAATTCAAAAGCTTTCCCCCAAATAAGTATCTTTATCTATATTATTTTTTTGTTTTTATTATTATTATTATTGTTGTTATTAGTAGTATGTGAAGCAACGTCACAGCCACTGATTTCATTAAAGGGAAACCTCTTGTGCCATTTGTAGCTATATCTGGATGGATCAAGCCCTAATATTGTTATCTGAACCACTTCTTTTTCCCCAAGGATGTCACTGAAAGTCCTTCAAGGGCTCAGCACAACAGGGATACCCCACTTTCCATCAAGTTGAAGAGAGGGAGAATGGAAGAGAGCTGGAAACTCCCTGGTTCTTGTTTTTACCAGGCTGTTCCTGGAGCTGCTGTATGTCTAATGTTGTGAGAGTCTTTGGGGACTCCCTCACAGTGCCTCTGTCCTCCAAAAAGGTGATTGCTTTAACCTGGCTGAGAGCAGAAACCACAGCAAGAGGAGTGAAGAATAATCTTCTCATGTTGAAACTCTGAAAAGAAAGAAATTAATACTGCAATGATACAGAGGTGGGGACCTGCTATGCGTCATTTCTGAGTTATGGAACAAGGATTAGGGGTATCATTTTAATAGAGGAATGTAGGGAATTATACAGGCTATGGATCCATCTAGTAAACACTCCTCCCAAACCTTCAGAAGGGTAATAATAAATCCTGTGAGGCCTTTCATCAGCTGCCTGGGGGAAAAAAAAATGTAATCATTGTCTCTGCAATATTTAACTTGCAATATAATTCAAAGTCATTTAAAAATTATACACCTACCTACTATCAATGTAGTCTGAGTAGGCAAAATTAATAACAAGCATGCTCAGTAAATCCAAGGTTTAAATCTTTAACTAGAATTTTAATGTCTAAATTGAGTAATACTATCAGTCATGAGAATTACAGTTATCTGCCGCCTTATCTTTTCCTATTTATTTGAGGGGTTTTACTTCTCATTCTTATTATAGCCCTTGCAAAACCTGATAGCTCTGGCAGAGGGAGGGACTATCTCTCCACATGCAGCCACTGATGCTGCTGAGCTGCCTGCAGCAGCAAGGTCAGGGCACCCAGGGACTGCAAAACACTGATCTGGACGAGGAGGCAAAGAGAGGGGATTTGCTACTTCACAGCAAGCCTAGGAGGAGATAAAAGAGCAAAGCCTTCTGGGTTGCAGCTCCTTACAGCTTGGGAGGTGCTGGATGGACACTGTCACGGGGGAAGGAAAGCTTCGTGTTCAAACCTCCCCTTTACTCCCTTCTCGGCAGTTGTTGCTGGGCTTCTTGGCAGGGACATGGCCAGAATTGTTGTACCCAAGAGTTAGTTCCCATGATGAGGCACTTGCAAAGAGATCTGGATGCTTTCTACCTGTACTGAGCGTGAATTGCTCATACCTTAAAAGTCTGCGTTTTTACCTCCAATTGTTCTTTAAGAAAAGCTTCCACTTTGTTCGTTGGAGTTCCTCAGGATCTTGAAGTTGACCAATATGTGTCTATGTGCATATGATAAAAAATTACACACATCTACTGTTCTTATGGATAGGTTGCAGGAAAAGTAGCTTACCAGCAAAAGACTCAAAAAAGACCACATTATCCATCAATAAATTAGGCATTTAGCCCAAATAATTTTCTATGCCAGTGATATATACAGGTAAATAATTTAACTCATTTTCCCCTGGGAAAGCTGAGGATCCAGTTTAGCTTAGTTAAAAGACTGAGTTGCCTCAACGGCAAGGCAGAAAATGGTTGCATCTGGTGCTGGGAAGGACCACTCCTATAGTGACTAACATCTGACCTCCTAAACAGATATAAAATCAGAGAATTATTGGGTTCTCTCATTCAAGAGATTCAGCCCTGGTTTGAAATGAGTGCCCACAATTTCATTTCTTTTTAATCCCATTCAAAATACCACTCATCCTGCAGATGCTTTATTTTGTTGTTGCAGACATGATGAAGCTACTGGCTATCATAAGAAAGAACAGGGGGGTGTTCGAACTCAGTGCTGCTCTATTCTTACACTTTAGCTGTTTGCCCTTTCTTGCTGATTACATGAGGCTTTTAAATAGTTGTTTGGGATCTAATTTTAGCGGCTATGTCAGCTGGCCCCTGCTGAGGCTTAAATCCTTTTGCTGACCATGGAAGTGTAGACTGAAATCTCGAAAAGAAACATGTCACTTGCCTTCTAGAGAACAGTGTGGAGGTGGGAATGAATAGGAAAGTGTTTTTTGTTGGAAAGTGAACAATGGAAAGCATGAGCACATGGGCTGATGAACATTTTCTGTGGTCCCATGCCCTCTGGCAGTTTGTTCCTTCTCTCTATGCTGCCTCCTCCATAGTGCTAACACAAGTGCTTGCATGCCTCCCTGGTGAGTCAGATCCGGCTGAACCGATCCAGCTAAAAAACCTTTTTTTTTCAGTTTGGGACATGTAATGCCTGCCAGATCATTTCCAGACTGCATGACCTGGGTTTCAGAGCTGGGAACTGGTGCAGAATTTGTCACACAGGCAACTCAACAGCTCCATCAAACGTGGTTCCTGCTGTGCCAAGCGTGTTATGGGACTTTCAGGGTCTTGTTGTTCATTATCAAAACAATCTAAAAATGTTCTGCACTTGCAAACAGGTGCTCTGAGGGAAACTTGAGTTTCAGAGCCCATTGAAGCACTGAAATTGTAGGGACTGCCTCTGTGTCCTTCAAAGGCAAAGTTCCTACCAAAAGAATGGGCAGAACATGCAAGTCATCCCTCCAACTCCCAGCCTCGTGCCTGACCTGCCACAAGCATGCCTTGTTCCAGGCCTGCCATGGTGAATGCCTCTCCATGCTAGTACACAATGTCCCAGGGCAGGCAGGGCCAGCTTGGCGCAGCAACCCTCGTATCACAGTGCGAGAACCCCTTGGCACAAGCACTCATCGCTTGGGCAGCAAACTCCTTTCACTGCCTGCTTCATGTGGCCCCTCTCTGTACCATTGTACCTGTTTCTGTGCTGCTACTACTGGGAATCGAAGTAGTGCGTTGTTGGGAATTGAAGCAGTTAGTTTCTCATCACTGCAGAGAGACGCGGAGATACTTTGCAGGAGCTGCTGACCAGTTGGTGGGCAGTTGTGGGAAGCAAACTGCATCTCAGGTGTGTATGCAACACTCAGTGATGACAACCACCACAACCTTCTCAACAGCATGAACACTTGGTGCCTTTTTGCTTCTCATATTTAAATGAATCCCTAACAACGACAACATGAGCACTTGGGAGATGTTCACTCTTAGAGAAAAACAAGTCAAATTGTGATTATACAGTCCTGTATTGTTAAAATAAGAAACTGCCTAGTTCTGTATCAAAAAAGTCAATCTTCTCTAGAGGCTGGGTTGGCAAATAAATCAGGAGGAGAAGCTGCTGTAAATTAGAAAAGCATCAGTCAGTCACACTGCTGAATTGTGGCTGTGTTTACTCCCCAAAAGTAATTTCAACTGTAACCTTTCAGAGGAGGATAAAGTACCCCATATTTTCCCTGAGGTGCAAAGACTCACATGGGAAGGTGGTAGTCATCATCATCATCATCATCCGTGGCACTCCAGACTGCACCACTCGTCACATCAACATATGCACGTACCTTGTGTACCGTGAGCCATCCTAACCTAAACTGGAGACCAAATGAGTCAGACATTACCAGTAACGTGTAGGCTCTCTGGCCAAGGAGGGTTAGATTCATAATATTGTCCTTTGCAAGTCACTGAGTTAATGGTCTGTTTTAACCTATATTGCAGTTACACCTGGCAACTCATGATAATAGAGATAATAGAGGCTTAATGTATTAGCAACAGCACAAAAAAAAAACAAAACAAAAAAAAAGAAAAAAAAGGAAGGAAAAAAAAAGGAAAAAAAAAGAAAAATCACCTGTTTATATCAAACCACTCCTGTGAGGGCAAAACCCCTAGCATTGCATATGTCAACAACTGTATTATTAAAACTGTACTTAGTCTGCAGCTAAAAGGCCACACAAGCCTTTACTTCTCACTCCTAACCCAGGTCTCCTCAAGAGACTTGACTGGGTTTTAAAGGGTAAGTGTTGTGGAACAGTCTGCAGAGGAGAGAGTAGAACCTTAATGCTGCCTTTTCTGGACATCATTCTTTCCATTTGTATAGAGACAATTCCTCCAGCTAACCTGCCTGTCCTGTACCCTAGGCAACCTGACAAATTAAAGCTAACTACCTAATCCATCAAACAAATGGTTTTGTCCTGGCTCCATCAAAAGTAAATAAATCGCTATCCCCCCTCCCTGAAAAACAAAACATTTCAACATTAAAGAAAGCTGCTTTCCTGCCTCATCTTTCCCTCTCCACATGCCCAAAGGGAAGACCTTACACATGGCCACGAGCTATGCAGAAGAGCAAGATCTAAGGACTATCCCTTAGCAGAGATATTTCTAATACATCCATGAGCTCAGGGCTCCAAAGGAGAGTTGGCCATGACAGCCAAATCTCAACCCCTCTAGTGTGATTACAAGATTAAAAAGAAACCTTGAGGCTGATGGCTTGTTAGCCAGAGATAGGTCTTGCAGAGCACTCAGCATTGCCTCCTCCTTCCCCACTGTCTTCAGTAGCCTGCAAACACAACCTTTTCCAGAGCTCCTCACAGTACCTAACTTCATTTTGAAAGTCTGAATGTATTTACTGCCTTTGATATCCTGGCTGGAACCTGCTAACAAAGCTTGAAGAGCAGAGTCAAAGCACTTCCTCGGTGCTGGCTGGCACAGATGGAAGGAAACTGTCCAGAATCAGTTGCCATCCCTGCATGCCATCCCTGCATGCTAGAAGATAATGCCATGAAACACTGCACAACAAGGACAGCCACAGGGCTGTCTCTGTGCATCCCTGCACAGGCAACTCTGCCTGATGCTTTCCTTGTCCTGTACTGCCATGAGCCATAAGCTGATCTAAATCCCACCATATGCCAGGCACCCTAAGCCTCATTAATTCAGCGTGGTTTGGCAGCATCTAATTTCTAAAGGCACTTAAAATCTTTAGCAAACACCATTAGTACCTCCTTTATGGAGCATAAAGGTTTATATGCACCTAAATAGGAGCTCTGAGGAGGCACCCTGATCCTGGGATGAATAGGAGGGCAAGGTATGGCTGCCTCAGTCATCTACCCTTCATCTTAGACTACAGGCAGGTCTAACCTCTTGCTCCAACTGCACTGTGTTTCACAGCAGGCATGATGATGGGTATCACTAGCTGGCCAGGATTTAACTGAACACAGATGGAACTGAGGCAGCCAGAGCCTGATGCAAAGTGCTTCCAGTCCTTGCTTCTCCTCAGGATCCACAAGCTGCAGAACCAATGGCACTTCTCAGTTTGGTCATGAAACTTCCTTAAAGCTAGTTGCTGTTGGTTTTTTTGGAAGCAAAGCTTTCATTACCTGGAATAAACATTCAGAGACACTCACGACTACTTATTGCTAATAAAAATAAACGTTAGCTAGATGCATCAGTGCACCTGTGCAATAGCTACTTCTACCTTGCCCAAGCACGAGATGGGAACAACCACTCAAAAGCTTCTTCTCTGAAAGTACCATTATTTGCAGAGAAGTTGCCAGTTCTTGGGAGAGGAAAATGCAACACAAAAACCCAAAAGAGATTCTCCGCGATAGATGCCTGATGGACCATGCCCAGGAAGCCCCTCTACCACGCCATGGTGTGGTTGCTCATCCATCACCCTGTGCTTTGTACCCCATTAGAGGAGGCTTGCTTGCATCAGGGAGGGTGAGGTCCCTGGTACATACCTGATCCTTGGAGAGACATGCTGTCAGCTCAGCTCAGCCAAGGGAACACACAGCAGCATGGCCATTCTTGCCAGTCTCATGATGAGCTGGGAGGGCGGGAGGGAGGATATGCATCTGGATAAAGACTGTGTTACTGTCCTGAGCAGGACAAGACTTAGTTTTCAGGCTGTGCTGGACTTACTGAGAAAGCTCATCATGTCCCAGGACTGGACCCAGGTTTATGTTTATGCATGACCATGTCTTGATGGCAGCTGGACTATATCCTAAATGGACTGAAGAGAAGATAGCAGGGTTTCCTGCTGCAGATCACGGCCAGACACATGAATGTTATTTCTTGTGAGGAAAAATTGGAAAAGGTTCCAAAAAACCCACGGAAATTATTTAATGGCTTGAGAATCCATTTTTATATAGAGACCTAACTTGTAACATTTGGGTTTTCATCAAAGAGGAGACTGAAAGATGACCGTCCTGTAGTATGTGAAGTATTTAGTAGCTGGAAATACCAGCTACTAAAAGGCTCTTTAACCAGCAGAAAAATGCATAACAAGAGCCAGTGGCTGGAAACTGAAGCCAGACAAATTAAAATGGGAAATAAGGCATATATTTTTAAGAGTGGGGTTAATTAACCACTGGAACAAATCCTCAAGGGAAGCTGTGGATTGTTATCTCTGGAGAGTTTCAAATCATGGCTGGATGCCTTTCTAGAAGATGTACTTTAGCCAAAGAAGCTATTAGGTTCAATACATGGGTAATTGTGCGAGATGTAATGGCCTGTGATATACAGGAATAAGAACAGATGCTTTAATATTTCTTTCTGGCCTTAAACCCAAGAAGCTATTCATCTAGATGGGAGCCTTGTGCCTATAGCTGAGAATTTGATCCAAGGCTCCGACTGCAACATTTATAAACCCGTGAAAAATGAGTGTATAAATGCACCAAAGAGAATAGAATCCAACAATGAATAGGGAGCTAAGGATGAAGAAACACACCCGTAACATAATTTATTTCTATTTTTTAATAAATTATGCTGGAATGCAATGGGCACCTATAGAAACCAGGACTGTGAGGCAGTAATTTGCACTGGAGACATTCAAATGAAACAGGAAGATACGAGACTATGTTTGGAGACTGTCAGGTTTCTGCGATAAAATTGCATTAGTAATTAATAATCTCACAGAAAAAAAACAGAGGGAGAGAGATCATCTGCTACCGTGTGTCTATTAACAGATAAATCCAAAGTGAAAGATATCCCCTCTGGGACTATTTGATGGATTATATTAAATTTAATGGCAATGGAAGGAATACTGTAATTGGAAGATGCTGGAGGGGAAAGATATTGTGGGAGCAAGAGAAAGAGGTGCACTGCTGATATAGAAGGCACCACAGCACAGAAATGCACTCAGTTCCTGCCAAACAGCACCAAAAGAGCAGAAGATGCTCCATTCCCTATAGGCAAGGACCAGAAAATGTACAGGATGATTTCAGCTAATATGAAAGCCAATCTGTACTATCCCCAAGGGAGTTTCATTTGGCAACTGCAGTGTGGAAAATAAATATTCGAAATGCCAGAATTTTTTGAATCTCTGAGTACATTTCAGGGGTAAAAAATGACAAGTTCAATTAGGTTCCTCGAAGCAGAGGAGAGAAACTGATTAATCAGGCATGGAAGTTCCTAAGTAACCAAAACAACTGTGTGGGCTTTCTCCTCTTGACTCATGTTACAGGAGGAGGGTGTATCTGTTTGAAAATGGAATATATTTCCACATGCTCTATAAAGGAATGTCCAAACATATCTATATAGAAAATCGTCCCTGTTATTTAGGTCTCTTCAGAGCCTCTCATGTGTTGTGCAAACCTCTGAAATATGTACTAGAACTTTAGGGTGTTTTCTTTGAAGATAAAGTGGCTTTTAAAAGAATAGGAGGACTCAGTACTATCATCCCAAAGGGGCAAAATAAACTTCACAAGTAAACTTGTATTGAGCAGAAAGATAACTATACCAAATGGCAACCTAGATTAAAATACAACAACAAAACATTTATAATGTCTGAAGTCCAAGGGCTTCTTGGAAAAATAGCTGTGTCTGTCAGAAACACACAATGTGGAGAGCCATATCCCTGCAAATTGCCAGCAGAATAGCAAGAGTTATCATCCTTGGCCAGTGAAACATCAAATTAGTATTGCATCTGAGCTGGCTCTTTCCCAGAGCATTGGATACTGCCTCTACCAGCCTCAGAAAGCTGCCTTCTGCAGATGGGCTTTTCAGAGGTGTCGTACACCTCACCGCTTACAGGAAGAGACAAACAAAAGCCAATGCATATGACACACAGCTGAACCGTGCAAATAATATCATGCAAGAGGATGAATCCCGATCATAAAGCCACAGGATGTCTGCAGAGAAATTCAATTTTCCCGTAGTGCTCCGTTTGCTCACTTTGGCTGAAGGCTGAGAGAGGGGGAAGGGGGCACCCACTAGTCTCATGTTTTGAAAAGGGTTTGGGGATCGTTTTTTGTGTTACTACTGATAATGGCTGAATGAATTTGACCATGAAAGTGAGTAGGAGGGTGACCGAGGTAAGGTTGTACTCTTCGGTCATGAGCACAGCAGAGTAGAAAGCCACTGATACAGCTGCCACGCTCATCTTGTTTTGGGCTTTTTCCATTGCCCAGCACCCAGCCCTCCTCTGCACCATGCTCCCTGATGCTCTGGCACACAGATGCCCCTCCCCACTACTGGAGCATGTGGGTGTGTGGCCTCCCGGTGTCACAACACATTCGTGGGTGTCAGTGCCATGAGCAACTCAAGCAGCATCACTTATCTGCGTAGCATTGCCTCTCCTCAACAGCACCAGTTGCTCCAACCTGGGGATCACTAGTTTATTTTTATGGAATATTCTGTTCGTATGGACTCCTAGCTGCTTCCCACAGGAGAATGTCTTGGAGTAGGAAATGTTCCAAATAACATATGAGCTGCTACATACATTCACTGCAGAGAAGGGAGAGCTAATAGATGAAGCACAAAGCTCAGCACCAAGCCCTTGCAGCGCTTAACCCTGACTCTACCAGTGACTTGCTGCAACAATAGGGGTGAGCTATTTAGCCAATGCCTCTCCCCCCTGCCTCCAGTGCTTATTGTAAGGATGAATTATTTAATGTGTGTACACAGCTTTGATATTGTACGCATCATTTCATATGTACATAAGTGCTAAAGATTATTGGGAGGTTCTGTCATTGCTAGAACACTAAACATGCATTTCTGGGCTTAATTAGGTGTGTAAAAATGATAGCACACAGCCACACTGGAAAATATGAGTCCTAATGTATAAACAGTGGTAAGGCAATGGCAAAATGGATCTCAACAAGAGAAAATCCATATGGATCTAACCTTGGTCAAAGCATGCTTAAGTGCTTCTAATGGCCTCTAAGCAACTAGGGCATCCAGAGAGGATTCCCATCTCAATTCTCTCCTCATCTGCCCAGTGTGAGTTTGAGCTGAATAGGGTGATTATTTCATGTAAAAAAATAAAAAAAAAAGAAAAAAGAAAAAATTGAACAAAAGCCGCCCATGTGTGAGTCAAACCACCCTGAAGTGCATTTCACAGCTTGACTGTTCTCTCCACTGCTTTGCTTTAGGGTGATACATCACATCCAAATATGTGCTAGCCACTAGCCTTTAGTTGCCCTGGAGAGATGCTCCACTTACAGAGCCAATGCATTGACACTGACAAAACCTTTTATGCAAGTCACAGAATCACAGAATGGTTTGGTTTGGTTTGGTTTGGAAGGGACCCTAAAGATCACCTAGTCCAACCCCTTGCCATGGGCAGGGACATATGTCAGCAAGACACAGCAAGCTCTGATTTGCATTTGTGCAATTTACTGCTGTTTGGTAGCCATCTAATCTCTACCAATGCAAATAGCAGCTTTGTCTGTGGGCACTTGGGGACAATGCTGACAAAGCCCCATCAGTGGCTGTCACCAATGGATATAATAAGGCCAAATCCCCAAACCAAACAAGACCTTAATTTCTCATTGAGTTTTGAGTTTCCTGAAATCTAAAGTTGAAAGAGGCTTTATCCCTTGCTCAAGGGGTAAAATCCTCTGGTGAGAAAAGGTAAATAAAGGTTCACAGTCCACAGGCTTACTGCAAATAAATGCCTGAGAATCTCACCAGTGGGATCAGTGTGATGCAACTGCATCTGGCCTCATCTGTGTTGCAGGACCTTGGGAAAAGTAAGTTCAGCTTCTTCTGATGAATCTGTGTCATCACAAGAATGTTTTCAGAGTACATTCTTCATGTGTTAATAGTTTCCACATTATTAAACTGGATCTAATTATGCTTGGTTTGCTAGGAGCAGCAAATCATATTCACAATCATGTTTTCATTTAAAAAATTATTCTATACAAAGATTTCATTAAGATGTTAATTGCTACCAGAACTATGTGCACATAAATAATAAACAAGAATACCTACCCATTATTAAAAAATAATTTCCATATATACCAAGCAATTTGTTTTAGATTCTAAATAGGAAGCAGTCTGCCTGGCTAGAACTAGCAGAAGATTCTCTGTTATATGGTTTTATTTCCTCCTCTGCAAAAGTGCCACTTGCCAGACCACAGTAGAAGAAAGTGATAAAGGTCCCTTTAGCATCAATAAAAAGAATGTCTATCTGTGGACTCTGTATTTTAACTGAGCAAGGGTAACCTCCAAAGCTTCAAAGAGGTCTCGATGAGGCAATCCCTCTGAGTTGGGTGGTCTTTCTTTTCAGAGGATTCACTGTGAGACAGGAAGTCAACTCCCTGGCCCGTGTGTGACTGCCAGCCCTCAGACAGCAAGGACAGCAAGGACACAGCTGTGGCAAAATCCTGACAGATGTTCTTCCTCCACTGAGATGGCAGGAGCTCACACAGGTGAGCTCAGTCACATCACAGGAAAGCACCTGTGCTGTGCCTATTGGTCTCTAGATGTAATGACAAGATAGGGTTTATTTTTGGTCTCTAGAATGAGAATCTCTTGCTCTTGCAGAGCATATCGGACACTGAGATCAAAGATGCCCCATGGTCTGCTGACAAGCCCTGTTGGGCAATAGTTGACTTTGGTGACACAGATTGAAGAATGAAAAGGAAAATACAAAAGGTCTGGCAGTAATTCTCCTTTCTGTGCCTATCCTCTAGCACCACAGGCTGACTACGTGTGCAGGAACAGAGAACTTTCACTCAGGGGCAAACTGGAAAAGAGCAAGAGGAACGTAAATGCAGTGTAAAAACACACTCATAATTACAAAATTCTCTTCTTCAAGAGGAACTACACTAGAAACCTGAAAGCCTGAGCAATACAAACTAGGAAATAGAAAAAGGAAATTAAATTTTTAAGATGGTGGATGTTTAGATGGTGTTATCTTCAGGACAACAAACAGCAAGGGGCCAGGAAATTCCAAATTAAATCCAACACACTCCTTATTTCCTTATTTTCTCTTGTAAAGGATAAAAAGCACAGTCAGGATCAAGTTAGCATTACATTTCCTGCCATGTGACTCTATAGGCATAATCTTTGTTGCTAGGTATATGTGGACTAACGTACTCTGAAATTTAAAAAAAAAAAATTAATTGCCTTGACATATAGAGAGAGGTGAGACAAGAATTTCAGAGCTGTAGTTCACAAGAAATGTAACAAGCCCAACTGCTGGTCCCACAAGATTTTTTGTAAATCCAAGATGAATGTCTCGTGGATGGAGTTCATGGCTGATGACAGATTCTTTTGTTATTAGATGACATTTATTGATTAGTGTGAGCTATCTGACAAGTGTTTATCCTACCAGAATTTAAATCATGTAGCTCATTGGTGCTGCTGCAACACAGCTGCCATCTTCTGAAGTGCAGTAATTCCCATGAGTTGACTGTGATAAGCAGGAGGAAACCTTCATGAATTCATCCCACACTCCTCGCACCCAGTAACTCACCAGGGCCATTGGTTACTTGAAGCTCTTGGCATACCCTGCTGTAGGGAGAGATCGTCTGAGGTACAAGGTAATGATCTGACTGGTAGTAGGAACTCCTGAGGTGAGGGGGTGACACCCATGAGCCCAAAGAGTGGTGCAAGGAAACCCATTCCCTCACCAGGCTCCATCCTTAGCATGGGATGGGAGGATGCCCGAGCAGGGAAGATGCCTGATTTGTGGCTGTGTCCTGCAAAGCTCAGAGCTAAGAGCAGCATGTGGGGGACAAATGTGTGTGAGTTAGTGCCAATGTAGATTATTGGCCAGGCAAAGGGGATTTTTAAGGCACCTGTGTCTATTACTGGCCTCCAGCTTGCCAGACACTGGTCAGCACAGGATTGACATGGGCACTAAATGTGCCCAGCTACAGGCTGGCACTGATCCTACCCTACCCCTCTCTCTCTGCAGCCCGGGTCCTCCCAGCCATAAAAGCTCAGCATGGCCTTCCAGTACCTTCCTTGAGATCAGGAAATAGTTTGGACTCAAACCTCACTATCAGCAAGGTTTTGGCCCCATGGACATTGGGGGCTCAGCAGCCTCAGGCTCGAGGGCTTTTCTCAAGTGCTTCCCCCTGCATTAATTCTGACCGTGTTACAAACCCCTTCTTTTGTATTTTGAGTGAAGTCCATCACTGGCCTGAGGGCAAACAGCGGCCAGGAGGTGTTGCAGATCCCCCAGGAGTAGCAGATGCTGCCTAGTTCCTGCTAGCTTGACCTGAGCTCTCCTCCAGCTCCCACGCTGCAGGCATGCAGAGGCTTGCAGGTCCCAAAACACAGCCCAGGAGCTCAGCTGTGGTTTTCAAAGCACAGAGTTATACTTTGATTATTCTTTGAGATTATTGTTATGGAACAGTTTTAGTCATCATGACCTGACTTTTCCCTGCTAACTATGAGAACTGACCCAAACTTATGAACTAATTCTGTGCTTTCAAAAACTATTTTTGACAATCCTGGAATCCTCAGAACTGAGACTGAGAGGTGGCAGGATTTTGTACCTTTTCCCTATATCAATTTTAATTTTAAAAACTTCCTTTTTTAATCAGAGTCAGTAGCTTTGGAAAGGAACAAGGCAGGGAGGGAGAGAGAGAGGGAGAAACAGAGGAGCATAGGAAGGAAGGAAAAGGGGAAGGGGAAGAAAGTAAAAGAAAGGAGAAGGGGGAAAGGAAAGGGGAGAGACAGAGAAAGAAAAAAAAAACAGAGAAAGACAAAGAAAGGAGGAGATAGAAAGAATGAGATAAGGGGAAGGAAGGAAGGAAGGAAAAGAGAAGGAAGGAAAAGAGAAGGAAGGAAAAGAGAAGGGAAAACAAAGACTGTGCAGGGATGGACATAGCCATGGATCATTGTTCCTTTTTTTTTGTCCTGAAAAAAGAAGGAGAGAGAAAGAGATGGAGCTCTAACTTTGAAGAAAAATTGGTTTTTCAGTATTTAAAATGTTGAATTTAAATTTCACACTCTTTAGAACAAAATATAGCATGAAGACTCTGTACTAGCCCCAGACAGAGGCAGAGGAGAGCTCCCCCAGACGTGTGCATCACGAGATATTTTATGAGTCAGGAGTAAAGGCAGTAAGAGCGGTCTCCAGCAGAGAAGAGGCAATGACAAAGCACCCAAAAGCACTTTTTCTTGCAATTTAATGGACTGTCCTCTGTAAGCTAACTTGCTGTTCTTCTCAATTGTGCAGGGAACAAAGACCCAGATCCATTTTCTCAGCTAAAGGAAAGAAAGGCATGTCTCTCAGGAAAGCACCTCAGCTCCCAGGCTGGGGTTTAACATACAGGATTTCTCCCTGCATGCCACACTCCACTCTCTCTACTCAAGTTGTACTAATGTGTAGAAATGAGAGATTCCTAGATATGGCACGAAGGGAACCGCATGCAGCCTCACTGCTAAGAGGCTACGAATGGTGAAACAGCAGCCTGTGCTCTTATTTTATCATTCAACAGTTTAACAAAAAAAGCAGACACAGGTATCCCCTTCAAATGCAACAGGATTCAGGGTTGTGTTCTTACTTACTGCACCTTTGCACATCAGTTTAACAAATCTTCAATTATTCTCTGAATAGTTGGAGACAAAAGGAGTGGAGGACATGGAGACAGATGAAGCAGTGAGTGAAGCTGAAAAAAGCATATGAAACAATTGGGAACACATAAGAACAACTCTTACCCCTGTGTGATTTACCAGTGTCAAATGAGAAGTTGGTTCAGGAACAAGGAATGTAGTTTGTACCTACTGAGTGAAGAACTGTGTTTGATAAAGATGTGACTCTGTAAAGTATTTGGTTTGGAGCATAGCAAGCAGCTGAACTCAGACACTAGTGCCAAGGGCATATATGGCTCATGGTTGAACAAGATAATGCTGAAAAATTAGAAGCTGTCAAAAAGAGTAAAAAAAAATACCCAAACATGAGACAAAAGTTTTGAGAAGACCTTTAAGAAGCTTAGTCATAAAAGAAGACCAAAAAAAATGATTGATTGGTGTCTGACGATCAAGAAAATATCTTCCATGAAGAAAAAATACAAAGCACTGAAAAAATGCTGCCTTTAGCAGAAACAGGAGCCAGTGGCTGAAAGATGAAGGCAGATGTGTTCATATTTTGAATGAGGAGAAATTCTTATTCAGCACAGAAGGCAATAAACCTCTGGAACAAATTTTCAAGGGAAGTTCTGGACTTCCAGTCTTTCAATGACCCCAGAGCATGGTTGGGTGCTTTTCTGGCAGGTATTGTTAAACACAGACTTCAGTTGAGTTATCAGCCTCAGCACAACAGTAATAGATAGACAGGGAAGAGTGTCTTACTGGCACAAAATCAGTCCAGATGATCTGGTGGGTCCTTTTTGATGTGTGCTCTGTGAACATGCAAACTTAAGGTCTTTAAAGCTTTCTTAGAGACTTACAAATGTCTTCCCCTCAGATTAACAAGTGCAGCACATGAGCAGCTTGGAAAAAATCAGTGCTTTGACAGTAAAAATAAGAGATTCAATTATACATGACTTGCCTCTATGCTATTCAAAGGCAATTGGCATTTTGACTTCCACTGGCTGAGAACCTGCTGTGAATACCACTTGGACCAGGAAGACTGATGACATTTTGAAAGAACTACATCATTCACCTGGTGAACTTTTCATGAGACAAGGAATTTATCTTTATCCATTTATCTACAAAGATAAACGTCTGAAAGCTTTAAAAGTGAAAAACATGTAAAACAACCTGATTGCCTTCTCAGGACCTTTTACGATGAAGTAAATACACACTAGTCTGCCAGTTTATAAGGTTTGTCTTCCTGCATGCTGCCCCATTAAATTCTGTAGTGGTCTCTCTTTCTGCTTTTTCAGTTGTTTGGATGAAGTCCTAGCCCTACCTCAGTCTATGGCCAAACTTAATGAGGTAAAATGAAGTCCTTTTTTTACCTTTTGCCTCTTTTGTCTTTAAAATGCCTTCCTGATAATCTGCTTCCCCAGGTTTGCTTAACCAGCCCTGCTTATCCTTACAGCTGTGGCGGGTCCTCTATTCTCTTCTGTATGAGTGTGTTGTGGGAACAAGCCTGCACTCTACTCTGTCTTCAAGTGCACACCAGAGGCAGGGGCTGAACCAGTGCTGTACAGCCCACATACATGCATTTCTTAACACTCAAACTGTCAAGTGTTTTGCAGCTTCTTAAACTGCATACTAACAATCCAAGTGTTCTTCCAGGTAATACCGTGCTCATAAGAACACGGAACCATAGACAGAGCTGGGACTTTCAGCTCCAGAACAGGGCTCTGGATGCTTGAGCTAATGCAGTGAGATATTCACCTTTCAAGTTAACTGCAAACACAGGAGCCAATAGACATATTTTGCTAATAGGTTTTCTGGATGTTTGCTGGCAGCAGAGAAGCAGCTCAGAAAAATTGTTCTTAATCCAGGCTCATGAAGAAGAGTACACAGGTACCTTCAAATAAATTCTCTGTTGTGAACATCTCTCTTGCTTTTTCTTCCAATCTCTTCTTGTCAGTGGCTTCCAGTTTCCATTCTTCAGGTTTCTCACCCCAGTTGCTATTTTCTTACCCCTTCAACCCTACTCTTCCCCTCCACTTTGATTCTTCATCACTCCAGTTCTTCAACCCTCCTTTCCCAGCATGTGAGGTTGTTTCCTCAGTTTCAGCGTGTTCATCCTGCCTTTTTACTCTCCATCTGCGTGTTTAGCATGCTTGGCTCCCTGCTTGATTGCTCTCTGTGCTTCCCAGGGTCTCACAATCCCAGTATCCTTCCCCATGCTACTCAGAATTCCTGTCTGGCTTTCTATTCAGCCAGTTCTTCCTCTCAGTGAAGATCCTGCTCACAGGCACTTCTCTTTTCACAGTATCTGCTCCTTCTTCCCACTCCCATCAGGTTTCTAAGCACAGTCTCTTTGTCTCACTAATCTCAGGATGCAGCTTATTTTCTTTTTCTTCTCAACCTTTCTTCCATAAACCACTTCTTTAGTACTCCCAGTCTCTGATTCCCTCTCAGTTTCCCCACTTCCCAGCCTGCTTTCAGCAGCCCTTCTCAAAATACTCACCCAGCCTGTTTTAAAATTCTTGCTCTTTCCTACTTCTCTTACATCATCTCCAATTCACAGTGTCATTCCTCTCCTGTTCTGTGTTAGTCTTACCAAAATAGGGAAGACCTGTTGATGGAGAGTAGGCTGGAAGGGGGGGAAATTGGGGTGGAAGCAGAAACTAGGAATGCAAGAGGAATGGTCAGAATGGGATTAGCAACCTGTTTTTCCACTGAGTGGATCCTCAGAAAAAACCCAAAACATTTAACTGCACTTTCTGTATACCCAGAGAGAAAGATAGTAGCCTGAAGATCACATATTCATTATGGAAAATTTCTGCCTGAAATGATAAAATTAAGCAGTTATGAATAGCAAAAATTTGGATAATTACAATTAGGAAGGGATCTTAATTAACAATTTGTCATTTTTCTAGGTGTAATACAACATAATGGTATTCCAAAATGGTAACTGTTTCATCTACATGACAGCTTCATACTATTATTTAATTTTAATGTTGTGGTAACAAGTGATACCCTCAATAAGGATCAGTACATAGTGCTAGAAGACTTTGTAGGCACATATACTACAAAACCATCTCTTTGGGAGGGGCCTTAGAGTCCAAAACGAAGATTTAATTGGCTCAAGTCTTTCCATTTCACCCAGCAACTTTTTGATTATAAGAACACGAGGATAGAGTGCAAAAGGCACATAGGTTATTTTTAAATAACCAATTATCCATATATAGCCATGCTGGATTTGGGGTTTAATTGCTTCAGACATGCAAACTTTTTCTCTATCTAACTTTTCACAGACCACAAACACAATTTCCTGTTAAAGTAGCACTGTCCTGAAAATGCATCAGAACGACTTTTCCAATCTAAGCACTCTGACCCAGTTCTAAGTCAAAGGTTTTTCTACACAGCTAAGTAAAAACTCTACCTCATAAGAGAACAATACTGGCTTACTATAACAAGATTCTAATAGTGAAGTAGAAGCTGAATGCTCTGCTCCTTAAAAGTCTATCTGTCTTCACACTTAACAGACAAACAACTGGAAAAGGCAGAGCTCTATTTCCAAAACCCATACAAAATGCGGTACATTTGACTAATAGTTAGATGTAGCCTTCTGATTCATAAAAGCATAAATCAAATTCTTTTCTTATTTTCTCCCTATAATAGCCTCACAATGCTAAAATCTTGCCACCAATTATGGAGCACTGAATCTGTTTTCAAATAGCAATTCTTTATTTTATTTTATAGACCATCAGGTTAAAAAAATTACTGTATTTTTTGAGAAATCTCCCTCCTCTATTCATAACAGCAAAGAAAAAATTGAATGCTTATTACTGTGCTAAGTGTGTTTGATTAAATGAGGTTACAAAAGAAAAACAAAAGAAAATCTCTGCAATTCACCCTGAAAGTTTCATTTCCAAAAAGAGCCAGTAAAGCTGTCAAAGAAAAAAGTTGATTTATATAACATATACTATTAGACCATACATAAATCAAACTGCACATACATCAGGATTTAAATAACTATATAAATGCATCCTAAATTTCCCAAGGCAGGGTGTAGATCATACACAGACAACATATACATTCCAAAATTATTTTTCTTTAATACAAATAAGAAAGGGAAGATGAAAGGCTAATGGGTAAATGTTTTAAATACAGTTAAAATACAGCAAACCCGACAAGATTATGCTGCAATATTAGACAATGCAAAGCAAATTAAACCAAGGGATGACATGGTCATTTTGGCCCTGATTCAGGAAATCACTTAAACACATGTATGAGGACATCTTAATTCAGGAAAGAGTGTATGTACAAGCTTGAATTTAATCATGATGAGATTTTCACCTTCAGTCTGGCCCCTGAATCTTGGGTCCAGGAGCTGGAGTAGTGGGAGGAGATACTAGATGTCCTGTGCACAACAAAGGCAGGTGAAAAGGTCTCCTGGCAGATGATCTGAGCTTGATGGTCCCTAAAGGTGTGGTGTAGGAGGGCATCTAAATGAGGGTAAATAGATATACCCTATGAGCTCCCAAAGCACTGGGATTTTTGTACAGATCACACTTTCTAAACCATACTGGGGAGGCTGCCTAATCTGCATCAGCCAAAGGCTCTTGTAGGCTCCTGAGACCATGAAGATATTTTTCAGTGACCTTTGTCCATTCTCGTAGTTATTCTGTGCTTTTCCTCTTAGAAATGCAGCAGATTCGCACTTCAAGGGCTTGAATACCACTGGCTTAAACAGGAGTCGGGCACGTGGCTAAGGTGTGAGAACAAGAATACTTTTGTACACTGGGGGGTTCAGTAAAGAGAATGTCTCCACTGTAGTCAGCAAGCAGAAGAAGATAGAAATATTGTACCTAAATCTGTGGAAAAGGAGAAACTCTTGTTGGTTTTCTTAATTAACCCAAAACCAGAAAGTAACAGTATAAACATACTTTATATTTCTCAGGCACTGCAGATAGAAGAAATTACATCAAGGATAGTTACGTCCCCCATACAGTGAATACTTCCTGTCAGAAGAGTTGAAGCAGATTGTAACATGTACTTTATCTCTTTAGAAATACTTCTGTTAAAACACTTACTTCTGCATGTCCTTTATCTGTCGTGACTGTCCACGCCGTTACCAAACCAATAAGTATATTACATAGACTGTGGGATCAAAAGTAAGGGAAGGTTGCTATGGGTTGTGCTAAGATAATAATTTTGTTCTTCTTGTGTGTCTTATGCTACATCTAGTACAAACAGCAATTCATTCTAGCTAATATGTGGGGTGAAAGAATGATAATATTGTGATTGTTGATGGCTGCTTGGACAGAGTAATCTTAACTTCAGGAATTTCCTCACTTATCGAAGTCTCTGCTTGTGGCTTCAACAGAACAGCCTGTTTACCCTATCTGTTGACCAGCAAGGCATTCTTCCCTATTTTTTGGTACAGTAGTTTCATCAAATTTTCTAGCAATATTTTTTTCCTATTTTGTAGGTATCTTTTAAGTGTTATAAGAACACAAAAAAGCAGAAGATAACAATATATTACAAGATACAAGCCGATAAAGAACAAACCCTTCTTGATCTATCCAAAGGTCCCCACATTCACCAATATGGATTAAGTCAGCTCTTTTCAAATTTCACTTTTGGAACTACTCTGCTTATGTATCTATTACTTTTTGCTGGATTTGCTGGCAGACCATGGAAATTTAAAATCCTCAAAATATCAACCCAGATAAGACTGGAGGTTCTTTGCAAATGTTACTAAAATAAAAAATTGTTGTATAATACCATACGTTCACATCATTATGGAAAAGCACATTCTGGTTGTCCCTCTTTCTCCTTCAGTTATGCAACGCCCTAATTACAACACAAAACCAAGAGTTCAAAAGTCATTTGCACAGCTGATGGCAGGGCTTCATATTCACCATACTTTCAGTGGAAACATTTTCCCTTTAATAAAAACTGTTTTGGCCTATTTTTAAAACCAGCATTCCAGATTTAATCTCAGACTCACTACAACACACTGTCTCTGATAAGATGGGATAAAAAACTTACCTTGAAAGTGTAAGATAGTTTTACCAATTGCAGAATTTTTATTGTCTTCTTTTTCCTTCTCTATGCATTTTCATCTTAAATTTGCAAGACTTTTGAGTTTGTCCACCACATGATATAAAATGACATAGCTAATTATAGTGTTACCAAAAATATATTTTCCTTTTTAAAAAAAAAGATATTTTTATAAAATAAACTGTACGTCATTTTTGAATATGATGTTTTATTTGTGAAAATGTAAATGATCTTTTCATTAAACAGCAAACAAAATGATGTATCTCTGAAAAATATGATAATGCTTTTTTAAGGGTGCGCAGATGGTGTAGTTAGAACATCTGCAGCAACGGAGGATCTGAAGAGAATGAGAATTCTTTGAGAGGATGAGTTTCTACCTCCAATTTATGTTTTTGCAATTTTTTTGTAATGTTCTTTACTAAGAAGCATTCTCTACAGTGGAGTTTTCAGTATTTGGCCTCTTTTCAGAGCTTCTACTGAACTCAAGAAAAAATCTTAATCATAAAATCTGTTAAGCATTTTAATCAGTCCACAGTCCATTTTACAAACTTGTCATCAGTTCGGCTTTTCTTATTTACATGAAACAATGTCTATTTACACAAACAGAAAACACCTTCATAAAGAAGATAATCATGCAATGGAGGAGGGCTAGAGAAGATCAGGAAGAGTGGTCAAAGTTATGGCACAGTTTCAGGATGAAGAAGAATCACTGTGTAATCTTGCAGAGAGGGCTCTACCACTTCTTGTATCATGGCTAATGCAAATATATAGACTTCAGGTGGAGACTCCAACACCTTGAAAGTTTTTCTCCTGGGGAGGAAGATGTTTATTCCATGTTATCCAGTGATTTTTCATTGGCTAGCTTCTTGGTTGTCATGCTCATATTTTGATTTCCAAATAGATTTTAGGACAGCCCTAAAATGGAAAAGATAATTAATCAAAAACATATTTTTAAGTAGTTTTATATAAATTGCTCTGAATCGGTCCCTTCCCATTCACCATCACTGTAACAGCTTTGTAAAGTACTTCTTCCCAATTTCTAAATACTTCTTCCTGTTTTCTCTAATGGCAAAACAAATATTAAACTATAGAAAAACTTCAATAGTTCACCCCAGATCACATTTATCATCAGTAATACCATATCCTCGATCAAATAAATTGTAAATCACATTGTATGCTGTCCACCTACCAGTGAAGCATCATCAAGATCACAGCAAAGATCACACAAACGGTCACAACTCTTCCAGTTACCAGGTAAAAGACCAGAATGGGATCTGTCATCATTCCTCTTGATAGTCCTGATTCTATTCTCCTTGCTTTTTTTGTTTGCATTTCTGAAGAAAAGAAATAAATGATCACCATTATGTTCAAATTTTCATATGAATTGGGCAGTTAATCTGATGAACAGGACTGAAAAGGAGCAGGGCTTGATTATTTACTATCTGACATCTTTCACAACTTTACTGTATCAGCAAAAGTTAGAATAGTAACTTTTTCATACCTTCTTTGCAAAGGCATATCTATACCAAGGAAGATGGAAAGAAATGGAGATCAAACTCATACAGAGTGGGAAACATTATTTAACAGCCATGAAACACACAGAACTGCAATTCCTAAAGAAAGGCACAAAGTATCTCTTTGGTTCGTGTTAAGAATGACAAATATTTTTGCTTTAAGTAGTGCTTTAATGTAAAACTTTAAGACATATAAACTTAAAATACACGGATGACAAAGAATAATTACCAGAGGCTGTCTGCCACTCGAGCCAGCCTGACTTCTTTGTTCTGTGCCTGGTGCCAGGTGCTGTCACCCAGGGCTGAGATACCAAGGTACTGTCTTGCTACAGAAGAACTCTAACAACGGCAATTGCTGCAATACTAATGATAATAATGAAGACAAAAGAGAGTGTGCTAACAAAAGCTGGATTCAAGGACTTAAGTGCTGCTTTTCAGTTGCCTGTCTCTATCGAGGTCTGCAAAGCTTTTATTTAAAGCAAATAACCACTAGGCATGGAAAGGAGTTGTTTTGCATGGCCCAGAAACATTGAAGTGAGGAGCAGCTGCATGAATCTGGGAAGTGAAAACCATAGCAAGGATATTAAGTAAGAATGCATTTTCTAACGCTGCAGCCTCTTCAACCATTCAAGGAAACTGAGCCATTACTTATGCTGTTTTCCTAAGACCAGATACATTAGTTAGGAGATGGAGCTAACAATCCAGGAAGAGTGCAAAATGCTGAAGATGGTCAATCAACTTCCTCCATCTGCTTTTTGGCAATAGATAAAGAAAACACCTGGAATCCAAACCCAGTAACCTTGTCCTGAAATTTAAATTACTTTATGTGTTCAGCATCATTCAAACAAATCAATGAACTGCCAGGTGTCTTCCCAGATCCCTCCAGCTTTGACAGCTTTACATAAGCCAACCCTAATTTCTCTTTTATTTTCCCTCATATAGATTCTAAAATGATAAGGTACTATCTTGTTGCTAACTGGTATGCAAAATTCATGTTCACACTGGTAGGAATTCTGTGTATCAGAATGACTGCTGAAAAACCATCTCTATTTCTATTTCTATTTCTGTTTCATTTCTACTTCTGTTCATTTCTACTTCATTTCTACTCTGTGTCATTATCATCATAAGGTCCTGTGTCATTGTCATCACTGTAGTATCTAAACAACTCTTCCATTGCATCATTTGAGTTTCATTCTCGTGCATCACAGAATCTTCATTCTGATATTCTTAATCACATCTGTAGGATTCTCCTGATTTTTCTGCAAGATTTAGGGCAGGTAAGAATGGCAAACTGTCTGAGAATATCATACATAGTAAGTTTGAATATGGGAGTTTTTGTACAACATGGATCTACCTGCTTTTAGACTAATTCACTTCACTGACTGGACTGTGTCTTTTTAGAATTGCAGTTGTGAGGAATGGACATTAATGAAAATTATCTTTGATTTTTCCAATTTCATTAACTCAATACGGTGTGCCCCTGGCAAGATGTGAGTTTGGAGCTCTAAGAACACCCCTGTTTACAGGCTGTAACTGCAACCTGCTGAAGAGAAAAGCAAGTTTTGTGTTGTTCACTGGTAATCTACTCAAGTTTTCTTCCTAGGCAAGAAATTTTTCCAATAACCAAGAACCAGAACTGCTCAAGAGACAACCTGATAATACAGAAGGATGCTTTCCATACAAACACGCTTGTTTAAAATGTAAGCAGGAAGAAGACAGAAAAGCAGCTTCCCAGTAAGCTGGTTCACAATGAAAAGACTGATTCACATCAGGTGCACTCTAAAGCCCCTCTCTGCACTCCTGAAGTCCAGCAGCACTCCCATTTGCCACTCAGAATTTCGCCACAGCCAGAATATGCCTTTAAAACACCTTCAGCTTACAGTTACAGGTTACAAAGACATCCTTACATCAACTTCAAAAAAATCTACTTAGCTTAGTAAAAGAGAAAGAAAATTCTTCTTCTGAAACATGCAAATTCTAGTTCAATGACTTTCAACTTGAAGTCTAAAGCCCACTAGAGATCTGTGGACTACTTTACTATAAAGAAAGATGAAAAAAAAGCATTCTTCTATAACATTACACAATTACATTGAACACACCCCCCCACCCTGATACTAAAATTTTGTGCACTCCACTGGAAATTTTCTACAGTTGTACAAACAAAAAATAAATTGACAGTGTATCTGAAAGTTGCAAGCAGATTGTCTTCAACTCTACCCGAAATTTAGCATATTCACTTTACCTGGTCATTATTTTTATTCATGTTTGCTAAAAAAAAAGAATGCTGGTAAATGAAATCCAATTTCTCTTCATCTTCCTCTCCTTCAAGTTTTTCATTAAGCTGGAATTCCTCCTAGATCATGATGTGGAGTGTACAGTAATGCTCCATCTACAAGTAGGTGTTCGAGCAGTTGTTTGTACAATCCAGCAGCCAACAGGAGTCCTTTCCACCAATTTTCAGATTCAGAAAAGAGGTATCTGTTTGATAGAGAGGAATAACATTGCTGGTTTTTTTGTCTTAATATAATGGTGACGTATAGACTTTTTGTTTCTCTTCTAGATTATCTATAAGCCTTTTTCTATGGCTTTATATATATTTATATATTTCCTCTTCGTTCACAAAGCCTAGCCATGATGATATATATTTGAAAATGGATGGATATATGCTAATGAGAGAACAGGATTAGATACATATAGAGATGATCCAAGCTGTTAATCCTGGGCACTGGGATTCCCTATTTCATTTCTGTGCAAATGCAAGGACATATGGCTGTGCTGATTACATGTTGGTACAGTAACCAGTTACAGAGCCTCTTCTGTCTCAAGGAAGCTTTGGCACTGAAGTTATCAGCAGGAACTTAAATGAGATGTGGGCTACAATGGCCTCTGAGACAGAGAAATGCTATTGCCTCCATCTTTTCTATAGAAGTGCCACTGGATGCACACGCCAGTTTGCTCTCTCGCTCAGTGAAGATGGTGAAGGACCTTGAGGGGAAGCTGTATGAGGAGTGGCTGAGGGCACTTAGTTTGTTCAGCCTGGAGAAGAGGAGACTGAGGGGAGACCTCATTGCAGTTACAACTTCCTTGTGAGGGGAAGAGAAGGGGCAGGCACTGATCTCTGTGGTGACCAGTGACAGGACCCAACGGAATGGCCAGAAGTTGTGTCAGGGGAGGTTTAGGCTGGATATTAAGAAAAGGTTCTTCACCCAGAGGGTGGTTGGATACTGGAACAGGCTCCCCAGGGAAGTGGTCACAGCACCAAACCTGACAGAGTTCAGGAAGCATTTGGATGATACTCTCAGGCACATGGCGTGGGGATGGTCCTGTGCAGGGCCAGGAGTTGGATTTGGTGATGCTGGTGAGTCCCTTCCAACTCAGCATATCAGTGATTCTGTGATTCTGTGAATCTATTCATTTTAAGCTACTTAATAGATCTTGGAGCTCATGTTCCTCAGATTTCTGTATAGTTGTAAATATTTTTTGAGTCAAGTCTCAGTTCTTGTAAGAACTTCTCAATGGGTCTGTGGGGTGGTTTCATCTGACAGCTTTTCACCAAGACTACTCAGTCACAGCTTAAACAGAAGCAATTGACTCATTGTATTGATGACTCACAAACGCAAGTCGAAGGGACCATTTTCATGCTTAAACCTAAAATAGATTATGTGCTCTGCTAATTCAGGTCTAAAGAAAGGAACCTTCCACCTTCCAAAGAGGCATGTAGAGACTGAATAGTGGGAAAAGGGGGAGGAAAAAGCTCTGGGTGGTTTGTGACTGCCAGATAGGCTTAGAAAATGAATGAACAAATTTCACATTACTGTACAATGGCAGAAAGGACCTCCACAGAGATACAAGAACTCCTACTGAAGAGAGGGGGGAAAAAAGGAGGATTCCCAGGCCAGTTGTATTTAGGTAAACATTATGTAGGAGAGAAACATGGAGAGGGGTATCTCGAAGGATTTCTTTCTTTGTAGTCTGCCATAATTTTGCATAGGACCTAAACCTACATTATTTCAGGAAAAAAATGAATTTTGATGAGCATGTTATTTTCATGCTTTCTCTGATTAGGAAAGATGGAGTTTTTGTGCAGCTGTTCTGGTTTGACAAAATCAGCACACTGCTACCTTCCTCATAAAGTCAGCAAAAATCCCATTATCATTTGAGCTGTGAAAGATAGTACTGCAAAACTGTTCTACAATGTATTCTTTTTAATGTTAAACTTTGCTAAATCCATTAGCGTATAAGCAAATTCCAGATGGTGACTAAGAGAAAAACTCAAAAACTTGGTTTTCCTGCTTCAGTATTGAAGTGGAAAGGAGACAACTGCAGAACCTGTGCTGCTGGTGCTACCAGACTTAGTGAGGTAAAAGGAAATTTGTTAACCAAGCTCGGTGCAGTAAAAAATAAGCAGGTAATAGAACCCACTGCTTATTTTAGCTTGAATTTTTACAAGAAATAAAGAAAATACTCATTCCTACCACAAGGAAACTCTTCATTTCTATTCTGTCATTTCCTTTTATATGTCTCTTTCACTGGTCTGCATTTCATGACTGTCATTACCACAGCACACATGCCTATATACTCCCAGTGACATGCAGTCTTATGAAGATTGAGTACTACATAAAAAACGCAAGGCCGTATCACTAGAAGACTGTCAGTGTCTCTATGAGCTTATTAGTTGCTGTGTAGACTGTGAATTGTACAGAGGCAACTAATATTTCCATTTTCTTGAATTTCAAACTGGAAACTGACTGAATGGGTACCTCTGCAAAATTCCATAATAGCTGAACCATTGGGAAGAATGTGTGCTGTTTAGTCATACACAAAAGAGAAGAGAAAAAAAAAAAGGAGAGGAGTATTTTTTAAATAGATGTGCAAAGACAAGTTGTATTGTGTCAGAGGCACAGAAATGTGCTTATTCTACTCCAACAGCTTCCAATCTGTCACGACCTTTTGGTCCCTGGGAAAATTTCTCCCATCTCTTCACCTCCTACTTGAACAATTAGGAAGGGCAATATGGTTGTGACTTGCTGATGTATATGCACTCGTCAGGCACTATGCCCCATTTTTCCAAAATAGCAGTAAACATTACTCTATAAAATTATTGTTTCTGTCAAATAAGCAGGAAATTGAAACTGCGTAATGGAGCAAAGTCATGTGAGTCAATGTGTTACCAGCTCACCAGTGAGAAATCAGGGCTTAAGTGCATTGTGACAGTGAAGGACATAATCTGACCAAAAGTCTATACAATTCATATGGAGAATGTGGTAAATACATGCAGTATCAAGTACTTCTCCACCAAGTGTTGCTCAATCACTGAACTTTTTTGGAAATACATCTTCCAAACATAGTTATATCTATTTTAAGTACATCTTCAAGATATCTTCACCTGGGCAAGACTCTCAGAAAATGGTATTTCCCCTATATGAGAAACTTTAATAGGTATGTCATCAACTAAATGAAACATCTCTGTACAGATCATAAAGTTTATAATTCTTCAAATTACAGAATGTTACTTGGAAATTATCCTTTCCCTTAAAATTACTTAAAACACACTTTTCTTAGTCTAATGCCTAGAATGAAGAACATAGCAAAAAATGAGTATTTCACAGGGACTTGAAATCAAGTGCACATCAGTGCAGAAAGGAGATGTGAAATGTTACTGGATTGCTTAACAGGGTGATTGGATGGTGGAATGCAATCACTTCATTATACTTCCATCACACCACACTAAGAAGGAATAAGGATGTTTCCCTTAAATCAACTTATGTGCTCTAGATTACTGTATTGCCATGTTACACTAACAACACACACAGCCTAATGGCCCCCAGAATTCCTCCACATGGACTATACATTTTGCTTCAGTTCCATCCATCCACTGGTTAACAAAACTTCTTAAAGGCCAGTCCCTTTCAAAGGAAAAAAATCTTTTGCTCTGCATTTCTTCATACTCTGTTTTTGCATTTTCTTTCTTTATCCTGAATGTTAATATGATGTATTTACCAAATACCAGGCAAAACAGATCTTCTCAGAGTGCCTGCTAAAGCTGTCCTATGCTGGTATCTAAGATTTCAATACAACATCTACTTCTGTCAGAATCTACACCCTACAGAGACAGATTCTTAAAATTATCATGTGTCAGGAAAAGAACTGAAAATGAATTAAAATCTTTCCTTACAGAACAAAAAATAAAAGAAACTAATATATGTTCTGCAAAACAGTTCACTGACTTTAAATATCAAAGCATTCAGGATCCTGGACTTTAAATGCTCAAATCAGATGGCACAGAGAATGCTGTAGAGACTGTCAACTCAGTCTGCTTCCAGTCTTCTGACTGTCTGAGTGTCTTCAACTCCCACCAAGGTCAACAGAAACTCAACACACTAAAATCCTGAAGGCACTGGGACTGGGGAGTCTGAAATTACCTAACAGTGACCAACAGTGAGTGATACATGAATACCAACAGCCTCCAAAATAAAGCCTCTCAGAGCAGAGAGGCTGGTGATTAGTAACATAAGTCTTATGAGAGACAGGTGAAATCCAGTGTTGGCCACCAGGACTACACAGAGGGTCTTACTGAAGACAGCAGGAGGTAACCCATCACATATGTGTGAAGTTAAGGGGAATTCCTGCAAAACACTGAAGGAAGCAAAACAATGTTCAGTGTCACTATAAGGATTTCAATGGGAACATCCTCATTTTAACAATTACAAATATATTCAAAGCAAGTGCTATAATTGTTTTTGACAAACAGTGTGTACACAGTTCGTTGAAAGGACATAGCTTGTGAGGGAGGCAGGAGTAATATACTTAGGCCCAGTAAACACTGAAGGTTTTGCCATTTTTTCCAGAAGCATTTTGTTTACTAATAGACATGGAAAGAGGAGAGTTAAACCCCCTTTGCAGTAGAATAATAAATAGGAAATTCATTTGCATATTGCATCTGTGATGCATCTGCCTTCCTTAAATGTGTATTATATAAATCAGTGGATTTTAAAATGTTTCAGAGGTGCCATGTAAATCATGAAACAGAACTTCAAGTGACAGAGGGAGATGCCATCACTTACTGAAAATGACACAAAACGAGGATCATTCTGTGTTTCAGAGAATGTCTTGTGGATACAGAGCAAGAGGTGTAAATGGCAGTGAACTGACACTTTTATTAAAGGCATTCTTCTTTCTTTAGTGCCATGTAGGTTTTTTAGCTAAAAAGTAAGGCAGGAAGTCTGTGAAAAGCCAAAAGGCTGGCTTAATAAAATCCGGGTGCTGGGCTAACTGTGGTCGCATTCACCAGGAAAAAAATCTCACCATGCCTTATCCGTGGGAATACTAAAATTTGAAAAGTATATCATACTCAAAGTGTCTATGAAAAAAACTCTTTTAATTAGATCTGCAAGTTCTTTTGGTGCTCCTCTGTCTTCTCCTTTTGGGCAGTTTTTTCTCTCTTTCCCATGTTTACTTTCCCCGCCTCTTCTTAGTAGCTGCCAATGCTGATGAAATTAATCTACTGAGATGCTCTAATAAATGAAGTCTTAGCTTCAACAAGTCACACAAGTGAACCTAACAGAAAACTAGACACACTGCAGTAAAATAAATTACCTAAATGAAATTCACCCTAGAGAAACATAAATTAATAGACTGCAGGAGGGGTGATGAAGAGGCATGACCCACAAAGAACTGAATACTTAGCAATACAAAAACAGCAGTTCTGAGATAAATCTAGAGGTAAAAGGGGACAAAACAATTAAATCACAAAGACACTAAGACAAAATTGAGGAAAGTATGAGAAGATGCAATTAACATATGGTTTAATTATGCTTTAATGCCTCTGTAAACCTGGATTATGACTAGAGGATCAATGAATCTGAGCCTTAAAACTACTGGGAAAAAATTAAGAAAATTCAGTCAGTTTAAACATCAAGAAATATAAAGGGTGAGCTAAATGAATCTAGGGAATAAGAAGGAATATGAAGGAGACAAAGAGCTTACAACATTACTGGAAGAACCAAGAAGCTACCTTTCAGCCTTTCAACAGACAAACAGAATCACAGAATGATTTGAAGGGACCTTAAAGATCACCTAGTTCCAATGCCCCTGCCATGGGCAGGGACACTTTACACTACACCAGGTTGCTCAAAGCCCCATCCAACCTGGCCTTAAACACTTTCAGGAATGGGGCACCCACTTCTCTGGGTAACCTGTTCCAGTGCCTCACCACTCTCATAGTCAAGAATTTCTTCCTAATACCTAATCTAAATCTGCCTTCTTTCAGTTTGGAGACATTCCCTCTAGTCCCACCACTACATGTTCTTGTAAGAAATTGTTCTCCAGCTTTCTTGTAGGCCCCCTTTAGGGCCCCCCTTTACTGGAAGGTTGCTATAAGGTCTCTCTGAAGCCTTCTCTTCTCCAGGCTGAACAACTTCACTCTCTCAGCCTGTCCTTCATAGGAGAGGTGCTCCAGTCCTCTGATAATATTCAGCTTGCTCCAGAAGAGGAGCATGAAGGCCCATCCTTCCTTCTTATGTTGGTGTCCCACAGCTGGATGCAGTATTTTGAGTGGGGTCTCACAAGAGCAGAGTAAAGGAGCAGAATTACCTCCCTTACCTGCTCTTCACACTTCCTTTGATGCAGCCCATGGACTTGTGCACCTTCAGATGCCTTAAATGGTCTCAAACTTTATCTCCTACAGTGTGGGATTCTCCAGTCTCCCAGTCCCTGCCTTTGTCTTCTGCAACATGTGTGATGTGGCTGGAGGACTTGCTGGTGAAGACCAAGGCAAAAAACTATTGAATACCTCAGCCTTCCCCATGTCCTGGGTAATCAGGTCTCCTGTTTTCTTCCAGACAAGACCCCCATTTTTTCTAGTCTTCCTTTTATCATCAAAGTACCCATAAAAGCTTTCGTTGTTGTCCTTGATGTGTCTGGCCAGATTTAATTCTATCAAGATTTTATATTTCCTAACCTGACCCCTGACTATTCGGGCAATTTCTCTGTATTCCTCCCAGGACACCTGTCCTGGCTCCCACCCTCTGTAGGTTTCTTGTTTTGTGTTTGAGTTTTTCCAAGAGGTTCTTGTTCATCTATGCAGGCCTCTTGGCATTTTTGCCTGACTTTGATGGGTTGCCTCTCTCCTGACCTTGTAGGAGGTGATGCTTGAAAATCAACCAGCTTTCTTGGGCTCTTCTTCTCACCAGAGCTTTATCCCATGGTACTCTACCAAGCAGATCCCTAAAGAGGTCAAAGTCTGCTCTCTGAAAATCCAAGGTAAACATGCCAAGCATTGAACAGCCAGTACTAGAATGAAGGTTACAAATGTGATCTGAAGTCCAGGTCCAGATACGAGATGATGCCTTTTTTTTTTTTTTTTTTTTTTGGGGGGGGGGGGGGGGGGCATTTTGGTTTTGGTTTTTGGTTTTGTTTTTGCTTTGTTAGGGTTTCCCTTTTCAGTTCTTCAGTGAGATTATATAATTTTCAGAATTAAAGTGGTTAAGCATTTTTTATCGTGTCTGGCCGAGGTGGAATTTACTTTTCCCATAGCAGGTCTCCTAGCGCTGTGCTTTGTATTTGTAGCTGGAATGGTGTTGATAACACACTGTTGTTTTGGCTGCTGCTGAGCAGTGATCACACAGCATCAGGGCTGTCTCTTCACCACCCCTTTCCCCCAACTTCCCACAAAGACCAGTAAGCTGAAGGTGAGAAAGAGGTTAGAGGGGTGCACAGCCAAGACAACTGACCCAACCTGACAAAAGGGATATTCCATATGCAATATGGCATCTTGCTCAGCAATAAAACCTAAGAGAAAGCCCGTGAGGGGTGGGGGTGGTGTGGGGTGTGCATTTTCATTAATGTGTTTTTCCTCCGAGGTAACTGCTACGCATACTGAGGCTCTGTTTCCTGGGAAGTGGCTGGACATCACCTGCTGATGAGAAGTAGAGAATAGTTCTGTTTGTTTGTTTTCTTTGCTTCTGTGCACAGCATTTACTCTTATTTATTAAATTGCCTTTATCTCAGCCCACAACTTTTTCATCTTGTTTTCTTCCTCTCTGTCCTGTTAAGGAGGGGAGTGATAGAGCAGCTTGCCAGGCATCTGGCATCCAGCCCGGGTCAACCCACCGCAACATTAACTCTGAGGAACCAAAGATAAAACTGGGAAAAAAATTCAAGGAAACTCCCTGAAAACACAGAACGTTTGAGACATGTGCTAGAGGGATGGGACACAAGGAGCAGATTCTTATTATCCAAAAGATGTGTGCATTAGAGCAAGTGAGGTTATTAAAAATATGGGGATACATATTCTAGTAGTAGGTATAGGAACATTGAAATTATGAAGTGAAGAATGAGAAATATTAAATTATGTAGAAGTAAAATAAATCTCGCAAACCCATAATAACCTAAGATGTGAAATAGGATGGAATCAAGGATGTTCTATCAATGGAAATACGAAAAAGTGGCTGAAAAAATAAAAAAGACATATTCTAGAAAACATCAGATTGATGGGAGAGAAAACTTTCCTCCCTTTCTTTTTTCCATGGTCTTATGAGAGGCTGCATTTTTTCAGAAAAAAAATTAATAACACTTCTGATTCAAGACTGCTTCCTAAGAAATATAATTACCACCTCAAAGCAGTTTCTCTCATCACACCAAATGCAGAAATATCATCTAAGGTTTATCTCATTTTTCCTCTCTCCCTTTCTGCTACAGAATGATACCTCTTCTCTCCATTACACAATTTATAAATTGTATAAATGTGGAATACAGAACAGGCTATTGCAGGAAGGCAATTTTTTGGCAATATTGTATGTGGGAAGACATCTGTGAGAAGCATCAGAAGATCTTTCATCTTCTGAACATCTCACAGATGTTCACAAATAGCGAAAATTGTTACTTTGGGGAAGGCAGCTCATGCCAATAAATGTAGGGAACTGGTTTAAAATAGGAGCTTGCAGGCTGTGAAATTAATAAAACAACAGATCTGACCTAAACTCCTAACGACAATCAGCCTGATTGTTTTTTTTAATTATAGTTATTGGCAATTGAAATCAATGAGAGGTGAATGAGGGCAACCAAATTACTACTGCTAAATTGCTACAGTTAGCACTTTTTTTCTTTTTTCCAAAACCGAGTGACAATATGGTTTATTCATCTGCTTTGTTACTTACCACATGTAACTGTGCATTCTCCAAATGCTACTTCTGTGGACACAGAGTCTAAAGTTACATCTCTAATACAATGACAGGGATTGAAATGCCCAGCTAACAGTAAATTCACTCCTTGAAATCCTTTAGTTGAAAAGTAAAATTTGCCAACATTTTTGCTTTCACTAACTAAACCAGAAAAACAAGACACTTGTAAAATTTATAGTAAAATCCAGTGTGAAGAGCATTCATGTTTAAACAAACCTCAAGAGGATTTTTTAAAAGAAAAAAATGCATTTTTCTCATAAAGGAGTCTGTGATGTTTAATTAACCTACTGAATGCTCTGGGAGGTGCAATGTCTAGGTTCTATGCAAGGTCTTCCCTGAAAAGAGTTAAGAAATTTTTTTCATTAAACAATATTCAGTTGAGTAATATCCTTGTTCTTTTCTGGCTAATGTATGCCTTCCCACTTCATTTTTTCCCCATCACACTTCAAGGTCAGGTTTACACACCCAGCACAAAGATGAGTCAACCAGGTACAGTATTTTAATTAGGTACTGCAGTTTTAATCAGTGTGATTGGGTTCCTTCCATCTTTTAATGGTACTTTGAGGTTTCAAAAATGTGCACAACCAAAAGGTTCTCATCTCCATATGGGATTCAAATCTAAAATAATGTATTTTATTCCTAATAGTATGCAATTTGAATGTTTGCTTATAAGGATACTGAGGTGCAATAATTATTACATAGAGAAACTACCTTAGTGAAGCTCCTTTGGAAATTATTAATTAAATAAGCAGTAGGTATTTTCAATAGTTTCAAACGCAAGGAGAGTCACTATGCCTGTTTTTTACAAGTCTGCACTGCCAGTCCCACCTACTCAGATTATTTTGTTCTGATAAAAAATACTTACTACTATAAAGTTTGCTCTCACTGTCTCTCAGTTTTTTATACTCAAGATTTATGTTTACAAAATGTTATTTCTGTGCAGCAATGCAAGTTTATATATCACTTCTTGCTACTAAATCTCTGAGTAACATTTACATTTTTCACATGCTATCCAAAACTTTAAATTTCTCAGGTTGAAAGGAACAGATCCATTTTTCTTTCAGTCAGTGATATACAAATATAAAACCTTTATTCTTCTGTTGTAAAGGATTTACATTACAGCAGCACAGTGCATTCTCCACAGTGATACACTGATACTGAACTCTTTTTCTCAACATTATAAATGAACCATCAAAATCTTACTCTTCTGTTATCTCTGTCTCTATGGTTTTGACATTTACTTCAGCATATAAGCTGTGCTCCTCAGAACAGTCTTCTAGGATACGCACAACAATCCTCAAACAATAACTATCCAGCTGAATGATAAAATATCCAACCTTAGTCAAAACATAAGGAAAAAAGGGTAAGATTAAAATCCTATGAAAACAGAGACAACCTTTGAAACAGATAGTGTATCCTCAAACTCTATCTTTAATGAAACTCAAAAAGTAACAACGTCTTTAGAAAATGGTCCCCACCGTGGGCATTGTATCACTTTTCCCTTAACTTCTTTTAAATTGATGGGGCAGTCTTTCAACAGTCTTGTCTAAAGGTAAACACCACAGCACAGCAGAGAGTTGGAAAAGAACTTAAGGATCTTGTCTACAGTCTACAGTCCTGTTTACAAATATTTGTTTTGAACTTGGTACAATGGAATTTGTTCTTATTTACTTGTGCAGAATAAACATAAACATACAAAAATGGGTGGGAACAAGGGCTAGGACAGCTTCAAATGGCATAAATTCTCAATGGAATAGATTTCTGAGGATTCATATCAGCTTATGGTATACCCAAAACTCTACCCTGAGAGCAGGTATTACTGTAATTTGGTTTTGAGGTGACAAGCTGAGTGTAGCCACAGCAGGGTGTCATCATACCTGAAATGAAAAGATATCATTTCCCATCCAGATGAAATTTTCTTAAAGAAGGAAAAAGAAAGAAAGGAAAGGAAAGAAAGGAAAGGAAAGGAAGGAAGAAAGAAAGGAAGAAAGGAAAGAAAGCAAGCAAGAAAGAAAGCAAGCTAGAAAGAAAGAAAGAAACGTGGCTCTTTTGTCAGATATTCATTATGATGAACTGACTGTAGCTCCAAGTAAAAAAAGATACTGTATTTTCTAAGTAATGTTACTCCAACATCCAACTCCTTTAAATACATCTGATCATTAAAAGCCGATTGATTAACAAGTTAATCAGGAATCCCCAATCCTGATTTCTGATGTAATCAAATTTATTAGAAAGCCACAGAAAGAAACTTTGAGGGAAACAGGATCATTGAGAATAACACTTTTTATATGAATTTTATGAATTTTCAATGCCAATATCACAATACAAAGTCTTGCATTGCTTTCTTTACTTGCATTTCTTCCATCCATTCTAACTGAAGCAAAATGTTAAAGCTTTCAATAAGAAACTACAGATCTTTCTACTTATATAAGATGTCTGGTTCCAGTTGCATCAGGTTCAGATAAAAATATAGTGTCAGCCCTATGCAAAAAGAATTATGTATATAAGCTTCCATTAGCATTAATAGGAGTTATATATGTAAATCCCACACATGCTGTGATAAGAATGTGCTAAGAAACTGCATTTACATTCCTGTCAGGGGGCTGCAATTAGTACCAGCACAGCAAAAGCAGCTTGTATTCCTCTCAGCATTTGGAAGCCTTGTAAAACCTATGTAGAACAGAAATCTTTGCCATTATACCCCATTTTAATTACAAGCCACATCACAGCATATGTGCAGAATATTTTGATAAACACTTAAAAAGCCCACAGAAGTCCTACTAAAAATGGCAACTGAGAGCACTAGAAGTCATGATTGTGAACCTCAGAGGAACTCACTCATGCCTGAGCTGGGCATCTCTTTCTGCCAAGTATTGTGGCTTTAGGATTTATAGGGTCCTGAGGGTCAAAGTGCAGAGGGGACTGAGAACAGCATGGCTCCATCCCCAAAGAGGTAAGATGAGCAACAGTGAAGTTGATGTGGGTTTCCCAGGACAGAAATCATTCCATGGGCAATTGGCTTGGCACTTGAGAACACATCATGTGCAAACCTGTGCAATTCATCACTTGATGGCAGACAGAGAGTGTTTGCAGGGATCATCACTCTCAGTAGCCCACTCTTTTGGCTACGGGAGTGTTGATCAGATCAGGAGCTATCCCCATCTCCCCAGCCTCTCCCTTCAGGACTGCCCTGTGATGGCTTAATAATACACTCCGACGCCTTCCCACTGCCTACAGATGACGCCAGGGAGAGATTGCTGCATCCTGGCAGCGATTCAGCCTGGCTCAGGAAGCACAACTCCAGTGAGACCGAAAAATTGCTGCTTGACATGACATTACACTCTCCATGCAGCCTGACCACACACTTCCTGATTCCAGAGAGGGAAATTTCCCTTAGCAGGAGTGGGGATCACCAGATCTGCAGAAAATATCTGTGAGGGGAGATGTGCAGGCACATCCGTGCCACTGCACCCACATAGGCTGGCAGGTCAAGGGGCCCTAAGGTCAAAGGTTGATGCTGGCAACCAGAGCGAGAGCTGTTTGCAGCTCCTTTCTCTGCTGTCCCTCATGCTGGAGCACAAGCTCCATCAAATAAAATGGGTGGCAAACTGTGTGGCACCCAAAAGATCTACAAAGGATCTGACTGCCTCCTATAGATGAGCCCATGATAATAACATTTTTGTTACAACTGAGGAACACCAGTTCTTCTCCAAAGTCCAGAAAAGGCAGATTTAGATCCAAGTTTTTGTGGCTGACTCCAGTTTCTTAAAATACTACCCTAGGATTTCCACAGTGCCTTTCAACTCCCACACATACCAGAGCCCTGTGCAGACCAAAGAAGTGGATCTGTGCTCGGGAAGCTGTCACTCACACATACAATGGGCACACTGGACAACAGGTCTGATTGCCAGTGGGACACCATGCCAGCAGGTAGAGAATAGAAGAGCCTGTTTGCTCTTACATATACTAGTGAAAACAGTGTTTGTAAGTGATGCTCCCACTTTTTACGCAGAATCCATGTGGATGGTCTCTGCTTTGGTGTTCAGAAAGCCACTGCAGATGTCCCAGGCTATCTGGGCTTGAACTTCCTCCTCAGTGGGCATTCCTCCTCGTCAGCAATTGCATTTCCCCAGAGTACAGACGTGCAGCCAACACAGGATTTCTTGTGAGTGCAGAGATGGACCTGGGCTCTGTGAAATTTGCTTTCATGGGAGTTAAAATGAACAGAGCTTTCCCTGTCTTTGAATCTACTCACATATCTTATCTATTTGACTTAGACTTTCCTTAATAATTTCTTGCAAGGACACCTACTCTCACATGTGCAACAAAAAACATAGAGGAAAATTCCTGGACCTAAAGCTACTTCCCTAAAGGATAGAAGAGAGATTATTACTTCTGTAAAATGTTTGGGAGGGTCTCTGATATTGGAGGCACAGAAAGCTGGAGAAGTGGGAAACTACTATTTAATGGGTAATGAGCCATTCAATCAAATTTCTTTATGAAGTTGTCGAAGTTGATGCTGTCAAAAAATTAATTATATCCTTAATAACAGCTCCTATTTCTATATTTTCAGGACCCGAAACCACCTAGAACTAGGAAAAAAAAAGTTAATACTGAATAAAACCTACTGTGTCCAGAGAATGGAAAAAGATTGATCAATAGATTAAATCCAAGTGCATGTTCCAGTTTTTCTTTCACTGAGACATTTTGAACATGCTTTCATATCTATGTGTATGTATGTGTTAGCTATAACTATATGTACACACAGAAACACATATATTCTGTACCATTGTTGATGCTTGTGATGGGATGCAGGAGACAGTTACCATGAAGGAAAGATCAATCATTTCCAGGAACAGCTGTTTAATACTTCTCTAGAAGAAACAGATCTTTACCATTTCTACAGAACAAGTAAGAAACTTGGCTTTTTAGGATGGGACCTAATAAATGGCTGGACGGTTTTTGTGCATTTTTTAAAATATTATTAGTTAGTAGCAATGTCTTTTCCATTATTTTCTTGCACTTCACATACTTGGTGTTAGTCTTTACAGTCTACAGAAGTTCTCTCTCATTTTTATGACTCTTCTTACTTATCTGGTTTATATAAAGCAGGGGATAAAAATACTAATGGCAATGGACAACACTCACTTGGCTCAAGCTGTTAAGTGGCCCTGTGGAAAAGTGGTGAGTTCCCAAGTGGGCAGAACTGTTCCACCTACTTGTGTTGCTCTCACAGCTGGCTGTTCCACTTGCTGCCCAGAGAGAAGGCTGGTAAACAAACAGCTTGGAAAGACCTTGCAGCTGCTTTTTCTTCTCCTCAGCCTCAGGACAACCATAAAGTGGTTTTCTACAGTGAGTGTGGATATTTGGAAGCTTTCTTCCAGGCTGCTCCTTTTCTCTCCTTGCTTGGCACCATCTCCCACACAATCATTTTTCTCAGCCACTTACAGGAAGAACAGTCTGCCTGGACTTGTAGCCAGTGTTACTCTGCTCCCCAGACTCAGGAGTGGTGGCAGAATCCCAATACTTCTTAAAATTACTGATATGTGAAGCCAGGGAGGAGAGATGCAACTAGGAGCAGCAGGCAGAGTTTCTTCCATGTTACAAACATCTGGAGTATGATTAAGTCTTATCTCTGCCTTCAGGCCATATGGGATGTGGACTTTCAATTTAGCTATATAATGCAAAATGGTTTCTTGCTGACTTTGTTAGTCTAGATGCTAATTAATAGACCAAATAACACCATTACCACAATGCCAACAGGTTTGTACTTTAGCCTGAACTCACTGTCAGTATGAACATGACGATATTAGATGCTCAGTAGCTTTCTGAGTTAATAACCGTACTTGTGAAAGGTTCCAGTAGTGTTCAGCCAAATGATATAGACAACATTCACACAGAGTGAACCGGAGCAGCCTTGTCTATTTATTCACACCAGCAACCCAGGTTGTAAAAGAGGTAAAAGAGATGTTTGATGCTCTTAGAAAGCAGTAGTTCCATGCAGTGCTGTTTTCTGCAACAGGACTCTGTTGGTCAACAGAATTGCTTTATTCCCTGTGCGTGGACCAATAAATAATTCTGTAAATCATATCTCATTGAAAGCTCCTGCAGCAGGAGCTCAAACCAAAAGGTCAGCACATTTGTAGTGGTCAACGGGACATGAGCAATAGTTCTGAAAACTGTCTTCTCTTGTTTTGTCCCTATGCACAGATAATGGCATGTTCCTTCCACTGGATAAGAGTTGTTGCCATAGTAATGTTTCAAGCACTCCCTTGGATCAATAAGGGAACAGAGGGTTTTTCAGGTGTTTCTGTTACTTGTAAGCCTGCAGTCATACCCATTCTCTTGTATAAAACAAGTTTCTTCAAAGGTCTTTCAGCACTCTACAAGTAGGCAAAGAAAACAACATAAACACGGTGTTCAAAGACCTTGGGTCAGAATCAGATCTCTGATGGGCAAGTGCAATTCTGTCAAGAGAGCAGGGTTGCATTTGCATAATCAAAGCTCTGCATTTGGCCCTTGTAGCCCTATCAGCACCTCACCAAATCCAGGAACAAACTGAAGCTACAGAATTGGTTGCATTTTTTTGCCGAGGATCCAGATGTAGTTCCATTCACAAATCAGCGGGATTTTTCAATCAGTTTAAAGTTCATTTGCTGGTTCATGGACACTGTAGATACCTGACATATTGGCAAAGTTCAAGTTCAAGCTGCTTAGATGCTGTTACTTCTAAGATGGAAGTGAAGTGTGAGCTTAACATAAATTCTTAGGGGCTGAATCTACAAAAGCATGGATTTAGTCAGTGTAGCACCACTTTCAGCTACCACTTTTCAACATATAAATGTCAGAATCTGTCCATCTGCTCTACGCCTCAAAAGATTATGTATGTGTTGAATACACTCCCCCTACATAACCTAACAGGACATACCTCAGCATTTGCAATGAGGTAATTTAGATATTTACTGGGAGCAGTCTTATTCCCGGTGTACAATTTGCAACAGCCATGCTCTACAGGAGTTTTAAGTCAATATGAGCCATTCATGCTACTTACTCAGTGTTGGAGAACGGCTGCAAGCATGGTGAATGTCTTAAGGCAGGCTTCGGTTGAAGATGAAGCACTGACACATCTGAGTGTTCTTGTGAATTTAATATGAAAAGCTAAGGACAAACTTTTCTGAGATATAAAGTGTTCTGCTTGCCATATTGATTTACAAGTAATAAAGGAGTACGAGATTTGACAGCAGTATATTTTGCACTCTTTTAGGAAAAATATCTCAAACTCAGATTTCTCCATGGGATAGTGATTCTTTTACTTTGGTATTTTACATCTAAACCTTACTATTCACAAGCATATTACGCATTTTTCTATGCATAGATTCCTTTACAAAGAGCTGTATTTACCTCCAAATGCTGCACAAGGCTCCTTCAGGTATTATACTTATTCACTTCAATATTGGAACAGGAACATGCTATCTTCTGCAATTATGTGGTACGCTTTTTAAATAGGGACTAATATTTCATTGCCTGCTGAAAACATCTCCAAGTCATAAATACAAGAGACTTCTGCGGTAATCAGCACCATAGACACAACTCAGAGAGATTCATTAGTGTTCCCCTGCAATTCCTAGGCTGGTGTCTGCTTGCATGTGTCACCACTGAGCAGGAAAAAAATGGGCGCTACTTCTTCTTTTCCCATTATCTGACATTCCTCATTTCATATCTATTTATTCTCCCTGTTCTTTGCTTCCACCAAAACTGGAGAAGTTTTCCTTTATCTTCTACAACTCCTTCCTTGCCGACAGTGTAGATGCTTTTCCTACATCTGTGCATCTGGCCTTCCAGAAAGAAAGGTAGGAGGAGAAAGGATTAGGAGAGGAGGACAAGATACGTGCCTGGGCTTTTAGTGTGAGATGGAGTGAGGATACATCTAGGCTGCTAAATACTGGAAAACACTCTCCTGTGGCTTGTAAGCAATTCTTGATCTTTGTGGCCTTGTGAAGAGAAAGGCCAGAGGAATTCAACTGAGACTTCTGTCTGTGGAAAACAGCACGTGATCATATGATTTTGCCCATGTTATTTAGGAGGTATATAACTTCCTGACAACCAGCCTTTTCAACAACAGTACTTGCTAAATATTTTATCACAGAAATATCAGGGCTCTCTGGTATGGTCCCATCCATTTTCTGTTACTCTGAACAGACTTTAGTGAGAAAGGTTAGAAGTACACAAACTCTGTGTGAGGAGAGAGGGGCTGTGAGAATCACTGCTGAAACAGTACAAACCAGAGGTCACATTTTGCTCCCACTGGTACAGTCCTTTTTGGTCAGAGTGGTTGCTCAGATGTAAATAGGGACTGAAGGAAAGTACAAGTTCTCCTGGTAACATCATGGGCACCAGCACCCAAGCCCTGAGCATCAAAAGTAATGAGAAGGTGTGGTTTTATCTGTTTCTGGCTTGCACTCGCTACCAGTAAAAATAAAATCTGCAACATAAAAGTGATTCCAGGTTTTACAAGTAAATGGGTGAAATCCTGGGCCAAAAATGTAGATGTTAAATACAGCAACTGCAGGTATGCACATCACCCGATCATCCAGGCCTTTCTGTTAAAAGTTTAGCTGATACCTTAGATCAGCTCTAGAAGCTGACTGTTGTAGTGAGGCCTTACTTTCTAGCTCAGTTGCTGCTTGTTCCCAAAGGGAGTGCCCCGAGGCTACCCCTGGCACTTCAGCCTTTCTGTTTACCCACTCTCTCATCCAGAATTCACCCGCCTCCACATGGTGTTCCTTGGCACCCTTGCTAGCACAGAGCTTGCAGCAACTCTAGCTTTGCTTGTCTCTGCACACAAGTGAGAAAAACGCCTGCATATAAGCCAACACGCGAATGCCCTGCCACCTGGCCAGGGGCAGGCTGCAAGGCCCTGCTAAATAGATGTCAGAGCTTCCACACTGTCCTACTAGCTTTCCTCATCAGGCAGCTCATCGCATTCAGGAATCACGCTGGTTTCGTCTGCTGTCCCCTGCAGTTTAGCAGAAGCATCCTCTAAAGAGACCTAGTAAGAGAGAATGCTTATTAACTCCCCCTCAGATATGCATGGGTCTGGAAGCACTGAGATGCCATGGTAATGAGAGCAGTAAGAGTGTCTAGACAGACAGACAGACAGTAGTCCCACAGCTAGGGGAGAAATTTTACCAGCAGATATTTCATCAAATTAACTGTTATGTGTTTGGAATAAAGGAACATGGGAATACGCAATCCATGTTTATGGTGAATCTAATGAATGCTAGCTATGACAGTTTTTATAGGATGTCAAAGAGCCTCTGGCAAATACACAATTAATAAAATAGTTAAAAAATAAAATTAAATCTAACATTTGACAAGCTGTGTTATTAAAAGGGTTTCCTCAATAGTGTAGGGTTTTCTGAGTAGTGGTGAGGAGCCAAACCAATCTTCCAGGTTACAGTTCTTAAAAGGATGGAATTAAATCACCTTAAAAGACTGTCTCTTACATAGCCTGCACTTAAAAGTCATCACAACTATTTCTGATAAGGATTTCAAAGTACAAAATCCCTTTTTGTTATAGATGCTGATCAGCTGTGCACCATTACCTTATGTGCATTTGCCTTGATAAAAATAAATCTGACTCAGGTGCAGAAATTAGGATTTGCCTTGAATATGTTTGTTTGTTTGTTCTCAAGGATAAATTATTTTTGAACAGTTAAGGGCATGGCTCTCCAAAGGGCTGAGCACCTGCAGCTCACATTCCACTCAGCTGGAGCTGGAAATGCCAAGCAGCTCTGAAAAGCCAGGGCTGTAACTGTTCCATTGGATGAGATTTATGCAAACAGTATTGATTGACAACTAAATCTCAGTATAGGGCTGGCTTTCCCTTTCCAACTTAACATGTTTACTTAGAGGCCTAGATGCTGTGTAAGACATTCAGAATAATTTAGCTTAATTAAGACTGCAGTGAAAGGAAAGAAAGGCAAAGATGTGCCTTGTTCTGCAGTACAATAAAAAATAAGTAAATACAATTCCAGTTAATTATCCATCACTCAATGCAGAGACTTCTGCTTAATCTAATCACTGGTTAATTAGATTGTCTGTTTTGTTTGATCAAATCTACTGTAACCAAATCATCTGTATTTACATTGTCCTTTATTTTGATGATTTTCTATTATTAAAAAGGTCACTGTCAGGTCAAGTTAGGCCTGTATGTGTTGTTTAATGCAACAGAATTTCATGTTACATAAATATCTTTCTGCAGAATGAAATTCAAGGCCCAGACTTTTAGAAGTATAGAAGTATTGAAGGATCTAAAAATCTAAGATTTTCCAATTAATTATATACCCCTCTGATCAAAAAGCAACAGCTCTGACAATCTGGGCTGCATTCAGTGAGGTATTTCCCAGAATCAACAAGGTATTTCAGTGAGGAGTGGGACACCTAAAATGAAAAAAACATGTAAGAAAAGGTTTAGGTGCATTATTTCTAATTTAGAGTGAGTTCCACTTACCCATGGTGATTCCAAGCCAGGCCAGGGTAGTGCAGTGCAGCTGTGCCTACAGCTGAGCTGCTCAGCTGATGGATGGTAATATGTTGAGCAGCGGTGATTTGGTTGCATGTCTGACTCTAGAGAGTAAGTCCTATTTTGGCTTTCAGTGAGATTTAGAGCATTTTTAGAGAGGTTTTGCCTTCCTGTAAGCTAACAGGTATACTTACCTGAGGTAGCTCTCTATCCCAGATGCCAAAAGTGAAGCAGTACACAGGTTAAAGCCTGGCTAAGAAGCTATTCCTGATTGGTTTAGAATGGAAAATATTATGGGCTACCATTGAAGGTAGCCTAGGTCCCATATTGACATTATCTGAGTGCACAAAGGACACCCTCAAGCTACTCAAGCTGGGATAACTGATAAACAACCAGACCAGAACTGGGGCATTGAAGGGTTCAGAGGACCTGAAAACAAGAATAGTAACAACTTCCTAAATTTTCCCATGTAAATGTGAATATACTGGCATTCACCGCTTCTCTCTAAAGTCCTGTTCAAGACCATGGTAAGCACATGAGGGAAATTTCCTTATCTTGAATTTGTGAGAACTGGGGTTGATGATAAGAGCAGGGATAGTATAATAAAGTGTGCTAATCCCATCATAGCAATCCTGCTGTGCATATTGCTCACGGCCAGCTCCAGGTATAGGCAAAATAGGCAGTTGCCTATGGCAACAGACTGCTGGTGAAACCAGAGTGAGTTCAAGCTCCTGCAGTGCCTTTGTCACTTTGTCAGTGTGAGTGCCCTGGAGAACGAGCCAGGCAGCTGTTGCTGGAGAAATGAGGACATGTGGGGCCATGGGTTTTGGTTGCAGTAGTGAGTATTTAAGGACTTCCCTGCAACTATTGTCATCCACCCTTTGCTCCCCGGATACTCCTGACACAGCAGAGTGGAAAGTATGACTCTCCAGGACCTTCCATGGCTCTATGATGCCCTTTTGCAGCAAAATTCAATCTTGCCAGCACTTCTCAAATGATTGGAACTGCCCTGGTTCTTGCTGGGCTGAAGTTAATTTTCTTCCTAGGAGCTGGTACATTGCTGTGTTTTGGATTTATAGGAGAATCATGTTGACAACACACAGATGTTTTGGCTCAGTATTGTTTACCCTAAGAAAAGGTCTATTAAATTTCCCATGCTCTGCCAGTGAGGAGGTGCAAAAGAAGCTGGGAGGGAGCATGGTCAGCACAGCCAACCCAAACTGGCCAAAAGAATATTCCATATCATAGAGCACCATGTTCAATATAGAAATGGGGGTGGGGAGAATGATACAGGGGGATACAGTGGGACCTGCTGATTGCTGCTGAGAGATGTGCTGGGCATTGATCAGCAGGTGGTGAGCAATCGCATTGTGCACCACTTTGTTTTTGTGGGGTTTATTCCTCTATTTTTATTATTTTGTTATTATTGTTGTTGTTATAATAATTCAACTATTAAACTGTTCTTGCCCCAACCCACAAGTTTTACCTTTTTTTCTCTGACTCTCCTCCCCGTCCCATCAGAGGGGTGGGGAATGAGTGAGCAGCTGCATGGTACTTAGCTGTGGTTAAACCATGACAGGAGCTGGCTTGCATCATCACACTCTACACCTACCTGAAAAGAGCTTGTAGCCAGGTGGGGGTCGGTCTCTTCTCCCAGGCAATCAGCAGTAGGACAAGAGGGTACGGGCTTAAGCTCTGCCAGGGGAGGTTTAGGTTGGATATTAGAAAGAAGTTCTTTACAGAGAGATGGTGGATTCACCGTCCCTGGAGGTTTTTAAGATGAGGCTGGATTGTCACTGAGTGTCATAAACCAGTAATCACAGTGGGCTTGGATCAAGGGTTGGACTTGATGACCTCAGAGGTCTCTTCCAACCCAGTTAATTCTATGATTCTATGGCAGTCCTGTAGCTTACAATTGCTCAGGACAGCTTGAGGTTACCCAGACTTATGTCTTTATTGGTTCCCCAGGGCAATGGCAACAACAACACTGACGGAAAGAAGTCAGGAAGGTGTCACGCTGCAGCAGGAGAAACAAACCAGACCTTGCAGAAATGTGCAGGCGAAGATCAAACAATTTTTCATGAAATCATGCCAGAGAACTGGGGATATTTCTGTGCCAAAATAATGCAAACATGCTAAATGTTTGAAGAAGAAATGTTGTGGGTCATTCTGGGAGTTGAGTCAAAGCCAAAACCCACCTGCCTTGCATTTCTAGCCTTTCCTGTTGCATCTTTGACCCAAGCAGAGCCTGAACTTAATTTGTGCTAGAAAGTCATAACTATGACTTCCAGTGCTTTTGCATTATAAAGTGATTTTTCACTCAATCACTGGAAGCATTTGAAGAAGTGTTTTTTTGAAGAATTTTATTCCAAGGCTCATGGATTGGTCTACTCACATTTGTGTTTACAGAGCACTGAACTGTATTTGTTTTGTTGTTTCATTACAAGAAATATTATCTTCTTGCAAAACAATACGTGTTTAGGAAGGGATTTGATGGGAGGGTGAGGTTGCCTAAAGTTTGGTTTTTGCTCTTTTTGCCAATTACCACTGATGCTTGCTGTTTAAGCAAGTAGCCTGACTGAAAAAGGCAGCTCTTTTTTTCCATGTCCGTAAGTGATCCAGTGTCTTTTGACAGTGGACTGCAAAGAGACAGCAAGGGCATAAAGTTAACAGCAAGGCACATACTGACTCACACCTCTTCTCCAGTGGGAATCTCCTTCTGGGCTCAAACAAGGTAAGGCTCAGCTCTGCCTCAAAAATCTTTTGATGGGTGTCTGGGGACGCTGCATATTCCCTGCTTTGCTTAGCATGTTTTCCATAGCTGTGCAGTCTAGGAATGCAGTCTAGTGCATTCCTAGTCCTTGTCTTGCCTGGACCCCACCTGCAAAAACTGTCCTGACAGTATTTTTTTTTTTCTTTTAGCTGCAGATTATTTTAAGTTATAACATGAACCTTGAGCCAGCAGAAATGAACAACTCCAAAATTGGTGGGAATTTAAAGGAGGGTCAACAACCAGTCAGTAAATGATGCAAAATGAATGTGTGCTGGTCACTGTTTCTAGTTGTTTGCTCCTAAAAATTATGCGTGGAGAATTTGATTCATTTATTTGTGTCACCGCCTTGGAGTCATAAATAGAGTCATCATACCTCAAGCTTAATTAAGGTGGCATTATTCTAGAGACATCTTTTTCCACCACCCCAGGCAGATGTATTCTCCCCCCGAGGTCGTGCCTGTTCATTGAAAGCAGAGATGCTCCATGGCCTCAGTCCTGAAGAAGCCTTCCAGCAAAACTCTCAGACCGTTCCCAAAGCAGTGGCTGTGGAGACCTTCTCACAGAGACGTCTTTTAATTGCTCACATCTATATTCATAGATTCGAGGATCAAAGAATGGGAGGAGTCATTGGATCCTCTCTTTTGACCTCCTTGAGGTCTTAAATACCATCACTTACCCTGCATTGAACTCCTGTTTGGCTGTAGCATGTGTTGCAGTGGGAAAGCAAAGTTACCAAGGGACAGAGAATTCAGCATCTCTTCTGGTGGTTCATCTCCTCTGCTGCTAGAAATATATGCTGCATTGTGGCAGTGCCCGAGGGAGCCATCTCAAGGCCTGAGAACCCATTATGTTGGCCCCACTACACATAATTTCAAAAGACAGTTATTGCCCCAGAGAACTTGGAGACTGCAAAGTACCCGTGAGGCTTAATGTCATATAGAATATTGTGCAGCTGGTTTCAGGATGCTTGGCCGAGTGAGGAAAAAAATTAAACAACATGGTAGCCCAAAGTAGTTTAGAACCGAGAGCTGAAAAGCATCAGGCAGGCATGAGGTTTGCATAGAGTTGCACTTAGCATGGTGGTACAAATCCAAATTAAAAAATTAAGCATGAAGAAGAACTATAAAATAATAACATACAGGTGAAAACTCAATCAAGTCCCAGTGGATTAAGGCGAAAAAGCAGCCTTGAGGAGAGCTGAGCTCTCTGATTTTTTTTCTGAGCTCCATGTGCCCGCGTTCTCTTTGTAAAATGATAAATAATCAAAATAAACAGCAGACTTAAATATTTTCAAAATGCTGAATAAAATCAGCTCCCACATATACAAAATATTAATATTTCCTAGCATACACATTTATTAATATGAATAGAAAGAATGGACTAAGCCAAATAACATAAATATGTCTTTGAACGCATGCTTAAGGGTAATTTAAGGGTTTATTTCATTCTTTTGTCCTCTGGGATATCACCTCATTTTTCTGAGCAATATTTCTCCCCTTTGGAGGGCCTTCAATACTGGTTGGGATGCTTACATATTTTTCTCTTTCCTCCTCTAGCATATCTGTTGGATTTTGAAGGTAATCTATTTCCTTCAAACTCAGAGAAGAGTTAAATCCTTAAAATTGCACAGGCCTCATACTTCATTTGCATTACATTTTTACCTCTTAGGTGAAGGAAGTTTAATGGACTATCTCCTGAATTATTCCAGTCTGAGGCAAGAATAAGGCCTCTTATTTTCCTGACTAGCTCACCCATATAAGCTGATAATCGCTGGCTCTTGGGAAGAGCCAAACATTACTGCTTAGGGTGAAAAGCTTCCAGCCTCTTGTGTTTTACCCTGAAGCAGCACATTTTGCTGAATTTTGAGTTGATGCAGGCCTAGCTAATCAAGGTCCTAGGGCTACTGCAGTAAGGCTTCAGCCAGTTATAATACACTCAGATCTCCCCAGGGGCTGGGTTGATGTAATGTGGTAAAGATATCAGGTATCTGCCTCCACCCACTTTCATTCTTCACCACTGTAAGTTGCAACACAAAGATCCAAACTGAGTTAATGCTGAATTAGTTCTGAAAAGCATCAATGGAAAGCTAAATTTGGTGAAAGTAGCGGCAAATTAGTTCATATGGTGTTGACATGGGCACATACCAAGGATTTCAGTTCTGGGGCTGTTTCTGCTTGGATTCAGCCTTCCAGACTGAGATATGCATTTCTTGATCTCTCTCTGCTTGCTCAGTTGCTTCCTCTAAGTTTCCCATATGTTGACAAAGGGTCTACATGGCCCAGTAGCAACCCCAGTCAGGCAGACACATACTCTTACTCCCTTTGAAGCAGGCAACAGCAGTACTATTGAAAAAGGATCATGCCATGAGAGCAAGCAGATGCCAGGAAGCGGGGAATATCAATACTAAGGGTAGTGTAGGCTGAGGCAGGAGCTTCAGCAGAAAATCTCTGGCCAGCTGCTACGCAGGAGGAAAAGCTGTTTGGTAATATTTCTTGATCAGACATGATGGATGTTCAAATGCTTTTACATACATCCACTTACCTTTGAAGTCAGAAACAATATTGAAGATAATCTGTAAACTGGCAGACACGAAAGGCTTTGGGAGCAACTGAAGGAAGCAACTGATAGACCTGCATTATCCAGCACAACACAGTTCAGGAGACTCATTGGTGTGGAGGGTGTACATGAATGGTGCCTCTGATTAAATGCCCCCAGATGGCTGTTAACCCAAGACAAAGATGAGCAGGTTGGCAGAGACATGCTGGATAGGCCTGAAAGAAGTCCATCTGGGCCTGTCAGTCCAGGTTCAGCTCTGCCCAACCTTAGGCACCCTCTCCAACCTCCCCTACTCAGCCCTATGCACACTACTCAAACCTATACATCCTTTCCAAGGCTGTCAGTGTGGCAGAGCATGATAGACTGGCTTTGTAGAAAAGCAGTTTGGCTCTGGAAGAAAATAGCTGTTTGCAGTGATCTCTTCACTTCTGCATGCTTTTTCTTAGCATTTCTTGGGCTCATTGAGCAGTGGATGGGTGGAAGTTCTATGCTGAGACATCTCCTTCTGTGCATGGGGCAGAGGAGCTGGAGTAAGAGGCTGAGGGACAGGAATGTGATCCAGGTGCCTTTACCTCAGTGTAACTCTAAAGAATTTGGTGGAGCTACACCTTTAACAAGAAGAGGCAGTCTGGACCCTTTGAGCAACATAATGTAGGAGCATTAAAGAGGCAGAATTATTGTTGTCAGAGAGGAAGACAGGTCAGCGGTGGCCTCTGACAGTAATGAAAGAGTAAGAGGCTCTGATGGGAGTTCCTCTCAGCCCCTCCTCATCAGAATATACAGATGAATTAGAGTGAAATTACAGGCTCTTGGCAACCCGCCACATTTTAAGAGTAACTCTTGTGAAAAAAAATGTAGGGAAAAAATCCTTTTCCTTATAAAATTGAAATAAAACAAGTAATGGTATATGTCAGTCCTTCCAGAAGTCTTCACGTTTCCCTTCACTCTCAGAATTCAACTTAATAGGCTCCAAACATAGACTGCTTTAACAGCCAGTATTCTGACATCTCTTGGTGTTATCTAGAAAATGTCAGCAGCTCAAATGCAGAATAGAAATATGGCTTCAGTTTTCTTTCAAGCATTTTTTTTTGTCCTTTGACATCCAGTAGCTGCAGGGTTGATGCCTCTTTTGAGAAGTAGCTGCATTAAATGAAATGTGATAAAAGGAGACATCCAAATTCCAAACAGGTTTCAGATTAAGTTTTTGAATATGTAAATTTAGAAACATAAATTTAAATTCAAATTACAGTGGAATAAAAAATAAAGAAAGGAGAACATTTTGGTTGCTTAGAAAATTTAATACAAGACGTTTTCTTCTTTTTAAAGTCTCGCAGGTCTAAAGTTCCAGGCAGATGGAAACATTATGAATATTGACAAATCTTGGTCAAATTTAATTTAAAATAAAGTAAAAAATATTGAGGTGCAGATTTTCTGTACAGATGATGCAAGAACAAGCTTTGTGACTAGCTAGATGCAGACTAATACACCACCTTATGATGTTACTACGCCTTCTGCTTCTCAAACATAACTGCCATTTTATTCTTGAAGCCCCCTTCACTTTGAGGTTCTGGTGACACAGTTCTTTACTAGTTTTCAGCTTTCCTTCACTATGTTGTGGTTCCCTGGTACTTCTGGTGGTTTACAAGAGTCCAACCACCTGACCATCTGTCCAATCTCCTACTGTCTGAAGTCTTGCACCCCTTTAGCTACTTAGGGCTGAGAAATTTCAGGAGTGCTTTGCAAATCCAGACCTCTGATGAAAACTATACCTTTCATTTTCTTTCTGACTTGTTTATTGCATAGCTGTAGCCTTAAATTCGGGATGGTTAAACTGATGCTTTTTTCCCCTCTACATGAACCTCTGCCCCTCTTCCCATATTTTTCCAGTATCACAAATCATAGAATCATAGAATCATTTAGACTGGAGAAGACCTTTAAGGATATTGAGTCCAACCATTAACCCAGCACAGCCATCTGCTTGACAAGCCTTTCTGTGAAGAAATTTTTCCTAATATCCAGTCTAAACCTCCCATAGGTAACTTGAGGCCATTTCCTCTTGGTCTATTTGTTACATTTGATCCAGTCCTCCCATACCACCTCTAGATTTTGGCCTTTTCATCATAATAATACTTTTCCAGAAGCTCAATTTCTTTTGCCATCAATACTTTCTTTCTTGTTGCCTTTTATTTCAGCAACCTTAGCTCCCTGAACCTAATATAAAAGATTACCTCTTCTGGTCATCTTTTGGACTTATCTGTGACCACAACACACTGCTTTTCAAATGCATTTCATGATTTGGTCAAAATTTCTCACTTCTGTATTTAGAACCTTTTATTTCTTAGCTTCACCATTTCTATTTAGATGAATAAATTATGACACGGATTATGCCATGTCTTGCAGAACAGTTCCAGCCTATTCTGCCCAGCAGTCTACTATTCTATCTAAAAGATCCATCTTTTTCCCATAATTCATTCTGGATTTCGGGAAAAGCTCCATGTTCACAGAGGTACTAATATTCACCTCTGCATGACTACTTTAAAAAAACTAAAACCAGTGCTGTTCCTAGTTGGCTCAGTGACAGTTTTTCTTTCCTGTACTTTCAATTTCAGATTACTTTTTTCATTCATGGCATTTCTCTTCATTACCTCTTTGCCACAAGTCAGTAAGCTCAGCAACAAAACCTACCACCAAATAAACCTCCAAATTCTGCACCAGATACAGCATCATCAACAGCAGGTTATCCTCTAAATCCTATCACAGATGCTTCTGCATCTGTGTTTCTACCATACAGCCCCAAATCTGAAAGAAACTGCTATCATTGAGTTGTATCACCGGCTGCTACCATAATACAGCTTCTTTGGTGACAAATATCAGCATTCTGCTTAAACCTGACTTAACAAAAAAAAAAAAAAAGAGAGAACATGTCTGAATTTTTTATTTCACTTAGACTCATTAGAAAAAAAGAAAATCTAGTTCTGGTTTTGTACAGCCACAAAATCTGAGTGTTAGTCATAATGTTAAAAAGCCTCACTACCAAGAGACATGCAAGACTTCCTTAAAAATCCTTCTAGTGAATGCTTAAATCTGTTTTTCTTTCTTATTCTAACAAGGTTTAAGGTCATTCAGTCTTCCTCCCCCTGCTAAAATACTGTGTGTATTACCAAAAATGCTTAAATACCATGCTGCCATTGTCTTGAGTCAAACAGATATGCAAAAGGGGCAGCAGGAATGTGTGATAAAGCCCACTCTGGAATGGAAACTAATGCTTTCTTTAGCACTAAGCTAACTCAGAGGGCATCTTGGATTCAAATTAAAGGACTGTCGCCAGCTGCTTATAAAATTAGGTAGCAAAAGGAGAGTGCAAATCTAAAACTTTAATTCCTTGCAAGCAGCTGCAAAGAATCTCTTACAGCTCCAGTGCTGCCTGGAAGTGGAAGAAGATCTGGTTTTTGCTCTGTAAATGTTTACCTTTTCTACCAGTTTTGTCAGTATATTGTATTTTGGATTAAAAGATTTTGATAGCAGAAAGTAATTGCTGAGGAATAATAACCTGGCATTCTTATGTATCTATCAGAAGCATGGATTGGCTCAGTAGTATAGAAAATTGGCTGAAGGACAGAAACTTAGCTGCTAGTTCCCTAATTGGAGAAACACAGAATAGGTTTTATTATTTATGATTGTCTTTATGCACGTGTGCCTGCGTATAGGAGACTTGGCAATGATATAATCTTGGAAGGCTTTTAATCAGCTCAAGAAGCTTAACTTAATACCAGAAAATGTATCAAGGCAAATGTTAAAGAAGTTGGCCTGTCAGTCAGCAAGCAGCTGAAGAGCCGAAGGACAGCATGTGACACCCATTAGGCACTCAGTGCCAGGACTAACGAATGCCAAGGGAAGGGCTGCAAAAACCCACTGGGCCAATAACTTGCCAAAGGGAGCGAACAGCTGAGGATCTCTTTACATTATGTGTCCTGCCCAGCACCATTATTATGCTCAGAGAGCAACTAAGCTCACAAGCCAGGATCCAACAACTGAGCTGCATTCACACATGACTAAAGGGAACCTTAGTGGTAAGGATATGACATGTGTAGCTTAAATTTATGACAGTTCATCTGCTATGTGAGTGGTATCTTGAATGGAGTCCAACAGCTCTTCCATCAGCTGCATCCATATGCTATGCATGTGTTCCCTGCTAAGCACATCTTTTAAATTTAGTCTTTGTGGGTGCATGTTCTACTCTTTCTCCATGTTTGTGGCTCTTTTGTGTGCACTCTTTAGAAAAATACTCCTGGTTCATTCAAAGGCTGTCCTAAGCTGCTCAGTTGCTCTCTAGCTGTTCAGCTGTGACCCTGGCAAGACGCCACAGTGCCCTCCCTCCACATTCCATGCCAGCTGTGTGACAGCTCCATGGATTGCACTGCAAGTTGTGAGCTCCTCGGGGAACCATTAGCGCTTTCCCACTCCTTTGTTCAGCGGTGGTGGACATCCTGCTGCTGCTTGCAGTGATGTTTTCCTCCATTTGAAATTTATAGATTCTTAGGCCGTATGATCTGAATATGGTGACAAGCATCCTTTCTGGTGGATTTTAAGCCTCATTTGTCAATTTCTTAATCGCTGTTCAGCATTAACAAGAAATTCCTTGTCACATTTTTGCCATACTTTGTAAGGAGTGAGCGTTTTTGTCTTTGAAAGAAGTACTTGCCCTCCATGGTTCCCTCCCAAGTTTCCAAAGTGAAAGAACTTTTTCTAGATGAAACTGTGAGCCAAGCAGAAATAGGTATCAAACTACTCAGTTGCACAATGGTCCCCACACAATAGATTATAAAAGCCTTTTCTTTGGCACGCATTTATTCCCAAGTCTTCTTCTGGAACAGAACATACTGCCCTATACATCAGCAAAGAATTGAAGACTCAAGAAAAATAAGAAAATTAGAAGGGAGAGAAAATATGAAATACTTCTCTCAGAGCTAGCAAACGTGAAGGAGTGCTGCTCTGATATTAAAGACTACTGCTGTTCTTCCAGCTTGAGAGTTCAGATTTATGATAGAAATGCATAGCAGTTCCCAGAGGAGGGTAGGAAAGGCAAAACACTCAAAATGTAATGAATCTGGACACAAAATTATATGTTCATATAAAAATGTTATAAGGAACAACACTGTTCTCAAACAGTGAAGTGCTAAAAAGTATCATCTGTACATTCAGGAATTAAATTGTAATCTAGCCTTTGAAAACTGAATAGTGATAAAGGTTAAAAAGCAGAGGGATTGAGGAATCTGCTGCAGCTCACATGGTAATCTGTGCCCAAAAAAAAGTACAGAATTTGGATGTCTTCTGGTTTTAATGACACACACTGTTTCCTCTTCCCACAGATAACCCTACTGATGTGGCCGTCTTGCAAGGAGAGGGTGAATTAAAAAATAGCATCTATTTAAATATTTAGCACTTGCCCACAGTAGAATTCATGTTACTTAACTTCAGCAGACTGAAAGTTGGAAATGGGATTCATCTTCCCAAATTTAGATTCCTATAGTGCACACGTCAACAGCTGAGCTAGTCATACTGAGTCCTTTATAGGCAAAGAAGAGAAACAGGCACTTCTGATGCGTAAGCACATCTCATCCCAAAAAATATGTCTAAAAGAGACCCAGCGAATCACATGCAGAAGAGGCTTTTCTCCATCAACTATAAAGAGAATCCAGACTGTTATCGTTATGATACAGGCTTTTAAAGTTCAGTGACATGAATCTCTCTCTTGGTGTCTAATCTAAGCTGATCATTCTTGTTCCCTTGTCATGTTGGCAGAGAAGCAGTCACTTCCAGAGGTCTTGGTCATCTTGGCCATCTCCCTGAGCTATAAACCCCTAAAGGGAGCTGGTATGAGCTGCCTACCAGAGGTATGTGCTGTTGGGGAGTGGAAGCCTCTGGGATTGCTGAGGAGTGTGAGCTGAGAGGAATTGAAATTATTTCAGCCATTCCTCATTCCCATGTCTATTTTTGTGGGTTTAAAATCTTGTCTCCAGAGATATGGAAGGCTTAGAAGCACAGTAGCACAGAGAAGGAGAGGGCTTTGAAGACAAGTAATATCTGAATGTACCATTTTTATTTATGTGTCATTTAAGCTGCTGCCTTCCCTGAAGTTTTCACCTTCCTCTGTCAGGAGCTACCACTGTTGGTGTTGGCAAGGAAGGGCATTTTTTCTTCAGAGATGCTATACTGAGGATGCAAAGCTTGGAGACCTGTCCCAAAGCCAGCTTGCCTCCTTCCCCTCAAGTCAGGCCATTGCTTGCCCACTTCCCCACTACACTGGGGAGAAAATGCAAAAGAAAAAAAAAAAGGCCAGGATGCATAGGAAGGAGCAGTGAATGGGATATTAAGGATAATGAAACTGGAAATGGCTTCTCTTTTTTTCCTCCATTTCATCCTCTATAGTGAGATAATCCCTCAATTCACAGTTATTTCATCCCTCTTGGATTCATGCGGGGATCCCTGGAGTATGCAAATGGTGGGCAGCAGGTTTTTCTGGTCACTGCACTGCCTTTTGCCAAGTGAGGCGTGAGGTCTCCTGCCGATCTCCGCCGTAGCTCTCTGATGTGGCTGCACACACGTACGTGAGCACATACACACACAGACCACCAAGGTGCAGTGGCATGGGTTGTGAGGGGGCTTATTTTTCATTTTTCCAGGTACCGTCAGAAACACTTGGCACAATATATACCCTGTCCTTTGTTTTGCACTGTCTCTCCAGAAAGCTGTATTCAGAGGCTCACACCTCTTTTTCCTGTTCAAGTGTCCTTTAATTACCTGCTACATATGAAATGGATTCTCATTAGGTAGAATTTATCCTAAAACAGTCCTGATTAAGCAGTAGCAATTATTGCTCCTGTCATTAGGCTTAGTCAGTCACCAGGGAAGCTTCCTGAGGGCAGGAAGAAGATGGGAATCTCCACTCTCTGGTGCAGGGACTCTGGTTTGGCCCTGAGTGTGTACAGCCCCCAAACTGGGGACCATGGAGCGTTACACTTTGAAGTTACGGATGGGGAGGTTTTAATTTTGCTTTGCTCTGTGTTCCTACAGCAGCTCTTTGGGGTACCCTCTGACTCCAGCCTGGGGAAGCGGCAAGGCCAGGTTCCCTGCTGTCGGCACTGGCCAGGCAGTCAGCAGACCTTTCAGGAGAGCAGTGAGCTCATAAGCCACAGGGCAGCCTCGCATCTCTGCTCATCAGTCCTGTTTTCACACGCAAACCACGGCAGCACTGCATGCTGGACCCCATGCACCTGGGCCATGCAAGCCATCCTCAGAGCTCCCCTCCCTATCCCCAGTTCTTGCAGGCTTGCTGCCTGCTGCCTGGGCAGCAGCTGAGCAGCCAGCAACAGCTGTAAGGCTTGCTAAGGGAAGGGATCTTTCCTTTAATTTCCCCAGGTCCTTTTGGGCTATCCGTGTTGGCAAGACACCTGCTAGGCTCTTCTCCTCCAAGGCCAAATTTTACTTCCAGATTAACCAGCAGCTTACCTGAGAGCTGTGTTCTCTGCCAGTCAGCTCAGGGTCTAGAGGATTTCTAGGGACCACTCAGAATCAAACTTAAATCCCAAGTCAGAACTAAACTTAATATTAAGCTTGCTACTGCACAAGAGCAGAGATATTAGGCAGAGGATGTGTGGAACCTTCCCTTGGTCTGATTTTTCCCAAGCAACTTTGATCACCCTAAATCATCCTGACAGAGGCCAGTTTCTCAGCAGTGACACATGCAGGCTGAGGACAGACAGACAGTGTGGGAGGAGCTGGCTCTGGGTTAGGTCCAGCTCTGCCAGCCTCTGAAATGAGTGTAGGGCATCAGAGGAACTGCTTCGAAGCACACCAGAGCAGCAGCAGTCCCCAAAGGCCCAGCAGAATGGCTTGCTCTGCTTCCCCATCCTCACCCATTCTCACGTTGACACATTTGGGATGAACACCAGGACTCATCCTGCAAAAGATCTGCTACAAATACAAAACAGAGCACACACAGAAAAAATAAATCATCCACTTCCACAGCATATTGTACCTGGATTATCATGTATTAAATATGATGGTCATTAAATATTGTTCAGTAAGTTAGCAATGCATGGAGTGGAAAACACACATGCACAGTGATCGTTAGATCACTGCCTTCTTGTTTCAGGGGAAACACCAGCCCTGTGTTACAAGAAACAGCAAAGAAATGCTCCCTGTTCACTGCTGCCCATGCATCTTTTCTGATTTCCTAGGTGTGACTCTCTCCACAGGTAGAAAAGAGCCAGCTCTGTGGCATCCCAAGGCGTTTCTCTTTCTGCAGAGCTGCTCTCTACAGATCCAGAAGTCAGACCACTTAAGCTGAAGCACAAACCTTTGCTGTTACTCTGAGTCTCTGCCAACTTTATATGCACATTTTTGTCAGGGAAGCTTCTGTATTTGCAGAAAGAGCATCTTCTTTTTCCAGTGTCTCTCATTGCTGTCCTTCCTGACTTTTTGAATTCAGTATCCGTAGGTTATAAAACTGGCTGCTTGCTTGTTCTGCTCCTCTGCTCACAGGACACCTAATAATAGCACTTACCTGGAACATTTAGTTCTCTAGGAACGGCACAAGCCCTGACCATCACAGTGGGCTTGTGAAGGAGTTGAATATTTGGTGCTGATTTATCAGAAGGACTGGGAAGGATGACAGCTCCCCCTTCTGCTCTGTCCCCCAGTTCCTGTCTTACATTCACACATGGGGAGTTCTACTTGTCTCCAGTTCCTTCACACCGTGCTCTTGGGACTGTAGATGTCACTCAGGAGCAGGGACTTTTGGCTGAAAGTCTGATGCTGTTGTCCCGTGCCCTAACTCTAACTAGACCCATGGCACACCCAGGAGTTGTTTATGTCATAAGATTAAAACATATATTTCCAATATCATTGATCTTGGCCCCACAGCATGTGCTCAAAATGTTATTAAGAGTAGTTTAATGGAAAAGTAAAAGGAAAGCTAGTGACTAGTAATTAGGTAATGGCCATGCAGGGGCAGAAGCAGAAGTAAAGCTGTCCTCAGGACCTTCAGGGGATTTCTAAATGATGCATATCCTTCTGGGACATGATGTGTATACATCAAACGAATGCTAGCAGATGCTAGTCCTGCCTGGGTTGAGGACTCCCACAGGACATCACAGTGAGGCACATCTTACACAGAATATCTACAAGAAGGTTCCTCCCCCTCACTCCCTATCTCGGCCTTAGCAAGTAGGATTCATGCAATTTGGAAACAGATTGAGTAGTGAAAAATAAATAAAACTTTGCTGTGTGTCAGCAATGTTATTCCCTGACAGTAGGTACCAAGCACTACATAATACTGCTGACATTAATAATTCCTGTGTTCTTCTCTATTCCATCAGTGCCATGAATCTTGCAAAATCTAACATGAAAAGATCTGAATGTGATGAACTGTGCTGAGTTTGCCCAGAATTCTCAATATTTATCTGAAAATAAACTAGAACCCTGATACCAGATCTTCAGTGCTCATGACTTTAATTCCATCTCAAGTAGAAAAAAGACAGATTTCTCTTTTTCTTATGAAAGTCGGTGATGTAATCCTCTAACTAGTAGAGTGTTGGCCTATCTTTTGCAAATCAGAATAGATGTCAAGAAAGAAAATATAAAACACGAATACTCATTGCTCATCCACTCTAATCACCATAAATATATCATTGTATCTGAGAGCACAAGTGCCAGATTAGTTTTATTAGCAGGTCTCTTCACATGATTTCTTTTAAACCTGGCTAATGTCTCTCAGCCATTTCATCTGCTACCAGACTGATAGCCTCTGGGTAGATCTGACTCTTCCCTCTCCCATCACACATCCAGTACATGTATTTTTTTGCAGTTGGACACATTTTGAATCTTCTTGCCCAAAGTCTGTTGAGAGACCACTCCAGCCACCTCTGATTTGAGAGTATCTCAGAGTAGTCATCCCAGGCTCCACACCACTGCTATTTTATATACTCCAGACTCTCTGCCATATAACCTGCTATCCAAAATTCTTCTGAACAAAATACATTTCCTAGACTGTCACCTGTCACCTTCTTTAATCTTGTGTTTAAAAATCTTCCTGCTATTGTCCAAGCATAAAATCTTTCTAAACACAAAAGTAATCACATCCTTTTTCCTAACTTTCCTCCAATTCCTACAGACCAAAGTATCTCTTGCCTCTTTTATTTCCTTTCCTTGTGCCTCTCTTGGGATAGCATGTGGTGCAGGGAAGGACTTACACACACACACACTTCAACTGCTACCGGTGAGGTCTTCCCCCAGATTTCATCTCCTTCATTTCTACTTGCCACAGATGAAAGGTGAATAAATGAAAGAAAGGGCAGCATAGAATGCTTCTCTGGGTTTCCCTGTTTGCTCTGTCTTTACCTCTTCCTAGAGTACCTAAGAAGGACCATGACTACCTCTAGATCTTAGTCTGCATCCAGCATATTGGTTCAGAGTAATAAAGAATGGGTAAGACTCCGAGTCTGAGCCACCAGATGCACTTCTGGATGGTTCTTGGATGTGTGTCTGCAGAGTATTCCATAAGTATCAGTCTTTGTCCTAGTCTTGGAAGTGCAACCATGTCCTGTTGGTGTCAGAGAAATGGGGAAGCAGGGACAGGCAGAGTAATAGGGCAACCACACAGTAACTGTTAGCACTAGATCCACTCCAGTGACCAAGTGTGACCTCACAGGAGACTCCCTCCAGACAGAGAGCCCCAAGAGAGCTGGGCAGGAGAGGAGGTAGCAATGCCAATCCTTCAGACACCTACCCCTGCTCTCCTTCTTCCCTCTGCCATTCTTTCCCTGCAAGGACTCCCTCTCCTCCATAGGACTCTAGCTCCACTTCCATTCACACCCCTTCTGATAATGTGAAACTATAATGCTTGCAAGGTCGGGGTTATTGCTGAGCATTCCTGCTAGTGCTGCCAGTGCATTAACAAGGGCAGCAGATTTCATAGATCTCCAAGCCATTGTTCTAGGCTCCCAGGAGTGGCAGGAAGCCTGCAGAGCATCAATTACTCTCTGCTCACATTTCGGTGTTAATTTGTAATCAAAAAGGCTGTAAATTCTTTTTTATTTTTCATCTTTTCTTTTAATGACAGTTCAGATTCTGCAGAAGCAAAGGACTTGCAAGGGAGAGAAAGGTATGCCATTCACTTACATCAGCCACGATGCCTAGTGCTGCTGAGAGCTTCACCTGAGTGAAGCCAAGACAATCTGTAGCTTTCATGCCTGTTTACATCTCTAAACTAACAGAATGGGGAAGAAGAAATTTGTATCTTGCCCTGGTGGTTTGTTTTAATTCTATACACTGTCTTGATAGCCTCATCCACAGCTGATGCATAGCAGGAGGACAGCCTTATTTCTTGATGAAGGTGAATTTATAAAGCACATAAACCATCTTACACAGCGAGCCAACAGGGCAGGTGTTTGGCACCCCTGTCTTGGAGAGACGGGGATCATAGGGAACAAGCCTCCCTCGCCTTCATTTACTCAGGGGCCCTTTGTCTGTCCCAGCTCCTGGCACACTGGGCAGAGTTTCTCAGAAGCCCTACCCAGGGTCCTCCAGCTGAAACAGCTACTGAGCTGCTTCTGTTCCCACAGCCAACTCAGGAGTGGGAGCAGGAAAAAATGAGATGTATCTGTCCCATGCAGAAAAGTCTGATCTCCACAGAGACAGACACAGGAGCAGGATTGCAGGAGCCTTAACAAGCCTATGGGAAGAGAACACGGATGAAGATTGACTTTGGTTTAAGACACTAGGAGCAAAAGACAATGCCAGCTGGAGAGCTGGATCCTATTGCGGTGGAGCAGCCATGGCTCCTTCCAGGGTGGCTGCAGCATTACAGCACTACAATCACTGGCACTAGACAGCAACAACTGAGACCAGCAAATGATATCCAGTTCCATACCAGAGATCCCAAACAGATTTAAATAGGCTTTGCCTAAGGGTGAAGAAAGAAGCAAGGTGACATTTTTAATCTGGAGATTAACTCATCCTTGCAAGACTAAATCTCAGACAAACAACTTCTGGAATGACCTAAGCAGGGGTTGGAGTGGAAACTGTCTGGAGACATGGCATGGGCTGATTTCTGTCAAACTGGACCTCACCGTGATTGTAACCACCTAGTTCTGTTGCAAAACAACCAACAAGTCAAAGCATTTCAGACACCAGATAATTTGCACAAGAGAAAGATCCATGCTGGTGTAGAAGACACAAGTAAGACCTCAATCTGTCCCTGCCAACCTGGTATCCCACATCCACAAAAGACAAAATCAACTGAAACAGACCCAGGAATGTGCTACAGGAAACAGACAACCTCACTTAGAAGAAGGAGGAGGAGCTTGCCTTGTTAAAGCTGGCAAAACAAAGGATCTGATTGCTGCCTGTAAATATATTGGGGGTAGACACCAGGGAAGGAAAACAGCTGTTATGCCGAAGGACAGCACTTGCACAAGAACAAAAGGCTATGAACAGGCCATGAATACACTTGTGAATATGATTATGGGACATGATGCCTGCAATACTTGAGAACTTGCCTTGGTGACCAGGACTCAACATTGGTTTTAAGTTGTGCAGCAAATCCTCTCGTTATTGGTCCTGATTAATTTTTCTGATATTAGCTTTATGCCTCTTGCCAGCTAGTCATTTTTAACTCCTCAGGGTGTAACATCCCAGTGTATTTGTCATAGGAAAGGCATATTTGGAGCAAGAGTACCTAACCCACACCCTTGCTCACATTCCAAGTAATGAACAAGATGGCAAAAGCTGTTCCTGATGTAGGGGAGAGAAAGACAAGGAGAGAAAAGAGAAGGGTCTAAATCGCATCTCACAGTAAAGGCTACAGGAACATTAAAAATTTGGACAGCTGTTGAAACTTGCTTACCTTCAGGGGCAGAAGTACATATGATCCCTAAAGATGAAACCAGGAAACTCCCAAGTGAGAACAAATGTGGAAAGTTTTTGCACTTGGTATAGCTGTGACCAAGGCTTCTCGGTTTTAATATTGTGCTAGGAAGGCTGGGGACTGTTTCAGGCCCCACTGGGTTAGAAGGCATCTTCCTATTTGCTGCACCCTGGACACAAGGGAAGTGGAAGCAGAGAGGAGTCTGCTGGCTGCTTCATTGGAGATGTGATTCCTCCCCTCTCTGATTTTTATGCTCAGGGCTCCGGGGAGGCAATATGCTGCTTACTGTGGTTCTGGACTAATTTTCTGGGCAGAAAATCCTCCATCAGTGACACATCATTTTTAGTTATTTTGAGAAAAAAAGAATGTGCTTTTTTATTTGGGTTTCTTTGGGCTCCAGAAACTATAAACGTCTTCATTTTTAAGTGTCAGCCTTGACACGCACAGCTGATTTAGACCTCAATGATAAATATATCTGCTCTGCTATGTATCATTTTTTGGTAGTTATAATTGAATTAAAATTGTATACTCCGTGGGCAGGCTGTGATAGGTAATTAAGTTTATTGATTATGCCACAGCTCATTTTGTCAGATGTACAGCGCACCCCGTGCTATAATTGCTATTATGTATACTGGACAGAGCTCGTCTCAGATGGTACAAACTGGCATAAGGCCATTCCTTCAGCAACAGCTTTCACCAGTTCAGGACTCTGTGTAACTGCTGAAGCTGTGTAAGAGGTTTGTAGGCAAAACAGAAAAACCTCATCTTGCTTGAAAGTGCTATAAAATTGTACATTTTTCTAGCTCAGCAGCTCAGTAGATTGAATGGTCCACAAAGCTTCTCTCTAAATCTGGGATGATTTATGGGTTCACATGGAGGATGTACTGAATTTTCACTTTCCACTCTGAAGCAGAAATTGCCTTTGACTGAGGACCACACTGAGCACTGAGCCCTAAACTCAATGCAGAATCATCTGGGTTGAAAATAAGGAAGAACTAATTTTTTGCAGAGTATTTCTGCTCAGGCAGTGCAAATAACTGATTTTGTCTGAACCAAACACAACTCTTCACAGAGTAAGAAAAATGCAGTTTGATGCCAGTACTAAAATGAAACAGGGAAGACTGGGAATAGTGGGAAGCAGTGTAGGAGACCTGGGAGAGAGTCAGTGGACTCTGAGTCACGATGCCTGGGGCAAAAGAAGGTAAGAAAGATTGTGGGAAAGGGAAAGGTGCATGTGTGCAAGGTGTTTCAGGGGGACCATTGTAGTGAAGAGGTGCTGAAAGGAACTTGAGGTGCTCAGGGAGCTGAGTATGCAAAAAGGCACTACTTTTTCAATCTCACACATCTTTGATGACGTCAGCACCACGTCCTCCCATGGACTAGCAGGCCAGGCCTCCTAGGAGAGGAAGGAGAAAGGGCCAGGCTGCGCCAGGGGCTGCAGGAAAATCAGTATATAGGGCTCCCTGCTCATGCCTCAAGGAATATGGGCTAGCAGTGGGCATTGCTGCATGGGCTGCTGCCTCCTCTACTCGACCTGCCCAGCTCTGCCTGTAGTAGCAGGAGAAGCCTGTGGGATGGGCAGCAACTCAGGTGCTCAGCTCAGGGCTACTCCTTCAGCTATTTACAAGCAATACCAGATTAGGTTGCTGTAATTTCCACGCTACCCTCTTCCCCTGGCACCAAGTCAGCTCTGGTCACAGCACCCAGGGAACATGTAGCAAAGCCACAGGTTATGACCACCATGGTCTTGTACCCCAACAGCCCTGCAGGCTTGGACAAACTTCCCAAAACCCTGAGACCTCTTTCTTTTTCATAAGAACACTGCATTTTTAGAGCTATGAGTTAATTCATTGTTGTGCAAGAGCAGAACAACCCGCAGCTGGAAAAATCAGATGAGTCTGGGTAGCACCACTGACTTTGAAAACACTGTGTTCCTCCATAATAGGTCTGGCCAGATACTTATTTGCCATGTCTCTGCTTGAAAAAAAGTGCAATTCATTTATTTCAGGAGCATATCGTGGTCTTGAAATCTGTAAGACAGTAAGCACATGAAGGCCTTAATCCCATAAATCACCAAAGTCACAGATAAATCTTGTGGGACTTTTGCTGAAGTCACTGGGATCACTCACATTTTTAAAGCCATGCTTTGCTGGAGGAGGTCTTTTGAGCTGTGCCTTTGACAAACTGATAAGTTTAAGAAAATCACATACTGGGCACCTGGATTTAGTTGGGAATACTGCTTTTCTTCCCATCAAACACACCTGAGGAACCAGAGAACAAGAAAAAGTAACTTGCATCGCATGAGATATATATTACCTCCAAGAGTACCTTGAAGTTGAGTCCCAGCCTAGCCAGAAGACTGAAAAATACCATGAGAAATGGGTCTAAAAATGTTGTTTCTGAAATGTGATAAACCTGTTTCAAGGAGAAGAAAGCCATAAACCTATTTCCAATTATACTAAAATATATTTTTTTTCCCTTTTGGTCTCTTACTTTCTATCCAAATCCTTGAGACTGTTTATTGCTTTTTCCTTATGATTGAGGCTGCTCCTGCGAGTCCCTAACTGCTGCTAAGCACTTTGGTTTTAAAATGTGAACAAAGAGAACATGCCATTAGGGATGGAGGTGCTGCTGGAAGAAAAGTCAAGGTTGAGGCTATCATCTCCTCTGAATATGTGACAAGATGCTAAAGATGCACCTTTATTATCACATACAATAAAATGCTTTTAAGCCTCTGCTAAACTGCAAAGCTGTTTTGATGGGCAATGTTCAAAATACATTGGAAAAATACATGACAAGTCAGAATTTCATGCTACCCCACACTTTCTGGACAGAGTTGTTAAGTATATCACTTTTTTAAAACAGAAACTGCATCCCTAACCTCTTGCCCCCTTCTATGCACTGCTGCTACTATGCAATAAACTGAGTCAGTCAGTGTTTTACATGCTTCAGAGGCCTCAAGTGTCCCAAGCTGATCCATTGCACTTTCAGATTATCAGGGTTGACACGATATTTCCTGCCAGCTGTGCCCTTAATGGGACCTAAGTGATGCTCCTTGTAGTCCTCTATTCCTGAGCAGCTGAGACAAGAAGAGTGGGATATTTGATTGCACATTTTTGGCTGCTTTCCCCCTATAGCAAGCTCTTGATGATTTACAGAGCTCAGAGCTAGGAATGAGAAATCCTTCCCCAGTCCCTAGAGGAAAATCCATTGGTAGCGACAGTGGAGGCAGCACCTTCCTGCCATGGTCCCACTGGGTTGCTTCTCCTATTCTTTTTCCTCCAGAGGCAGAACTTGCTCCTCACTCCCCATGAAGAGCAGCAGTGACTGACCATCTTGTCCCTGGGAACAATTTTCCCAGGCATGTCCAAGATCCACAACCAGAAAGCTGAGGAGGGGCAAGTCTTCATGGAAGACCACTGCCAAGGGAGAAAAATTGAATCCCTGGTGTCTTACTTATCTCTAGGACACTTGAGTTACCAACAGCACTTTCCATGGCTAGTGAAGATGGAGAACAACCCCTTCATTTCAGTCCAATTCCAGGATCTCCTCAGCCATTGTCCCTACCTCCCCACCACCTCTGCTAAAACCACCTGCTGAGGTTTTGGATACCTACTGATTCCCCTCGATGACATCTGGAGATGTCTCAGGCCAGAAAGGGAACAGGTTCAGGCAGCCATCCCTTATGCCATATGTCTCCCTCCCCTTCAGATTTGCTAGAGGACCTCACTGATAAATCTCAGTGCTGGAAGCTGGAGACACCTACATGTGTGCAGACACGGGTTTTGGGGTGGGAAAGAACCAATGATGCTTTATGGTCTCCTGGTAGGGGCCAACAGGGCCCAGGGAGTATTATCAGGAGGGGACTTTCTATTTCTGCATTTAATGTCCTCAGTAGATGTCATCACCTTGTGAATTTCTCCAGCCATGCTTTATCGCAGTCACTGAGCCAGGGGAATGTGCACTAACTCTAGAGCAGTGGCTGATATAGCTGTCACAAAATTAGCATTTGCTGCAGTATAAGCTTTCAAAGTTCCTCTGCCATTTGCAGGTTTAGCCCAGGTTTCAGGAAGGTGGGAGGTAGGATCTGGTGAGGCTGCACGGGGTCAGGGCAGCCTGAGGAGGCACAGGGATTGGAAACAGCCACGCTTAGCTCTGCAATAGGCTGCACGGAACATGCCTTCTACCCTGCAGGCCATAGGGACCTTTTGATAGCCTCCAAATTAGGACTCATCTCAGCCCTGTCAAACACATGTGCTTACAGCTGCAAATATCCACAGAACAGGTCTTGGCTCATTTATTGAAGAAAATTGAATTTTCCTTATAGGTTTTTAAGGAGTGATTTATAGCACTAAAGTCTACCTTTATATGTAGTAAGACATGCACATTAAAAAAAATTGAAGTGCCACATCTAAGAATCTTCATAGAATCATTTAGGTTGGAAAAGACCTCTAAGGTCATTTAGTCCAACCATTAACCTGGCACTGCCAAGTTCCACCGCTAAACCACGTCCCTATGTGCCACAACTTCACGTCTTTGAAATCCCTCCAGGGATGGGTACCCCATACTTCCCTGGGCAGCCTGTTCCAGTGCTTGAAAACCATTTCACTGAAGAATTTTTTTGCTTAATATCCAACCCAAACATCGACTGGTACAACTTGAAGCCGTTTCCTCTTTTACTATCGCTTGTTATTTGGGAGAAGAAACCAACATCCATCTGGCTACAGACTCCTTTCAGTTACTTTTAGAGAGCAATAAGGTCCCTCCCTTGAGCCTTCTTTTCTCCAGGTCAAACAACCCCAGCTTCCCCAGCCACTCCACACAGGGACTTGTGCTCCAGACCCTTCATCAGCTCTATTGCCCTTCTCTGGATATGTTCCAGCACCTCAGTGTCCTTCCTGAATTGAGGGGGCCGAAACTGAACACAATATTCAAGGTGTTGCCCCACCATTGCCGAGTACAGGGGAGCAATCACAACGTGTTATGGTTCCTTGTTAGGTGGGACCTCTCCAGTTAGTCAGTACTGATAGCAAATGACAGAGAGCGGCTTGGTGAGCTCTTCCACCAGCTTCCTCAGAACCCCTGGGTGGATCCCACCCAACCCCATGGTGTAAGTGGTGTTTCAGGTCTCTGACCAATTCCCCTTGGATTATGGGTGATCCATTTTGCACCCCATCTGTCTTCCAGCTCAGGGGCTGGGTATCCAGAGAACAACTGAGCTTACTACTAAAGACTCAGGCAAAGAAGGCATGAAGTACTTTAGCCTTTTTCTCATCTGTTCCCACTGTGTCCCCACCACATCCAATAAAGAATGGAGAATCTCCCCAGCCCTCCTTTTGTTTCCAATGCAATTATACAAACATTTTTAATTGTCTTTTATGGCAGTAGCCAGAATAAGTTCTAGTTGGCTTTGGTCCTACTAATTTTCTCCCTGCATTCTACCTCACGACATCCTTATAGTCCTCCTGAGTTGCTGTCTCTTCTTCCAAAGGCCATAAACTCTCCTTTTTTCCTTATTTCCAGCCAAACCATTCTGTTCAGCCAGGCCAGTCTTCTTCCTCATTAGCTCATCTTTTGGCACCTGGGGACAACCTGCTCCTGTGCCTGTAAGATTTCCTGCTTGAAAAATGTCCAACCTTCCTGGACTCCTTTGACTTTTGGGACTGCCTCACAAAGGACTCTCTAAACCAGGCTCTGAAACAGGCATTCACTGAGGTCAGGAGAGCTCTGTTGAAGTGCCATTGAGGATCTCTCCCACTGCATATGCTTTTTTTGCAGGGAATAGGCTATTTGAGTCATTTTTGTTGGGTTTTTTTGAAATACTGGAATTTAAGGGCCTTTGGTACATCCTACCACTTAAGTACTGAGTTCTTTGTCACTGTTCTCTGCGTATAAGGAGGGCAGTTGTTGTGGGCTAGCTGGAGACTCCTCTGAGGAACCTTGATGGGCTATCAGAGGATTCTCTCCCGTAGTAAGCACCAGGAAATCTGCAGTTTCTATTTCCCTGAGAAGTGCTGATGTTAAGAAGGAACCGTGAAGCTGACACAGCTAAGCTTACTTTCTGAATCTGCCTGCAATGATAAAAAGATGGGAAAATTAACTTAGGTAAAAAGGGCTGAATTTCTCATCAGTCTTGTGTAGCAGTGACAGAGAGGATATTCCTGGAGTGTGCTCTGCTTCTGCTTAGAGTGATGAGACCTTTAAAGTGAATCAACAGAGCTGTGTCGGGCAGTGAGAGCTGAGGCCCAGATAGGAAACACTAGCAGGGAGCAGGATTATGGGACCTTTTCCCCTGTGGTATATAGATGGGTTGTTAGATCTCTTGGGAACAGAGAGAACTGCTTCTCTATCTGCTTTTTCTCAGTGACACAACTCTCCTGCCTTTTTCCTTCCTGTCTGGTTGGATGTCAGGTTATATTATGGTGGAGAGGAAAAAAAAATCAACCTATATCTGCATTCTCTTGACTTGCTGACTTGCTCCCCTCTTACATGACCTGCAGGCCATATCTTTCTTTTCCCTATTTCTTGTTGCACTAATTGGTCTTCAAGGTGCAGTCATGTTTGAGATTCCTGGCTGACATGGGATGGGAGAGAAAAGAGCTGACTGCACAAAGAGCCACCTCTCTTCCAGGTTGCACGCAACATTGCGAAAACACATTTCAGGCATTAAAAAAAGAAAAAAAGAAAAAAAAGCAATCATTGCAGTTTGAGACCAGACAGGCATAGGAAAATTGGAGCCTGATGAATATTCACCTGAGCAGAGGTGACATTTCAGTGAAGCCGCCACAGGATGTATGTGTGCAGATGCCATTGAAAGATATGTTAGTTGTTCAGTGAGAGAAGTTCTGCTATGGAAATGAAGTCTTCAACCTGCTGATAAAGCTACGGCTGAGTGCTTGGGGCAGTTGTATTTTTCCCTTGCAATGCCAAAGGTAGATTTAAAAATTCTTTAAAGTCATCTGACAGCAAATGGCCTCTGAAATTCGGGCAGGACTCTCTGCAGGTTGGGAAAATGACTTTGCTTTGAACTGTTCTTCAGTCTGTTGGGTACATCACCATCAAATCAATTGTATTTTAAAACAGGCCCCTCAGAACAGAAAATGGAGTTTTCAATTATTTTATAATAGGCCATGTTTCCAGAACACAGCTGCCAGAATATTTTTGTAGAAGAAGCATAGGCTCAGTTCCCCAATTCTTTCTGCAGGTTTCTATGCAATTTATTTAAATTAATTTCTTTGAGAAAAATAACATCTGCTACCATTTCATGCAATTCCATCTATTACTCTCTCTCTTAAAGGGAGACTTTGTGCCCTTTGTATTTACAGATAACAGTGTTAATATGGAAATTAAATTAGGCTTGCATATAAAGCATACATAAATTTCAGAAAGATAAACGGGTCAGAAAATGTATTTTAAAGGTTCATTGAGTTGGTAATCCCATTCAGCACATTTACAATAAGGAGATCCAAGTTCTTTTATGCAACTTCCTATTTTCTAATAGGACTTTATGCAGGATTGAAAGAGAAATACATAAACAGAGCACTGAGAGCTGATGGCTTTTTTTAAATTTTTCATAAAGTACAGTGAGCTTCATGCTGAACTATAGAAAATGTAAGCTTTAAACTAAAACAAACACCACAGCTTGTTAACATAACAAACATAACAGCTTTAATATCTTCTTATTGGACTACCAAAGAAAGTTGGAGTCAAACCTCCAGGTATACCAGCTCCTGGAAATAAAAAGAAAATATTCTTCCCACACATTCACTACCTAGCTCTGCAGAAAATGCAAATAAAACATCCATTGGAGGTAAATAATAACTCCCAGGGCAAAGTGCTTTGCAACACAATGGAAACAGCCAGTGCCTATGTAGCCTTGCTCCTTCCTGGCAAAGGAGCAGTGATGTTCCTTTCCCTCAAATTGCCACTTGAAAGTGTGGTATGCCCCCATTGTTGTGCCCCTGTGAGCCAGAAAGCATGACATGGGGCCCCCATGCAGTCCCCAGGATCTGGCCATTACCCTCCATTAACACTTACCCCATGCCCTCTCACTGTGTTGACTGACCAGCCTTTTGATAGCGATGCCATGGGCTACCCTGCAGAGCACCTTCATCACCTGTTGATTCTCCATCCCACTCTTCTGGTAATCCATGGTTGTTCTCTCTCAGTGTACTTCCAGGGATGTCCTCCAGATCTGATGGTCTTCTCCTGAGACTTGATGAATCCCTGAGTGCTGTTAAAAACCCTTGCATCGACCTGTACACATCTCCCTCCTAACCTCTGCAGGCAAGCCTGTACTAGGTTGCTTTTAAAGCATTTTCTAGCCGGAGTCTTCTGAAGAACAAAAACAAACAAAAAAATCATTGTTTGCATTTGCAAGCTACCATTTTCCAGAAAGAAAAGGCATGCTTGGGGCACCTTCCTCCTTTCCCTCCTCTAGGCAGCAGGAAAACAAGGAGGAAACAAGTAATTGCGTATTCATGAGCCAGCATTAGTTTTCAAGGGAATGCAATGCTCTGAAAGAGAGTACACAGAGAATAGTGGTGATTAGGAAAATACTAGCTCCAATAATTCAGCTCTAGAATGAACACTTGCATAGAAGCTAAGTCTCTGTTTTTACAGTCTACTGGTGAATTGCATCTCATTCTCTCATCATGCTTGTATCTGGCTTACAGACAAATCCAATCAGCTAAAATATATCTTGAGAATAAGACCCTACCAGCCTTCATCTACTGAGGAAGGCATGTTTTCCTCATGCAGTAGTGACTCCTGAGACCCTACAACAGAGCAGGACTAAAAGCGCTCTCTGGAGTTTGGCTGTTAAAGAGTCCCATGACTGAATCTAACGGTGGTATCTCATTAAAATTGACACAGTTTTCCCTGTGTACTCCAGGACTGCATTTGGCCCTCTGTTTGCAGGGCAGTCACAGATCTGTATTTTAAATACCACAGCCGTGCTGCCAGCCCTCATAGGACAGAGGGGACAGAAGGTAATTGCACTTCGCAGAAAAGGCTGTTGAACACTGGGGCTACTTTGAGCTGCTATGAAGCAACATACCATGCACAGTGCCTGAGGAGGCAGCGCTGCTGGAAGGCTCTGGGAAATGCAAGATTTAGATTTCACTTGAGCATCTGGGTTGCAGGTACAGAGTCCTCCTTCTGCTGTTGCAATGAATATATCATGGTATACTTTGTGCAAACTTTGCAAACAGTATTGCTGCTGCTGCTGCTGCTGTGGCTGCCCAGAGGAAGATGGAACTGATCCTGCTTCCAGCCCCACTCTCTGCCTCACAGAATTCCCCCATGCATCCTGGAGCCACAAGCTTGCACTTGTCTCAGAGGGAGAAACACAGGAGCTAGCAGGGCTTGTTGATAGAGCTTTAAACTAGCTTGGAAGGGGGAAAGGGACAAAATTAGGCTTACCAGTGATGTGCAATCAAATGGTGTGCCAAAACTTTAAGAAAGGAGCATTAGTGCTTCCTCAATCTGCTTCAAGAGGTGTTGGCTACAATGTACCACATCTGAAATATTTCTATACCAATGCACGCAGTATGAGGAACAAACAAGATGAGCTGGAAGCTTTGGCTCAGTCCCAGAGTTTTGACATCACTGGCATAAGTGAAACCCGGTAGGATGAGTCCTGTGGCTGAAGTGCCCTGTTTGATGGCTACAGGCTCTTCAGGAGGGATAGGTAGGGCAGAAGAGGTGGAGGGATGGCACTGTTTGTAACAGAGGGGTTAAAACGTATGGAGCTCACAGTTGGCAGTGGCACAGTTGAGAGTCTCTGGGTAAGAATCAAGGGGAAAACAAGTATGGGAGTCTACTATAGACCTCCCAGCCAGAACGATGACACTGACAAATTATTCTTTGAGGAACTAAGGGACACTTCCATGTCAACTGCTCCTGTCCTTGCAGGGGACTTCAACTTGCCAGAAATTGATAGACAATATCATACAGCTGGTACAACCTGGGCCAGAAGATTCCTAAAACACCTAGATAACAACTTTATGGAACAGGTCCTAAGGTAGCCGACTTGGAAGGATACCCTCCTTGATCTGCTGCTTGTCAACAGAGCAGATCTCATGAGGGAGGTGGAGATTGGCTGCTGTCTTGTCTACAGTGACCGTGAAGCAATTGAGTTTAAAATCTCTGCTGAATGGAGGAAAAGTGCCAGCAAAACCTCAGCTCCAGACATAAGGAGAGCAGAATTCAGGCTGCTCAGGGAACTAGTGAGTAAAGTCCCCTGGGAAAATGTTTTTGCAAGTGCTGGGGTCCATCAGTGCTGGTCACATTTTAAACATCATCTCCTCTGGGCACAGGAGCAGGTAATTCTCAAATGTTGAAAATCAAGCAGGCGAGGCTGAAGGTTGGTTTGGCTGAACAGGGATCTTCTCTTGGAAATAAGGCAAAAAAGGAAGGTGTATGACAGTGGAAGCAAGGTCAGATGACATGGGAAGAATACAGAGGTTCTGCTTGCAACTCTGGGGAGAAAATTTGTGCAGCCAAAGCTCAGCTGGAGTTGAAGCTGGGCGGAAATATGGGGGATCATAAGAAGAGTTTTTTCAAATATGTTAATGGCAATAGGCAGTATAGAAATATCATTGGCCCATTACAGGGTGAGGATGGTCACCTCACAAACAGACACAAGGCAGAGATGTTTGACACTTTCTTTGCCTCTGTCTTCAACATGGATGATGGACCAAGGGGGTCTCAGTGCCCTGAGCTGGAATACCATGACTGCGAGAGTGATCCAGTCTCAGCTGACCCTGAATTTGTGTGGGATCTGCTGCTCCAACTGGATCCCTCCAAATCTATGGGCCCTGATGGGATTCATCTCAGAATCCTCAAAGAGCTAGCTGATGTCACCACAAAACCTCTCTCAATGATTTTTGAGCAGTCTTGGGAATGCAGAGGGGTCCAGTTGATTAGAAGCCAACTAATAATGCTCTAATTTTCAAGAAGGGCAAGAAGGAAGACCCAGGAAACTATGGGCCTATCAGTCTCACTTCAGTGCCTGTTAAAATCATGGAAAATATTATTCTGGGAGGTACTGAAAAACACCTGGAGGACAACACAGTCATCACTTAAAGCCATCACGACTCTGTGAGGGGAAAGTCCTTCTTGTCAAACCTAATTTCCTACTATGACAAGGTAACCCACCTAGTTGATCTCTGAGAGCCAGTAGAAAAAATACTTTAAACTTCAGAAAAGCCTTTAATACTGTCCCACACAGTATCCTTCTGGACAAAATGTCCAGCATACAGCTGAATAACTACGTTATGCAATGGGTGAGCAAGTACCTCTCAATTTGAGCACAGGGACTTACAGTGAATGGGGGAACATCAGACTGGTGACTGGTCACTAATGGAGTTCCACAGGGCTCCATCGTCAGCCCAGTTCTCTTCAACATCTCCATTAACAACCTGGATGCAGGACTCAAAGGAATACTAAGGAAGTTTGCCAATAACACTAAACTGGGAGAAGCTGTTGACTTCCTTGAGGGCAGAGAGGCCCTGAAGAGAGACCTCAACAAATTAGAGGATTGGGCAATCACCAACCATATGAAGTTTAAGAAGGGCAAATGCTGGATTCTGCACATGGGATGAGGCAACCGTGGATGTCTGTACAGACTGAGGAATGAGATGCTGGAAAGCAGTGCCACAGGAAGGGACCTGGGGGTCCTGGTGGATGGCAAGTTGAAGATGAGTCAGCAGTGCCCTGGCAGCCAGGAGGGCCAACCGTGTCCTGGGGGACATCAGGCAAAACATCACCAGCCAGTTGAGGGAGCTCTGCTCTGCACTGGGGCAGCCTCACCTTGAATGTTGTGTGCAGTTTTGGGCACTGCAATATAAAAACGCCATTAAGCTCTTAGAGTGTGTCTAAAGGAGGGCTACAAAGATGGTGAAGGGTTTGAGAGGAAGCCATGTGAGGAGCGGCTGAGGTCACTTGGTTTGTTCAGCCTGGAGAAGAGGAGACTGAGGGGAGAACTCATTGCAGTCTACAACTTCCTCTTGAGGAAGCAGAGGGGCAGGTGCTGGTCTCTTTGCTCTCATCCTGACCAGTGACAGGACTCAAGGCAATGGTATGAAGCTGAGTCAGGGGAGGTTTGGGTTAGATATTACGAAAAGTTTTGTCACCCAGAAGGTAGTTGAGCAATGGAACAGGCTACCCAGTGACGTGGTCACAGCACCAAGCCTGACAGAGTTCATGAAGCATTTGTGCAATGTTCTCAGGTACATGGGATTCTTGGGGTGTCCTGCATGGGGCCAGGAGTTGGGACTCAATAATCCTGATCGGTCCCTTCCAAGTCAGCATATATGATTCTATGATTCTATGATTCTGTGCTTGGAGACTTTTTCTGCTCCTCTTACCTCTCACATGGTACCTATGGAGCAGGACATGTCAGATCGCCCCTTTCTCTGTTCACAGAGATTTCCTGTCCCCTTTGCCATGCTGGAGGATAGATAGCAGTTCTTCCAAGCATGGATGTAATCCTTAGTCATTCCTTTGGTAATCTTTGCCCAGAACACATTTGTCTTGGGGCAGAAACATGTGAGATGTTCTAGGCACCCTTCCCAGTTATACTTAACTCCAGCAATAATGCATAGATTTTAATGTGTTCCTGCCAGTTGACAATGACTGAAAATGAACTGTTTGTGGATAGTCTTAAATCCTGCCTGTGCATTGCTGTTTATGTTGTTTGTCCATTAAGAATCTAAACTAAATTTATGGCATATATTAGACCATGGGGATATTTTAAGAACCACATAATAAAGGCTATGGCACAGGTAATAAAGTGGCTTATTTCTTTCTCATTCCATCTCCAGTCACTGTCAGCTCTGGTGTGTCCACCAAATGGAATGGGGAGAGGGGCACTTGGAGACTGTGCTTGGCCATAGCTCTGCTGGCAGCTGGCTTTTAGAAGTAAGTGGAAGAGGCTGCAAAAGGCAGGAATTGTGCCTTCTGGCCCTCTTATTTACGTATCTTGAAGACCTAAAATCTTTGGTTTGTTTTATTAGTTACTGTTCATTTTTAATGTAGAAATATCAGGAATGCTGAGCCTCACTTTCTTTGTTGTGTTGGAGGCTTTTCTTCCACAGAGTAAGATCCATACCTGGGGCAAGAGCCCTTTTAATGGCAGAGGCTGCCTGACAGCTGCATCTTCAGGCAAAACAACAAAACCACAAAGTATTCTTGCAAAAACACATGCCTCAAACCCAAAAATTTGGTCAAAATTACTTCCTACTGAATTTAGCACCTCCTGTTTTGGCATGTGTAACACCAGAGGCCTTGCAGGTCTTCACATGTCTGGGAAGCAGGGGGCTGGAGGCAATACCCTCAGGTATGGGGTTGCTGCACCAATTTTTTTCTGGAGTAGCACTTCATGTGTGTGGTCCTCATCTAGCCTGATGGAAGTCCCAGCATGAGAAATCTGGAGCCCACGACAATCAGTATCATGTAGCACAGGGTGCAGCTGGGCAGCAGTCCTCTTGATGATTCACATCAGCACGAGCAGACCTGACACCTGCAGGGAAGGCAACCCCCTCTGGGTTTGGACTCAGTCCCTCAGTAGCACTGTGGAGACATAAAGCATCCAAGGGACTTGCCAGATTTCGTGTTCCCAGGGAAGCAGCACATTGGCCTCTTGGTACTCTGACCCTTCACTGCACCAGTTTGTCTGGGCATGTGGTGAAATGAGGGCGTTAAGAAGTAGCAAGAGCCAAAACAAAACTTTCTCTTTGCTAGCAACCATTACATGAAACCAGGAAGAAATATTAAAAATATAAAATATGGCAATGTGTCCTTATCTCCCAGGCAATTTCTGATGAAAAACTTAAACTAGAAATTATGTCATAAAATAAGTTCTACTGCACTGCTACGCCTCCAGTTTGGTGGAGAACATTGGTGCTAGTAATCTGCTATGTTGTTTCCACCCATTTAGTTTTATGGGTCTCTGAAAAACACAGTTGCAGGTCAGATCTACTATTATACTCAGACACCAAAACAAACCCTTTCTTACCTCCTCGTCTTAAATCCCACAGCAATGATAACCTGCTTGGCAGCCTCTGACACAAAGAAGTCAACACTTGCAAATGTAGCAGAACAGCTCTTTCAGAATAACAACAGTGTTATCAAGCACTGTGTGGGCATTTTAATTCCAGAAGAAGAGCCGCTACCCCAAGACTTCTTCCAGAATAACTATTTTGGTCAATTTCCAATGTAGGCAAGCCCTAAGCTTTTCAGTCACGACTGGAATGAATCACTCATTGCTTTAGGAGAATGCAACAGTCTTGCATATAAAGTATCTAAATCTTTTTGGCTCAAAAAGCTGCACAGTCCAGAGTTGAAATGCAAGCAAAGGTAAACTCTTCTTCACTTGAGTAGTTTTCACTTTTACAAATGTTTTCACTGATGTTAAGGCAACTACTCTAAGGCTTAAGTGCATCTGAAGCCTGTGAAATGGAGACCAGCAAATTAATTTCATCAGGGAGTGGAATATCTGTGATGGAGGAGGCAGGCAGGGAGGTGACTTACAAAGAGAGAGGCAAATAGCAAATCTGCAGTTAGAAAACTGCACAGTGGCTGATCTGCTAAGAAATAGGTGGCATAGATATTGTCATCTGCCTTCCGCCCACAGCATCACCTTGCCCCAGTACAGTGCATACTTGTGTCTGGGATGACACGTGGCCTTTGCACGCGTGGGGTCTCTCTCTGGCCTCGGTCTGCAGACAGGAGCTGGGTTTCAGCATCTGACATCTCACTGTGTTTCTGTCCATAGCGCCCTTCTGTGAAAACTTCGTGGTGACTGGGAGACTTGGGTCCCAGTGCAAAGTAGAATACCCAGCCTGATGGCATGGGCATAACCAAAGAAATCAGGGTCACACCTGAAAATGCAGTTTGTGGTCTACAAGAAAACCTTAGTAATAAAACTAGCATTTGCCTCAGATATTTCCCTTCCCTCTCCCTCCCCCTTTCCCTCTCCCTCTTTCCCTTTCCCTTTCCCTTTCCCATTTCCTTTTCCTTTTCCTTTTTTTTCCTATCTATTCTGAATTAAAAATCCTTTTGCTAATGTTGTTGCACATCTTCAAATGTAGTCTGAGAAAAAGAGGCACCCAAGAGGCACTCATTAAGGTTCTAAGAAGAAATAACCAGTGCTGGACCTTCACCAAACGCCAGGGAATTGTGTGTCTCCACCTTACTGCCTCCTGAAACCACTGATCTCAGGAGATCACAGCCTGCTTTGTCCCTGCTGGCAGACTGTGCCATGGGCTTATGCAGCTCATCAAAAGTAAGCTACAAAATTTACTATCCCTGTGATAATGCTGGCAGCTGCTGGAGAAGTAATCAGCTGGCTGCATTCATTTAGCAAGAATGTGTGGCTGCCACACAATGTGGTGTCACCTGCACCTGAGCCACCTCAGAGGCACTGGGATATCCAGGACCCAGACCAGGGGCTGTGCCCCAAAACACCCCCATTGAAAGAGAACTCAGAGCACTCATAGTCTGACTTTCCTTCAGGCTTCCAAAGCTTTGCCATGCCTCACATAGCAAATGTGTTTGTGACACGGTGTGCTTGTGCATCCAGGTTCAAACTGGCAGTGGGCTGAATTCTTGCAGACAAAGGCTGCCCTGGGTGCAACTCCTGCAGAAGAAGTCCAGTACTGCACCCCAAACTGCAACAGGACCAGTGCTGTGCCCTGGCCTGCAATGCTGCAGGATTGGGATGGTTGTTGTCACATATGTGAGGTGGCAACTTAAAATCCCTGCACAAGAAACTTCCTTACTGAGATTAGCACGTGGACCACATGGCTCTCAGCAAGTAAATTCTGTGATATCCACAAGGCAAATAGATTCTCAGTATGAGTTGTGTGATGGGCTAGGGGTGGTTTTCAACTTGGTTTTAACTTTTCCAAGTGCTCCCTCTTAGTGTATATAGGCTTGGGAAGAAATAGGTAAGAACTCTCCTATGTCTCTTCCCTCTTTTCTCTCATTGTTACCTTCACTCTGCAACCAGTGGTTTTAATGTTTTCAGCCTCTTTGGAAATCTGCCCCTTCCTTTCCTCCAGCCTTCTTGAACTCTCTTTTGTCTGCTATATTAATTGCAAAGACCACATATATATGCAGCATCTAAGGGCCAATCACAGCATTTATTTACATCATTGTGTCGGCATCATCCAATAACACTTTGCATCTACCATTCAGCAAATCTTCAAATAGTTTTTGGACCACCACTCACCAACCACTTTCATTTCACTTCCATTGATGATTCCAATATATTCTTTCCCCAGAGTGACTACAGTCATTTACTTCTGCCGTTCTGCATTGCCTCCTGGAGCTTTTACACTCCATTTCGTTTGCCATAATGTTGCCCAGTTATCTTGCTGTGTCAAGACCCTTCTGATGTTCCTTGCAATTCTCTCTAGTTTTGACATGCTCTGGTAATTGTATTTAAAAATATGCCATTTTTCACTATTCTCTTACATTTTATCTACACACTATCAGAACATGATCAGGCCTGGATGCAAGGAGGACCTAAAAAGGGGAAGAAACACCTGCCACGCAGAGCCATGAGCCCTTTTGATAGGAGCTTCTGGGCTTTTTATTTTGGAAAAAAATATAGGAAATGATATTCCAAGGTCTGTGTGGTAGTGCCTCACATTATCAGTGCTGAGTTCCTTTTTCCTCAGTGGGTGTCCTTTCACATCACTTCTGATCTAATCGTCAGAGTTTTTGTCTGAGAGCCATTTCTGCTTTTATCTCGTTGCTATAATTACATTGCTTATCTTTTACAGGGGCTGCTGGTTTAGAGCATCCTGTTTTAGGAAAAAAACATGTACTGCACTAAAGTATCCTAAACAGGAGCTTACTCAGAGTAGCTTGTGGGCTCCTTTTCATCTGTACAGCTTTGGTCTGTCCCAGTAATGCAGGGCAAACACAGAGGAAACTGTGAGTAAGACTTGTGCGATTCATTTTCACACTCCTCTCAGTCATCCTGCAGAAAGCAGCAGCCTGGCCTCAGAGAATGAGAAAAAAAAAAAACAGGAAAGAAATTTGGAGGAGAGTCTGGGTAAAGGCAAAAGAAAAACTACAGACATGACATCAGAGAGGATGGGGAAATGGTATTCAAAAATAAATTGCTGAAAAACATTACAATCCTAACTTAATGTTGTCAGGATGCGGGGTATGTTTTGACACACCTTTCACTGAGAACAATGAAAATGTGTTTAGATATATATTTACCTAAATAAATAAAATATTCCCATTTTTCCTTAATTTCAGATTGTCATATTAAGAAATCAGATTCACAAAAGATTCTTATTAAGAGCTCAGATTCTCTTAAACGAAGAAAATCCTATTAAGCTACATGTACACCCTAGCAGTAATGTTTGCTTTTAAAGATCTCTCTTTCTCCTACACACTCCCAAATCACTTAAGAGGCTTTTATTAAATTTCAGAGTTAGATAGCTTTCCTTCGTAGACAGCCCAGGAGTAGGAAATGCTGTCTAGATAGAGTAAGGGAAGGCAGGCAGTATTGAAACAGGAAACAAAATGAAAATTAAAAAAAAAATACATAAGGAAAAAAAAAGAGTTTTCCCTCCTGAACCAGCTGACAGTATGTTTTGAAATAATACAAGGTGCCTGTTTCACATGGCCTTGTTACAAGACAGCAGCACGTGAGAGAGCAGAAGACAACACCTCAAAGCGAAACAGCACTGTAGGAAATGAGCTGGCTACAAGAGCAAATGGCAACATACGGATTTCTCACAGGCAGGCGGTGAGGCTGAAGCAGCAGCCACCATGCTTCCCAAGCTGTGCTCCAGCCACACCTCGGGGCTTTGCATAGCATCCTCCTTTCCTTACTGATTCAGATGGAGCAGGGCTGGAAAACAAGTCCCAGAGGAACCTGCTTCAATGTGTCTTGTGGCGTATGAGGCATTGCGCTGAGGCAGATGATGTAATATCGATTGTTTCTTAGTGAGAGAGGAGGGGAATGTCAGCCAAAGAAATTACGCCTGTGAATAGCAGATGAGGAGAAAATAATGAGAGAATTGGTGGAGTAAATGAAGACATAAAAGCATGTAATAACAAAGAAAGAAGCATTTGCTCTGACCCCTGTGACCTGCTGTGGTATTAGTGTACAGTTTTAGTAGTGTAATGATCATTAAGGCTTTGATCCCCATTACTAGGAGCGTGGAGATTTCTCTTCCTTGTACAGGACTGTGTGTTTCAGTCTGGTATTAATAAAAATTGGTTTCACATATCATTACACTTCCCTGGCTTAATCATCTTTGAGCGTATTGTGTGTTCAAATGTTGCCATTTCGGGCAGAGCAGTGAGCCAGTCATCTTAACAGGTTGTTTTTTCCAGCATCTCAGTACAATCCCTTTCAGCATACACAAGTGCCATCACCTCCGCCCTTTTCAACAGATGAGGATTGAGGCTCAGGACTCCAACACAACGATGTGATGGTTTGCATTGATGGGGTTTTTTTCCTCCCCACAGATAAATAATATTATTTTTTTTACAGTAGCAGCCATGGATGTGACTGTGTAACACGTAACATGTCAAGAAAGGCTAGTGAGGAATTTTCCAGCAAAACAAGCTTTTGTCTAAAAGTGGAGAGGGAGACAGATAAAACTGAAATTGGCTAGCAGAAGCAGGTTGGCTGCAGCAGGGTTGGTTCTCCATCAGCTCGAGGACAGTGAGGACAGGACAGTCTCCCTCAGCCCCAGCTAGCTGAACTCTGCCATGAGAAGTCCAAAGCCACAGGAACTCTGGTGCAGGTAGAAGCTCACTGGGATTTGAATCTACTCAGCTCATGGCTGGGAGGATCCTCAGGAGACAAAGTTGTTCCTCTGTTCTGCATTGAGGGAAAAACAAAAAGAATAGGAATGGTTTGATTTTTCCAAGCAATTCTTTTTCCCTTTTCTTCTCTCCCCACAGATTTTCCTTTTCAGGGGGAAAATGACTCAATTTTTCTGTTTAACCAAACTTTTGCAAATGTCAGGATTTCTTCCGGAATAGAAGTCCTGCATTTCAACCAGCTCTCAGCAGAGACATTTCAAACCAAGGCATTTGCAGTGTGTTTAGTTTCCTTAGTTACATGCCACATGCATCCAGGTAGAAAGGACAAGGATCTGACATAGCTAATACAGCTCTTTAAAGTATCTAAGTCCTTCTTTGGCTTTTAGAGATGTGAGGAGTGTAGGTCTACAGGAGGACAGCAATAAGAGTGCATCTGACCTTGCCTTTCCTCCACCCTCCTACTTATCATATCAGCATGTTTACAGTTTTTCTTTCCATCGTTTGGAGGAAAACAGAGCTGCAAGGAAGGGAGTGATTTGCAGAATACTTACTTCACTAATTCAGGCTGTACACACAAGGCTGAGAGCACATATCCTTTTTCCCAAATATGAATAGGGGCTTTGGTTTCCTCTCTCTGAACAGTCAGTCTGACCTTCTGCTTAAGCTAGAAAGAACAGTCAGTCTGACCTTCTG